>NC_049170.1:155726958-156408868 GCF_009769625.2 Cygnus olor | reverse complement strand
CCGGTAAGTCATCCTGACAGGTGACGTGAGATGATACGGAGCAGACGTATCATCAGCATTGCCAATGAGCTGACCTTTTCCTCTTCGTTCGCTTAATTTGTATTTGAAAAATTTGCATCCCTGTAAGGATGCTTCCTTGTCTGAGTAGCTGTCACAACGGCTTGGGCTCGTTTCATGACAAGACCCAGTAGTTTCAAACCACGATTGTTTCATTATTCATGAAAACTTCGGTTATTTTATCCCTCCTCCCGCACCAGCAAGGTTAGCCAGAGAGAAACAAAACCTGATTTGCATTGCAGGATTGCCTATTAAATATTTCGATATAACGCAGTGTTTTTATACAAATAGCTCATGATTTATTTAAAACTCTCCTTGTAGAAAATGGGGATAGCTACCCATGAGGCAAAGCAGCTTAAAATGAAACTCCAGTCCCTTTTCCCAAAGCAAGTATATGTTTAAGCTTTTGGGTTTTAAGATCTTGTAAGTTTTCCCTCACACCTAATTACTGTGAAGGGCAAGGTACTGGGTATGCAATTACCCTTGCACAGTGTGAGCAATCGTTGTCATAGTTGTTGACAATAAATTGAATGCCTGTTTCAATCTCAATTGTCTTTTTTTTACTTTTCTCTGTAGAATCTCTAGGTTCTTGTACATTGCAGCAAGCAAGGACAAATATGGGGAGAAAAGAGGTGCAAAGAATTCTTGAAACATAGATTGTAGAGAACTGAAGACAGAAGTGAGAAAAGACTTTTACAGCTAAAATACGTTTTAGTTTCATTATTTTGATGCACACAGCACAGTGACAAAGTTGGATGATGTTCAAGACGTTGCCTTTCACTGCCTTCTGCTGCATTTGGGTTAAAACCCATGTGATCTCTACAGATCACTTAAAAATGAAAAAAAAAATCTTTTCTTATTTGGTGATCGTAACCCAATGTCCAGCTTATCTGTTTCTCCTTCAGTCAGCTGTCTTCAGGCATTGTTCATCCCTTCGTTCCTACTTCACCTGCATCTTCTCATAGGAGGAATCATCATATTAAAAGTGAAGAAGCTGGGTTTGTGTAGGGGTAAAGATTTTGGGATGAGTGACTGATTTAGGTTAAGGTATTTATTTTTTGTTTTGATTTTTAGGTAAAGCCTTCCAACTTATTACACATTCCATAGGCTGAGGAATAAATACTTGACACAAAATTCAGAGACAAAGCTCCATATGAATATTTTTTAGGGAAGAAGGAGAATACCAATTGTGAAAGGTGCATATGCTTAAGAAATAGTTAGGATATAATTTTGTCATGCTGCACCTTAAGCATAACCTTACTCTTGAAAAATGTTATAATTTCTGTTTATTGTTTTCATATATTCTGCCTACAGCTGTATTTGTAATATTGTTTAGTGTGATATTTTCTGTCTGTAGTTCTCTTTTACTCAGACCTCTCGCTTTCCAGCAGGCGGGTATGTTGGGGGCATTCTGCTATTTTTTTAAGTGACGTGAGATGTCACTGTGTTAAAACACTATACAAGGTATAAATAAAAACATGGTTTTTAACAAAAACATTGAGGAATTAGTTCTAAGTACTAGGGGCCCTATTTACTTAAGTTACCGTACCTTTGAGCTTAATACAAGCTATTTCAGAGCTTACAATGAAGTGTTATTAAGAAAAACCTAGCCTGTGTTCCTGAAGCTGATGTGAATTTGTTGTAGACTGTCGGGGCAAAAAGTGCTTACATGCATATTTCATTTCCAGAGAAAAAAAAATCCATAGTGCCAGTAATGATTCATTAACGGAAAAATGCAATCTCAATGTCTTCAATTAAATATTATTGGGCAGAAATGTTTTTCTAGTATACTATGCACTTAAAAGTGCAGCACAGTAAATAAATGAGCTGTTCTCCAGGTCCATCGGCTGATGCATTCTAAATATGGTTGACTGTTCTGAAACTATGATAATTTGTTGCTGAAATGCGAATATTGGTAACTACCTATGAGTATTTATGTAAGAATTTAAGCAATGCCGTATATGTAATAGAAATTAAGTGCTGGATTTGCATCTGGTCATTTACCACCAAGTGACAAAGTAATATCAGAAACAAATTTCCAGTTGGATCTCCATTTTCCACATGCATTGCCCATGCAAAACCCAGGAAACTCCACCAGCATTTTCAGATTCATATCATGCTTAAAAACAGTAAGAATTGTTGTTGTTTTCAGGTCTGATTTTTTTTTTTTTTTAAATGCACGCTACAGATTGTGTCTAGGTGTTTTTCATTACATTCTTTATTTCTGGCTTGATTCCTGCAGTTACTGTGATATACTTTTGGCAGCTCATTTTAGCTTTTTTTTTTTATATATGCCCAGCACTTGATGGTCTTTGCATGCAAATGAAGAATTCTCAATGATCTCTTGCTGGAGAAAAAATAGCCAAGACAAAAACACCCCTTAGAGGGGAATAGATTAATTCCTCTGACTTCTTTGATTTTTAAATGCAAAGATGAGCAAAGACACAGTCTGCAGAGGAGGTAGCTTATAGAAAGTAATTGTGCCACCTTCGTCTCAGTGCTGTATTTGTACTTTTTAATGATGAAGGTAGAGGAACATGAATGTCTTCTCCTGAGATGTCAGTTTTTGCTCAGGGTGAAGCATGATGGGCCTATTTTATTTCATCTTTCCACAGTAAACCTGATAAGCTTTAGATTATTCCTTGTTTTTTGTAATTACTGTATCTTTTCTCACTTTTTTTTTTTTTTTTAAGGTCAGCAGTCTCTTAAATTAATGCTAATTATAGAAAATCTCTTCTGGTCTGGTGGGATTTCAAAGTCCTTTCATGATGATTTCTGTGACTAGTGTTTTCCTTTTGGCGACATTTGGAATTTGTTTCCATCTTTGATATCTGCAGAAATAGAGAAAAGGAGTAATAATAACCCTGGGTGTTTTGTAAAATGCCCTTCTCATACCCCTTCTTTGATAGTAGTTGAATTTCCTCATGAATGGTTTTAAAAAGTAGTTGCTTGGTCTTGTGTTTTCCTTAAGAGCAAAGTCATCTCAAGAGCAATATATTTTAATTCTTCCCTAATTATTTTTCTATTTCAGATGATTCAGGAAATTAAAGCTGTTTTGGCAGCACAGTATATTAGATCCGCTATAACCACATTTCATGTGATGTGAGCTGCTCTAAATTCCCTTTTATATTAGATTAGTGATTCTAGTTTAACATATAAGTATTTAGTATGCATTATAGCATAATATATTTAATTTAATTTGCTTTTATGCCTCACCATACATTTAATAAAGCAATTATTTAACTATTTGCTACTGATGAATTAGACTACGATATTGAAATCAATATTGCCTATAATTCATTAACATAGATTAAGCAGGATTCAAGTATCTTCTCAAAGGAAAAGATAACGGTCATATTTGAGCCCTAGTACTGACACCATTTGGTCATTCCTTCCTGAGTTTTGTAACGAAAAATTCCAAGGAAAAATGGAGGAAATGGGCTTGTAAAACCAGTGAAGTGCACATGGCTTTCTAAGCGTGTCAATTTTCATGTCAGGACACACTTCTATATAGAATCATAGAATCATTGAGGTTAGAAGAGATCATGAGGTCTCCATGATCTTGTGGTCCAACCATCCCCCTACCACCAATGTCACCCACTAAACCATGTCCCTAAGCACCACGTCCAACCTTTCCTTGAACACCCCCAGGGACGGTGACTCCACCACCTCCCTGGGCAACCCGTCCCAATGCCTGACTGCTCCTTCCGAGAAGAAATGTCTCCTCATTTCCAACCTGAACCTCCCCTGGTGCAACTTGAGGCCATTCCCTCTAGTCCTATCACTAGTTACCTGTGAGAAGAGGCCGACCCCCAGCTCCCCACACCTTCCTTTCAGGTAGTTGCAGAGAGCAATAAGGTCTCCCCTGAGCCTCCTCTTCTTCAGACTAAACAACCCCAGCTCCCTCAGCCGCTCCTCACAGGACTTGTGTCCCAGGCCCTTCACCAGCTTCGTAGCCCTGCTCTGGGCATGCTCCAGGGTCTCGATGTCCTTCTTGTACTGAGGGGCCCAAAACTGAACACAGTACTTGGCTTGTGTGTAACTTTTAATAGTACATTCATCAGCATTTGGCGCAATTTTGTTATTTTTTTTTAGCAACTGTTAAGCACACCAGGAGCATTTACACACCAAGAGTAAAGGCAGATGGACACTTGCACAGCCACAGTGAGGTCAACTAGTTGCAACAGCAAGGCAGATACCTTCTGCACTACTCACAAAGGCATTAAGATGCTAATTGATGATTTTTTTAATCTTATGATCTTGAGTGGACGGACTTCTATTTTCAGTAGCATAAATCATGCAGGTTATTTATCAGTATATAGACCACATGCCCGTGAGACAAATACAGTATAATATTGTAGTGCTTGGTTTTACAACGCTCTGCCTTTTCTGCACAAGTAATATTTGTAAAATTGTCATAGTGAAACTCCTTTTTTCTCCTCTTTCTTTTCCTTTTGTTACAGTATGGCTATCCAAGTTGACAAGTTCAATTTTGAGAGCTTCCCAGAATCCCCTGCTGATGGGACACAGTTTGCGAACGAAAAGCAGCTGGAAGAAGAAAGACAACAGGCAAAAGGTCTGGAGATTAACAGCAAGCTGGATATTTGCTGGAAAATTATATCCTTTCATAAATACTTGCTTTAAAAATACATAAATAGATGCCCTATGACATTTTATTTTATAATTCAACTCACTTTGTAGCAGTGTTACTGAAAAGAAAAGTAATTAGAATGATGAAGCTTGTGATAATTATAGACTGTTTAAGGTTAATTGTGCTGTATATTATTTAGATGATGTTTGGGTCTTACTATAATGGCTTTGTCTGAATCATTGAGCCTGCCACAAACCCTGTGTGTTTCTCCCAACATTTAGGGAACTGAGGAAGCATAGTTAGGGTTGATGAGTAGTAGTTTCATAGGGTCAAATTTTTCTATTCTCTTCCCCACACCATGTAAGCGAATCATAAAGAGAGATGTGAAGCTGGTTTTAAGAGTTTTCATATGTTTAATTAAATTTGAGCAAATCAGAACATATTAGAATATTTTAGTTCCAAGTCCTTTTAATAGATGCCGTTGTATATCTTATCTTGGGTAGCTGTTTTAAGGCTTAGAAAGGACTTCAGTGATGACTTAGTCATCCTAAACATCAAATCCTCTTAATTGTTCTAAATGCAGTAGAATATTCCCTCATTATTAATAATAAGAATTTACATTAAGAAGCTTTCATATACATTCAGTTTATAGTGAGAATAAACCAATGGTGTTTCTGTAAATTATATTACTTCCCTAACTCTTAATGCTTTGCTTGTCGGAAATACGCTTTTTCATGATTGCCATCAGGGAAACATTCTCTGCAGCCAACAGCCCCCCCAGCCATGTGTTGATACTCGGCATCCTTCAGGAGATTTATGTTTTTCACTCAGATCATCCTCACATTAGTGTGGTAATGGTTGGCAGGAAATGAGAGAAGAGTGGCAGTCAAATCATGGTTTATCTTTAGAGATGTCTTTTTGTGCTTTTAATTGTACTTTTATCTAGTGATCTGCAATGATTTTTTTCTATTCCTCATTATTAAGGCTGCACAAAGCTGTACAGGATTAGTCAAAGGCAAAACTTGAGATATAAATGAGATTCCTAGTGCCTAGTTCCATCCAGGCTCCCTAAGCAACATTTCAGAAAGAATTCCATTTATGCAAAAATGTCAATAGTTAATCAGAACTCACTTAGAAAATTTCCCTGTTACAGAAAGATATAAATATCCTTTGATAGCATAGTTGAATTCTTATGTTGGAATTGAGTGCATAGTTTTAATAATTTTGTCAGGGTGTAAAACTACATTCTCATTAATTTCTGTTGCTGAGCAACACTGTTTACATCCATGCCGTGTTCTGTATTTGAACCCAGCTTTCGATACCCAAACCGTCATGGCTGGCATGTAAATCTGCCATGTAAATGCGTGAACTCTGTGTGTTGAATTCAGTGCAAGCTTTACTTTCTGTGCTCTTAAGATTTATTATGAATGTTTACTTTGTTCCTAGAACCAAAGCTATTCTAACCTAAGGTACTGAATTACACACAGGTCTATGCTTAAAAATTCTTGAAGAAACTTGTGTTTTTTTCATAGAATTACAGAATGGTTTGGGTTGGAAGGGACCTTATAGCCCATCTAGATCCAACCCCCTGCCATGGGCAGGGACACCTCCCACCAGCCCAGGTTGCCCAAAGCCCCATCCAGCCTGGCCTTGAGCACCTCCAGGGATGGGGCATCCACAGCTTCTCTGGGCAACCTGTGCCAGGGCCTCACCACCCTCTGAGTGAAGAATTTCCTTCTAATCTCTAATCTAAATCTCCTCTCTTTTAGTTTAAAACCATCCCCTTTGTCCTGTCATTATCTTTCTGAGCAAAAAGTTGCTCTCCGTTTTTATTATAAGCCCCCTTTAAGTATTGAAAAGCTGCAGTAAGATCACCCTGGAGCCTTCTCTTCTTTAGGCTATACATCCTCAGCTCTCTCAGCCTTTCTTCACAGGAGAGGTGCTCCAGCTGTCTGACAAACCTTGTGGCCCTCCTCTGGACCCTCTCTTAGCACATCCACATCCTTCTTGTGCTGGGGTCCCCAGACCTGGATGCAGTGCTCCAGGTGGGGCCTCACAAGGGCAGGGCAGAGAGGGACAATCACCTCCCTCCCCTGCTGCCCACCCCTCTGGTGATGCAGCCCAGGATGCAGTTGGCCTTCTGGGCTGCAAGCACACACTGCTGGCTCATGTCGAGCCTTTCGTCCACCAAACCCCCGCAAGACCTTCTCTGCAGGGCTGCTCTCAATGAGTTCTTCTCCCAGTCTGTCCTCCTGTCTGGGATTGCCCTGACCCAGGTACAGCACCTTGCACTTGGACTTGTTGAACCTCATGAGGTTCATGTGGGGCCACTTCCCCAGCCTGTCCAGGTCCCTTTGAATGGCATCCCTTCCTTCTGGCTTATCAACTGCACCACTCAACTTGGTGTCATCTGCAAACTTGCTGAGGGTGCACTCCCTCCCACTCTCCATGTCATTGATAAAGATATTAAACAGTACTCGTCCCAGAACAGACCCCTGAGGGACACCACTCATCCCCACCTCCACCTGGACATGGAGTCATTGACCACCGCTCTCTGGGTGTGACCTTCAAGCCAATTCCTTATCCACTGTATGGTCCACCCATCAAATCCATCTCTCTCCAATTTGAGATCAGGATGCTGTGTGGGACCTTGTCAAAGGCCTTACAGGAGTCCAGGTGGATGACATCAGTTGGTCTTCCCTTGTCAACTGATGCAGTGTTCTAGATTTCATGTCCCAGGTAGAATCAATCTTTCTGATCATTTTATTTCTTATGGCAACATTTAGGTGCAAACAGGTGAAAAAAAGAAAAAAAAAAAAAGAAAGCAACAAACAGTTCTCCTCTCACTTCTGCTAAGTTTGAGAAACTTAATTTCTCACATTTCTGAGACAGCTGTCCTTCCACCAGACTAATTTGATACTGGCCAGCAGATTTTATTTCAGACACACTTGTGGAAAGATACGCTGAGAAATGGACAGATAGCTTAACTGTGTAAGCTTTGTTTTCCTTCAGAGGCCTGCAGCCAAGAGATAAAAAGAATTTGCAGAAATGCAAAGGGATATAGTTGCTTTTATTCCTTACTAGAGAAGGAATTTTTGCAAAAGCCTTTAGAAAGGTAAGAAAAAGCAATCTCTTTGGTATCTGCCGTTATTGAACCATGTTGAGCTCTCCAGCTAATCTTTCTGTGCTAAATATATGCATGAGAATATATGTATGCTTTAGGGAACAGAGTTCAGACATTTTTTTTTACAAGCAGTCTTGTATTGTTTACGAGGGAAGGGGTATATTATTTAATTTATTAGAAATAAATAAAAACTGATGTGTGCTTCTGTGAATACAGCAAAGTGGAAAAATGAGTTGTCATGGTTAGAATTTGAGAGATTCAGTGTTCATAAGTAACCACAGAAAAGTTGGTAAGTGTCTCCTGCGTCAAGTGTTTTTATATTTAAAATATAATTTGATATGTGGTAGAAACAGTGTAGAAGGAGAGTAACTCAATTTCTTACACTTTTTAAGGAAACTAACGTGTTGGTAAGAAGCTTACAATTCCTTAAATTATTACAGCATTTGGTTGATGTTACATGAAATCATCACACAAACAAAGGTTTCAGATTTAAGTGTGTGGATGCCATTGAAAAGAGCAGAATAGCTCAGTTGGAAGGGACCTACAAAGATCATCAAGTCCAGCTGCCCTGGTGCAGCTTTCTGTCATTCTCACGTGTCCAACTTTGTTGCCCTCCTCTAGTTGCTTTCAAGGACCTTTTGTTCAGGATGTAGCGAAAAATTATACAGAACCCCTGCAGGACCAAAAATAGTTCCTAAATAATGAGGATTTCAAGTTGTGTCTGAATGTCTTGAGGAGCATCAGGAATATCTTCCAGTACGAAAAGCACATTTTATTCATTGAAATATTCATTGAAATATTTTATTCATTGAAATATGAAATACATTTTATTCATTGAAATATTCAGGGTTTCAAGTGATGTTTTTTTTTCAGTGCTTCATTTGTGAAAGTATTGTAACGCTTGATCAATTTTCATATACTTTTGGAGGGCTGAAGGCAGGAGGTAAAGACAACACAGTATATTATTCACTGTAACCTCTGTACATTTTTGATAGAATGAAAATTAGTAGGAAAATAGACCTTCTTCTGTGAAAGCTTGCTGCCATGCTGTTTCAATTAAGAAAAATTCTGAAGTAATTTAATGTAGAGTGTCATTGAGATTATAGGTGTATTGAGATAATTTAAATTAAGAACACGCTGTCTTGTTTTTTAGCATCTGGTAGATGGCATCTGGTATCAGCTTAACAACCAAGGTTTGTTGTTTTAACACAGGATTTGAACAGATGGAGCACATGTAGTATTAAGGTGGCTAATATTTTCAACTTATGCTTCTCTTCATGTTTTCTAAATATTTTTAAACAAAATTTATGTTTTCTGCAAGGAACTTCTATGCATTCTGTCTTGTGGATCAAGGCATCTGTACTAAGTGTTCTTTAAAGTTTTTAGTGTGCTGTGTCTGTTGCTTAGTGCTCTGTCTTTTTGTGTTTATACCGCTACTCTGTACCTGGTTTCTTCAAACCCCTGAGCGAAGAAATATCACATCTGCCCACGTGGAAGATGAAGGGTAGGTTAAATTTCTCTTTGTGCTCTTTACACAGTCCTTGTTAGACCCACCATAGATTACTGCTTGTCAGAATATTCAATTAATCTCTACCATCTACATTTTGACTGAAGAAATTCAGATATGTTCAGACTCATTTCAGAGAATTTGGTCATTTTCAAGTGATCCTTGTTTTTAGAAAAATATGCAAGGATTTATCAACGTTCAGCTGACTGAAGGGATTTTTCATTGGGATCACAGAAAGGTTTGGCTTGGGATAGCATCAAGGAGTTATTTATGCTTTAGTTTTATATCTAGTGTTTTTTGGCATAACTTGCTGCTGTTTTTTGAGTGGTCTATCTCCATCCTGTAGCTCTGGGTGCCCCTTTTTAACCCTCCTGATCAAGTGAGGTAAGAACACCTTTGTCAGCAGACTGGCTAGTCTACTGAGTCTGGATTTAAGCTTGGTACTTCAGAGGATGGACAGCAAAGTCTCTAAAGTAGTGGGAGAACAACAGAAAAGAAACAAGCATGTGTGGGAGAATGTGGATGCCTGAATTGCAGAGACGTGGAAATACCTTGGAGGGCACGGATGTCATTCAGAGCGTTCTTGACAAGGTGGAGAAATCGATTGGAGCAACCAAACTGATTTCAACAACAACAACAACAAAGGAAATTCTTGCACCTGGAGTGGAGCTGTTTTGTGCATCAATATAGGCTAGAAACTAGATGGCTAGAAAAAAATAACATTGGGTTCTGCTGGACATCATCATATGTGGCTCAGTGTTGCACCCATGTGTTGATGAAGGTTCTCTCTGTTCCGTCTTGCACAGATGAGAGTATAGCCAACAAGTCAAGAGAAATGACTGTTATCATCCCCTTGGCACTTCTGTGTCTGCAGCTGGAATACTTTGTACTGTTTTGATGTCTCAGTGTGATGGAGATACTGAAAATACGATGTAGGAGGGCACCAGCATGATGAGGGGGCTGCAGCACACGATATGTGAGAAGAAGCTGAGAAAAACAGACTCTTTGGCCTTTGGTTTCCAGAGAAGCTAAGACTGTGTTGGGATATGATTGTTTTCTTCAGGCACCCAGGGGATGGTTGTGGAGAAGACCGAAGCAGACCCTGCGAGATGCCCAGTGCAAGGATGAAATGACTGCAGCAAGTCGCAGCCAGAGAAATTCCAGTTAGGTACCAGGAAGAAATCTTTTCACAGTGGTGGCAGTCCAGCAGTACAATGGGTTGTCCAGAAGTGCTGTGGAATTGCTGTTTTTGACGATACTGAAAAACTCAGGACAAGGCCTTGAACAACCTGATGTAATTTTGATGTTTTCCACCCTTTGAGCATAGGCTTGGACAGTGACCTCGAAAACTGGCTTCCATTGTGTGATTTGTGCAGCCATGCAGTAGAAAATTCCTCTTCCTCCCCCTGTCTCCTGCTCCTCCCAGGTTTGTTTTCAAATGGAGAAAATTTCTGATCTTCCTGTGAAAAAAACACTATTTCAGTGAAATGAGACGGTAAGGTTTTGGATTCATATTCATGAAAACATTTGGAACCTCACCCTAACAGCCTATACAAATGAAACTTCCAGTGCTACCTTAAATATCAAGCTCCATTTTAGCTTCTCTAATAGTTAGACTTTTTTTTTCTTTTTTTTTTTTTACTTCAGCATTAATTTCTGTGATTTATATGAAGCCTGTCCTATTTTAAATGTTTTCTTACAGGTTTTGAAATTGCAGCCTATGTCTCCTCTGATTTTTCTTTTCTATATTTAAACCTAATTGCCAGCTTTTTTTTTTTCTTTCTTCAAACCACATTTTCTTTCAGTCATATTGCAATGTTTTTCTCAATACATGGAATCCAAAGCTGGAAGCAATACTTCAGGTGAGGTTTCTCATGAAATAAAAGCTACATCTTCCATGTTTCAGATATGATGCTTACTCTGAGAACAATATTTATCTTCTTTTCCAAGTGTCCTATATCTGATTGATTTTGAGCATATAGTCCAGCATAACCAGCTGAATAATTATCCCAACTTTCTTTTAAGAATTTGTTGATTCCTTCTAGTTGATACTTGGAAATTTTCTTCGTTTAATTTCATCTAATGGATTTTTGTAAGTTCCACTCATTCATTAGGTTTCTGAACACTGACGTCTTTTCCAAATACATAAATTTTATGAATGTTTTTGTATTTCATCATCTAAGTAGCCAATCAAAATTTTGAAATGGTTATGTATTGGACAGAAACTTGAGTCATCTCATTTGATATGCTGTCTGGGTTTGACAGCAAACCACTGGTAACTGTTACTGAAATTTACTTTTCTATTTGTCTGTTCAGCTTTTGATGACTTGATCATAATTATGAATTGCCAGTTATGAGAATATTGCATGTTGTGGCATTTTTAAATCATTATAGATAGATTTCCTAAGAAATACTTTATTTGGATGGAGCTTTACGTTCCCATACAGCTTCTTAGCATCAGCAATTGTTTGCAATAGTAACTTTTAAATTTAGGAACCTTAATAGCTGCATGTAATTAGTTTTAGTAATAAAGTACCACAATAATAGTAAAACAGCTTAAAATATGACTAAGGCTACTGCTGTAAGTAAACTGTGTTCATTAATCATTTAAATCTGTTTTTCATTAGTATAGTCTTATTTATGAACATGTGCTAATTTGTTTATGATTGTGAGCATGCTTCCACCTGTATTTATTTGCAAAAGAACTCAGAAATATGTTAGTGAAAATAAATCTTTGTAGAAGGATGCAAGGTGTGGAATGCTGCATAGCAGAGAAAAAAAAATCAGTAATTTTAATACGGAAATTGTTTTTAAAACTCTCTTTTATTTTTAAGCTGCAGGTTTTAGGTAACAATGTGGAGTTACAAATGTAGGCACCCAACTGCACATTAGGCAACCAAGTTGGTGTAAAAACCTAAGGTTTTCTTAGGGAAATAACTAATTCATTTGATTGTCATTCAGGTTTTTAGTATGAAACAATATAAATTTCATATGAATAGTATGAATCATAAATATAAAATTATATTTATTTAATATATATTTATAAATATAAATGTAGTATGAATCATATACAGTCTGTTTCTAAAAAAAAAGTGAAATAAAGGTATCTACTCTGTAAAATTATTATTATTATTTTTTCTCAATAGTATCTGGTAGCTGTGTATTCATTACATCCGAGGCCCGCATTGAAACTCATTTTATTGTCCAATAGACAAGGTCTTGAATTGCCAAGCGTGAGTAGTTGCAGTAGAAACTGGAAGTCATCTATTTAATTCCAGACTGATGCATGTGCTGTTAAAAACAAAGAATTTGCTCTTAGAATTGAGGCCTGGGTGAATGGTGAACGGAGGCTTTTCAAAATGGGACTTCTATGGAACAGCAGGTTTGTGATCGCGGTGGCAGGTCGTGAAAATGTGTGGAGGTTTATTTTGGGAGATTTAATCTACAAAGTCAGATTTGTGGCTCTTTGTGACCACTAGGCGTGCTCAGACCATCCCACCACACCGAGTTTCTCTGTGATTCTTTGGTGATTTTTGACTTTGAGGCTACCTGGCAGCAGAGTTTTACCTGGTCTGGATGCTTAGGGAACTTTGTGGGCAGTATCTTAAGTGCCTGCTAAAAACCAAGCACTTTGGGGATTTGCTGCCAAGGGAAAGCACGTTTTCTGAACCAGTCCGTGCAACTTGGACATCAATATTGTATTTGAGTCTATTTTGTCCTGAAGACGGTGAGGTTGCATGGATTATGGAGTAATTGAGGTTGGAAGGAACCTCTCCAGGTCTGGTAGAACACCCTGCCCTGCACCTTGTGTCTGTTGCCCCTCTTCACGCTACTGTGTTCCTCCAAGAAGAGTCTGGCTCCATCTTCTCTATACTCTCCTACTATGGCAGAGAGCAGTAAAATTTCTTCTTAGGCTTTCTTCTCTTCTGGAGACCAAACAAACCCCGTTCTCTCAGCTTTTTATGCTGTGTGCTTCAGCACTCCAATCATCCGGGAACTCAAGGGAACTTGATCCAGTAGTTTGGTGTCTTGTAGGTGTCTTGTACCCAGGAGCAAAAACAGGATGTGGAACTTAAAAAGTGTGGAAAGGTAATTTTTATTAGTTGATCTGCATATATATATTTAAATCACTGTAAACATTTGCCATAGGGTGGGAATAATGGCTTAAATATAGACTTTCTTCTGAATATTGTACTCACTTGGAGGAACTTGCCATATTTTTATTAGTGGTCTGTTGCAGGAGTATCACGTGCATAGCAAAATATTCTGCATCAAGTTTAACAGGTCGTTGGCTATAGAAATAATCTGTGGATGTGTTGAATTTGAAATTGCAAAAATGTGTTTTCTTTATGAATACATGGATCTGTTTTGATAGCATTTACCAATAATAAACTTTGGAGAATCACCTTTTTTATAGTCATTTTATAACGGTATCTGAGGCATTAAGCTTTCCATGGAGCTTTAAGCAGTAAAAATTTGTAATATTCCAGGCACCACTGTGAGCCAGTTGTAAGTAAATTACAGTTAAGTTAGCTTAACATTACGGGTAATGGCAACCGCTCTGTTTTAAAACTTCTTTAAAATACTGCCTTTTTATTAGTGCTTTCTCTCGCTTATATTCCTTAGATTAAAGATGTGATGACAGAATTATTTATCTGCTGTGTCTATAAAGCACTCCAAATATGTATTCTCTATCTTGGAGTTTGGTTTTTGGCAATTATTCTGTTGTGCTGGTGTCCTGGCTTTTATTTTTCAGCAGCAATGTTTTTCTGAGGTGGCAGTCTGCTGTCCTGAATTTTCCAAATAGGTGGGTTTCTGTAATGTTGTTTATGGCTTTCAGATTCGTTAGGGTTTGTGATTTCTTCATTCGTAGTACTTTTAGGGAAATTAAGGCTATTTAATACATTTTTTTCAGGCCATAATGAGGATTATTGAAAAAATTTTTGTGAGAATGCTATAAATTATTGATTTCCTCATTTATCATCTCCTTGAGCTCTCGAGTCTCAGCTATTAGCTGTTTTTAGTCTGAGGTTTCAAGATTTTTTTTTAAACCCTCTGAAGAATACATAAAATTATGTCCTGTGGTAGAAATTAGTTGTTTTCAGTACCTGTTAATTTTCTTTTAAATGACTCAGATGAGAACGTACTTCATCAGTCTGATGATGTGCCTCCCTTTTCAGAGTTTTGCAGAAAAAGAACTGATGGCTTTAAGGAGTTGTTTATAAAAACTCATAGATTCGTCTATCTTTGTTTATCTGTTTCTGGGAAAGATGGCTCCAGTTCTTTTTGGAGTAGTTGGATAATGCCTCGAGGAATCTTCCTGGGAGTTCAGCCTGTAACTATGTTGGGACAGCACTCCACCTGTGCTTATGATGTTTGAAGATTAAGAAGTTGAATAAGGAGAATTTTTGAGAAGCTCATGTGCTGAGCCCTGCTTGCTCCACGTCCGCCTCTTCCTGAAGGTGAAATACCTGAAGGGGGGGCACAAAGAAGATGGAGCCAGGCTATTGTCAGTGGTGCCCAGTGCCAGGACCAGAGGCAATGGGCACAAACTGGAGCTCTGGAGGTTCCCTCTGGACATCAGGCAGCACTTCTGTGCTGTGTGAGGTGATTGAGTGCTGGCACAGGTTGCCCAGAGAGGTTGTGGGGTCTCCTCCTTGGAGACCTTCAAAAGCCACCTGGAAGTGGTTATGGGCACATAGATGGTCCCTTCCAACCTCAACCACTCCGTGATGCCTCTCAACCTACCTGAGAGAGGAGCTTCTTGCAGTACAAAATTGTGCCAAAGCCAGTCAGTGCAACTTTGGAAAAATATGAAGAGGTTCTAATATCTGTATGTCCTTCAAAGCCCTTTGAATTCAGTGCTCTTCTGAAATCAGAGAATTAGAAAAAAGAAATCCAGTGCTCTTCAACAAAGACATGTTTCCTGATGCATCTCACATTACTGTTAATATTTACATTATATATCATTTTAATATATTATTTATAATTATTATTATGATTTTTTTTAAATGGAAAGTGATGTTTTTGTGTTCCATTGGATATTGCCTAACCTTTTATGTCAGTGCTTGTGTAACTTGTTTTGAAGCCCTTTAAACATAGAGATTCTGTTTTTCCCAACAGTTGATTTCAGTTCTCTGCTATCCTTAGAGTAAGAATATTTTTTCTCATTTCAGTCTGAGCTTGTCACTGAGTTCACACAGGACTGAGTAGAAGGGAAGCCTGCAGGTTACATGCCCATGCGATTCTGGTTTGATGTTTGCCCTTCATAGAATCATTGACTGGCTCGGGTTGGAAGGGACCTTAAAGATCAAATAATGACATGGTCACTAAATTCTCTACCATTCCTTGTATGTCCACCGAACTTGCACCAAGCCAATATTCAAAACTAACCTACCTCACATTTGTTCTGGTTTGTATTTTATCTCTTTTTGTTTCCAGATTGTCATTTTGAATTGTGATCCTGCACCACATACTTACAGATTCTGCATTTTTTCCAGATTTTTTCCCCTTGTGCTGTACTATTATTTAGACACTTTTTACCTTTGCATATTTATATTTAATGCTCCTCAGTGGAATTAAATTTTTATATTCCGGAGATACAAATTGCTCTAATTATTATTGTTAGCCAATTTACTGACTAATAAAACTTGAACCTTTAATGAATCTTGAAGTTGCAGTTTTGATTTGCAGTAATAAAATTCGTGTGTGCTACATGCTCTTTTTCTCTCTGAATCAAAGTTTTCCTTAATTCTAATTTACCCTTCCTTGAAGCGTGAAGGAGAAGCAAGTGTGGAAGGCGTTCTCAATCAACTGGTCCTGGAGCATCTACAGCTGGCTCCTCTCCAGTGGGGTGAGTAATGTCAAAATCTACTGATGATCTCTTCTGAGGACGTACTGGTTTGTAATTTCTGGCAGCATGAGAATGGTAATGTTTTCATTTACTGGTACTCTGTGATACAGAAGAATCTGCTAGGATTTTTTTTTCCCTTTAGATATTTTGCTTAGCTGAATATAAAAGTAAAATTTATATCAATTTTATTTTAAGTATCGCTGTTCAGTGATGGTATATATGAAACCTGAGTATGCACTTTTTCCTGTAATTTGCGGTCCGAGTTGTTTTGCAGGAGAGGTGGCTGCTGCTTAAATTTTCTCTTTGCCTGACAGTGCGTGTTTTTAAAGTAATTTCTCTAAAACGTTTTTATACAGAATTGCAATATTATTTGTGGTATATTTCTCATCATAATCTAGACATTTGCATTAGTATCTTTTTTAGTAATCTTAGTAAATCTTAACTTTGCATTTAGAGTGATGTTCCAACATTTTAATATTTAATTGATTTAATTTTGAAGAAGTGTGATAATTTGACTTGTGCCTGAGGTTCTTGACAAGGCTTGTGTAGAGGTTTTGGAAAGTGGGGTATTTTATCCCCAACCCTTCTATTGCAGTGATCGGTTACAGAAGTGCCATGTTTGTAAGAAAACTGTTTTCAAAGTCTTTGTTGTAAAAGCAAATTTAACTCTATGCTCCTTGTTCTAATTAATTTGATAACTCAGAGGGGACCACTTTTAAGGAGCAATGGTCCATCAGCGTTGTCTGAGTTAATTATTTAAACTTAAAAGACCGCAAATGCTATTATTTGCATACGTTTATTCTTTCAAATGTGTTTTTTTTTCAAGCATACAGACCATTGTCAACTCATATGCCAAAATGTGTATGCACCTGATCTATAGATGAGAAGGCTAAAACTGGTAGTATTTTGAATCTGTTGTGTTGTAAACATGTCGAACTTTAAACATCTGTCTCTGAAACCATGCTTACCTGGCAGCTGTTCTTCAGAGGATTCAAAGATTTGGTAGCACTTGCTTGAATGTCTGTCTTTGGCAATTTGGTCCTCATCAGTAAAACAGGCAGCTTGTGTCAGATGGGTGTTGTCAGCTCAGGTCACTTGGGAGTCATTTTAGCTCTACTGAGTGCCATTGACCTTCAACAGGTTTGTAGCCTGGGCTCTGGGCTTGGAAATCTTTCCTTGGCATTTTTGCATGGGAGATCATCTTAAGGATGAATTCTTATTCTTCTTAATTATTTCTTTTTTAATTTTCTTGGTTTTCTTTTTTGGTTTTCAGTTAACTGCCAAAGTCCACCTTACAGCGTCTAAGTAAAAGAGACTTTTAGAGGCATAGGGCTGCATTCGCTAATCCTGCCTAAATGGTGATTTTCATTGATATTTTGATGCATTATTCAGAAATCATGAATGTAGCACCGATTTACAATAAAATCCAATTGCCTGTGCAGTTGGTAATTTCTCATGTTGTCGCTTAACTCAGAGTTGCAGTTGCTGTAGTTGTCAGAACATATGAACACCAACCAACACTCTGTGATGTTCTCTGCCTCATACCTGTAAATTCTTCCGATTTTACTTGAAAACAAAGGCAAAAATGAAAATAAAAGGCAATGGAGAAATTTCAGTTTCTTTTAATCAGCTATAACTTTGAGTATTCAGTAGCTGAATCTTTGCTACCTGGTTTCACCACCGCATGGCCAGGTGAAGCTACCTGCAGTCATCTTGAGGAAGCTACTGGGGTCCTTCAGAAAGACCATGGCAGTGGCAGGCTAATTTTGATTTTATTAGTGTATGAAGGAGGAATTAAAAGATTGTCTTTCAGTTTGGTAGGTGGGAATAACAAGGATTTGTTGGAATGTCTGGACAATCAAGAATGAGTGTATGTGTACACATCTTTAGGCAGTGTGACACATTGTCCTTCAGACTCTAAATTTTAGCCAGATTGTTTCCTACTCAGCTGTTATAGGCAGAGTAAATAAAATGTTATGTTTCAAATCATCTAAGATGTAATGCACATTCTGTTTTCCTGTGTTTTTTTTCCTGTTGCTTTGAAGTGATAGAAACAGTGTTTGTGCTTGTGTATGGTTTATTATAGACCTTAACTATCTTGTACAAATCAGCTTTTTTTAGTGATGGTGGTCTGTACTGAATACCAATATTGAGATAATCTTATGCAAGCTATCTTAAACATTCTTTGACCGTTACCATTTCTACTTAAAGAACTGTCATCTTAATATGTATAATTAACAAGGCAGTATTTTACAAATGTTCTTTTATCATCCCGCCTCTCTTAATTTTTTTTGATGTTATTGATAAGTTACTTTTAAGAATAATGTAATATGGCAGTGTCGGCCACTTGAGTTTTTTTCCTCTTAATCATCATAATGTTTGTAGTCAGAACCTTGCTTTGCTTTGAGCTTTGCTTCTCTGTAAGAAAGATGAACTATCATTTAAATATGAACATTCTTTATATTAGCCATCATTGTAATACAACCTTTGAATATATTGGCTAAGAAATGTTGCCTTAGTGTTGTATAACAAAATTGATCCTATGATTATTCAAAGCTTTTCCTATATTGATGGTTACACTGAAGGGTTTACTTTATTATAAGGGCTCACATTGAAACACGAATGAATATTTAACATGGTTTTGATTTAAAAAAATGACTGGCTCTTGTTCAAAATTATAAAAGCCGGACTTCAAAATTTATTTTAAATTTGACATAATTTATATTAGAGTTAATACTGCATTTCTAAAATTATAAAAGCCTATTGAAATAATTTTTCATGTAAACTTGACAATCCTGTCTTTGTTTCACCAAATGCAAGGCAAAGTGTAGAATTAAAAGTTAGTGGCAGTGAAGTTTTGGTCTAAGGGTCAGAAGTCAGCTCTGAGGGTTGTCAGATGGAGGAAAAAAGTGGCTCTTAGTGGACACTGTGGGTTGTGATTTCATATGATTAAATGACCGGGGAAAGGAAAAGTGTTTAAAACACAAGGAATCGTAAAAAAGAAAATATGTCAAAGGCTAGAGAGGGAGAGTTCTTAATGTGTTGTTAAAATTGATTTTAAGATTTAGGACATCTCTGTAAAATGAAGTTGTCTATTAGCGAGGTTAGTAAATCATACGTAATTGAAAAACATGATCTTGCTCAACACCAGCAAGTTCAATGTTCTCTAAAATTTATGACATATTTTCTTTTTATTGCTGGGCAACAAACCAAGTGTAGGAATAGATGTGGTTTTAAGGTGCATATATTAATATGATCAAATCAAGGAAACATAGCCTGAAAAGTTTAATGAGAAGAACCAAGACTCCTCCAAGGCGTACATATGTCATGCAAGTCATGTGGTTTGATTTGAAAACGATCAGATGGAGGCAATTGTAATTGCTTGCAGTGAGATATTTTTTCAATCTTTATTTGATTTATGTTGCTAAGTTTTGCAAGCAAGCAAAATTTGGAGACCAAATACTTATCAGTTTGATGGTACTCTTCTGCATTTTATAGCAAAATAATCATAGGTACAAATGCCATGCACAAAATGCTGTTACCGAAGTTGAAATAGACTGAGTTTGAAATGGGCTTTTGATTGAACCTGGAATAGGTTGGACCCAGGATATTCCTACATGCAAATTTGAGAACTAAATCTAAAGGGAGAGGTTCCCAACTTTTTGCATGCTGTACATAAATTTCACAACAGAACGTTTTTTGAAATTAACGTCCTTTGTAAAGCAAAAGAAACTTAACTTCTGTTGCTGGCTGCAACCACAGGGTGAAGATGTTTTTCCTGCTGGTCCTTGTACATGTTAGAGTGAAGATTTATTGGAGAAGTTTGATTTAGGAATTTAGAATTGTAGACAAATATTGAAGTGCTGAATGTCATAATATATAGGGCAAACATTTAGCTTTTCCTTTCCTGTAGAAAATG
Source organism: Cygnus olor (assembly GCF_009769625.2). Classification (NCBI taxonomy): domain Eukaryota; kingdom Metazoa; phylum Chordata; class Aves; order Anseriformes; family Anatidae; genus Cygnus; species Cygnus olor. The sequence continues at coordinate 156,388,817 of NC_049170.1, read as the reverse complement.
GTTGAATAACTGAAAACCAGTGATTATACATAAACTCTAAAGACAGTATTTGCAATAATATTGTAGGAACCATACGATGATCAAGCATCACCACAGGCAAAGTCCAGGAATACCTTTCGCTTTCATTCATCCTTTTATTTCATTTACTCATTTCATTCATTTTTCACTTCTTACTTTCTAATAGATAGGAATTTCAAGACAGCTGATAACAATTACTTTAATTTTAGATACCTTTTCACAGTGCAATATATTTCATTTTCATGTTATTGAAGGGAAGACTAACAATATTGCTGTTAAATGTTTCCAGATCAGCATTAAGGAAAGTGATGGTTGATAGCCAAAGTTTTAGTTATTTACATATAGGTAGAGTATCCTACATTTCATTGTGAGTCCACAATAAATTGTTGGTCTACTTGCATCATGCGGGCATGTTGAGCTTACAGAAAACTCAAAACTTCAGAACTGAAAGGTGGTTTTAAATTTGCCCTTGCAGGTAGTCAGCATCAAGAGGAGGTAGATTTAAAAGTATTTTGTTGTGTTTTATGAGGATGCAATCCATGCCAGCTTGTTTGGAAGTTCTGTCTGGTTATGTTTCACAAAACATCTTACAAAGTATTACTTTTTAAAGAAATTATCTCAATAACATATCATTTATTTTAAAGAACATCAAATTAGAATAATTTTTCACAGCTTATATATTTCATGGATCTTAAAATTAATTACTGAAACTACTCGCCCATTTTATTTTGTATTTTCCAGTCTGACCTTAGACCATAATTAAATCTTCCTTTCCACAGTTTATGTGATTAACTCAGAGATTGCAGCAGTGTCAAATCACCATGTCCTGAATACAGAGGAAAATATTTTAAAGTATTTGTCAGTGAGTAGATGAGGAAGTCGTACATCTCTAAGCCTGTGTCCTGGATGCTATCTTGACACCCTGACAGCTTGTCCCCCCTCCAAGGCCTCACTTACAAAGAGCCAGATCTCTGCAGACGTGATCACTGCTAACAGTTTGGGTTTAGTTGGGGCAGTCCTACAGTGCTGCTCATCCTCCATCTTTGAATCACATCTTGGTATTTGTTAAAAGAATAGTTTTAAGAGGGAACTGCAAGGAAGCAGTTTTAATTTCTTTTTTAATACACAAATCACAGGATCATATGGATTATATAGGGATAAATTTGGGAATATGGAGAGATTGGGTGGGTATATCAGGGTATGTCCTTCAAAAATATAACAAATATTATTCTAGTCATTTATCAAACTAAAATACTCTTAAATGTTTTGTATTTCAGAATTACAGTAGACTGGCTATTACCATCAGAAGTTAAATTGAAACCAAGAAAATGATAGCCAGAAAATTTGAAGAGAAAGTTGTCTGTGAGATAGAGAATCACAGTCTGATTCATAGCAAGACAGAAACCGAGAAACAGTTGGGTGGTAAATGAATTTCACTAGGTAACCAACCTTTCTCATCCATTTAGAAAAACCTTCAGGTTTTTCATTTTTATTTTTAAGAATTAAGAGAGGTGGGAACACTTTCGTATCTTAACAGCTTGTGTGCAGGCTGTTTTGGAGGATATTTTGGCAATGTCAAATAAGCAACATGCTTTAGTTACTGGGAGGTGTTAAGGGACTGGGGTAGTACATTGAAAAAAAAGGACTAACTTGATGAAACTAGGGCATCTGGCACAAAAGTAACATTCTCACATGTCAAAACATGCTATTGTGTGAAATGCTTGGAATCAGCTGTTGCTTCTAATTCTTACCAAAGCCTTGGTTACTCTAAACTGAGGGGAAAAACTTGCAGGGAAAGGGTTTCAGACATAACTAGACTAGTAGCGATTTCAAAGAAAAGGTACCAAGAATAAAGAGAGCACCAAAAAGTGAAGATAAATGAACAAAACCTCCTAGATTAGGTAGAGAGCCAGTGGTTATGTCCTCGGATTTCTGAAAGAACAGGTAGCTGAAGCTGCAGGCCCAGCATTTCTATCAAAGCAGTGGGAAGAGGCTGGAGGGAAAAAGGAGTAATAAATACTAATGGAGTTGTGTAAGCATTGGTCTAGGACCATTCTTTTACGATCTTGCCAGTGTGAACTGATAGTGATTTTTGCTTTAAAAAAAAAGAAAAAGAAAAAAAAAAAGAGGAGGAAGAAGAACATACTGATGAAATATGCTGTTGGCTCAAAGACAAGCACCACAGTCTCTTCAAAAAGATCTGACTACCACACAGGAATCAATAGATAATCTCAAAAATCAAAGTACCATAAGCGAAATGGATGAAATGTAAGTCCAGAAAGGAAGATTATCTGTTCTGAGCCTAATAACACAGAAATCTACCAGAAGTTCAGCTGTCTGAAGTGACTGGAGAGGGATTGATTAAGTGTTGCTCTGAGCTACCGGTGTGATTCAGCTGTGAAGAAAGGTGCATGGGATGTCTGCACAATGTCTCTAATGAAACCTCCCATGGGGAGCTTCTTACGGAGGAGCTCTAATCAAACCAGAGTAGGAAAAAGTAAAGTTTTGGAGGTGATCAGCTAATGAAGACTTATTGTTGAGTTTACGTTTACGGGGTTATGTTACCACGCTGAATAAAATCTGCTCAGATACCGAGTTGAGTAAATCTAGCAGGTGGATTCTGTGTTCACTACTCAAACATCTGAGACAGTCTCTCTTGCTTTGAACTACACTTTCTCTGATACAGATTTCTTTAATTTAACAAAATCAGGGCATAGGAAATAAGTTGACTTATTGCTGGAAATCTGTCAGAGGACCAGTTTGTAAGAAGGGGAAGAAATTGCTTAAATCGGGCAACTTTTGGCATAAGAACATACTGAATAGTACCCGTCTGTTAATAAATGCAGTTTATTTTTTTATTTTTAAGGATTTTAATACAATCTTAGAGCAGGAATACTGGCGGAAACTACCACATGATGGTATTTGATCAGATATGAAAAGGAGGAAGAAACCCAGAACTTTGTGGTAGCAGGACAATTAACTCATTCAAGTTTGAATCAGGCATGTGCACCTAATACCTTTTGTTACGGTGAGTTAAGTGACTTACTTTGTTTTCGGTATTTTATTTTACAAAACTTTATTCTCTTTTTAAAGAAAAAAAGGCATATATAGGTTACTTCTTTGTGGGAATATTGCTTATGAGATTGCAGTTACGCCATAACTGGTGATTGGGGAACACTGTAAGGATGATAAATTGTTGCACAGTCAGAGCAAGGTGCTTAATTTTCTAGGTACTGTTAGAAGCAAATTGAATAATAGATTAATTGAACATCCAAATTAAAAAACGAAAAGCTATTGAAATAATCAAGAAAATGGGTTACATTTCCAAAAAGAGGTTCAAAGGCAATTGTAAGGAAGAAGATTGAAAAGACAAAGAAGCTGTCTTGTAAAGCAGTCAGTGAAAAGTATCACCGAATCTGCAGAGAAATAGATTTCTATTACTTTGATGGACACAGAAGATACCGTTTGAATAAAATTCAGAAAAATATAGTTCAGCTTGTGGACAATTTTTTTTGTGGGAAGCTTTGTGGAAAAAAAGATCAGAAGATGTATGTATGAACAAGAGAGGCAAGAAAGATGCTTTGATCAGACAGGATTTTAATTACCCAGCAATTAAATGAATTGTACAGTTAAGTGTGCAGAGAATGAGAAATGAAAAATAAGCTGATTCTACAATCAGGAATATTCTGAATAGCCTATGTAGGACAGGTTCATTGGTTTCGGGCAGTAAGCAGGAAAGGAGGCCTTGTTCCAGAAGGCATACGCTCAGCTTTCCTTATCTAGCTTCTGCTTTTATTCAGCTTTTATTTCTCTTTAAAAAATAAGTCATACACTTGGAACTGAATGGCATGAGTGCTGTAAAATGAAAGCAGTCTTTTCACTGACTACCCTGGACTTCGGATGAGACTCTTTTACGGAAAAAGGGTGTCCTTTGACTGGATTATGACATCTTCTGAGGAGAAGCGCATCTATACTCAGCTGTAGTTTAGAAGTTCGTAGTTGAACAAATTCAATGGAAGCTTTTTCTTTTATTTTTATCTTTTGCTAAAAGCAAAATAAAACTCCCATAAAACCCCCAAATAAAACCAAAATAAAAAAAATTGTGTGTGGGCACTCACCCCCACACCCTTAATGTGTTTTGACCCTTCACTTAAGGGCAGCTTGGTCTATGATCAGTAGAAATTTTCTGGGGAACAGACGATCTGGGGGGAGGCAAGGTGGTTTAATTTGCAGTGTTCGTTCTGAAGCAGTCCCTCATTTCATCAAGGAAGCAGAAGTGAATTAATGACTATAAAGAACATAAATCCACCTCAGTAAGCCTTGTAATGCTGAAATTAATAGCTTCCAACTGTCAAAACCTCAACAGTACGAGCATAAGACTAGAACAGACAGATTTGTATGAGGAAATACAAGCTTTGACTGAAGTCCCCTCTTTTTCATTTTCTCTCTTTTTCTCATTTTTAGTGTTTTTTTTTTCTCTCTCTCTCTCAAAATCAGCTGCTAATTGGCTATTTTCTAGCTTAAGAGATTTATTTTTCCATTTCCTTTTTTCTCCATTTCTTTCTTAGCCTGTTCCTTCTCCCCATTGTCTCTTTGCTAAAATGCTGTTGAAACTTCTTGATTTTACTTTTGTTTTTATTTTATATACCTGACCTTTGTATTAAGTGATCATAATGTGTTTATATATATATATATAAATAAATATATTATTAAATATATTGTTTATTATAAATAATTATAATTATTACTTATTATAAATGTATTATTAAATATTATATATATATATATATATATATATATATATATATATATATATATATAAAAGAGATATTAAAGTTTTAGACCAGGAAGAGGTTAATTTGATTTGATTGATTTGAATAATTAATTTGATTTTTACAAAGGAAGCCAGTCAAACAGAAAAACCTTCCCAAGCTATGATTGTATACTCAGTAGTGATCTTATTTTACTATGCGTTTTCCTTATCAAGCAGAAATTCAGACTCACTTCAGTATCATGTTTGATTGATTACCTTTGGATACATTAGTAAAAGTTACAGAAGGAGATGGGCTTTTTTTGTTGCTGTTTTTAATCTTACAGTATAAAAGAGCTGAGCAAATGTATTTTGAAGTATGGGTGCAGTAAGAGCTTTCATCAAAAGACACTGTATTTTTCTGTTACTCATTACATTTTGAGTGGTGTCATAGAAAGTTGTGGCTCAGTAGTGTCAGATGTACAGAGCTGTTATAGAACTTTCATATCAAGGCCAGAGACAAGAGAAGAAATAAGGAAGAATCTTAATTAAAAATGTTAGTAGTATATAGAAAGGGTAAAATGGCTCAGCAGTGTCTGGAATTACATAGAGAGAAATAATTGGTTGCCTCATGTGAAAACTTCAGGGAAAAAAAAGGCGGCAGCAGCAGCAATCCTCAATAATTAAAAGAAGTGTCAAGGGATAATTACATTTCTGTGCTTTGATAAACAGTCAAGTGTCAGTTATCTGAATCAATTATCTTGGGTTATTCAAGCTAAAGGAAAAGTGCAGGTATTAAAAGCATTGGAAACCTTAAGTAAAAAAACTTCAGAGCAGAAACAGAGGCCACCAGCCCCAAATGTTTCTGCCTGGGAGCCTTTGAACAGCACTCCCAAGCTGTGGGAGCAGTTAGTGAATTTATTATAGTGGGACTTGAGGGCTCAGAGCTGCAACCAAGCTCCAGTCAAGCACTGCTGAGTTGGGGACATCGGCAGCCCAGGGCTACCCAGCGGGGTCTTTGCCTTCCTCACACTCGGATGGGTAGGTGGGGTAAAATATGATGTTAGAACTGTATATTCCATCATTTGGATTCATTGGCCCTCCCAATTACTGCATCCCTACTTGCTTTTCTGTCACACTTTTCCCCATATATCCTTCACCTGCAGAAGGAAAACACGTTTTTTTGTCACTTACAGAATTGCAAACTAGTGGTTGTGAAACAAAGAAAATGGAAAATGAGTGATAAATGTAGTCAAAGGTTTGAGATTAGATGGAAATAAGACCAGTAAACAGCAGTCAATTGGAGTGAACATCCTGAACTTTGTCCGCTTAAAAAGGCAAAATGACTGCTTCTGGTTTCCCAGTGTCTATAATTTCTTATAACTTGTTGGAGCAACCAGTGAGTTTGTGAACGTCTGTTCCTAATGAAGGTATTAATCAGCAGTGCTCTCACTATTTGCTATTTACGAACTATTCTTGTTAACAGCTAGGATGTATTTGAAGGAAATTATTTCTGTTTATGGGTACTTAACAGATAGGGATTTGTATTGCCTGCATGTTTTTTAAATTAATATCATAACATGAAATACACATCTCGATGTTATTTAATTCAGAAGTAGATTGCAGAAAGTGTCTCAATGTAATGTTGTTTGGAGAGCCTTTTATAAACTTATCGAGCTGCATCTCAGAACCATACTGTGAGTAGGAATTTCAAGATTAAATTTATTTGTGACTCATTTCCAGCCCTTTTGTTCTCATGTCAATAATGTTCTTTAGTTTAAATAGCTTTTCTCAGTCTCTGAAGTTTGCCCTTTTTTACTCTAGCTTTTTATTTGGTTCATTTCAAGACAGCAGTCAGGGCTACCTCTCCTAGTCTCCTTGATAGCATAGTGCTATTTTATTGCCTGTCTCATGGTCATTTCAGTAGCCTTTATCTGTGTCTGTTGCAAAATATTTTTTTTTTCTGAGATCTGCATGACAAGACTAGCTCTTCAGAAGGATTATTCCTGACATGGATCCTCAATGATCTCTACCTTAAAAAAGTAAATCTGTGCTTTCCTTTTCAAGATTATCTATCGTTATCTCCTATTAGTCACTGGAATTGTAATGAATATTTAGTATTTCACAGAACATGATGTAGGCTATCAGACCAACATTGCCTCCCTCACAAATGTTAGTTTGAAATTGGTGAAGATGGAGCAAATCCAGCCTGTTAAACCTTCTGGCACTTTTCAAAGTTTATGTACTAAGACCAATGTGAATTTTGTTGATATCCAGCTACAACACAGTGATCAGCAAGTGGCTGCAGTCCCCTCTAGCCTAACAGGATCTTCAATGTTAAAGATGGATGATAATGTAATTCCTCTGAGTAAATACAAAATAATTAAACCGACAAAACTTTCAGATGAACATTTTAATTCCATTTCACGCTTTGGCTACTTAACTTCCTAACCAGTGCTATAGTAAAGCAGTATCTGGACTTATTTCTGTCAGAGATGAATGTAATGCTACAAAAAAAGTGTCTATATTTCAGACATTTTAAGGTTTATGAATTGATTTCAGATTCTCTTGTCACCAGCATTTTTCACCCCTTAGTCTTCCTTAGCAAACACAGGCAGATGCTCCATAGCTGACTAGTGAGAGCTGGATTGATGCCTGCAGCTCCACTGCTAAAGAGTCAGATATATAACAACTTCTTTCCTATTATCTTGGCTAGTGTTCCAAGTGACAAAATGGCATTTGTCTATCCAGGTGACTTGTGTTGTCCTTAAAAGCGTGGAATCAACACATGTTTCATGCAGTGTTCCTTCCCAAGCGCTTGGTGTTGCTAGCTGGAAGTTCAGCCATTGTTAGGAAACCCACATATACAGAGGAGTTTCAAGTAATAGGTTAGTTTTCGTTATAAGATAATTAAGGTTTTTATCACATTCATATGCCAAATCTTAGAAATCCAAATATATAGGATGTCCATGTCCAGGTGTTGGCAGGGGGGCTGCAGGGCTGCCGTGGACAGAGGCTGGGTACGGTCCCATGGCAGGGAGGAGGCCCAGGGCGAGGGAGAAGCAGCAGAGGGCCCAGGCCCCAGGAGGAGGAGGGCAGGAGGGGCTCCAGCCCCACAGGCAGCAGGGATTCCCCGGCAGCCCTGCAGAGCCCCCGCTGGAGCAGATCTCCACCCTGCAGCCCGGGGAGGGCCCACGCCGCAAAAGGGGGACATTTCCTGAGGGAGCTGCGGCCGTGGGGAGCCCCCGCGGGAGCAGGGTGTTCCTGAAGGGCTGCAGCCTGGGGCAGGGCCCCCGCTGGAGCAGGGCCCTGGGTGAGGAGGAAGGGGCGGCCGAGAGGGGCTGGGAGGGCTGAGCACAGCCCCCATCCCATCCCATCCCATCCCATCCCATCCCATCCCATCCCATCCCATCCCATCCCATCCCATCCCATTCCCTGCACCACTGGGGGCAACAGGTCAGATGAAGGGGGACGTTGGGACTGGGAAAGATGGCAGGTGGAAAGTGGTATTCTGTCTTGTTTCTTGCTGCCCAAATCTACTTCAATTGGTAAAAAACAAAATCACTTTTCCCCAAGTGGTTCATTTTACTCATGACAGTGATTGATGTCCCTACCTTTATCTCAACCCACAAGATTTTTCATCCTTTTTTCTCCCCCTGTCCTGTTGAGGAGGGGCAGGGAGACAGTGGCTGCGGGACATCTGGCAGCTGGCCACCAGCAGCCCACCAAAGCGTTACTTCAATTTCTCCTTCAATTTTTGCCTTTTTGAGAGGCAGTAGTGCAGTCCATGCAGTTCTTTGGAGCCAGTAATACTCAGATATCTCTGCAGAAGAAGTAAACACCAGACAAAGGTTTAAAAAAGAATGCTAGCTTGATGCAAGACAAGGAATGAAAACGAGAAGTTTGTGACTGTTTACTTGTGAGAAATATTTTGGCTTTCTGGCTGTCACAGCGCATAGTTTTGGTGCAGGACGTCCATTCAGAAAGCTGCACACAATTCAGCCAAGTAAAAACGGGAGGAGGCGGATGAGCCCTGTCCTGTGTGGCGATGCCTGCCTGCTAGGGAAGGCAGCTTGTAGCAGAGGTTAGAGATGATAATCTGGAAGCTGTTCTTCAAAAGGCAGAGTGGCACACAATGAAATTCTGTTATTTTGAGTGTTTGAAAAAAATCAGCTACTTGATTGTCAGGCAGGACAAAACCTTCCCAGGTTTTCTTCTGTTATTGTAATAAATTGTTTTGAAAACAATGTATTGTGTGAGATTAAGAACAGCTCTGAAGTGCTGTATAGCATCTTTCTTAACAAGAATGATTAATTCTAAAGTATCTTTTGCATTGGTGCTGGCAATTTGGTAATAATCCAGTAGCATTACCTAATTTATGGAAAGGCCACAGACAGCATTTACCCTTATCCTGTACCTGGAGTTTTAGTCTGCAGAGCTGTGGATGCCATACACTGTGCCATCAGTGAACCTTTAAGCAAATTAAGTTGGATAGTCCTATGGTATGAACTCACTATGGAGTTGCTGCATGGGTAAATTTAAAGATGAAGGGATCAACATTGTGCAGAAACCCACGTATTTCATTTGTCTGAGGAACTATGTTTTATTTACATCCCATTCTCTGTAGATACGAACTAAAATACAGCCCCATTGGATTTTTTAAACACATTGTCTGTTCCTTCAATTATCTCATACTGTTATTTTTTCTTCAAATTTGAAACTCAGAGTATTCTACACAGGATAGTGAATAGTTCTTAATGGCAGAAATTCTAGATGTGATCCTTGATCGATGCTATTTATTTATTTATTTATGTAGGTATTTTCATGAAAGTTCAAGCTAGCAGCATGTATATTCCCAGTATGCAAGTACCTTCTGGATATCATTGGGTAGTACTGTTTATACTGAACCTTGCAGTGATGAAGTCTTTGAACTAACTTGGGGAAGAAGCTTTAAACTCAAATACCGTAGTGATGACTCCTATACTTTTCGTGACATGCTAAAATCTAGAGAGGAGGCTGTAACGTAGGGCTGTTATATAGATAATGCTAAAGGAACAGGAGATATAAATGCAGGTTCAAATATTTTCAGTGCTGAAGTGGAATTGCCCTGAGCATTTCTCTAGAAATTAAATCTCAGTACATAGTATCTGGCAATTAATAGCAAATCAAAACTGTTTTATATGCGGTGATTAGTCAGTCTTTAATTGTCATTACTTCATATTCTGATGGCAAACTGAGTTTATTCAAGTTTGTAAACACTGAAATAAATAGAAGTAAATATTTTGTTCAGTAAAAATTTTACTGGTATATAATAATGTCTAGGTGAAAAGTCACTTGGGATTCTTTGTATTTTGAAAATGAATCCGAGTCATCTTGCTATTCATTAAGCAGTGCTCTCCTGCTCCATCATAAATAATAAAGGCTTTGATGGGAAGACTCATCACTTGTTAGTGAAATTTGAATATCAGCAAGTAAGTTAATGGATACAAATAAAAAGCAAGCTAATGTCATCACAAAATATCTTAAAACGTTTCTAAAGCTGTAGCATGAATGTCAGTCTTGGATACCATCTTCTGCCTAGGAAAGTGGAAATTAATCAAGATTATCTAGAGCTGTTTCCTGTTTTTATCTGTTCCCCATTCGAACGAGGCATAATTGGCATGAATGTAGAATATTTAATTTTATGTGCTTGCCCATGAAACCAGGTGATTTTCAAATGTTTGGAGAAGCTTATTCTGTAAGATCCCATGATGTCAGAAATAGCTTCATAGTTCTTCCCTTCAACCGTTGTTAGGAGTGGATCTTCATTATGGAAGGCTGAGGCGTTATATGTAGATGTCCCTCGTTACCACCACCATCCCCACAAAACCCAAACCCCATCCCTCACCATAACACCCCCCACAACCTCCCCTGCATTCTCTACCCCCATTTCTGGGGTCGGATATCTTAGAACATTTATGGGAGATAATGGGAATTGAAAAAGGTGCTCTAAGCAGAAATGCATCTTTCATTCTCCTTTCTCCCCATCCTCTCTAAGTCAGTGTTCCATGTGAGGAGGTCTCTTCCTGAAGATAAATCATGTTTGTGAATTTATGTGGATTAAAATATTTCCAAGATGTGTACAGTTAAAATATTATAGGCTCTGTTGGATGCCTGAAAGTAACAACCACACTAGGAAATTTATATTTTACCCCGCTAATTGTTGGAAAATATGAACCCTTGATTGGTATGCAATTAGAAGTGTAACATTCTGTTAAACATATCACACGGCATATGGCATGTTAGTAGCAAATCCTCTAATTTGAAATGAAAAAACTATGTAGTTCTGCATATTAGAAGTTTTTGTTGGGGATCAAAATTTGCCATTTGTCTAAATATCAGAGGGGAGACATACCTCCTTAGTTATTTTTGTCATCTATATTTGGTTTGTTGTATTAAATTTCTGTCCTCTAACAATAAACAAATATCAAAGTGGGAAACCCACAAAGTATTTAAATGTGCCATTAGTTCCAACTAAATCAAACTATGCCTTTTATTAAATAAATAAATACCAAATTACCTTATGATGTGTGCTTTAATGCAAACCAGTTAGAAATGCTGAGGCAAAAACATCTTTGCACGGCCACAGAATTAAAATTCAAAGGACTGGAGGTAGAGTTTATTGGGATGCATCGATAGCGATCCAGTGGTGCACTGTTTTGTCAGTTGAAGTCGTACAAGAGGTCCATAGATGGTCACAGAATCACAGATAAACCTCAGTGGTCTGAAGGCTTGATATATGAACATATAGTCTTTCGATATATATATTCTCTTATCCCTCTTTCTTGGTGTTGTGTTTTGGGGCCATTTGGGATAACATTGTCAACAAGTTGCCGCAAGCGAACCTTCCGGTAGTGGCTAAAGTCCTCGTATGGTTCCAGAACTAGCACTTAGAAAATGTTAGGCCGTTTGTAAGGCTAATTGTAAATGATGCTAATTGTAGGCATGGTTTATTGACAGATGGCTTGGGAGTGCAGGTTAGGGTGGGAGCAAGTAAACCACATCCAAGAACAGAATAGTTTCCTTTCCCTGTGCTTGTGCGGGGTTACTGTGTGTTTTCAGGTGCCGTTAATCTCGGAGGGGATTGCATTTCATTGATTGACTGCTTATACACCCCAATTTTAGTGCGTGTCGGGGGAGTTGAAGAGATCTTTGGATCCTTCAGAAGTGTTTTTGTTAACAGGGTACTTGACAAGCTTGTTATCTCTAAGAATTGGAAGTGCTAAATTTATGTCACGATTAGCAAGTAATATTTACCTTCTTCCTCAAAATTTCTGGCTTCCTCGTCAGTCTTTCTCTGTTGCTACGTTAGGATAACTCATCATTTAACAAATGTGCCTTCTTTCTTCGTTAATTTACATCTTGTCTCTGGTCTCTTTCCCATGGCATAGTATTTGTGAGACATCGGTCTGATGGTGTAAGTGCCAGCACATCTCAAAGTAACCTCCTAACGCCGGCTTTATTAAGTGTTTATCCCCAAATGGTGAGTAGGATCCCCATTCTGCTCGTCTCCTTGCCCCTGCCTTTGTCACTCTCCTCCTTCAGTCACCGAGATGACTCTTACCGAAACGTAGCTGAGTGCTGCAGCCCAGCCTTGTGAGAATTCGTGTCCCTATCTCAAATTGGGCAGGAAAGAAAATTTTTCTGCTCTAACAGATGACTGATCATTTGTTATGCTCAAGTACTGACATCGGCTTTGTTGTGACTTTGTGCTTCATTTTGACATTGCATTATACAGTCAATTTGGCATTGAACTGGAGAAAATGAGAATACTAGGAAGCAGATTCCTCAAAATATTAATTTTGTATCACAGACAGCTCTCCAAAATGTTGCATGGGGAAGAGAGAGCTCTTCTTCTTTCTGCTTTACTGACCAAATTACAGTTACTTTGGAAATCTTCAATCTAGTACATTTAAAATCAGTTTGTGCTACAAAGCCTGAGGTTTGGTATCGGTTGTTCCTGTTGTGTGTTGTAGTCACTAATCCTTTTAATGAAGAGCTTTTAGCATTGAAGAGATTCTATTTATAGTAAAACCATTAGAGCATAAAGCTCCTCATTGCTATTCTGCAGCATGTAGCTGTAATGTTTGTCAGCGGAGAAAAGATATTTTTAGCTGCAGCATTCAAAACAGAGGCTGAAAGGTCAAGAATCCTCGCGGGGATATGTTCTGCTACATCAGTGCTATCACACAGCTGCTGTTTACTGTCTTATCGTTCTTCAGTAATAAGAAGATTTCTTTATTGTGACACTAAAGGTATAAAGCATCAAAAGGATTTTGTGCATGAAATGAATACTCGGGGAAGGATGATGTATCCAATCACATTAAATGTTCTACTTCTCCTTAAGTGAATGATTTTATTTTCCCGAAGACTATCTCAATACCTATTCATCAAAAGATTCATTCTAGGAAAGTTTTTTATTAAAGGGGATAAGACCTAATGCAAGCAAAAGGCAATCTGCTGAAATAGGGAAGAATTTCAAGCACACGCTATTCGGCCTGACATCTCCACCATTCATTTTCTGAGCAGCGTACTGCATGAGCCGAAGACATAATATCAACGTGTAGTTTGCCAAGGGAAAAAAAGGAGTCTGGAGATTTCTATTGGTAATTTGAGGAGCAGAATTGTGGGTGGCGGTGATTATATCTGCTACAGGACAGCTCGGCGCGCGCTGGGTAGGAACTCGGCGAGCACAAAAAGCTCGCGTGGTCCTATTGAAGCAGGTGTAAAAGGGAGGTGTAAAAGGGAGAAGGGAGAAAAGAGGAGGGGAAAAAAGGGGTAATTATAGGAATACAAGGCTTGCATGTATCAGCTGAGTGTACAACGAGCAGCCTTCAGAAGGCTTTCTAATAGCTTTATAGAAAAATCGGGGGAAAGATTAATTGCCGCACTGAGAAAATTAGGGCTGTGTGATCAAAGGAGAGGCAGAGAAGAAATGGCCTGTTGACAGATGGCTTAGGGAAATGAAAAGATTTTTCAGAGCATCTGAGTGGAGCTTTTTGCTGCTTGGGAAGACACAAGCGGTGTCATATTTTAATAATAATAAGCTGCTGTGTAACCCTTTTTATTCAGAAAACATTAGGTAGCATAAGAAAAGCATGAGTAAAATAATACGCTGATAGGTACACTTTCTTCTCAGGGTATAATAAAATTAATTGTGCTTTTTCTCTAGGAATTTCTTCTAGGTCTTGCCGCTGGAGGTTGTTCTTATCTTCTGACACATAGAGGCCATTATCCCACACCTTTTAAAACAGGTTCTTTCATATCAGGAAATTATTTTAATTCTGCTCTTTTTGCATACCCCAAACAGTTTCTAATACCATTTTTCTGAGCTTTCTCTCTGGCTAGCAGTTGACTTAGTCCACGTGGGTATAGCTGAGCACGCGTTAGTAGGCTGCTCCTGTCTCCAGGATCTCGTAACATAAACCAAAAATTGAAAGATTGTCAAAAAGAAGAGGAAGGAGAAACCAAAAACATCTAAATTCTATATTTTTTTCTGTTGTAATTGAATGAGATTTAGGTAAATGGGCACTGGCTGAAGGGAAGGACAGACGAAGGGAGGCTATGGGTGTATTAAAAGACTCGTAGGGCATTAATGGCTTGTTCCTACCACAACCGAGCGCTGGTCCTTAGTCCTGTTATCTCCTTATCTCTCACTCCTATGTGAAAGAAATTCATGTGTTTCTGGCTCTGTCACCCACTTCAAGGCACAGTGACTCAGTTCAATTCACTAAAATAGCAGAAAAGAAACCTGGGGTAGGGGGGAAGTGTTTTTTGTTTTGTTTTGTTTTGTTTTGGCCAGATTAGCGAGCTGAATCAGCGTGCCTTCTAACTGGGATGAGGAGCCAGAGGTGGGCAAAAGGGCAGGGCGGGTGGGCGAGTCTGGGTCCCCCTCCCTTGTGTGGGGTGCTGAGCTTCTGATGGAATTTCTCTCCTATGAAATCCAGGAACAAGTCAGAAGGAGGTTTTAAGGTAAGGGGAGAGAGGCTGAGTTATGCAGGAGGAGTCGTGTGAGCAGCCAGTCCCCATGTGGAAGAGAACACCCTAAGAGGGGCTGTCAGAAGCCATCCTAATGCCATCCAAAGGCTCGTCCCATCCCTGCTCTAAGTCTTCAAACCCATGTTGGTGTCTGCTCCTTATAGCTCCAGGTCCCGCAGTGCCCAGAGATGTTTCTTTCTGTTGATTTGTTACCTACAAACATGCTCAGCTTGGAAAAAGGAGGGCATTACCTGGGGCTTCATGCTGACATGGGAGGTGGTTGCTTGTAGGGGTAAGAGGTACACGCGTATGGGTCTGGTGGCTCTGGCTATGAGAGGTGCACCAGCAAGGGCCATCTGTGCTTAGCCTCCTGGATTCTGAGTCCTGGAGTATTTGCTGAAGCTATTTCTGCGGTGTGGTTATCTGAACACAGAACCTGAGCTTCATCTTCCAGCTCACAGAGGGAAAACAACAGTACAAAGAAAAAGAAAAAAACTTAGAATAGAATCTATATGGGATGAAGGAATTTATCCTTAATTCTTCACTTCATTATGGATGTATACACACTTTCTTAATGAAAGAGGAACTTTATAAACATCAGTGATAGATTTAAGATAGTGGGAGAACAAGAAATGCCTGGGATTTTGATGGTAGAGGAAAGAATTCGGGATGTTTTTTCTTTCTATAACTGCTTGACTTGCAGAAGGGATCATCAGAGAGTATGATTAAAAATGATGTAAAATCATAATCAGTGATCTTAACTGCAAATCAAGAAGTTAGTTGTTCATAGCTTTTATAGCCTACAGAGGTGGTCAGGGTGTTGGTGGGAAAAAAAGTTCTTAGATCACAAACGGATAAAAGTCATCATTGAATTGAAATCCTGATGTATACCCTAGTTTTCCTCACCTTCCCTAGTTAATCTTGATGCTTTTTATACTGACTAGCCATGTGAAATCCTGTGTAGGTTTGCTGTCTGTATTCTGTCTTGCTTTTTCAGGCTGTTTAATTCTTATTTGGGCTCAGCCCAGCTGCAATTACTTTAATGGTGGTATCTTTGTTGCAATTTTGCAATCACTGTGACATCTATTTTTTTTGCAGCTGCTTTTTTTTTACAGTTAGCTGTTCACATACGACCTAGTTTGCTTTATTAGCTAAGCATTCTTGGGAGAAACAGAGGGTTTTTTGGTGTTTGTTGTTGTTGTTTGGTTATTTCTCTTGTTTTTTGTTTCGTTTTGTGTTTCTCTGGTGGCTTTTGTTATCATCTGTCACTGATGTTTATAAAGCTTCTCTTTCATTAAGAAGGTATATGTATAATGAAGTGAAGAACTAAGCTGAAGGTCAGTCGTGCGTTGGCTGGGGGTTGAAGACTAGTACATTTTGCTATTGATTGACATTCAACTTTGCTGTTAATTTGTAAAATTCGGAGCTAATCAGTTCCTAGAACTTTTTGTTTCCATTAAATTCTCCCATAGATCTCCTCTGTGGGCAGAGAGAGGTTAAAAATAATTGCAAAGTAGACTTGCATACCCTTACTGACATACATTCAATGAACACACAGCAACTGACAGTTGCCATTTACTAGTTTCATATTTTCACTTTAAATACATAGTTTCTGCGAGAGAGTGGAAATGTCAAAGCTGTATCGGTAGTGAAGACAAAAATACTTGCCTGTAATTACTGTTCTCTGAAAATGTACTTTGCGAGGGGTTTTATTTGTTCTCCTTTCTGCTGCATCTGAGACTTGTCTACCCTTTTCTTGATTTGCTTATTAAGCAAGGGGAATTTTCTTATTCTCCGGTGGTTTGAGATTTATTGTGTGATTGCCTGTAATTTGAAACTTGGCAAATTTTATAAAGTATGGAAATGTGACCCAGTTCTGACCTCATCTACCTCTGCTGCATTTTGTAGCGATGCCCCTAGCACGTTTGATGGCCCTGCAAGTCCTTTTATTTGCAATCTGTCATCATAAAATGTATTTGGCTCCTGGTTGCTGTATAAAAGGATTAACAATCCCTGACATGGCTGAAGTTTCAGTTTCGGAATCTCAGTGTAAATCTCCTCGCAACAACAGAAATATCAAGGGCTGTTGTTTGAGAAAGATTGAGTTGCTTTGAGAGATGTGTGGAGACTCGTATGGACATCAGAGCATCTCATCGCTGTAACTGCAGCTTCTCCAGCTGCTGCAGAGCGGTATCTGGAGAGTTCAGTTTATCTACTCGAGCTAATCCCTGCCTTCAGTTTATTGTATATACAGAGCCTACGCTGCAGATCCAGTCCAAATTAAAACGAAGCACTGGGTCTTAGCGGTTCACCTGAAGCAGTGGTTGTCTGATGGTAGCACTTCTGCAAATAAAGCTGCAGGCGGTGGCGAGCATTTTAATGGCCCTGTCCTTTAAGTTTGCTCAGCACAGGACTCTTGTCAATGCTAATGCTGCCTCTGTAATGCAAAGTTAGGATGAC
Organism: Cygnus olor; assembly: GCF_009769625.2. Classification (NCBI taxonomy): domain Eukaryota; kingdom Metazoa; phylum Chordata; class Aves; order Anseriformes; family Anatidae; genus Cygnus; species Cygnus olor. The sequence goes on along the minus strand of NC_049170.1, from coordinate 156,371,572 downwards.
TTGTGATTCCAGACCTATTTGGGAAGTGGATGTATTTTCTGTCTAACTGGTGACTTGCTGTAGTGTCTGCTGGATGTGTAACTACTGACTTGTTTCCTTGTCTATTTAAAGCTCTCCAAGAGTCCTAAGACACATTTTTGCCCTGGTTTCCTACTCGTGGTTGGGTTCCTTGCAAGATTTGTAAGGAGTTAACAGTTGTAGGTAACCCTGTCATCTACATCTCTTTCTATATGCCATTGCAGCACTTGGATCCTGTGCAATTTTGTGTTAACAAAATCCTAACTTGGGGAACTCATGGGCAGAGTGTTCGTGGAAATGCACTTTGTTGTTCTTGCTGTCAGTTAAATGACTAGGTCTGAGCGTAAAATCGCCCTTTCCCGATTCTGTTCACGATTCTGACTTGTCTGCTGCTGACATGCTGGAAACACCGATGCGATAAAAGGTACTGTTATTATTGCCTGCCCACATGTTCCGTGTTTGCCACAGAAATACTCTTACAGGCTTTTTCCATACAGAAGTCTAAGTAACCACACAGAAACATATATTTGCTGTCTTAGTTCACTGGATTCTTCTATGATATGCATAGAACAATATACATAAACATAGATAAATAAGCCAAGACTTCATCAGAGAAAACCACATTTCTGCCAAATTGCATTATATTAGGCCAAAAAATTTCTTTCCAAAACATCCCTGGACACTTGTGAAGGGAATACCTCACGCAGTGCATGTGACTTCTAAAATCATCAGTCTGTTCTTAGGGAGTAAAAGCTGAAAAGTGAAAGAATAATTTTGCCTTTTCACCCAGTAATCTCTAATCTAGGACCTGGAATATAAATAATCTGAACTGGATTTAAACATTTGGAAAGAGAATGGTGTGGGGTAGCCAAGGCCTGTGAAGATGTCTAATTTGGCCATCGTGCACTGCGGCTAAGAACAAAGTGAAATAAGAGCTAGAAACATGACTACATAAGCAGATAGCCTCTTTAATAGCTTGTTTCTAACTAGTTCCCAGAAGAAAATGTTGCAAAATTATCATGCGGAGCTTCCAGAGCTCTTCTTTCAAACTGTGTGTATCTGAGGAAACATTGCATTGTTGGTCACTGAAACTGTATCACCCACCACGACTCCGGCAGCCTTTTAATAAAGAAAAGAGCAGGTCTGTTTAACTAAAGAAAGCAAATCCTACCTTCGTCAATTTATCTGTTTCTTTCCCTGGCCTCTTTCTCACATCAGCTTTCCAACTCAGCATGTGCCAATACGCTCTGCGGTGGCTCCTTCACTCTTCTTGGCTTCTGTTGTCCTCAAGCTGGCGGAGCTCAACTCTTGCTGATGCTGTTCCTGAGGGTTCACAGGATGACGTGGAAGATCTCATCCCTTCGGGCTCTAGATCAGAACTCCTGAAGAAATCAAGGGCCCCTCTTCCTCTGAGGGCAGAATGAGCTTCTGACTTCTCTGTTTATAAGGATGGAGGCTGACTTGGGAAGCTAATATAAATTATTTTTGAAAGAAAAACCTTGGAGGGCTCAGTACCTGAGGATGGTATATCTGTAGGTAAAAAGTTTGTTGTAGCTTTTTAAGTTGCCCAGCTGCACTGGTACGGGAAGGCAGTTGTTTTCACTGTTGCTTACCTCTCGTGAATTTATGATGCTATTTTTCTGAGAACTCTGAAATGCTTCTTATCATCAGTGAGCGGATCATATCCCTGTGAGAAGCATAATGTGCATATTACATATAGACAGGCTGAGAAAAGATCATTATTCTGCCTCAGGCTCCAGAATAAGACAGTAACGTAGTGGGAAGCTCGGTGTTTCAGCCTCTTGGTTTAACCAGTGAATGACTCATTTATGAAACTTCCCCAAAACACGCTAGGAACGGATGAGGGTGAATAAAGCTTGGAAAATGGTTGGTCTGAACCATGTCCCCTTTTGGGGTTTAATAACTTGTGACTTCCACACCAGTTTTGAAATTAAGCTAAAAATGTGAGACTCTGTTTTGCTTCTGGCAATATCCCTGATTAATAAGCAAAGCAAATGTTTTTCTACACTGAATTACTTCCAGTATCTTTATTTACACATCAGTGTGTCAGAATAGTCATTTCACTTGTAATTTGGCTGTTTTGCCAAACTTTTTTATTATTCCCTTTAGCTGCCACTGGCTTGGCAATGAGGTGGCTTATGTTCTTGTGAGCACAAAGCCTTCCAGATATCTTCCCCAGCGTCCCAGCAATATTTCTGTCCAAAGACCTTCCTTGTAATTGCAGGTATGGCATCCACAAATCTACGCTCAGCGTGTTCCAAGTGTGGTATCAAGGCTCAAAGGGACTTCAGGTGGGGTTTCAAATCTGTAGTGTCCTGGTCCTGCACCTCAGGGCTTTCCTTCTCCTTCGTCAATGTTTGGTTTAAAGATAGAGACACTAAAGCAAAATGGAGTTAGAAGGAAGAAATGAATTTATGATAAAAGGGGTTGCAATGCTCACAGTGAGAGAGCCATGAAAGGTTCAAAGCCCTCGAAAAGCACCAAACAGGACAGTATGGAATCAAGTCAATTTAGCTGGACCAGACCTCTGCCATCGTCTGGTCCAGACCCCACTCAGAGCAGGGCCAACCATAATATTGAATGAACTGCAAAGTCAGGGCAGGTGTGAGGGCTGTTGGCATCACTCTGCAAGTTCCCCTAGGGCACATGGGGATGTACTGGCAGATTTGCCCATGCCCTTCCACCCCAACTCCGTCTTCTGGTTAACTTGCTTATAAATTGCTGCAAAGGCCTCTTATGTGCACTGTAATTTTTCTTCAGTAATTATGTTAATTCGATTTAGAATTTAAGGTGAGATGAAGGACACAGGGATGTGATGAGGAAAAGGAAAACAAATTGGGAAGGTTGAGTAGCTTTACTAGAAGGGGAACCCTGAATCTGTTGCCTCAGATAAGATGTGAATAACGTGCAAGATTAATACAGAAAATCTTGTTGGCAGGTAACTGTTTTCTGTCCGTGTCATCTTTTCTTCTAAAAGAACGTGTTTAAAGTTGTGACTGGTTGAGCTTCTTAGCGTTTCTGTTCATCTAGATAAAGTATACGATATCGTCTTTGTTTGAAATGTTTTAGCGTGATCTTTTTCCTATAAAACCAAACAGAAAACCAACCACCAAATCAGCATGTATGTATATGCAATGCTTAATGCTCTGATCAGTGCAATGTGGAAGTAATCCAGATCTGCCTAAGCATGTTGGGAAGACTTGTGGTATTTACCAGTTACATGCTTGTATTTTTCTTCTCTTCCCCAAACTTTAGGATGGATTACGCTATTACAAGTAGGGTTTATTAATATGTATAAATAAACCACTGCTGCAAGTGAAAACCCTGGAAGATGCAAGTAAAACGCTGCAAGAAAGTTGCTCTCCATTCAGTTCTTGTGTTCTGCCAAAGATCGGATCCCATTGGGGTTAAAACACCTAGAATTGTTATTATTAAAGTGTCATTATTAAACTTCCATATGCTAGTATGATATGCTCAGGTTTGATAGCACTGACTCTTCGGATTCCTCAGTTTTATTCCTCTGTTTTATCTCATATATGATAAAACACAATAATTTTTCATGCATTTTCATTTATTTTTTTTTCCTGGGCACCCCAAGAATATTTCCTATCTCCATCTTGGAAATTTTAATGCTTTTTTCTAACATCTTTCTTTAGAGAGAAGGTTCTTTTCTGGAAGCTTGTTGCCAAGCTAATTTCATTATGCTATTATTATTTAGTGCTTTTTCTCCTCTAAAGAACAGCAGAACTTCTAAGAACTTAATTTTGGGATAGTGGCTGACCTTTAGTGGTCTTCAAAACCCACACACTTTCTTTGGGAAGATGGTTATATTTTATCTGTAGGACATCAGTCTGGAAAGAGACTGCTTGAAGAGAACTTATTTCAGCTACTTTTCTGTACTGATGCCTAAAATAAAATTGGTAATAATTACCAATGCCTCTTCACATGGCTTAATAATAGAACCTATGATATAACATCCTATCAGCTGAACATTTTAGATATCATTTCAAGAGATAACAGACGTGGATTTTAACAGCCTCAGGCCTTGTCAAAAAAGGTGATTTTGAAAACTTTAATTTTCTGTCGAAGATGGTTCATTTGCTTCAGAAATAGCAATATTTGGGTCACTGACTTGTGCATACAGCTGACTGTTCAAGTTGTTTGCAGTCAGTTCTTATTCTGAACCAACAGATACTCAGCCACTTAGTTGTTAGCTAGAGTTGAGTGGATAAAGTCATCTGAAGAGGGCTTTTGCCTCCCAAGTACGTACATTCTTCCATACTTTCCTGCAAAAATCATTTTTGGAATTGTTTATGCCCACCTTGTCCAGGAACATACTTCTTTTGTGTCTGTCCGGAGAAGGTGAAAACAAAGCGTGAGCCCAATGGGTATTGGACTTCCTTGGAAAAACAGGATTTTACTACATAATGAACAATTTATTGATACTAGTATTGCCCGTAATTGTCAGTTTGCAGCACAGATTTCTATTTCTGCCAGCTAAATCAGAGTGACCAAGGGAAAGGGAGTTAAATTGGGTATTTGCAGGATTTAGTGGTCTTTGCTCCTTCATACAAATCATCTTGGTATTCGTTCAAAGATGTTCTTATTTTTAGTCTCAGCGTTCACATTTTTTCTCCAAAATGTGTTTGTTGCTGTTGCTATTTCTAGACCCAGCTTTATGTGTTGATACAGCTAGCGTTTCTGCACACGTGTGTTTATGTGCATGTGCAAAGAGGGTGCCGAGGCTGTGTGAGGGTCACTCCGGTTTACACGATGAGCGATTCTGCCAAAATACAACATTTGCAGGAGAAAAGACAAATGGACAAGATTATGAAATTCAGGCTACAGCAACTTGCTAATTCGGTCTTTGAAGGCACAAGTGATATTTTCACCCTGGATCCACTTGCCGAATGTTCCACAAATAGACTTTATTCATATCCCTCTAGGACAGACGTGGCTGCAGTTTATGGAAACCTCATCATGCTTCATGAAAAAGCTGAATGCTGCAGTTTTAACCAAAGCACACTGGTTCATAAATGTTGCAATGCTAGGAGCAGTAGAAAAGCATGCTTTTTTTTTTTTTTTTTTTTTTTTCTGGCAGGCGATAAGATTTTATTGCTTGAAGTTGATTCCTACGGAGTTCAAAGAGGAAATAAATGATCTCAATAAATTTTGGAAAGAATTTGATGCCGGCTAGCAAAAAAAGGTTTTCAAAATAATCTCACAAGCCTCATTGGCAAGTGGACCATGTGCTTCTGTTTGTGCTTTGACCTGCATACAGTGTCACACTGTCCTCCTTACTTGCTTTGCCCATCAAGAACTGGTGTTCAGAGGGAAACCTGTGCTGGACGGCTGCAAACCCATGAGCTTTCCCATGCTAGTGGTGGTAGAAAAAAATGATCAATAGAAAAGCACCGTGCTGTGCAGTGACGCTTTCTTTTTCTGAAGATGAAAGCTGTTAGTCACAACAAATAATATTCTTGCCTTTTACCAACAAGTGCATGCATGCTGAGCAGAAATACTACCATGGCGAAACTGGTGCTTTTATTGTCCCTGCAGTGTCCTTGGCAAAGTGCTTGATGGATTACCAAGGGAGAGGCTCTATTATACAGATTAGGGGCCTCGTTCTTCATAGTAACTACTGATTATGTTGCATTGTTATTTACCATGCCCTGCATTCAAAATTGAAGTTTTAATGTAATCATATTAAATCCATATATTATAAAAAAAGGGAAAAAAAAAAAAAAAAGAATGAGATGGATTCACTGTAGTTCAAACTTGCTAAATTTTGAGTTTTGTGCAGCAGCCCCAGCTCTCTGGTGGGACCACAGCTCAGTACCTTTGGAGACCTGGAGGGACACTGAGGAGTCTCAGTAGCTCTCAGCTACTCGTGGCTCAGCTTTTCTGTATCTAGGTGTAAATGCCCCTATGTAAAGTAGACGTGAGAGTACAGATGGAGTACAGGGTTTAGCCTAATAAAGGCTATACCCTAAATTGGTTACAGCCTGTAACTGTCTTCCCTTATTCATATGACCTGACTCCCACCTCTGTTCCTTTCCGAGCTGAAAATAGCATTATGTACTCACTGCAAAGAAAACACGATGGTGTTGAATTTGGGCTTCTCACTAAACAGAACAGTCCAGACTATCAGGAAGATGTAAGGAAGCCCTAGAAAGCCCTAAAGAAATATTGAAATGAACAAAGATTTCAAAGGAAGAAACTTTTTTTAATAATTATGAATCACAAAGTTTTTGGTTACTCTGCACTAAGCAAATCCTTTAGGGATGAAAATGTGCTCTAACTGGCTGCTTTGCAAATGTCTAAAATTCACAGTGTGTTTGATTCCAACTTCTGTATTGCTTACTTAAGCTTTTCATTGAATTTTACCAACATTTCATAATGAGTAGTTCATAAATCTTATAAGGTATGCTTACAGGCTGTCAAACTCTGATGTAAGCACTGTTAAGAATTAAAAAAAGGAAGAAGAAAAAAAAAGTGTTCAAAACATAATAGGAATTTAGAAATACAGTAAGTAAATAATTGTCTTTTCTGTATTACTCAGACTATGGACAATGCCAGGACTTGATATTTTTGCTTAGAATTCCCTTGTAAATTTGATGTTTCACATACTCTGAAGAATTCTAGAGATGTCTAACAAATGATGAATGGGAAAGCAATGCAGAAAATAGAGCAAAATTATGGAGCTTCGGTTCTAAATTGGCAACAGACTGTTGAAAGGATTTCTACTTGTTTTACTTTAATATTTTTAAAATAGCAGATTTGGGGCAAATTTATTTTCCTTTCCTGAGAACCTTTAATAGGCTCACCATAAAATAAAGATTTTTTTCCTAGTTGTGAATCTGTGGGTGAAAAAACCAATGTGATCCTCTCAGTACAAACACAAATAAAGCCTGCAAATTAGCTTATACATTTTTCTGCTGAGTACATGAATTGCATAATAAATAGAGTTTTTAATCAAATCTTAACTAAAATGAGTTTATCTAAATAGTACAGGTGCTGCAAATGCTCTTTATCTACTGTTTTTCAATAAGTATCTGCTTCTTCAGTGATCATCTGTATGACACCTGAAGTACTCTTCTTGCCTCTTTCCTTGCTGAATTTTATTGTATTCCCTAGCAAGTTTCCAACTCCGAAATAGAAAAGGGCCATAATGACATTATTGCTGTGGCTTTTGTTGCTGAAATTTTCTCAAAGCCCTTGAGCAAAGTGAAACTGAACCAAAATTGGTGGCATTCATCAGCACACAGTGAACAGCCAGGATCACTCTTCGCATCAGAAAGAAGGATCGCTCTTCATGTCAGAAAGAATTTCTGTTCCATTGCAATCCATAATTATGTATCTGCTCTTTCCTCTTCTCCCTCTCCCCAACTTATTTACTTGGGCATTCATAATATTGACATTTATGCTGACCTCTGTTCCTGAAGATTATTTTCTAGGTCTTTAATTCCATTTTCCAGAGTGCCCTGAGGCGAGAGTTTTTGCGGTTCCCTTCAATGGCAAAGGCTGTTAGAAACACCAGCTAGTCTCCGTGTAGCCTTTATCTCAAAATTCAGTTCAGAAATCTTCAAGAAGAAGAAACGCTGAACAGAAAAAAAGGGAGGGTTGTATGAAACACAATCTATAATGTTTCAGTGCAAGAGAAAGAAAAATCAATTGGAGGTTTTCATGTGTTGCGATACCTGGAATCTGAGGTGGTGCAGAAAAAAATCACAAGTTCTATTTTGAGGAGATAGTTGCTCTTGTAAATCATACAAAGAAAGAAGGTTGACTTCCATAGTCATAAAGTCCCTGACAAAGTAGCAAATAAAATAAAAATCAATCTGCTTGCATTTCAAATTAAATTAAAAAGAGTAAAAGAGATGGACTTGAACCCAATCAAGCTTTTAGAAGTTTTTGAAAATCTTTGTAGTTAATTTTGATCATTTAGCATACTAATTCTACACTTTGATTATAATACAATCATCATATTTGATAAAATAAGGTGGTAGAAATACAGCAATTAATTTTTTATTCCCAAATGATGGTGTATTGATGGCCTGCAGGGTACTCCAAAGTGTCAAGGAGAAAAAGAGAAAAAAAAGTTTTTTGTTTTTCTCTTTCCCTGTTCAAAATGAATCATGGCCCTCCTCGCACACTGCCGAGCGCAGCACTTAGGGCAGCTGCTTCTGGTTTTCACTTCGGTGAATCAGAGCAAATTACATTTGGAAGCTCCAAACCTTACGTTCTTAATATAATTTAATGTGTGGTTCTCCTTTTGAGCCAAAGTATGACGAACAACAGCGCCGTGAGGACTTGCAAATTCAGGAAAGTTATGATGCAGATTTATGAAATATTTCTTCCACCCCAAGAGGATCACTATAGCTGCTTATTTCAAGTTACACTTAAAAATCTGCAGAAGCTGATGTTTGCCCAGCCACTTGATCACAGATTACAGCTAGAACATTCAAGACCTTTTAGGCTTACAAGTTTTTTTTTATTCTATGGCTATCAGCCTAAATAAAATCCGTCCATGAGAACAATTACCAGTTTCAAGCTATAGGGTACGTTTTATTTTAAGGTAAGCTGAGAGAGGCTTTAAACCCAAACTTTTCTTTTTTTCAGTTTTATGGTGATGCACAGAAGCTTGAAAAGAGGTTTATGCTAGTCAAGACATACATGCTTTCTTGACTGTAGCCTTTCAAGGCAATTTTAACTTTGTGTGATGCCTGCAGAACACCTTGCCTAGCACATCTCTTCTGGTCAGGAAACGAGGGATGAACTTGGTACTTGGGATTAGCAGACACCAGGTACGAAGAGTGATCTGGGCAGGCAGATCACCTGCAAAACCAGCACCAGTCTGATTTTAGTTGAGAAATGGCGGGTTATTCTTAACTTTAGAAACTGTGGTATTTTGATATTGTGGAAATTTGTTTTCATGTGTTCATACTTTTCTCCTTATGGTTCTATTTCAGCTGCACATTGCAGCTTTATGAGTTAACAAGTGTTAGTAGAAGAATGTGGAAAGCTATTAGCAATATGTGCCCATTTTTGGAACATTATCAATGATAATATATATTATCGATGATAATATATATTGGAATAATCCATTTTCTGTGTGTTAATTTTAAAAATCCATCTGAATTTAACTGTTTTTTTATTCCAGTTTGGTGATGCATCTGTATGTGATGGCACAAGTGTTTTTGAAAAGAAAATCAAATTGATTAACAAGCATTTAATCCAAGGGAGATAGTTTTCTGAACACTTTTTTATTTAAGTGATAGCTGTCAGTATTTTAACAGCTGTTCTCTTTGAGTGAAATATGTATGTTCTTGCTCTTAGTGAATCTCCAAAAAATAATTTTACAGTGCTATTTTTACAAAATCAAAATATACAGGGTTGCACGTAAGTATAGAAAGTGAAAATATTCCTTAAATTATGACATTGGAAAAGGGAGTTTGAGTAGATCATCACCCATTGCCAAAATTATTTTAAAATAAATATATATTTTCTTTTCTTAATGTGCTTTCTCCAAAAAATTTCAAGGCAAGGCTTCTCTAAGCACATGCTTTGAAGGTTTAATGCAGTTTATAGTTACGACCTAGTGTTTTGGCTATTCAGTGTTTCTAACGAATTTTATTTGTCACTGCTTTTGGTTATATATTCCAATTTAGTATCATTGAGCCTTGTTTTAGAAGAGCAGGTTAACTGCAATTTTCCCCGCTCACTATGTACTTTATATTTAACTTTCAACTAATTCTGGTTGAGTGAGTGGGCACTGCTGTTTGTTACAGTTCGATGTGTGGGTACAGGAAAGTAAGAAATGTAAAACTAAATTCAGCAAAGTAATTCTCAAGGAACACAATTTTTGAAAAGTGCATTAAAAACAAGGTGTGAAGTGATACGTGTACTGAGACAAACTGTTCCTCCTTGTCTTCACCTGCAACCTTCCTCCTCCAATGTTTTGTTCCTTTCCGTGGTTACTGTCCTACCGAAGAGGGAAGGCCATATAAAGCTGTTTTTCCTCAAAATACTTCCCCAGGCTAGACGTGGTCCTGGGCACCCTGCTGGAGGTGGTCCTGCTTGAGCAGTGCTGGACCAGATGGACCCAGAGGTCCCTTCCCACCTCAGCCAGTCAATAAGTTGCCAAACTCTTGTCTTTTTGTTTCTGCCTCCATAAACTTCTGCTCCATTGAATATCCGTGCACGTGCCTTACTGCCTGGTTGCTCAGGGCTTTTAGCACGACCTGGCAAAGGCCTTTTGACTCCTGACTGCCTATTAAGCAATAAAACCATCTTTTGTCTCTGCTCTGGGAGAAATGCAGTGAAGGTCTCTTCAGCAAAGGTGGATGCACTTTGACAGGGTGCCCTTCATGATGCAGCAGTTTTCGTGGTAAGAACTATTTAATAATTGCACAGCATCAGCCCCGTGCCATCAGAGAGTCTTTAGGTTGCACAGTGTCTTGGTGGGGCTCTTAAATAAAACAGGGGTAGCCAGACCCCAGTCCTCCTGGGGTTCTGCCGGTGTTTGTAACGGAGAATCCCAAGTTGGTGTGGCAGAAACTTCCCAAGAAATCAGGAGCACAGTAATAAAGTCTTTGTCTTCCGGCTCCTCCTTCTATGCCTTTTCCTGCAAGGCCAGCCCTTCTCTCGTTTTATTGGAAAAAATGCTTTTGCCCTTATATTTCTTGCAGGACAATTGACCTTTATGAAGTCTCCCACTGCTTGCCCGATTTATATATCGCTGTTTGACAGCGTAGTTCTTTCTGCTGCCTGCAGAAATGGGAAGGAAGTGGAGAGAGACCCCGAAGGGAACCTGATTCTTCTTTCTTAGGGATGCTCATTCAGGCATCTTACCCTGGTGCATGTGGAGCTGTTCTATGGCTGGTGTTGGCTTGGACGTCTTCGTAGGCTGCCTGTAGTCTGTCACTCTGCAGCAAAACTATCACGAAAAGTATTACTTTAAGCTGCTCATTTTCTATTTACCATTGCTTTCTGTGTCAATAGTAAAATAATTTCTGGGTTTAAATTTTTGACTGTTCTTCCTCCTATGGAAAGTCAGTTGACAGAAGTTGAGAGTGGAAATATGCATAATATCAAGAATCAGTTCTTCTTAAAATATGTTAGAAACAATACTGACTGCTTGGGTGTAGGGGTCGTAGGCTTGCAAAGAGCAGGAAGCAGTGGTCTGTGCCCTTCCCCACTGCCTGCAGGAGTGAGACAGTGGATAACCACGTCCAAACCTTAGTTTCTAGCCCAGTCTTGCTTCCTTTGGCATTTTTTCTGCTTTAGTCTTTGTCATCTGCTTCTCAAATGAAGTTCAGAGTAGCGGTTTAGTGCAGAGCTTAGATGTAGGCACCTGCCTAACGTGGGAAACTGGGGACAACAAAACCCGATTTATTATCTAAACGCTTCATGGGCAATAAGTTACTCTTTTTTCAGTTTCACATTCTGTTCTTTTCCCAATTTTTGAGTTAAACCAATAGCCTCCCAGATCCTGCTCCAGAACAAAGCAGTTCAGAAACCTCTTACTGCTGTTGAGAACCTTGAGGAGTGACCTCCGCTTCCTCCTGGCGTTGCCCGATGCACCCAAATCCGATGTTCAGGCACCGGCGAAATGGTCAGTCACTGAAAGCCCTGCAATGCCATGTGCTCGCGATGCCTGTACAAGCATAATGCTTTCAGGTTTTAACGTAAATGAAGGAAATGCAGGGGAATTACGGGGGGAATTTGTTGTTGACTCAGTCTTTATAACATATTTCTAAATGAAAAAAGTATATTGTAATAAAACAAGCTGTCGTAGAAACTGATGCCTATATTCAAATTGCAAGCTGGGATGTTCACTTCTCTGAGGGAAAGTGGGGCTGCCCAGACTTCAGATTTCATAATGTAGTTGGCAACTTCAAAATTAAGAGGGCTGCAAGCAAAGATGCCAGTTCACAGGGAATTAAGCAGTCCTAGAGGTGATGCTGGCTTTAGTATAGGTTCAGGATTTCCTAAAGTGGGGCCGGTATGTGGCTCTACTATGAAGTTACTTGTAGTATTGGTTGTAGGCTCCATTTGGTGAAGAGATTTTGCTGGACAGCAATGTGGAGCAGAAAGATGACTTCTCTTTGGGCAAGACCAGGTTCAATTTAGAGACTTTCCTCTTGCAGAGGGGAGCAGGGGACTCTCCTCTGGAAAGAAAGGACAAGCTCAAGCAGCCCCTATGGCTCGGATGGGAACCAAATCTGGTGGCTATCAGAGAAGAGCGATAAAAAGAGAAAACTTGGGAAAGAAGAGCAATTGGAGAAGGCAGCAAGACTTATTTTAAACTCTGTTTCCATTCTTTCTCATTTGGTCATTCCAAGCGAGCTCTATTTAAACTAATTTCTAGTCCTACTGTAGGAAAACGTGTTGGTGGTAATTGGACCAGAAATTCTGGGGGCTCAGGGTTGTGTCCTGTCTGGCTGCAGGGATGCATTTGCAGTTGTGTTCCTGCTTGCTTTCCCTGCCAGCTCTTATGGCAAGTTATGCTTGTATTCCTACAACATGTTCTTGCAAGCTTACAATTTTCTATAGTAATATTTTATCCATGACAAGAGATTTAACCTAAAGAGGCTTTTAGGAAAAACAAAGCAAAAAAACAGTTTCTCCTCTCTCCTGTACCCTTGTGGGTCTGTGTTCAGTCCATGTACAAAACTTTACATTAGCAACGGATTTAAGTGATATCTCTTATCTCGGTTTAATTACCATGGCAAATCTACAAAAGCATCCATCTGTTGTTCTCCAGTTACTTCTTACCCTCTTTCAAAAATGCCTTTGGTAGTGGCTCAATTTGTTGTTTTTTTGTCAAAACGTTGGGTGCTGAATTTTCCAGGCGGTCATCTTGTCCTGCTTCTTGCAGTAACATGCAGTGCAACGTGCGGGGGACTGCGGAGATGTTTTTTTCTTGCCGTCAAGTGACCGTCTCATTCTGGTTTGTTAGGAGCAATTCTGTACCCAGAAAAAAGGTACAAAAATACTGGAAACCATTAAAAACTGGCCGTATCTCAAACAGCGTATGTGTAGTCTGAGTGGCCGCTTGACAGTGTTGACAAATAGCATGTTTTTTTTTGCCAGGCTTTCTCTTCAAAATTGACGGTAGCAGCCCTGCGTGCAGCTGTGGCACGGATGTGTGCTTCGAAACTCAGCCGCGCCGGTGGCGTGCTTATGGCTTCAGCCCATGGCTCCCCATCGGAGCATCCCTCAGCTGTGAGATTGAGCTGTGATTATTGCCATACACCTGTGATTTACTGGTCCTTGCTCGTGGTGCTTGGCCTTCCTCAGACAATGTGAAAAATACAGGGATTTTCATAAAATATATATATAAATATATATAAATATATATATTTGGTTTAAACAAGCCTGACCATCAGAGAGCATGACACCATTCCCTGATCCATTGTCATGCTAGGGACATGCTAATACAACGTGTACGATGCTCTTTGGCAATGTCTGCAAAAATAGTTTGAGGATTTTCTTTAAAATTCAGAAATTTCCCCAATATTTGTGAGGTCAGCTTCAGATTGCTGTGCTGCACTGGCTAGCTTCCCTCATTCCTAGATTTATATGCTAGAAATCACCAGTATTAAAGGAAATTTTAGTTTTCAGAATTGGATTTGAATGTTCACGGTTTGTTAACGATAAGTGTGTGATATTTTATTTCAGAAAATAAAAACATTACTTGGAGTAAGTGTCAGTAGTAGTAAAAACGATGGTCCTACAAAGTCAAGGGAGGGGGGCTTGGTTTGTTCTCTGTTTAATGCATTCATTAAGCTTGTTTTAAGAGGCATCAAACAAAGGGTTACCAAAGCAAATGCCAAAATATTCCTGTATATAAAATATAAATAAGTCATAAATATGGTTTTGTACTCATCCCCATGAATGTTCCATTACATTATAAGAGTTCATCCATATTTTATTATTTATATCTTATATTTGTCAGTGTATTTGCTCCCAGGAAACATATGCTCTTGAAAGAGGAAAAAGAAAAAAAAATACGTTTTTATTCCAAAGTTCAAACATTGATGGCAAATAGAAATGGATGAGATGCCCATTAGTAATGGAAATAGTTTTTATTCAGCTGTTTCAGACCATGCTTCAGACCACCAATGAATTTACCAAGGATTTTGGTAACAACAGCAGTGGATAGTTCTGGAGCTGCACAACGTTGCTGGGGGCTCTGATGTAAGTAGAGAGATCTGGAGACACAAAGCAGGTGGTTCTTGTATGCATTAATTCAGTCTTTTACAAGCTACACGACAACTCATCAGCTCAGGGCTTGGTGACTAGATGAGATGGACCAGGGTTGCTGGGACTGCCCCTGGCTTTGAAGTAAATATCAGGTACTGACACTATTGTAAATATAGTAATTGCAGAAAAAAATTGTATCCATTTATCAGTATGGGGTGTCCCAGTGAACCTGCATTTGCTTTCTCATTTAAAAAATCAATTTTCAGAAGACCTGAAAGAATATCCTGTAATTTCAGCTTGTTTTCTGAACTATGAATTTGTATCAGTATTTTTAATTATGGGGAATTTTTACTGACAGCCTGTTACAGCCTGACAATGCTGGTGCCTGTTTCCCCTGGCGATAAGAATTCTTCTGGGAAAACAAGTGGTTCTGCACATTTTTCAGGTCATTTGGTAGTCTCACCTCCTGGAAGTCGTTAGTTAGCCTGGGTCAACTGGGTGTGCAGACAAAGGCAAGGTTAAATATGATGGTCTGTTATGTGTGTGGGTGAAGCCTAATCGCTTGTAACATACCCACATAGCCTCACTTGCAATAATCCCTCAGCAATTTCCAGGATCCCGAACCAGTGACTTGAAGTTGTCGTTTATAGGTACGATGAGAATGAGCTTAATCTGTAATTTTTATTTTACAAATGCTCATTTAGTATCACAAATTCATATTGGAAAAAAAAAAAGAAAATGTTGAATTGAGAATTTCCTAAGGTGGAAAAACAGGTTGGGGTTAGAAATATGGGCACTTTGTGTTTAGTGCCCATGAAAATATTATTGTTAACCTACTATAGGATGTCGAAGGAAGAAATCTCCAGTCTGCAAAGGGTATCTATCTAATACATTGGCAGAAAGGTCGCCATCAATCACAGTAGAAGGGAAATTATCAACGGAAAGTTCTGTAAGGTTTCTTTCCCAAATTCAAACAGAATGTTGGCAAATGTGAGCTCACTTTCAAGCTCTGCTTTCAGAAAAATGTGCCTGCTAGTTGTAGGCTGCTATTGTAACGAGCAGTATTGCATTTTCTTTAAGACTGCTTTAAAAATGTCCAGATTGCATTCATTTAGTAAAATAGCTTAGCTAAGTGAATTTATTTTGAAGTGTTTATCATAGTTCATAGCGATATGGGTCTAAATAAATGGGACTTTATCATGCTGAAATGACAAATGAAATGCAAATTAAATTTTTATTTTTTTTAGAGGCAGAAGAGATCATTGTAGTTAAATATGTTGATAATAAATACTTAAAAAGAGCCCCCAAATGAGTATGCAAGATGTATTGTTGATAACTACCAGAAGGTACCTAGTTAGTGCTCATTTCTGCACAGGAGGAGACAGCTGGCAGGAGGCTGGCAGAGGAAAACTTTCAAGTCCCATATTTCGTGTCTCTTTTTTTCTGTTGGTTGTAACGTGGAAGCTTCAACGTAGATTTACAAAGAAGATATTGTAGTATTGAGATGTTGATTTTTAAAATACCATAAGGAAGTATTTTTTTTTTCCTTTTGCTTTTTTTCAAAATATTCCTTTTCTGTTTCAGTTTAGTCCTGTGTGAGAAGAGTAAAACTGAACACCAAAGTTACCGGCCCCTATAAGCAGGACTTGCAGTGTTTCAGATCTGAACAGACTCTGCTATCTCCCACTTTTTTTTCAGTTTGCATGTTAGAAAACAAAACCAAAAGCCCACAACAGCTTTCATTTGCAGTCACGTAAAGTTACATTTGCTTTATCTTACAGCATGAAGCCGGAGTGCTCTGCACAAACAGTAAGGAGATGTCTCCTCTGGCCTATGTCTTAACATCACACAGGAACAAAATCCAGGTTTTTGGGATGAAATGCAGGTATTTGGCAGGGTGAGGCAGAGTGGAAGAGGTCTGGGACCCCGGTACTGTAAGGAACAAACTTCTCTGAATGTTGGGAGCCCAGCGAAACATTATGGTTCAAGTATGGTGCTGAAAGTAATTCTTAGTGAAATCTGCTTGCCAAAAATACAGTATGTATTTTGTTGACATGCATAAACCAACTTCTTTGGCCAGTTTTCTCAGGTTCATCATTCCCTGTCACATATATTGACTATTCTGGTATGGATCTGAGAGATATTGCACTCATTCTCCTTACTTGGGCGCAAAGGCAAGGGCAGAAGAACAGAATAAAGGCATTTTTCCCTGCCTGTGGCCTCCTAAAAAACCGTGCTGCATCTCTGCCCTGTGTTATCCCTTTCCAGACTCTGACCCTGCTGTTTCATTACCTACATTTATGTCATTCATTCACATCACCACAGCTATGACAAGAAAAGAAGTGTGGTCTGCTATTGAGTTTGAGGAGCTTAAATTAAAAAAGGAGAAAAAGGGGGACAAAAAAAAAAAAGGTGAATGATCCAGCTGAGCTGTTTTTAACTTTTTACCTTTTTGTATTAGCATTGTGAATTTGTTTTTTGAAACATCGACCAGCCAAATTTCTCAAATTTGGTTGAAATAATAAAAAAATACTAAAAAAAAATAATACTAGAAAGGGGACAAGTAAATATGGAGAGTGTGTTGAATAAACTTTATTTATTAAGAAACCTGGTACATGTGAGCAAGCCTGAGCCAGATGCACTGGGATTTTTGCCTTCCTTCTCTGCAAGCATTGTCATCAAACTCAAACTTAGCTGGATTGTCTCCATATTTTCCTTCAGCCAATCAATTAACAGAAACATTAATTTTTTATAAATGCCACACTGTTATGAAATTACCTTGTGTCAGTTGTTTTTCCCCTGGAACTAATTTTTGTAGCGCAGGGAGAAGTACTAAAGTACAATTTTTTGGATCCGAACAAGATTTGTTATAGGAGGATAATAACCGTATGCTTTTAAACAGATGGGGTATGATTTATTTTCTTTGGACCTGCTTTCTTTCATCACAAACATTTCATGAAAAACGCGACTGTTTATCACTAAAGGCTCTTTTCCCACCCACCCTGATGAGATCTCACCATCAGGTATGAGAATCGCATCCCTGTCACGGGTCATCCTGAGCAAGTCTCGAGGGATAAAATTGTCTGTATTCTTGCTAATCCAAGGCAGGATTGGTGTTAGGGCTTTAATGGTCTTTCAGCGTGTTAAGCTAATGTTACTTCTATTCTGCTGCAATTTCAGCTTTGGGTAACGGGAAGAAATGGGAGTAGAAAGGAAGGTATCTAAAGACGGGTCCTTAAGGCTGACTTCAGGAGATCTTTATCCACAAGTGACAAGTTTCGAGTTTTAACCTCTGAGATTCCAGCCAACATATTTAGCATTTTCTTATGGCTACAGTGAAATGTACTGATCTTCCTTACACCGTACCTAAATTCTTGTCAATTTTTACTGTTGCAAGGAGAAGGTGTTAAGAAGGTTACTGCTTTGCAGCCCTCTGGACTAAGTATGAGGACTAATACGCAAGTCTTGTAGACTAGGGAAGTGTGTTGCTTCCGTCAGAAACACTTGCCTTGAAGACAGACTTTCTTAGCAGCTTGCTCAGTATTCACTTACAAATGCTAAAGTTTCTTTTCGTCTTGGGTTTGCAAATCCTGTTGAGTGAGCTGTGTTATAGCAGACCTGTGCTTGTGATGTAAAACTATGAGTATTCCTGTTCTCTCACCTCTTAAATGTTTGGAAAAAGCAGGGAAAAATCTTTTACTTCTCATTTTTGTCATGTTTTTCTATCTCAGGAAGGAGACTGCACTTTCTAAAATCTCTGCTTATGGAGACGACCTGTAGATAGGCAGTAAGAAGAAAGTTCTGAATAATTCTGCTGTAACATTTCCAGTTTCTCTTTAATATTCTCATGCAAATTTTGCTCTACAGTGAATGTAGAGCTACACTCAAGATTTTTTTCTGACAATGGGGCAAAAGGGATCCCAGTTTTTGAACTAGAGCATGCTTACCTGTTTGCTTTCCTCCTGGTTCTCATCTCTTTGATTTTCTGTTTCAAACCAAGCAGCTAAAAGGCGTTGGATACTTGTGACTGAGAAGCTGGTAAAGATTAGAAAAAAAGTAGCGTTTCAAGAATGCTTAGCTGCTGTCCTGGTGCATATTTGCCTTCAGATAAGATAGCTGTATTTTGTTGTTATTGTTTGTTTAGAAAACATAAATCTGTATCCTTTTATATAGCAGTTTGTTCAGATATGGTGTATCGTGTTCTTTCTTTACGACAGCTATATCAACTTCGGCTTTTGGGAGGGTACATAATTGGAAAAGTAGGCTGTTAATTGTGCACTCAGTGGGTTTGATCTACAGTCATTGGCAGACAAGAAACATTGACTCACAGAAATACCAATGTTCCTACAAAGCCATTTATTACCACCTTTTCAAAAGAGACTCTTATCACAGAGCCATAATGCAGAGGCAGATGTAAATCTGAAGTCCACCAGGAATGAATGCTGTGCTCAAACTTTAAGGTGGTCAACAACTTATTTTCTGTGACTGAGTTGGAAAGAACATGATGTGTGCCATTTGTCTGCTCTTTACAACAGCAAATTTTCCTAGTGGAGTTGTTTGGCACTTCAAGTGAGTTTTGAATGCATGCTGCTCATCAGACTGATAGTGCTGATATATTGCTATATCCACTTCATCACTTGGAACTATTACAGATTATTATCCTTATTATTTATTATCCTTTAGAATTAAAGGAAAAAAAATCAAAGGCAGTAACATCCTCAAATGAGCAGATAAAGATCAATCAACAGGAACCAGTCAAAAAGAAATGGTGTCAAACCAATCTGATTTTTCAATGAGAAAGTGGCAAGACTTAATGAGAGAGAATTATTGGTGGCTGACATGTTTTGGGGTGTTTAGTAAGGTCTTGGACTTTCCTTCTCGTGACACTTCAAGCTGAATAAAGGTAGTTTAGGTCATAGTGCTATATGGTGAATACACAGCTCATTGGAAAACCATTTTCAGAGAGCAGTTATGAGTGGCTTGTTGTGAGACTGGGAGGATGTCGAATGGAGTTCAGCAAATACTTTTGCTGATTAGTTGTTATTACCAGCCCAGATGGTGGACTAGGAGGGATTCTTGTTAAACATGCAGATGTGAGGAAGGTGGGAGAGGTTGCGACTGTGTCAGAACACAGAACTAAAATTCCAAATTACTTCAAGAAATGAACTGAAAAAGTAAGATTTTTTATATGAAGAGCAGGCAGGAGGACTTTGTTAGTGCTCTGGTATGCCTTTCCAGCAGGGTGCAGATTCGTAATAGAGAATTCGAAGTACGTTCAAGATGTCATGGTTATGACATCTACACAGCACGATCTGAGGGAATAATGAGAGATTTGGGGTTACTTAACCTGAGAGTACACCAGGAGGAATACAACAGATCTCTGTTATGTCTGCTGTAAAAGACAAGAACAAAAAATAAGACTTTTTATGTTTCTGGTTAAAACAAATGCTGAAATAAAGTTGCAGGAAAAGAGATGTATGCAGGGTATTTGGAATAATAGTGACTTATTGCAAAATTATGGAAGAGATTGTAAAGTGAGGACCTGGTAGTTCTGCCGTGGAAGCCTGGGAGACCAAACGAAGCAGAAATGCCTCAGGAATGATTAGGTGTAGCAAGAGCCTCTCGTGGGAAAAGGAGATGGAGCAGATGTCTTCTTCAGGATCAAGATCTTCTAATTTTCATGACAGTCTCACAAGGTTGCCATATGTGGTACACCAGAAATTTATGTGATCATCCATCCTCACCATTTTAATTGGTGTGTGTGTGTTCAGGCATATAAACTTGTCAAACTATATCCTCCATTGCTGATGAGTGAATAAATTAGATCTTTTATTTTTACATTTATGAGACTATAAAGGCTTCCCTTGCCTATCAAAACAGAAACTTACACATTTACTAATGGCTTGTAGGAAGCAAATGAAGCTTGAATTCAGTTCTTTTCATTTTGACAACTGTTATTGATATGAAGTGTAATGAAAACAGCCTGTCTGTTGTTAGGCTTTTAGTTATTTGGTATGCTGTTTCCAGTCTTTAATTTACAAGGATGAAATAATTGACCTTGTATCCTTACAGGGCTGACTGGGAATTACCAACTACAGTTATATTTTATTTAACCAGTAGCGCTGTGCCATTGAGAATAAATAGACGTGTGTCTTTGGTAAACATCGAGGGAGGTCTGGTTCAGTGTTCTCCTAGAGATTGTTGGTACTTCATAGACTTCTGACTGCACAAATATGGGCTGAAAAAACCTTCTGGATGATAAGCAGTGATACATTCAAAGGCAATGAAGCAGAAAATATACATTAATATCACTACTGCTGAGTTTTCTCGTGGCAAATGTAGAATATTCTGCTTTACTCACCTACAATGAGCCCCAAGGTACCTGGGAAGTAGCATGCTATTTGGTTCAATAATTAGAATTATTTTAATGTAATTATTTCTTCCTGCAGCTGGATCTGATTACCACAAAAGTTGAAACAAATCGATTCTTGTTTTTTACATCATAGAAGTAAATATCCTTTTGAAATGAGTTTTAGGAGAGCTAATGAAAATAAGTAAGCATTGCAAAGCTCCGGAGTCCACATCCACGGCATCACAGCTAGTTACTGGTGTTTTTTTTACTGCAATTAGGGTCAATTCTGTCAGTGTAAGAAACTGTCATTGCATGTCAGTTGAATCACAGCTAAATTTTGGTGAGAAGATTACACGAGCTCCGTGATTGACGTAGTGAAGGGTCTGACCTGGAGAATTTGAGAGATCGTAAAAGGCAATAGCTTGACACCTCCACCTCCTCTGTACATTCAGAGCTGTGCCCCATCCTACTGCTCTGATGCACGTATCATATTTGGGTATGTCTAATCAGAATTTGTAATTATTTTTAATTATTAATTTAGAGAGTTACGTAAAGAACAGGTTTTCCTGAATGAGAAAGGTTATTGGTAACTGTCAGCAAAGAGTTTTGCTAAATTTGCTACCAAGAAAGCCTACTTTTTCACTTGGAAAGGAATAAACTAACGTAGATTAAAAGCCTAAAGATTTTGACTGGAAGCACCAAATTGGTTTTTGCTGTTTTATTACACCAGCATTTTCATACAGCTCTTTTATTTTGACTTGATATAAACCATGCCAAACTGTTCACCCTACAAGAGTTTACTTTCCTGTTTGAACAAGCGAAGTCGTATCAACAAATGTGTTGGTAGTTGTCTGCTGAAACTTCTTTTCCCATCTACTTCCCATGCATCCACTCTTCCTCTTGCTTCAAGTCTGCCTGGTCCCTTACATCCTTGCATAGTTTTGCAAACAGATTTATTGTTGAAAGTATATTATTAGTACGGTGCCGAACACAGAGCCTCTGGGTGGCACCACGACATGAATAATGATAATTATAATGAGTTGAGTCAGCCATTAAATCACTTCACCTTCAAATCTTGGCTACGTGTGGAAGCCTTTTTTATTTCTAGAGCTGACTTCTTCCAAATCTAAAATTCATTACTCTGTGCATTTTTCATCTCCACAGACGTGCTGCTGCTCAGTGAAAATTAGGCTGCAAAAAGAAACCGCAAAAGCTTTAATTAAAAAGCAAATAGCATTTTTCAGCAGGGAAAAGCGGTGGTGAGATCTCCCCCAGGCTTTTCTTACTAAAAAAAGACTTCTATTTCTGTTTCACTTGCCTTTTAAAATCCCCCACCTACCTTATTTGTTCATCCCCGCTTGGAGTTTACTGATCCAGTTGTAAGAGAGGTATTCAGAATTAGCAGCTGTGCTGTGGCAGCCTTGAGGAGTATGTGGCTTTCTTCTGTAAAACAGAAGTTGCAGCCACCGCACATTACCTGCACAGCGACTCAGCCAGGGGGATAAAGCTCTAATAGTGTCAGTATCTTTTATTTTCAATAGTTAATTGCCCCGTGTTTAAAAACAGATTATATTTGACAGTAAGTTAAGCAGGTAATACATGCTTTTTCACTTTGCAGAATAGACCAGGTTGGTTGGAGATGGCAAAGTGAAATGCTGTCATTATCACCCAATTTCTCATTTTCACAATTCCATTTAGTGTGCTATGAGTTAGCAATTGCACTGTTGAGGCTTTTGGGCACAATTAATACCTTTAGCATACGTATCTTTTACAATATCATTTGCTTTTTTGAATAAATACTGTGCTCACTACGTTTGCAAATCTTGCAGTTGGGCTGAATGGTGGTAGAGCTACTCGGAAAGCTTCTGTAGGCAGTTTATTCTTTTGTATTCAAAATCAAAGTGATGAAAGCCCTTTACAATATATTAGCTATCTGATGACCACTTTGAAATCAACTATGATCTTATTTTGTGCTGCACAAGAGCATATCTTGTTCTGTTGCATTTAGTTGTAATTGGCATCTTTATTGGCAGTCTTAAGAAGATGAGATGGTGAGTTTGGCCCTGGGAGCTGGTTAAACACTTTTAATTACTGAATATTTGTACTCCTGGGAGACACCAGAGGTAGCTGTGGTGAAGGGGAACTTTACCCTGCTGCTCCTTCATATCAGCTGCTCCTCACTGTCCTTCATATCAGTAAAACACGAGAATTATTTTCTTAAAATGAAACCATTCTGATTTCCTTTCAAATGTTGGCCGGTGTATTTCTAAGTGCTTCTGCAGCTGCTGGATGTTTCTGTGCACTGGAACATGTCTCCCATCCCATGGGGAGGTTTGATCTTCCCAAGGATGAAATTCTGGTTTTATTTTAGTTGGTGAGAGTTGGGTTTTTCGTTGGGTTGGCCATGTTAAGATGGCCTTGACATCACGCTGTGGTGAGTTGATGAAATGGTGTTTCCTGGATTTAGGGAATAAGATGTCTTTTCTTAATTGCCATCTAAAATTGTTAATGTTATACTGTTGAAAAGTACTATTCAGAAAATGTGTAAAACGTGCTTATTCTTGTAATGTGGGAGTTGCTCTGAACTATACTGACAGCATTACATACTTCTCTGAAACTGCCGTTGGTGAAGTTCAGAAGTGACATATAAATATTGACTGTAAAATGACTACAAGCTACAGCCTAATTGTTCAGAAAACTAAAGTGCTTTTCAAATAATGTTTGGGACTTAGAGGATTTTGTCATTAATAGGCACAATTTGGTGTCTGTGGCCTGTAGGAAACCTCTGCTCTCCACATGAATGTTTTAAATCGCTCTGTACTCAGTCTCTCAAGATTAGATTTGCCTGGTGGATTGTGCATCTTTAAGGTGTATTGAAATGGAGAATTCGCACATTTACATTTTCAAAGTGGCATGGACATTTGCGTATGAAAACTCCATTTTTTGTGTAGCATAAACACGAATCAATCAATTAATATTTGCTTCTACCTCAGGGCTTTTCTTCATCCTCCTAACTAAGAACTGACTTGATCCTGATGCTAACTCAGCAGATGCAGTATGATAAAAAGGCAGCTGGAGGTGATTTGACAGTCTATTTATTTTAATATCTTTTTAACTTCATTACTTATGATAGTCATATGTAAGAGACCTTCTTCTCTTTTGTCAGGGTGTAGGTATTAGGCAGTAATCCTTCAGAGCAGTCTCTATATATCTGGCTAGCTTGCATTTGAGGGAGTATAAAACCATGAAAGTTTGCAACTGTTTTTAACCTTCTGCCATCAGATGTATGCATAAAACTTTAAGACTTGTGTTTTAAAATCTTTCACTAGTATAAAACCTTTTGAAGTCATCAATTTTATTATAGACTTCTAGGTACCTGTTAACTCTTCTGAGAGACATTACCTTCCCCTTGTCTGGCATTCCTAAGTACCTCTTCATCTAGTCCTTTAGTACATAGTTATTAGTGGTTGCAATGAAATTTACGTTGTGATTGATCTTATTAAAGACTGCCAAAAAATGAACTCTGAAATTGTGTGATGAACAATAGCGACCCAACTAACCCAAGTTGGAAGCTATACGTAGAATTGTTGTAGTATTGGAAAATAGATACTTCAAAAAGTCATTTTTCTTAACCATGTTCTAAGTTGGTTGACCTTATTACCATATAAATATGCTGGTACAGAATACTTTGAATGATAGTGGGATTTTTATGAATAGAAGTAGATTTGCTATGTTACTAAGCTTAAATATTTGAAATTTCACACTTTTAAACACTTAGTGGAATTCTTTTGCAGTGAACTAGAACTTTGAAAGACTGTCTCAGCTTGAATCATGGTTATCTTCAGATGATTGGTTTTAGGTTTACAGGTGCCTATGATTTTCCTCCTTTTCGTTTTACTGCCTTATAGTTTATATTTTCTGGCTATATTATTTTTTCCTCATGCATCTAGGAACAGACTGTTGCATATCCTCTGATTTTTTGAGTCCCTTTGTTCTTAGTTTTTTGGGCAATGTCCATTGCCTTTGTTATATCAAGTTTCGCACCATTGTTGTTTTTTCCTTCAGATCCTTTCAGAAAATATATTTCCATTAGGATGCCAACAAAATTGTAAATAAATGCTAATAATGCATTTTAAAGGCATTTAATAAAAACAGAAGCATAACCACACTGACACACAGATATGGTACCATTATCCCTACTTCTTTTTTGTTATTTACCTTCTAAATTTGCACATTAATTACAAAGAAAAAAAAAGGGGGATTTGAGCAGTCTCCAAGTAACTGTCCTTTAATTGTCATCCTTCTGAAGTAGTTACCTACAAATTACCTACAGATTGTTTCAGCATCTGTGCTTAACTGCTACATCAGAAACAAATCCTGAAATCATCTGTAGAATATTGTCTGCAGACCTATTAGACATTAGCATAACTTTAAGATTTGAAAACTGATACTTTGAAATTGGCTTCCGTAATTAAAATACTATTAAAGAAAGAGAGGGGAACAAAATACTGTCAACAGAAGTTAATGACGTGTAAGGTGTCCATGTTACTGAATGTGTCTCACAGTTCTTACATTTACTTGGAAACTGGTTCCTGAAGGTGTCACAATGAAAGTGCAAAGCACCACAATGTTATAGCAATAGTTTAAAAAAGTATTTTTGACTTGTTGGGAACAGTGATGGTCTCTTATAGGTTTCAGCTGTTAGAGTTGGAGACTAATAACAGCATTTCTTCCCCATGATGAATGACCACTTAGATTTTCCTTTCAGTTAAAATTACTTTGGTGTAAAATGCTGTAAATTTTAAATTGGGAGAGGAGACTATTTATCCAGCCTTCACTATTTGTTATATTTATCCTTTAATATTGCATGGAAAAATGATCCCTCTACACAGAAACAGATTGTAAGCATTAGACAATTTGGTATCATAAACTATATTTCTACCCTTAAATATACTGTTGGGAAAGAAGAAGTGACCGTCTGGAGTTCTCCAGGAGGGGGAAGATATATCTGTGATATCTGAACTTCAGTAAATTGAATAGGAAAGTAAAGGGATTGTGCTGCACTTGAGTATTAAACTAGAAGGAACTCTGTGCTAACTACAAAGTATATCAAGTCAGGTTCTCCTTTGCAGGAGAACGGAGTGGGAAGGGGGATGGCAGTTTGTGTATTGTATCCTTTCCATTTTTCAGTAAATTGTGTTCCCCTTAGGATGCTCTTGTCTACCTTCTCTGTGGCTGCGACCTACATCAGGCATTTGCTCACCTGCACAGGCAAGCGATAGGAGCAGCCGTGCAGGACATGGACTTGTCTGGCCCACAAGTTGTCTTCTAAAATGGCTGGTGGCTGGGGAAGGAGTGCAAGGAGCCATTAAAGTCATCCTTCCCATATACATGTCCTGGATTTACATTCCTAGCTTCTGGGAACAAGCAGGACTTTCTCAGCTGCAGCTACAATGAGCTATTAATAGCTGCTAATGGTGTAATCCTACACAAATCAAGGTAAACTCCTTTTTAGCTCCTGTGCTCCCCTGCAGTATCCTGTGGTGGAAAGTCCTGCAGCTGGGCTTTCTGTGGTTTGCTTTACATTTCTTGCTTGGTACCTTTATTCGTGCCCCAGTTGTGTTGTGTGGAACTGTGAAAAAATTGTTCCCTCCTCATCTTTACCTTATAATTCATGATATTATACTTCTGTGTCAGATGCTTTTGTTGTCTTATTTTACCAACTGCAGTATCAAAATACTGTTTTTTTTTTCTCCTGTTAGATGTGCCATATTTCATCTTTTTTGTCACCCATTTTTCTCTTGTTCAGCTCTATTTGAGCTGGTATTGTCTGCAGAGCCTGAGATATGGGCACACCATGGAGTTCTGTGTAGTGACACACCAGTATTTTCTCTCTTGCTCTCAATCCCATTTGTTATTAATGTTTTACGTGCTGTTTTCTTTTGGTATTTCTTGCACTTCTCATAGAGCTGTCTAGTGTATATCTGAGATCTCTTTCTTGGGTGGTAATGACTAAGAACCTGTCATTTCTTACATTATATTTAATACCTATTTTCTTTCCTTTGAATTTCAGCTGCCATTTTATCACCCCGTCATCACTAAATTATGCAACACTACAATTTTTCCACAATAAGCTTTTGATTTTCATTATTCTGAAAAAAAACATTACGATGTCAGCCAGGCTCATCCCTACTCTAGTCAGGCCTTTCCCAAATATTGCGTTGCTCTTTTCAACTGCACAGGTCCCGTGTGTTTTTCTGCTGAGGAAACTGGTGAGCTGTACTTTGAACAATCTTAGTGTTTTTTTTTTTTTTTTTTTCCCCTACAGTATCCCAAAGTCATTCTATTTTAGAAGCATTTCAGTGATCTGTAGGTAAAGAATTTGTTCATTTTCTGTCACACCCATGAGGAGATCAGGGCCTTGATCAGGGGCTGAAGATGAAGACCTCCCTTCCCCTGCTGTAGGCTTCATCTTGGTTAGGCTCTATGAGGCCGCAGGTTGTGAGAGGTTTGTGTGGCCGTGGCCTGTCTGGTCCCTCTTTTGTGGATTTAATGAGGATTTAATGATGAATAGCCATCGGCCTTGAGATATCGCTCATAAATGCAAATTGACATTTTTAAGGAAAGTTTATGAAGCTGTGCAATGATTTTTTTTTTGCTGCAGACATTACTGTTATGAATCATTAGACAGAAAAATAGCAAACAAGTAACTATTGATCATCTGATATTCCCCATATTTAGATGCACATAAGAGCAATTTCCCTTTGTCGATTTGCTCTGTGGCCCTAGTCTGGCTATCAGAATGAAGTAATGGTGACATGTTTCAGTTTTATGATCCTTTTTTCAAAGCTAAAACTTTGCCTGATCAATGCTGCTGTATTTAATGTCCTTTGCTGTATTTCCTTAAGTAGGACAATAGTCCATGCTACTGTGGCAGAATAAAACTATAGATAATGTATCAAAAGTTCATATTGAAATAATTTTTAGTAGTATTCCAGCAACGGATTTTAATGGCTGTGGTGCAAGCTGTTTACCAGATACATCAACATAATTAGATTGCTATTTTATTTTTTTTAACAGAACAGCAAAATCTGTCAATCTGAGGAGGATTTGTATAGCAGTGCTCGTAGAAAGGGTAGGGTGTCCTCTCCTCTGAAACAGTGCTGCTTTGTAAGTGTGCCTGCTGTATGATACTTGCATTTTAAAAGGACAAAAAACTACTAGAATGTCCAAAGAAGGGCTACGAAGATGGTGAAGGGTCTGGAGGACAAGATAGATGAGAAGCAGCTGAGGTCCCTTGGTTTGTTCAGCCCAGAGCAGAGCAGGCCCAGGGGAGGCCTCATGGCGGCCTGCAGCTCCCTCACGAGGGGAGCGGAGGGGCAGGTGCTGAGCTCTGCTCTCTGGGGACAGCGACAGGACCCGAGGGCACGGCATGGAGCTGGGACAGGGGAGGGTCAGGCTGGGTGTTAGGGAAAGGTTCTGCACCCAGAGGTGGTCGGGCACTGGGACAGGCTCCCCAGGGCAGTGGTCACAGCATGGAGGCTGCCAGAGTTGAAGAAGTGTTTGGACAACGCTCTCAGACACATGGTCTGATTTTGGGTGGTCCTGTGTGGAGCCAGGAGTTGGACTTGATGGTCCTTGTGTGTCCCTTCCAACCTTCCCCATGATTCTTTAAGCTACCCACATACATTTTAAGTAAATACCTCATAATTTTTCTTAGCATTCCTACAAACTCTTAAAAAAAACCCACAATTTTGAATGAATGCTTTTCTATTACCAGGCAGAGTTTAGTATGACTCTGTAGGTGACCATGAGGAATATGCTGTTTAGAGCTAGACAGAGGTGTTCGTAGTACTTTAGGCTTATTTTTGTTAATTTCTGTGAAGCTTTGATAGGTGACAACAACAGGGGGAAGGTCCAGGTAGCCTTCATTTCAGTACAGGCTATCAAATGAATTCACACAGGCTTGCTACAGAGCTGGAGTTTGAAGCTTTGCTGGCCCTGCCTTTGCTTGCTGCTGTTACCCTTCCTTGCCAAACTACAAATTTACTGAATACAAGACGCTTCAGTAGTCCTGATAGATCAGGTGCAGTGTAGCAGTTACTCAGCAAGTTCTTTGCAAGCTAAGATACAGAAATGTATGGCAGCTATTTAATAATGTGTAGTTAAATTTAAGGAATCTCACTGAATATGTGAAGTTTGGCTGCCTGTGCTGGCTTTTCTTTTGTCGTTTCCTTTTTGTGCTAGGAAGATTTAGGTGGAACCCCTGGAGGTTCCACTTATTAGTTTTAGGACTTGAATTTATGTCATCTTGGAAGTAGTTAAAAGCAAAAATAACAAAAGTTGAGTGCTTGAAATATTGCTTATGCAAAAGATTGTTTCGTATGGCTATTCATTAGAGAAAAATCCACATTAATTTTGAAGGCTGGTACGTTTTTTAGGATTCTGGCACAGAGGAACTCCAGTGTGGAAACAGGTATTTTAATGTTTCACAGAATCACAGAATTGTCTAGGTTGGAAGAGACCTCCAAGATCACCCAGTCCAACCTCTGACCTAACACTAACAAGTCCTCCACTAAACCATATCACTAAGCTGTTTACGAAGGTAATACATCGTACCTAAATTTAGAGAGCTTTTCTGTAATGCATGATGACATAGAGTACTTAGTGGCTGTATGTTGAAATTTTTGGGGAAGTCTGATCTTAGTCGCATGCAGCTGTCGCATGCATGCACTTCTGGAAAATCCCAACTGGTATTCATGTTTCTAGCAAGGGTGTGTTGTTGTTAGCTTCTAGTAAGTACTTCTTACATTTACTAGCACTTAATTTTGGTTTGCTAATATACTTGGATGCTCTCACCAGCACTGTAGGTTAGAACTGTGGCATATTGAGTAAACTTGGTAGGGTTTTTGGGCTGATGAGCTGTAAAGAAGATTTTGCAGAACAATTTTGAATCCAGGTGGGCTTTATTCCACTATTTTATCTTCCTCTGGTACTGATGCTAGTTCAGTCCTCTCTCTTCTGGAAGCTCTGAGCTCCCAGCTCTATAGAGCTTCTGAATGAAGGGCCCATGCTGGTTTTGAGGAGGAAGAGTTTCAGCAGTACACCAAGAAAAAAGTAAACCTGTACACAAAGACAAGATTCCCTTTAAAGGTTAAATAGGAAGAGAGTGCAAACGTTGTATTTTTTTAAACATACATTAAAATTAAGACATAAATGTCTTATTAGAGAGGTGCAGAGACAAATTAGAAATTAGAACATTTCTGGCTCGGTAACGGTTGTCGCTTTGTAATGAATGATTGTAAGATTTATAGCTTTTAGAGCTCTTCGTTACTGTATAGACGAGACTTGTGAACTCGTGCTACAGGTCAGGCAGACGTGTTGCTGTGGCTGTGATTCCTGTTACAAATGCAGTTTGCACTTTCTTCCCGGTCCTATTAGCAGTTAGTTTCCAGCAGTTTCACTCTTCTGTTTACTCAGTTACTGGTAGCAGAGTTGGCAGCTCTCATTTCCCAGGACCCAGTGCAGCATTACGTGACTGCAGGATTTATTTCAGACTGACTTTCAGATGCTTTCAAGTCTTTTTTTTTTCTTTTTTTTTTTTTTTCTCACCAGTTGTCTTGCAGAGCCATGGTTAACAAACCTCACTGCAGATATGCCTGGCAAGTAGTCTTGTACTGAGAACAGCAGCAGTGAGGGAAGGGAGGATGGCCCTTGCTGGTTATACCTATTAATATATTTTTTTCCTCAGGTGGAAGACTGCTTGGAGTGATTTCAACACTTCTGGGGGAGGTTACTTATTTCTGGGTACTGCAGAATAATTCCTAAAGTGAACAGGATGGCAGGGAAGCATGCAATTTTCCAGAAAATGGCTTTTGAAAAACCCTTTGGCATGATCCAGATTGCACACAACATGGAAGAGGAAGAGGAGAGGAATGGAGGGGATCCTACTGTAGTTCCTTTCCCATCCTACAAATTACAAAAAATGAGTATTGAGCTGTGCAGTAACACACCACAAATATTTCCCATACACTGTGTCTCATATGCATTTGTTTGCAGAGCAGGTCCATAGCACTTTCTGTATGCAATGTGTTGGGCTTCTGGGGTACGAGATGCTGGCTAATTAAATGGGAGGTGATACAAAGTTTCCTTCTGTGAAACCCTGGTAAAAACATCGCTGTTGTGACATATTGTCGTTCCATAGCTGTAATGTACAAAGCAGTGTTTAAAAAACCCATGTATAACAATTAAGACCAGCTTTTTGAGATCTATGGTTAGCTTAGTGCCTGAATAAACCAATATTTAGGTACCTAAATAAACAAACAGGTTTCAGTGATGCTAAATTCCAGTGGTTTCCATTGATTCAATAATGGTTTGGGCTAAATTAAGCGGCCTGTAGAGAGCTCCATGTCATTGCAGATGACTCGGACCCCTTAATTCATTAAACACCAAACCTCAGGGAAGATTCGGCACTTAATAACATATTTGCAGGGCTGGATGAAATTAGTTGGCACTTGCGTTTTATTTTTTTTTTCCTAGTAATTCAGAAATTAGTAAGTATGACATATCCAAAGACCCTCAGGAGAAAGTATCCTGAGGAATAGAGCTTTACAGCACGGGATGTTCTTACTTAGTTTCTCGCTTGTAGTGTATTCAATGGTGGTTTTCTCAGAACTTTCTAGGCCTTTGCAGCCAGGCTGTAGGTACTAGAGATAGTTTTTTGAATTATGAGAAGTCTGCAAAGAGCAGAGGGAGTTTTCATGAATTTTATCAGAATGAATATGCATTTAGATGTAGATATTAGAGTCAGTGCTTGCAGAAACCTGCTAAATTTGCCAAGAAGCATTACCAATTAACGTAGTTAATTAACAAGAAGCTATGTTAAAATTAGTTTGGGGTTGGAAGAGGGGAGAGGGAGTGAATTGTAATTAGAAAAAGAAATCACAGCTGCTATTTAGAGAACTGGTGGGGAAGTTTGCAGGTCGAGCTGTCGGAAGAAGCACTGCATTGCGGCTGTGCCTCATTCATTCATTCATTCATTCCATTCTCAGTTTTCTAGGAAAGAGCTACTTTGGTATTATGTATCACAATTTCCAAGCAATATTGATTACCCTAATCAAATTTAACTTTCTGCAGGCGAACATAATAATAATAATAAAAAAAAAGGTCTAATTTTTCACAGTTTCTCAGAAAGGTGAGACTCTCAGTGTTTCTTGAGCATCTAATGTTCAAGAAATTATGCTGATTTTCTCCAGTTAAGGATTTGGCTCCTGCTGAGTAGAATTTGCTCAAAGAAAAATGCAGGCTTTCCCAGCTTGTATTACCCTGCATGTTGTTACTAAGCAAAGAGGAAAAATCAAAGCATTCATCTTTGCAAATTGAAACAAGTTTCACACTAGAAATATATGAAAGTTACCCATGAAGTAGTGAATGTCTCACGTATGTCACTTTATTTTCTCAATGAAAAATTAACTGCAACTTATTTAATGGATTCATGAATAGGTCTGCTGTTAGCTGAGGGAATTTTCAGACCCTTTTTGAATATATTTCTTTATTTTAAAATTGGGGTTGGGCATATGGATTAGGATGAGTGAAGCAAGATTGAATCTTTTCATCATGGTACAATGAGACCAAAGGCAGACTACAAAGGTTTCAGCAGGATGGCTGCTCCCATCATGGTATAGAGGAGATAGAGTTTATGCTATAAAAATTGTTAATAATTAGACAACCAGTATTCTGATTTCTCCACTTGTTGGCGTTTTGACTGTCTCAAGGTGAGATAGTCTGGTTTTAGGTGGTCGGGACTTTCAGGGTGCCTTTCTCATTTGCCAGTCATTGTTAGTGTTCAGGTAAATCTGAGTCTTGTTCTCATTTTGTTGTGGATGCATACTCTGACCCCTACTGCCTCACTTTACCTGTACTGAAGTTTGTCCAGTCTGTGAGTACACCTGAACTGTACTGAAAGTCAAGAAAAAATCATTGCTTAATGACCAGCTTGAAATTCAGATGGACAAAAGCAACATCTCTACTATTTCCCCATTTAAAAGTTTTTCTGGAGGGCTTTTTATCACTGGAGGGTCACCAGGTGAGGCAGGTGTTTGTGCCAGTAGAAGCCCAGGGCAGACTATACACTGGGTTAGCCGAGTTACTGATTAATATTTCATAAAGACAGGCTGGCAAAAGTTCTGTAAAGTCACACATTTTGGCTTTATTTAAATAGATGTAACCTGGCCACAAAGGAATGGGACCTTCTGTTTACACCCAGTCAGTTTATAAATAACAACTGCGAGGAACTCTGTTGTAGATCTGGTGTGTGTCTTTGCACAGATGGTATTTGTGAAGAGCTCTGGTTACTTTTTTATATCTAAAGAACGTGTGAGGCATTGTCTGATGGCGCTGTAGCTTTTGCAAAGTGCATTCATGGGTAAGAAAACCAGCTTGGTGTCTTCTAAACACCTCACATCATTCCTTATTGCTCTGGTTGTGTCCAAGAACAGTTAGAAGAGAGAATATTTTTATTCTTTCTTTAAAAGATTTGCTTTTTGGCTCAACATAACATTTCTTTGACTTTTTAATGCAGTCAGTACATCCTGAGAAGGGCTGTATGTACAAGCAGTTCTATTTAAGGATTATTGGGAATGACATTAGTAGCAAATCTGGTAGCTTCTGCTTCCCATTCTCCATTAGAAATCATGATCCTTTGTTTTTGCTGACATAATTATCTGCATATGAGCCAGTTCTAACAAGGCAGAATTAAGAGTTCACTTTATAAATGAGCAGCAGGACCAGATGGACTGAGAAAATAGGTTTCATGCAAATGTCAATAAAGGTGATTAGCAAAGCAATAAAAGCATTTGGCATGCGTGTTCCTTCATACTAATAAAGAGGGCCTAACTCGAAAGGTTTGGAGGCCGTTTGGAGATCTGGAGAGTTTTAGATGCTCTGCTTCCACACATTACAAAGCCTTGGTTTGTGAGAAGAAGGCACTGCCATGAGCGATGTCTCACTGCCAGGCCCAATCTTCAGATCCGTCATTTTAGCAGATTTGTACAGCTTAAGGGCTGAAAGCTTTACATTTCATCCAGTCCACCAGATACTGAGCTGACGAGCTTGAATTTGATTAAAGCAACGCTGTGGCCAGGTAAAGCAGAACCTCTGAGGTTTGCCCTGCATTTTCTCTTGTTCCTTTAACTGCCAGAGACAGAGAGCAGCAGAGCTTCTGACAACGTAGCAGGTAAGAGAGAGCTCTAATACATATCAGGTAGATGCGTAGCACATGCCTGCATCTTCCTGCCCGGGATTTGTTGGAGAAAAACCTGTCCTACATTGTGTAGCACCTGCTTGTTGACTCATCAGAGCATCAACACAGACATTTGGGCGATATTAGTTGGAATTGTAGCCCATGGACGTGATGCACACGTGCACCGTGGGTTGAGTTTCTGGATAGCCCAATGGAGTCAGGAGCTCAGACTTCTCTGTCGACTTGTCAAACACCTGGAAACATGTCAGAAGTCCTCAGAGCTTGTCAGAACATTACTTCCTGACAGAAATACCTGGGGAAACCTAGCCTCCCTCTTCTTCTCACATGCTCACTAAGAATCGTGCCAAGGTGGTCATCTATTTCATGTCAGGCATACTATGTATGTGTATAAAAGCTATATTTATTCTGAGAACACAAATGATTTCCCAGTCATGTAAAGTGCACTGTGTAGAAAGGCATCCGTCTTAAACTGGAATATACAACAGTGATTTTGTTCTTGCAAACTAATGAATGAACACTTGGAATAAAATAATTCTTCCCTTAAAATTCAGTTAGATAACTTCTTTCAGTAATAAATACAGGAAATGTGTTTTTCTCCAAGTAAGTCCTTAGGGAGGTGAATACAGTGAGATCTCCGGCAATGGGTTTTTCAGTTGTATTTTTCAGGTTCGCCTTCCTGGAAGAAAATCTCTCTTGACTCTCCCCAACTCTTGTAGATGTTTCTGACTTTTAAGTGGTTTGTTACAAATTCAGAGATGCTTTTGACAAAGAATATTACAGAGTATTTGCATGTGGTAGATCTCTTATCTTTGAATTTGGTCTTAATAATATTTTGTGTCCTTGGCATAAATAATGGATACAAAGCCTTGACCGTAACCTTGGTTTTCTTAGTTTTGCTGTAAGCATTAAGCCTGAGCCCACTCTCATTTTTTTCTGTGGTCTGCTCTGGGAGGACAAGAGAGCTTTCTCAGCGAGAACCAAAGCTTCATGCATTTCACTTAGCTTGTGATCAATTTTGTTGCTCTCGCTGTTGGTACTGTACTGAAGTTGTATTTTTATTGTTTTAAGCTCCTATGTGCTGTGGTGGTTGGCAATCTAGAAATGTGTTAAATAATATTGATCTCCTTTTTTTTCCCACTTGGCAAGCATTTTATTTTACTCTGTCTCTAATACTATTTTAAGTATCATGTACTGGTTTTATTTTCTTTCTTATTTATGACTTGGCATATCGTAGAGCAAGGGGTCTTAGCAGTGCCTGGAGAAAAGTCCCGAGACAGAGGATGCTCATGAGAATATACTTCCCAATTCTCTACCTTTAAATAATGGGAAGAGCTTGCATATTACATTCTGATGTCATAGTTAAATAGTAGTTTTGCATTTTTGCTTCAGAAAAATAATAAAAAAATGATTTTTGTTGCAGTATATGTAAGCTGTCAGGTAATCACCCCAAATGGAGGTTTTTGATGAATCAACTTCCTGAAAACATGCTCCCTGCACCTCCAAGAGCCAGCAAGGTGATATAAGAAATCCACTGTCTGTGTCTGGCATCTTTCATAATAAATACATGCATTCATGTGGTTTTCACTCCAGGATAAAATGTGGGGTCCACTCTATCAACACTGACTCCTTCTGAGTTCTCTTTATTTGTCAGATAAAGCTACTGGGGAAATGTTTTCAGAAACTGGCTGTCCTTCACTAGGGGAAAATAAGGATTTTCTCTGAAATGCCCGGAGTTAGAGGAGTTGTTACTGCATCTTAGAGAGCTCCACAACTTTCTTGTGGTTTCACCTTGAGCTGGAAACCTCTGCTGAGCCATAAGGCACGCAGAGGAGAATAGGTACAGAAAACAGCTGGGTGATAAAGTTGCGGTTTCCAGCAGTGGTTTTCATTGCAGCTATTAAAGGAGCACAGTGGCCTTTTCAGATATGGTAATTGTCTGCTTCTGTTGAGACTTCTCTTGAAATAATAACGGGAGGCTAGTCTTTAAACCAAAAGAGGTATTGTGGTGGCTTATCGTCACCGTTTAGCTATTTCACTTTTACTCTGTAGAGATTCGCAAAGCTCTGAGTTGTTCCTGATGTTGAAGATGGATATTGTTACTTTAAAAAATAGTGCTTCCATCCAAATTTTGCACAACTTCTGAAATATTTCATTTGGGAGGAAAAATTTTTGTAGACCTCAGGTCAGGCTGTTATAGCATCTTCTCTAAAGCCTTGTATGTGCTTATGGGGAAGAGGTTAACTGTTTATTTATTTTCCTAATTTAGTTATTTAAAAATTCTGAACATTTATTTTTTTTCCGGAGAAATTCCAAAATTGTGGAAAACTATTAACAGTTCTTTTTTCCTTTGGAAAAGTTGGTATCGTGTTGTATGAAAAAGATTAAAAAGAGAAGCAATTCATCAGCTTCCAGTTAATTCATTTTCTTTCTAAGAAAAAGTTGAAAAGGGTAAATTAGAGAATGCTTGGAAACCCCTCTATGGGAATGAACACTCGCGTTTTTCACTTTTTTTCCCTTTGTGAAGACTCAGGAAGCTTGACGTTGAACCCAGTTCTCCATAATTCGACATCCTAGTTAGGCGAACAGGTGGATTTCCACGGGAATGGTACAATTTGCATCTTCCCTATGGGCAAAAATGAAACACCCCTTATCTGCGAGGTCAAGAATTTATTGCTGGTGTGTCTGAAATCTTAACAGGTTGTTTGAAGAATGTTGGTCTCAAAACAGTATCATAGTTCATAATGTTAATACATTAAATGTTTTTTCTCGTTTGTTTTTTTGTATTTATTATTATTTTTATGAGTTCCTTATGGCTGTCCCCTGGGTATCAGCCTTTTCCTTCCATGCCTGTCCTCCTGTGCCCCATGTCCCAGCTTCCAAAGGCCTCTGCTGTCATACCAGGCTCGTATTCCTCTGTGCTATGTCATTATCTGAGAGTCATAAATACTTCATTGTAGTCCAAATAATTACTTGTTACTGCTATTATGTAGAAATTATGGTTATAACGTACAAAGATAAGTGAAACAAATGAAGCATAGCCACCTGCTCATTAGTAAATTTGCTGCTAAAATAAAGAAGCTCAAACAAAGCTTCGTGCAGCCCAAGACGAGTTGAGACCGCCTTGCCTCGCCATTGCATTGGGCTGCAGCACTGTGATGGTCTTGGTAGAGTCTGAACAGCGACAAGAATTTACGTTTGCATAGAAAATTTCTCTAGAAAAAAGAGTTTTTCCAGGCTAGTTTGGTTGGGAATCAGCATTAATGGCTGGACGTCATCGGTGGCAGCAGCAGCTCTTGGTGTTTTTCAGAGTGTGGAGCACTTTGGGCCATATTTCCATGGGTGATTGTACCTAAAAATTCCAATTATTGTTCGTATAATAAAGACGGTGGAAAAGTGAAGTGAGAAAAGAGCAAGGCCATTTCTCCTCTGACAGCCCTGTCCAGCA
Source organism: Cygnus olor (assembly GCF_009769625.2). Classification (NCBI taxonomy): domain Eukaryota; kingdom Metazoa; phylum Chordata; class Aves; order Anseriformes; family Anatidae; genus Cygnus; species Cygnus olor. The sequence goes on along the minus strand of NC_049170.1, from coordinate 156,334,264 downwards.
TTGACTGTAGACACAGGGATATGGCCAGTTGTTCAGGGAAGCAAAGCCAGGGGCACTAAAAAACCCAACCGTGACCATCCCAGAGGATGTGGAGCGCCTGCTGTGCTGCGAACGAGGAGACTTGGGGTCTCTCCAAACCCAGCAGTTTTTGTGTCACAGTCCTTCGTCTGCCTTTCCTGCCCTGGAATAAGATAATCCTTGTCCCGTCAGCCTTAGAGTGGCTGTACTCTGAGGCTTACGCTTGTTGGGAAGCCTTGAAGCGGTGCCGCCTGAATCTGTTGGCAGCTTTTATCCCTTTGGACTACTGAGGTTGATGTTTGTTTTTTTTTTTTTCTTTAAAGCACGTGCAGTTTCGCTACACTTCTGTACATAGGCACCTTGTCAGGTCTCCAGGCTGCTTTATGCATTTGGAAATGAAGGAGGCATTTGTGCTTCCCTCTGGGATAGCCAGTGGCACCACGACCGTTAAATGTAAGTGAATGCCAGCTGATTTATAACTGTACCTCCTGCATCCAATCTTCACCTCCTTGTCTTGTAAAATCTGCATTACCTCACGACACAGAAACATTCTGTATTTTTTTGCATAGGCTAGCATTAGTCGGTGTGTTACAAATTGATCTCAATCATCTGAGCAATAAAACAGACATTTCCTGCCAAATATCTCTTTCTGCTGGACACTGTATTATATCTTATTGAGCCCTAGTGTTATCTTCAGTTGACTGATGCCAAGGCACTGCTTGGAGAAGTTTGTAGCATCTCATCTGTGTAACTTACCTTCTAGTTACATTGATATCCCTACGTCTCTCTCCTTTTTACTAACATAAAGGCAGCTTTCTTCTCAGATCCCCGACATAGCTCATTTGCAGTGTTAGTGAAGGCACGTCAGAGGAGTTAATATTTGGAGATAATGTTCATACAATGTATTATTTATCTGTCTAACACCGCAAGAGTATGTGTGAAAACTTGCAGATGAAATAAGAGGTGAGTCTTGATTCATCTCCAACCTAAGCTGAAGACAAGGCAGGGTACGGCACTGGGGCAGTAAGCAAAGGGCGATGGCAAAGCGATGATGGGGTTGCAATAGTATAATACTGTGAAAAAGCCCTATTTCTGGTGTCTGCTTCGATTTTAGTGACCTGTGTTTCCAAACCAGGTCTGCCCCTGGTTTGGGGGCAGCCAACTCCAAATGTCAGCGACTCCCAACATCTGGAAAAGTCTTTATTTTAGAATCTATTTGATAACCTAATTCTCCACACTCAATTGATTTCTGACCTGACTTTCATTCTTGATTCAAATGGTTTTCTTAATAGCTTAGCTAACTACAGTTACCAGTAATTGATCCTTATTAACTATTTTTTTTAACGTATCTCAGCATTTTTGCCACCCATCTGCTTTTAAACTGCCCATTTGTATGGATTCTTTGCATAAATATTTTGTGGCTCATTTGATTCTCTGCATAATTAATTAATTGCTTCTCATTTAGTTTTCTGCATAACTAATCTACTGCCACATAATTAACAAACTCTTTAATTCCTTATTAATTATTTACTGTTCTTTTGAATATATGAATTAATTGACTGTTTAAATTTGCTGCTGTGCTGATTTGACATCTAGTTAATTGTTTTGATTAATCAATTAATTAGCTGCTTAATCTCTGCTTAAAAGTATAACCCCGTGACTGCCTTGTACATGTTCTAGCACCTTGCTTTTTTTGCTCAGCACTATCATCACCTCACCAACATCTGGATGCCCAGCTCATTGTCCAGGCACACATGGACCTCTTGGGCTTACATATATCCCTCCCGTGAAGCCATCTCTGTAACTCCAGCGATGCTCCTCATATGTTTTTCTCCCTCTAAATGTGTTTTTTTTTTATCCACACGTCACACTCCTCATGCACTTGAACCTCAACAGGGCTTTAACTCTGTTTAATTTTGCCAAAATGAAAAGGGCAGAGTCGGGAAGAAGGGCATCAAAATACTTGCGAATGGAAATCCAGCAGGTAAATGGGATATGAGAACAGATCGGGAGAATTATGCGTTTTTATGGCATACAGGGAGAGGGTGTTTCAGATGCAATTTAACTACTGCAGATGTTTGTGGTAAATTGATGTAGCTGATAAAATTTGGGAAACTTTTCAGAAAGCTTTGTAATTATGTATAGCTCTTCCAATGGACTTGTTGAGGCTGTTTTTCTCTGTTTTTTCAGTGCAGAAGAATTTTAGTAGAAAAGAACCTTTTTTCACACTTTGCTTTATTTATGTGCTAATCCAGTACTGAAGTTTTCACAACTGGTTGCTGTAGAAACTGTGTTCTTGTGTTCTCTTTGGGGAGGAGGCCTTTGAAAGAGGTGCTGCCTTAAAAACTAGTTTGCCGTTGTATACCGCAAATAAACTAACAGAAACCATGACCGCTGTGATGAAAACTTCCTTGGAATGTTTTTTTAAAGTTTTCCACAAGGTGTCAGCTGCTCTTCGAAGGTATTAAACTGTGGCTTCTTATGCAAGGGGAAGTTTGAGAAGTGAAGCGGCTTTGTCAAGCACGCAGCATGAAACGTGCAAGGGTACGTTTACTTTTTTAGAGGAAGGTGCTAAGCCAAATATTGCATTTAATAGCAAGAGAATAACCAGGTCAGAACCAAAATTGGTCAGACTGGCTCTTATTTTTGATGGGTGCTCTGCTGATTTATTGTGTGATGCTGATCAATCTACAGACTTCATAGTGACGGTCATTGCCAGATGTTTCTTGGATCATACAAAATGTATGAAAACTATATTGCCAATGAAAAGTTTCAAAGACATGGTATGATAGGTTATACTGTTAAAATATGTATTAAAAATTACAGTATAGATAATATGCATGTTTTAATTTATCTTAAAAGGACCACTTGGCATAAGCATGTGTCTGCTGGACCATAACAGACAGTAAAAGGCAGGAGCTGGTAGAGTATTCACTGGGTCTGAGCCATCGACTACAGCAGCTCAATCTCCATTCCCCGGCACAGGTCCGTAAATACCAAGTGCACGTGGACATACACACGTGCAGCTGACTCAGTGTAGATGTCTTGATCTTGAGCTGAATCCTCCCCCAAGTATTTTTGGTGAAACATGTTGGTAGGAAGGCTCCAGCTGGTCCATGAAAAGTCACCTGTAGCAGTGAGCTAATGCCCATATCTTTGGGACTCGCTTCTCTGGAGAAGAACACTGGAAAATATGCAAAAGTTGTTAATATTTCAACAGAGTGGATGGAAGTCTGCTAATCTTTTTTATCTTTGATTTCTATGAAACCGATTATCATGAACAATTGCCATGAAAAAGTGCTAGGCAGCATGCACAACCTACTTGCTTGTCTTTTTGCTGCGAGTGCAGTGGTGAAGAATTTAAAATAGTTTGCTTTCCTTTGTTTACCTTAGGCGAATTAACTTGAGGCTTTTTTGGGGCTATTTTACAATATTGAGTCTAAATAAGGAATCTGGAAGAATTAGATTCAGTGAACATGTAGCGAATACTAATGACACAAAAAAAATGTTGTTGTTGTTTCCTCTGATGCTACTTTAATTAATCTGAGATGCAGTAAGGGTGCTGCAAGGTATGGATCATCTCTTAGTCTATATGTATCTCTGAACAACGAGGCTTTGCTCTTAAGGTTTCCAGGCACTGCTTGATACAAAAGCTATTAATAAGTATGACTAGCATTAAGCATGTATTACATTTCAGGGAGAGTATTCATATGATTAAAATTAAGCATTAAAGTTAGATAACTCAGTGAACCAAAGCCCTAATAATATTCACACTGGAGATGTGCCATTGCAGAAATTTATTTTAAAAAGAGGTACAATCTGAATGAAGAATGAACTGTTCAAAAATTAAAAAATAGCAGGAAATGTCTTGTAAGGTGATGTAGAAGAAATATGTAAGGAGGTGATATAGGTGGGGAGAAACACAAATTTTTATCTCCAGGAAATATATATTTATTGTCAGTATTTCTTAATAATGAGGAAAATATATGTCAACAATCCAACGGCCTATAGGAATTATTAGTGGTGGTGAAATAGCTGAACCTGCAGGAATATAGTTCCCATTCAGCTCTGTCTCATTGCATTTTTTTATCAGCATAAATCCACTGACTCAGTGAAATTCAACCCACACCTCATAATGTCTGTGTCTAACTGAAACTGTGCAAACAGCAGCTCCTACATTTTAGAGTTCTTGTTTTATTTACTGCTGGGACAGCATTATGCCAGTGTGGTACACAAGAAAACATGCTTATCTTTTTAGTGTTTTTTTTTTTTTTTTTTTTTTTTTTAAAGGAGAAACAGCATCCCTGCCTGTCCATATGTTTGGTAGCTCGCTGCCAAATTTTAAGTCAACTTTCACAATAATTTATTTGAATTAAATGTCAGTATTCCTTTTCTTTAGCTTTGTTTCTTAAACTTAGAAGAATTGCATACTAAAGCAGGATGCTTTTTTTTGTTTAAAAATCTGTCCCAGTCAGGCATGACGTTGCTGCTGGTTTCATCGGTAGACTTAGGAGGCAAGGTTTCAAGCAACACACTGGCTTCACATGTATGTAGAAATGTTGAATACTGAATGATCTCTTTTTTTTGGGGTGTTTACCTATTTTTTAATGGAAGCAAAATGTTACAAACCTAGGAAAAATATAGAAGGTAATGTAACTGTTTTTGCAGGATTAGACATAATACTTGGTGATTGAGGAGCTGTGGTTGACTAAAAGGATGGAGGCAGAATACCAGAAACCATTGATTTGTCGTGGGCTTGTGTTGTATCTCCACGTCAGTATTTCTGAGTTTTAATGGTTATATGTACTTGCTAACCTTTGAGAGCTGTAAGAGAGGAAGCAGTATTTATCAGATATCAGCCTAAAATTGGCATTGTTTTAGCGAAACTGTAGAAAAATAACTGTAAGTGCAGTCTAAGGAAAGCTGGCTTCTTTTGCTGCTTTCTCTTCAGTTTAAAAAAGCTGTGTGCATTGTTTGAAAATATGATTTTGAGAGAAGTTTAATTTTCAAGAATGTAATGCTTTAATTACCCACTATTAAGTTTTGCTTAATTAGAAAAGAGCATATAGAACTTTTTGACATATCAGCAAAACATATCAGCAGCTTCCTTTTGAAATCTAAAAATCCACAGGAAAATTAGGTGCTGAGCCATTTTGCACTGCTCAGTCATTTTACAAAACTAATTTTTTTTACAAGACAATGGAGTACTTTAATGGATTAATTAAAAATCATTTCAACATACATTTAATTCAACTATTATTTAACTTATTTAAGAAGCTGAACAGCAAATTATTTTTATGTCTGTGTACCTGTCTCAATACTTAAAAAAAATAAATAACAAGTCTTTCTTTGAATTTGACTTGAAGTTGCATGGTGGTGTCTTACAGCTTTTCAGTTGCCTGTAAAGGCAACCCAGCATCCTCTGCTCTGCTGCACTTGACTGTTTGAATGAGGTAAACCTAACAAATAGGTTTAAACATTTTAAAAATTAAATATTTAAACGTTAAGACTGCTGTCTAGAGACTCAAATCGTCTAGAATTTCTTCCTAATGTCTAATCTAAGTCTACCCTTTTTCAGTTTAAAGCCGTTGCCCCTTGTCCTGCACTCCCTGGAAATCATTTATTTTCCTTACGTTTACAGCTTAACAACTCCCAGTAATTCATTGGTTGTCTAGTATGGACACAGAGGAGATAGGTGGGTTTCAAATCTGTGAAATAATACAAAAAATTACCTTGTAATCTTAATGTTTTGGTAGATTTGTGGTTTAAGCTCGCTCATCTATTTCATACTGGATGTCAGGCTAGACCTCTAGGTTACTTGTATAGGAGATGTAATATCGTGTTTGACTAAGAAGGTTCCAGAGTAACACTTATTAGTATCTGTGAAATTCAAGAAGTGGAGAAATCCTTTTCCCTTTAATTCCTCTTTCCTGTTGTCACCTGGGGGCCACAGAAATTGGAACCAGGTTGGTATCCAAAGGCAGCATCAACCCTAACTCCCAGCTCCCTACTTTTCCTGAGCTTATTTATAACAGAGATTTTCAGAGGCTGCAGAATGACAACATTGCACACTTCAGCTACATGTAAGCAATGTTAATGACAATTTTGGTTCTGTTGCTGCAGAAAAAAAGAAACACAGCATGGAGCAAAACTCCCTACCACGATGCTCAGCAGTTGCACCCTGCTCCTTCTTCGCGTTGGCAGCAGCCGGACTGGGAAAAGGTGTGGGAAACAATTTAGGACAGAAGTGTGGATTGAGGATGCTTTTGAAGGGGAGAGGAAAGAACATCCTTTGGGGAAGGTGAAGGACATAAGGAATTAGGAGTTGTTTTCACAACTTGAATGTGTGCTTTATGTTACCTTTCAGAAACAGATTTTCTTCTTAAATAGTTCTGCTATCCAAAGCACGTTGCAAAAGCTTAAATTCCCTTTGATGGTAACATCCAGCCCTCTGATCATTGCCCTGTTTTTCAATAATTGGAATTTGAGCCCAGAGCACAGGGATGCAGCCAAGTCTTGGTAGCAACAACTTGTTCCTTGTCCGAGGCAGCCTTCGTGCTTCGGCAGAGTCCTGGGCTGCCAGATGTTGTCTTCGATCGGAATCGTTGACTTTGTCCTTAACAAATCCTTGAGGGTAGCACCATGCCCCCAAGCCAGCGAGTGCCAGCTTGTTTGCGAGGCATGTATCGAGTGACTAAATTGAATTTAGGAGGATCAGAAACATAATCTTGTCCTTCTCATGTGTTAAAAATAAATTGGATCTAATTAATTTTGGTCTTTTAGATGAAAACAGTATTTTGGGAGCAGCTTGCTTGAAGTAATCCAAAAGTGGACCTTTAATCTGGCCTCATTTACATGTGGCAACCAGATATCAAGATTATCTCTGTAAACACCACCAAACCTTGTCTTTTTTTTTTCTTGCTTCTGTTCCTCTTCTGTATGTCTATAGTTTCCAGGTTCTGATAGTATAGCAAAGTCCATAAATCAAAATATAGGAAGTGATGGTAAGTGTATTGCTTATAGATTATTTCATTTTATAAAGATTGCTTATAATAAGATAAAACCACTCTACATCTACTTCTAAAAGCATTAAGTTCAATTTAATGCACTGTTAAGAATCTAGAAAGATTTTTCAGATAGTTCTTATTTGGAGAGATGTTTCATGCCACAAATTTCTGTTGCTAGGACAGCCCGATTTTGGGAGTGGAGGAGGAAAGCAGCAGCTGGGAGGCAGCGACCACCTGCACGCTCAGTGCCTCTCCTGAAGGGCAGCGTTGTCCGAAAGGGTAGTGAGAAAGTAGAGATTTATTTCACAAAGCCCTGAAAAGCAAAGATGCAGAAAGGTCTGAAAGCAGCACATGAGGCAATGCTGTCTCTTAGTATTGCTGGAAAATGAAAATTAAAGCTGTAAAAATAGAGGGGAAATGGAAGACGTCTTAGTGGGGAAAATATGCAGTCAAAAACTGAGAACTGGTGATGCCACAGAAAGGACTTCCTTGGCTTCCTTCCTGGCGTGTAAACCAAGTGGTTTTCTTTACTTTTGACTCAAATAACCTTCCTGAAATATACCTTAATTAAGGTTTTCGTTAAACCTTCATATTGTATGTTACGGTACAAATCATGCAACCAGACAATGCTAGAAATGCTGTCCTAGTTTCTCACGTCTGCATCTTGGTGAGCTGCGGCTCAAGAAAGCTCAGCTGCTGTTTGGCTTTCAGTTCCCCATGTGATCTGAATGTCAGTTCTTGCTCTCTTGGGGTTAGAAATAATCACTGCTAAATAAACTCTGCGATGATGAATTTATTTAATGACTTTCTGGAAGTTGATGGAATCAAAATGGGATTTGTTTAACTTTCCGTGCCTTTATTCTTTATTGATTCCTTATATGATGAAAACAAAAGAAAGTCAAAAGGCCTTTATTTTGTTAAATTAGTGAAATACGGAGATATAAAACATAGTACATAAGATACCTTCTCATTTAACAAACAAGAAGCTCTTCTGAACTTTGTCACATGATTATGAAAACTCTCATTACAGTCCTCCTGAGCGAACACCATTTTATTAGGAGATATCTGGCTTTTTCAACCTCTTCAAATAGTTTGAAAAACAGGTAGATATTAACAGTGTGTCTGCTGCATACAGAAAGAGATGGGGTTTTTACTCTTATTCAGATAAATAGTATTTGGCAGGAATATCATCCAGAAAGATGTTGGTTTTGACGTTGGCCATTAGGATGATCAAACTGAGTTTTTTAAAAGATTGTAGTTTTTCTCAAAATACCTTTTCCGTCCTTGAGTGACTTCTTGAACCATGATGATTTTAAATGGAAGCGGCACAGCAAAGCCGCTGCTGTTCCAGCTCACTGATAAATATTCAAAATCTGCCTTTTGTAGCTGCTATGTACAATTGGAATAAACTGAAGCACGAGGGTTTAATGCTGTTAGGAGCTGTTCCTTTGCTTTGTACTCACTGTACTAGCAATTTCTGATCGTTTTTTGCTCTCCTTCCAATAGGTGTCCTCACATGAGTTCTTGGCCAAAATATCTCCTAGGGTGCTGTTACCCAGTAGATATTTTCTTCATAGGCAAGTTGACCTGAGTAATGGGAACCCTGGTTCCTTTCCTGTATGCTTCTTTCTGGTTTTGCATTTTAGTAACACCCAGGCTGTGTGTAATGGCAAGTAGCTCAGTACCATTGTCTTTCCTACTGCACTCTTAAGTGCCTGCAGAGTTGCTGAACATGAATGTCTTCGTTTTCAGTTGTTAATTAACAGTAGGAGCAGGACATGTGCTAAACTGCATGGATTTAACATCTCATCTGGAGGTGGTGAAGTTGTTTCGGTTTCTGAAAGATTGGAGAAGGAGCAATAGAAAGTCTTTATTTTTACTCTTTCTTCAGAAACCACATGCTAAGGTTACAGGAAAGCATCTATGGATCAATGAGAGAGAACAGGAAAACAAAACTGCTAAGCCTGGTGTTGGAATTTGGCAACCCGAGGGCTTTTCAGAAGGCCGTGGGTTTTAGAAGCTCTTTCCAATAATGGTTTAAGACTTGCTGGGAGCAAAAACCCTACATCTCTGGAAGCTTGTGTTTGAGTAACAGATGAGGATTTAGAAGGTTGCTAAGCATTTAATGGTCTTACGTGTTAACACTTGTTTATATTTTTGGTTAAAGTAAGCTAACTGCTGATATCTAACCTATAAAACCAAGATAAGGTGGTGAGAGGATTCCAGGGAGAATGGGGAATCGAGAGGCGGCTCCCAGTACTGACGTGGATGGCCATGAACAGGAGCCTGTGGCTCCCTGCAAGACTCAAGGACTTCTGGATTGGTGCTGCACATGTGAGCCTCGGGAAGGGAAACAGCCCTGATGCCTATGCGTCAGAAAAAAATGGGGTTTGCTTTTCAGACATTGGAGATTATTCTCTAGCTCCTGGAAATGTTTCTTTCAAAGCTCACAGTCTTGACTTGGAGCCCTAGTCGGTTTGGAGCATCTTGTAAAAGTCACATCAGTTTAATTCCTTGTTCTTTAATTCCTTGTTCTTTAATTCCTTGTGTGCATGCACCAGCAAACTAGCTTTTTAAATCACTGAGTGGAGTTCAGAGACTCCGTGAAAATGTTAGGGGTAGGTACTTGAGTGTGTTTTATTCACTCTTTGCATTACTTGTAAGGTTAAGGCCTCTAAGAGGTTATTCAGCCCTTCTGAGCTGAAGAAGGGCTACTTATTTTATACCAAGATCAACTTATTACACTGTGTTAATATATGTGTGGGAGTGTGTTTGTACAGCAAATAAACCAGCTTCATTCAGTATTGTTTTCCTTTTCTCTTCTTGTTGATCTGAAGCTTTGCAATCCTTGCTGTTTCAAAAGCAGAGAGCAACTAGATGAATCTCACATTCTTTGAAATTTTTTTTAAAAAGAAGAAGAAAGAGGAGCTTGTAAACTTGTCTGCTTGCAAAGAGTTCAGGCTATGTACTTTGCAAAAAATCTATTCCTTGTTTGAAAGCTGAGTTTTCCTAAAGGCCTGAGAGCTGTTATTCTCATTTCCCTCAACCAGGACCAGATTTAAAATCCCAAAAAGATGTCATGAAAGAATTCTGATTTTTGTTTTTTTTCAGGGGGGAGAAGGCTCCAGCTCCTTTGGAGGTGCTGGAGTCCCAGCTCTCCTGCAGAAGGTAAAAGCTGCTGGAGGCAGACCAGCTGCCAGCCTCCTGGAAGGGTTGGTTCCAGCTGTGATGCTGACCCCCTGTTACCCTTTGGTTGCCTTTGTCAAGCTATGCAATATTTTAAGATGACTGTTAAAATTAAGGCTACTATTATTATTATTATTTTCTAACTGAAATTTTTGCATTTGGGGAAGAACCCAACTCCAATCATCATACGATCTCATTTGCCTTGCTTACTACATGTGCTCTTGCACTGGATATTCCAGAAAATGCATCTGTCTTGCATCTTGTTAACATCACTAGGTATGAAAACACAGGTCAGGTGTCAGAAATGGAGTGAAGGTCCCCTTTCTGCTCTTCATCCAGAGATGAAAATCCCTCTAGCGCCATGTGCTGGGGTGCATTCACAAATTCCTTCTGCACCGCGCAGGTGCACAGGAGATGCTCTGCACCAGCATCTTCTACAACAGCTTCTACTGTTGATTTCAAACTTTCCAAAAAGTAACTTAAAAAAAAAAATCAGTTTCAAGTCTTGATGGTTTGAAAGAAAATGTAGGTTTCTGAGTGTTTTTGTCTTTCCATCTAGACTTTGCAGACTTGCAGTGTAGTAAATCAAACTTTTGTTTGTATTTAAGATTCCTTCATTTTCCTGCCACCTCATAAAGCTAAATACAAGAACAGTTTTAATAAGTAGAATACATTACTGGTACATTAGGAGTGCTTGTGCAGGTGTTTTCCAGGTAGGTGTGAAAACAATATTCTGGGCTTGGGGTTTTCAGGGTGAAGGACCCTGGAGGGACCAGACGTCGGAGCCTTTCTTCCATCAGGTGGCACAGTATTATTTTATCCTTCCTGCTTTTTGTTGCTGATACCTATTGGCTGTTCTGAACAGTTCCCAGAGCTGCCTGGTACAGCATGTAACAAAAGCATCTCTTCATTAGCCCTCGATTTTAAGTCTTGCCCCCTTGGTATATTAAAATGATCATACTTGCACCAGGACATCAAGTTTGCACAGCGTGTGGGTGTCAAGTATCTGTCGGGTGAGAAGCCAAAAAGCAGTTCGCTTGCAATGAAATGTTTTGGTATTGAACTCTGTCTTCTCACCGCTGGAAAAATCTCTCTCTGGTTGGTCACTCGTTTTTTTTAATGGTACAAAAGGCCACACTCAGACAGCACTTCTGCTTTGGACATAGAAGAGGAGCTCTTGGCTATCTGCTCTTGCTGAAGCCATGCTCCGATCCTGCCGAGGAGATGCGGGTGAAGCAGCCCATGTGGCCAGCTTGGGCACTGGTAAGCTGGAAGCTAGCTTTGGTGTGTGTATATTTCTATAGGTTGTTCTTCTGGGCTGGTGGCATCGCCTTTCAGTATGAAATAAAGCCGTGGCAGCCTAGTGTTAAGCACGATTCACAAGAGTTTGGGTACATGGCTTGCTCTGCGGGCTGGAGGAGCAGGTGTTTTTCCATGGGAATGGAGCTCTCTGTCTCTACAGGAACTATCTTTGCTTGTACATCTCCTATAAATATCTTCTGAAGAGACAGTTTAATGACCCGAACGTGCATCTCATATCCTACCTAGCCTAAATGAGATCTGAAGATTGAAAATCCTGTATTTTTGATGTTTCGCTCTTGAATAGCATTTCGGTCTTCAAAATAACGCTGAGACTTTGTAGAGGTGGTGCTCTCAATATCTGGGATGCAGCTGCTCCATAGAGGACTGCTGGGAAAACAGGCACATTAGCCCCAAACTGAAAAATATAGAGAGCTGGCACCAACTTCAGGATTCGAGAATTGCCCCTTTCTTCCTCTGTTCTCCATAAGGCGGAGAGGGAGAAAAACATTTGCTTTTGTGTGATAGGCTGGATATTTTTGGGCTATGTGAAATGTGGTTCCTTCCAGAGCTGTGTGATTACCAGAACGATAATGAAAGATGGAAGTTTTGTTTAACTCTCAGCAGGTGGATGTTGAGTGCCCCAAAAAAGTAAATCACCTTGAAATCACAGAGTTAGGCAAGCACAGTCAGCACACTGCTGTCACGGACTGTACTCTCAGAAATGGGAAACAAAATGATAACTCTCCTTGGTTCAAAGCTGAGGCTCAAACTCTGAATGTTTCAAGGACTTCGTATGAATTTGCAAATCTTTTATGTGCAAGGTAGTTAGGGATGCTTGACACTTCATAAAGGCACACTGCAATGCCTGAAATATTCAGCCCCTAAGCTAGAAGGAAGTTATAATAGAAATGCCACAAAACTCAGGTTCTTGTCCAAAAAATTAAAGTGGACAACATGAGGAAAGGAGGTGGAACAGGCTGAATTAATAATGTGGATTGCTAATGTTAGCTTGTTCCTCATGCAGGCTGCCACTTTGAATATCAGGGACTCACTACAACATTGTAGAGGATGCTTTCCTCCTGCCTAGAGGTACAGGAACTGCCATCGAGCCTGGTCTGGGCAGGACTTTAGCGATAAGGATCCTTCAGATTCTGGAATCACATAGGAATTCCCCATAGTTCACTGTCTGACCTTGCACAACAATGAAAGACCAAGTAAGACTCTGTTGAAGAGGCCAGCAAGTTTTCTCTTCATCTACTCCTCTGAAAACAGTGAACTCTTTTAATGGTAGCATTTTTCAGAACCTGAAGAAGGTTTTTTTTTGTTGTTCTTTCCATGTGTGTGGAGTGTGTTTTAAGGGTTCTCCTTGTAGAGTTGCAGGGTGTACCTACATCAGCTGCAGCGAAGAGAAGGATGGTGTTGGTGCTGTGCTTGCTGGTGGTGGCAACGATGGCTGTTCTAAGCCATATGAGCTTTGCTATCTCTGCTCTGTATTAAATAGTGAACTTATTAGGTAGGTCTGAGAGTATTCAATTTCATTATAAACTCTATTTCTAACTGGTTGCATCCATTTATAGCAAACCATGTTATATATCAAACCATGTTTATACCAAACCACTGTTACAGTGGGATGGAGTGGCCCCAATCATTGTTCTTTTGATGGAGACAGCATGAGTGCTTCTCCATGGGCACAGAGCTCCCTGCCATTTATGCATATAAAAAATATCCATGCTGATTTTGGCCCCTGTGATAGCAGGGAGTTAGTTCTGTGCCTTACTTAAAACTAATAACCTAAATCACTATTTCTTGTTTTCTTGCTTTAACTCTGCCTCTTTGCTCTTCTTCATCCACTCTCAGGAAGATCCGTGGGTCCTCCCAGTGGAAGTGATGCAAGAAAAATTCCTCCTGCTGATGTTTCAGGGTGGTGCCTGCAAGTCACACTCTGGAGATCCTGATCCCCTCTACCGTGATATAGAGGGACACTGGCATAGCTCCTCGGCTGCATCATCCTTCACATATAATGTTTTTACTTGCTGGTGCATTTTATCTAATGATCTTGAGCTGAAATAGATTTTATTTAGTCTTTAAAACCTAAAAGAGCAAAAAAGTCTCAAAGCCAAGCAGCCAGCCAGTGGAAATGTTAACTATGCTTGTCTTACAGAAAGAAGCAGGTTCCTGAGGGTTGATAGTTCCTTGCTTATGGTCAAAGTGAATCGACAACAGATCCCAAACCAGGCCCCAGAAACATGGTTTCAAGGCTGGAAAGGGAATAGTTGTCTTAAGCTATTCTATTGCCTTGCATCTTTGACCTGAAACGAGTCAAGAAAAATCAATATTTTCCATAGACTTCTGGAGATGGCTTTGTGGGTGGATGAGGATAGTCTGCTTTATTTAATGAAGCTGGTGGCAGGAAGTAAATACTGTCACCGAGTTTGTCGCCACACATTGGAGGGAGAGCAATGATTTCTAAAGAGGCTGCTATTTGCACATTCATTGATCTTTTGGTGCAGCTGTAGTTACCAATACTTCTGTGATGCCAGGTTATTTTATCAGTGATACATCATGTGTTTCCTCCTTAATTCATTTATATTCCCTTCAGCCGCTGGCACGGCGTGGCAAAGCAGTCTCAGTTTTCTGGCAGAAAGTGGCCTTTTCCTTCCATGTTGGAGCAGTCCCCCTCTATCATTACTGCGCTAAAAATGTCTAATAATTAAGAACTAATGCCATTTTGGTTATAAAGAGCCAATGTGCTCTGACTGCAGCCTTTCAGGTTGTTGCTTTATGTGCTGTGTGTCTACCAGAAAAAAGAGAGAGTCCGATGAAGCAAACGCTTCCCCATTGTACACTTGGGGGAACCCAGTAAGTCCCGAAAGGCTGAAGAAGAGAATCTGAATCGCTGGTCTTGACAGCAATAAAAGAGAACTTATGATGTGTTTTGGCTCATGAATTTAAACACCAGTGAAATTATGAAAGCCTCGTAGAGTGTTACCAGAACGATGATTGCCAGTTGCAAATTACAGGGCTTTTTAGATCTGCTTACTGTGCGCTTCGAAGTCTCCTACAGAAAGCTTGGCTTCGTGGTGTATTCTAATACTGTTAAAGTGCTGCATGCACCATGTAATGAGTCCCTAACCTTGTTTGATAGAAGGGAATCAAGCAAATTTGTTAAAAGTCCTTAAAGTCTCATATGTTTAAAAATGATTTTAAAAATAGAGTCTAATTGAGGTATGTATTGCCATTCCTATTGCTTCATGCTCCACAAAGCCAATTAATTCCCTCAGCAAACCAGAATGTGTGACAAGGAGGAGCTGAGAACAGCCCAAGGGTACACGTATCTTTGAAGGTTTATTTCTGCCTGGGATGCAGATAAGAAACTTTTGAGCCCGTGAAATGGCGGAAGTGTCTACGTAGTCGTGAAGGCGCCGAATGCCACCAATGGCTGAAATGGGGACGGTGCCCAGAAGGGGAATCTGAGAGGCTGGGTTGGCATCACACCTGGTGCTGGTGGGTGTTGTAGGGTGTTGGAAGGTGGCCACCACTGCAGATGTTGTTGTTTATAAGGTCATATATTCTTGCAAAATCAGCTTTTTATCTTAAGCAAGCAAATGCGGGGGTTTTATGTGCCACACTTCTTTTAAGGGGGCTTGGAGAGACACAACCCAGATTTTTGTTTTCTTTGAGAGTTTCTCAGAGGGTTGTCAAATCAGCAAGAACTTGCTTCCTTTGGAGACAAATTCTTTAGTTTATTTTTAATATTTTAATACTCATAACTTCCAGATAGCTTAGGTCAGTGCTCCTAACTCAGAGCAGAGACAAATAAAATCTCCGCAGTGGCGCATTAATGGCTTGTGGCTTCTAGTTAAGCCTTTTCCTCTTCTGCAGTTTCAGTTTTTAAATACCCAAGTCCCATAAAACATTCGGCTTGTGCTCGGTTAATTAGCTGACTTCAACAATGGTTTGCTAATAAATATTTGCTTTCAGTTCCTCTGTGTCTGTTACTTGTGGATATTTGCATCTAAAACGGGAAACTGGGCTTCTTACAGCTCGCAGGATAATTTGTTTCCTACCTTGCAAAAAAATATGAATCTTTTAAAGTAGAATAAAAGAACCAGTTGCTTCTCTCCCCTCTGGTGCCCTTTAATCAGTTTACCGTCCTGTTTTCTACCCACGATTTTCTTAGTACTACCAGTCTGATACTCTGAAGATGGATTTTTTTATTTTTTTTTTGCTAGCGTGTCTGTAAAGAGCCTTGAGCACAAAGTCATTATCCGAGAGCTACAAACTAGAATTGATCTGTTTCAGGCTTAGCATAATTTCCATGTCTGGGCTGACCCGAGTGTTATTGTCCAACAGGTTTCTGAAAATGTCAAGAGCCAGAGGGGAGGTCCTGATGAAATTGAAGTTCTTCCTTCTCTCAGAGTAACTGAATTGTAAAGTCCCCAAGCCCTGTAAATAAAAGGGAAAAATTGGTAATGAGAAGAGGAATTAATAGGATAGTCTCTCACATGATTTATATAGCTTTCAAAAACTGTTGCATTATTGTGTTTAAAAGTGCTGGTCTACAGCACTTTCACACTAGGAAGATAAGATTAAAAACTGGAAGGGGCAGCTCTGGGAATTAGAAGCTAAAAGAGCTGATGGATTTGAAATGAAATAAAAGCTGCAATTGGGGAAAATTTATTTTGAGGCTAAAATAGTGTTGCTGCCAATAAGGTATTCAGAGGACTCACGTGTTTACCTTGATATAGATGTCACGTTTCAATTTACTAGCCAAGTACTTTTTTTTTTGCAGTTACTGTTGTCATTATGGAAATCGGCTGAGTGAATCCCTGCCATGTAATACATTATACACTAAATTGGAATCTGAGGCAAAATTACCGCTCTGCAGATGTGATGTCCCGTTCAGACGGGTGTGCAAAGTCATGTCATTGCAACCCCCCGGAATATACTGAACTTGGACAGGGAAATGGTCAGCCAGAAGTTTCAATGGTCTTTTAATTAGAAGGGAGAAAAATGAACAGGCACTGATGCGTCTGCAGAGCATCTGTCTTTATAAAATATTTCTTTTTTGGTGAAGCTATTTATTTTGAACTCTTAGTGTTGATAATGAAATACATCTTCGCAGCGAACCTTATTTTAGTGAGACAAGGACATAGGTTATAGTATCAGAAGGTGACATTCACTTCTAATGCATTAATTTATAATATATTTCTGTACATTTCTAAACTGTGCTCTTCTTCCTCAAATATGTATATGTTAACTTTATTCTTGCTGCAAAAATGTCTGAATTTGTAGGTATAAGCATAGAAGTGTTGTCTTACTCATAGTGGTACTGCGTAGTTAAAGCATTCAGGATGAGATTAAATTGATTGCTTCTGAAGTAAGATACCATTAGAGCCATCCAAGTTCCTACGGCTTTCCATTTCTTTACCAGAAAGTCTTCGCTTTAAACACAGTTCTTGCAAAACAAACAAAATCTTCAGTACTTTTGCAAATCAGTTGCATCTCTGTTCTAAGTCTTTGGCTGATAAGAAATGGTGTTTCTCTGTTGATCTGAAAAAAAAAGGTGGTACACCAAAACCTGGCTTCATGGAATATGATCATTTAGGTGCATATATATAGATACTCATTTAAATCATGTTTAAACGCTAGTGTTTGAATACTTTGATGATAATTTCCTTGATGAAAACTCATGCAAAAGTGGTCAGTGTTGCTGAAGTAACGATGGGGAAGCTAATTATTGTTTAATTACCATTTTTAATAGTTTTTTCCCCTGCAATTTGCTATAGAGAGATTTTGCTAAGAATTTCCGTCCCTTCATATTGTTGAGTTGTCTATCATACTTTTCTCTTCCCTTGAAAGTGCTTTAGAAGTTTCCTAGGCAAACAAATTGATTGTTACACTGCAGTGTAGGAGGATTTAGTGCTGCATTTGTTTGAAAATGTTATTGCTCCTGGAGCTTCGTTGTTAAACTGACAAACTTCTGTAGTCCCTGCTCTGTTTTCTGCTCCACTTGCACCTTTTTTTATTTTTATTTTTTTCAGACTGCATGGAAATAATCTACAGTAGTGTTAAAAGGAAGTTAATGAACATAAAATAAGAGTGCTGTAGGAATTAACGGAACTGAATAGGAAATGCATATTCTTAGAAGAATTTTTGTGTCAGCAGAAGCCAGGATCACAGGACGAATTATTTCTTTTCTTTTTTCTTTGTTCTCCGGCTATTTATCTACAGGATTTAGTACAAAAAGAAAGAGAATGAAGTTTCTACCAGTATTTCCAGGAAAAAAAAAGAGAAGTTTTATTTTTTTTTTGCCTATTTGGAAACAAACTGAAGCAAAGGCAGATCGTGACTAAATATTTTTAAAAGTTATCTTTTTCTAGTATATAATTGCTATGCTGTTTACTAGTAGTTAGCCTATTAAGATGATATAGCGTAATTACACGTTAGAAAGACATGTCTGTAGGTATGCCAGACAGCTAACAACTCTGTAGATGCTGTGGATGACATAAAATAAATGCTTTGCAAAACCCTGCATACCTGAACATGACTTCCATCTGCTAACAGTGGTCATCCAGAGACCTCAGCTGCATCCCTTGCTGTGGATTTCTTGCAGTGGACGAAATGTCTTGTGGAGGTTGGGGTTGGAGGGAAGATGAGGCTGGCACAGCAGGATGTGATCACAGACCATCGGCCAGGCCAGAGCCCTCTCGTTACCGGGAGAATAACTATAACACCAATGTTTCCTTACTCATGATTCCCAAGAGGGTTCCACAAAATACCTAAACCTGGGTGCTAAAATTCTTAAGAGCTGATGAAAGCAAAGGTTTCTCTGAGATACTGGTTTTAGGGCCCATTCCAGTCATGAGTAGAGGGTGCTTTTTGTTACAAAAGTAGCGACAAATCCTAAAATCATAGAATGGTTTGGTTTGGAAGGGACCTTAAAGACCACCTAACTTCAACCCCCTGCCATGGGCAGGGACACCTCCCACCAGCCCAGGTTGCCCAAAGCCCCATCCAGCCTGGCCTTGAGCACCTCCAGGGATGGGGCATCCACAGCTTCTCTGGGCAGCCTGTGCCAGGGCCTCACCACCCTCTGAGTGAAGAATTTCCTCCTAATGTCTAATCTAAATCTACCTTCTTTTAGTTTAAGACCATTCCCCCTTGCCCTATCATTATCTACCCGAGTAAAGAGTCCCACTCCATCATTTCTATAAGCCCCCTTTAAGTACTGGAAGGCCTCAGTGAGGTCTCCCCAGAGCCTTCTCTTCTTTAGGCTGTACATCCCCATCTCTCTCAGCCTTTCTCATAGGAGAGGAATGTAAGGAAATAATGGTCACTTCTTCAGGCGACCCTACATACAGCAATAGGTTGTTCTTTCTATTGAACTGATGCTGCCTCCTATGCATTTATAACACGCACAAGTTATTCGCTTAGCCAAGCAACTGATCCAGCTTAGGAAGGGATTTGACTAAACTAGCATGGACCATAGGCATATGAGCAGGTCACCCGTACTTCAAATGGCGTAAGAGTATTTAAGTAAATAAAGTTGTTGCATATTAGGGTTTCTGGTGGCATAGAGGTCTGATATCTTTCTCTGATTCACCTAATTATTCAAGTGGCACTTTTAACTTAACTCCAAAATATGACCATGATGCCGTAACTTGTTTTAGATGATTCATCTGCTCGGGGTAGTCAAATGGACAGAGATCTTTTGCTCTTTAAAATCCATGCTCTTTAAGGCTGTAGAAACCATAAACTAAAGGACCACTTTGTCCTTTTCAAGAACTTTTTGGCATTTTATTTGCTTGTTTTTATTTTAGCAAGGTAAGAGGGACCAGCCTAGTGACCCAGGGTGCCAAGTAAGAACCCAGAGAAGTTTGATATCCTTCCAGAACTTCCCATAAGGAACAGCTTTCTTCTTCTCTCTGTCTGGGTTTATTATCTTTGCTAATATGAAAATAACATAGACTTGGTGTAAGAGTTGTAGTTCTGTCATTCCAAGTTTGGGCATCATTCCCATAATCCGTGGTGCTGGAGGACTGTTCTGGGCTGGTGTCCTTGGCAGCTGAGGAGGAGCAGTGTAGTTGCACAGTGTTGCTCATGTATATATATCTCCATGAGCTGCTGTTTTTACAAAGGCAATGTTTGCTTGAATAGTTTCAAGCAAAATCCATTTAAGATATACTTTTAGGGGTCAAGTTTAGGATTGTTACTGCCTATCGCCTCGTCTTAAATAAAGAAATTTGCAGATGGCAATAACCCCTAGAACCTCCATTTGTACATGGACTGCATAATGTTTTTTGACAGTTGAGTACATTTTAGGTTGGATGAGGGGAAATGGTCTCAAGTTGCTCCAGGGGAAGTTCAGGTTAGATATGAGGAAAAATTTCTTTACTGAAGGAGTTGTGCGGCATTGGAATAGGCTGCCCAGGGAAGCGGTTGAGTCACTTTCCCTGGAGGTCTTCAAGAGATGTGGAGGTCTAAAGATTGGACCAGATGATTTTAGAGGTCTTTTCCAACCTGAATGATTCTATGATTTTATTGCTGAGATTTTTCCTTTTTCTTTTTTTTTTTTTTTTTTTAAGTTTAAATGTTGATCTTATTGTGTTGTTTTTTGTTCCCCCCCCCCCCCCCATCCCAATTTTCAAATTCGGAATGTGGCCCCAAACCAACTTTAAATTTCAGAAAGATAAAAAATAATGTGTTGATCACAAAGATTTCACTCATCACATTGTTTTCATTGTTTTTTTATTTTTAGATTTATTAATAAATTTATGTAAAAAATATTACCAATATGGCAGTGCTAAATGATCAGTAGTAAAAATTCTATGTATGATGAGTTGCCCAAGGATTTAAAAAATCAAAACAAAAACCCCAACCTCTTCTCCTGAATTCATATCGAAATGATGACTGTCACAGTGCCAAACAATGTTTTGTGACTTGCTGGATGCTCAGGTCTTCAGAATATCAGGCCATTTATCTGGATGCTTAACTATAACACCAAAGCCTTTTTTTTTTCCCTTTGAATTTTATTAGAAAAACTTGGAATTTGTCTGCACGGCAATCGAGAGTGAGACAGTTAAAAGCTGCTCAAATATCCAGAGGAGCGGGACATTCTCTTCTAAACCCACCTAGGAATTTCCTCCTCTCTTCCGCAACCACCATTTTATACCAGCGACTGAAGGAGGGAAGCAGGCTTTGCTTTAACTCCCTTGTGGACACAGGGAAGCTCCCAAGAGAATATGACCGTGTCTCTTCTTCACAGGCAGGTAGCTGTCATCTACATGCTGAATGCAAGTCTTCAAATTCGGTGCATCACCTCTTGATCGCATGGCTTATGCAACAGAATAGCCCTGGCTCTCCTTTTAAAGGTGGTGCTTTGCTAGTATGAAGGGAAGGCCAGAGTTTGCTTTATAGTTTGTGCAGTTTGCAGTGCTTAAAGAGCTTCAGAACCTGTTCCAGGAAAAGTCCCCATAAATTTTAAGAACGCTGTCATTAATTGCTTTGTCAATAGCCTGAGAAAATGGTAAAGAAGAGAAAGAGTACTTATCTGATGGCATTTACACCTGAAGAGGCAAGAGGCCAAACTGATTATTTTCTGTTTTCAAGACCTGAAGACCTGGAATTCAGCAAAACCCAATTTCAGAGAAAATTAGTAGCTGTACAAAGTCTGAAGAAGTAGGAGGAAGGCACGTGTAGACACAACATTATGTTCCTGCAAACCTGGCTGGGCATCTTTGTGAAGCTCATTTATTTGTACCACAGAGATGTTAACCCAGAAAATCTGCCTTTATGATAACTTCTAGAGAATCAGGGTGGTTGTGCGAGACAGGAAACGAAAAGCCAACATGGATTGTCATAGTTAGAAACAGGGATAAATGGTCTGGTACGTTTCATGCTACTGTGGCATGCATAACTCTGAATTACTGTGATGAGATAAGGAGGGTATTTATTGTCTAAGCACAGGTGAAGTGTTCATCTGAGCACATTACCCTCAAAGCATTGCTGTCATCTGACTGTCAAATGCTATGTGCATCCCGGCGTTTCTCCAAACAGTGAGTGCCTTACAAATGATATCATTAACGACATGGAGGCTTCCCTGGTGAAGGGATCACAAAAGAACTGATAAGAGGAGTTTCCCAGGAGAAAATTGGTTTCATGGAGAATCTCACTTTGCCAGAGCTGGGACAGAAGGGCCAATCATATCTTAAATTTACTACTTCCTTTACTGCTTTCTTTAATTTACTACTTCCCAGAATGAGGTGGAAAACTGTATGGCATCTTGATGATGTGACACTCATAGGTGATGCATGCATACAAGGTAAATGCTAAGTGCGGTACTTGCACTCGTATCTTGCAGAGTTGCTTTCTTACTATTCAGTTTTACAGCGGAACAGTAGAAAACATATTTAGATTCAGAATAAGTCAGAACACACTTTATAAAAAATGTTTTTCTGGGTAGCAAAAAAAATCTGGGTAGCAAATCTGGGTGTTCTGGGTAGCAAAAGTAAGCATTAGGGCTACAAAAAAAAAAAAGAAAAAAGTTACACCTAAGGCTGTCAAGCGAGCTGTGCTCTTCAACCCTTCCTGCCATGAACATACTCTGTATTTGAAGCCCCAGGCATCAATCTAATCCCCAGAAATTGTTCTCATGTCCTGAAATCTTGAGTCCTTGCTGCCCGGAGGAGCTGGCATTCAAGAGCGGAGGATGATTGCTGTGCCTAGATTGTTTAGTTTAGTTTTCAGTCTTACGTATTTTGTGCTGCGTGGCAGCAGAAATAATTAGTTGATAGCACAAATGCAGCTATCACTGCTTGTTTTTCCAGCAGTAAACCTGCAGCAGAGTATTTCCTCTCTCTAAACAGACTGTCCTCTGATTCCCACCTCCCTTCTTGTAGAGATGGGTAGGATCCTACCATGATGCCATCCCATTTTCCCTTCTCTTGGTCTTCTTCCAAATGAAGTTCAGATGTTTCACTCCTGAAATCTTCCCTCCTTCTTCCCTTGCTACTTTTTATGGGGATTGTGCCTAAAGTTGTTTTGGTAGTTTGGGTTTTCCTTCTCTCATTTAACGAGAAGAGCAGAGTTCAAAGTCCCCGTGGGTATATCTGCGGGGTTTCAGATCGGCAGAAAATAATCAGGTTTGTGAGCTCTGGGGACCGCAGTAGCACTGCTGCCCACCAGACACTGCAAAACAAGCATGGCTAAGAAGAACTTAAGTTTTTTTTTAAGCACAGCAGCAGGGAGCACAGCAGCACGCAAGTGGGCGACGTGGCCCTTAGCGATGATTTCCCAGGCATCTCAAAAGTTTCCCAATTACTGAACTTTGCAAACCTTGGGTCTCCATAAAAAGCAAATGCAGGTTTAGTGTTTGTCTCACAAACGCTGTCAGATTGGAAAGTCAATAGGGGGATAGTTCACTTCAGAGATGTTATTGTCCCAAAATATTAAAACTTGAAATTTCCAAGTTCCTTGCATTATTTGAAGCACCGTGATATGCTAAGGATGATAAAGGAAACCTGCTAACTAAAAACTGAGGTGATCTCCCAGGCTTTGCACAGTGTAGTCTGTATAGAGTAACTCTGCTACGTGGCCTAGTAATAATAGCAAAACGTAAGCACAGATTTTGGAAAGAAAAGGTCTTATTAGTGAACTCATCCTAGAGACACGGTGATGGACCTGCACCTTCTCCGACAGGAGAGCAGCTTGGCTGGTCCCTGGAAATGAGCCTGCACGCACGATGTGTCCCTGGCTGTGTTGGAAAAATGCTTGATCTGGATGTGGTGGGTTTTAAATAAGTGATTGTATGAAAATAGCTTTTTTTTTTTTTTTTTTATAAATGAAACTAAAGCTTTAATTAGCTTTAGCAGAAAACAAAGGCCCCAGCATATGTATTCTGAAAACGCACAAGGGAAATAAAATGCCTGTCATGGAAAGAAACAAGAGAATCATTTTCCTTTAGTTAATACAGTAAAAATTGAAAAAAACCTGTCTATGGATGATTTTTTTTTAATCTACCCTTGATAATTTCAGATTTGAACAGCTGGATGAACTGTGTATCAAGCTAACGGTAGTGTTAATCTGCCAAATCAATACAGAAAATGCTTTGCTTGGATAGCAGAAATGTCTCAGTTGTGACATTCGGGAAAGAAAATGAAATTAACCATTTCCTTTCCTAACATTTTGAAAGGAACATTTGTCTAAGATGATTTATGGGGGAAGGGGTTTCAGGTAGTGTCAAATCTTTAGGCAGTTATCTTGGCTGAGAGCAAAATCCAATTTTTGCAAGTCGGTACAATGAATTCGGATGCTATTCACTGCATTTATTTGTATTTTTAGGCTGGCTTCTGTGCTCGTGCTTATCTCTATCACCCCTACTAACTTTTTAACCTTTTGGACAACCTAAACCAAATTTAAAAGACTGGGAGGATGCTTAAATGTCATTTAAATTTCTACCAGTTCTACAAGAAGCAGGAGAGAGTGAGAGCCCAAAGGTTAGTGAGCTCAGGAAGAGGCCAGAGGATTTGGCTATTGTTGTGTTTGGCAGCAGCTAATTTAAAAGCCCAAATTAACCCCAGCACTTGCTCCTTTTGCTAGGTGGTGGTGACCTTGTGATGGAGAGGAGACAGCAGCAGAGCTCAGTGTCCTTGGGGAACCAGGCTTTAGCATGTCCGCTCTTTGCTCTGGTGGTTTTTGGCACTGCTTTGGCTCGGTAGCTTCAGACATGCTTTGGCCAAACCAGCACGAGACATGGAGGACGACTGGTAGGGACACTTGACGTGCATCGAGGGCAGCGGCACCCTGCCCGAGTGCAGAGTGAGCAAGCCCATGGTTATGCTGTATTTTCTCCTCAAAGTCTGATTTTTAAACCAGTTCACCATGCCGTTGCTGTTTTACTTCATGATATTTTTGCTTCTGTTGTTCAACATAAAGGCGAGTTATTGTTGTGGATTATTATTGGGAAAAAAAACCACTCTCTTAAGCTTGAACAATAGTAGCAAACTGAAGTCTCTCTGTGAAGTGTCTTTAAGAACCTTCTATACTCTACTTAAAAATTGGGTAAAAGAGTGTAATTTCCATGATGTGTGGGTTCATGCCAAGAAATGTCTTTTTCAGTGCCACCCTTCAGTGCAGACTGAACTACCTGGCTTTGCTTCCTCGTGCTCCTTTGTACTAGGAGAAGGACTGTGCTTGCTCCCTGCCCTCCAGTCCATTGGGAAGGGGACATCTCCCTTACAACCCAGTACAAGATGATCGACCCTGCTTCAAAGAGCGCAGCATCCGAAAGATAATTTTAGCAGGAAGGTGAGGTGAGCAAAGGGTTTGTTGTGGTGGACATCCAGTACATGGTAACAAAAGGTATCTGCACTTAGCGAAAACAGTTAAATCTTATCGTTTGCTAAATGCTGCCTTTAAAAGAAAAAACAAATAAATCTCAAACCCTTAGCAGTTATTTTGAATTTTGGTAATCGAATTCAAGCTTCTACCGAGATCACAGTAA
Source organism: Cygnus olor (assembly GCF_009769625.2). NCBI lineage: Eukaryota > Metazoa > Chordata > Aves > Anseriformes > Anatidae > Cygnus > Cygnus olor. Next base: position 156,309,247 of record NC_049170.1, on the reverse strand, counting down.
GCTGTGCTGGGCTGGTGATTTACATTAATTTCTTGGCTGGTGTAATGAGGCATAGAGTTCTCACGCGGGGTCACTCTGGGCGTAGGAAATCGTGCCAGTCGGAAGTGATAACTTGCATTCTGTCCTGCCCAGGTGGAATCACAAAGATTTGGCTGCACGAGCCCAGGCTGTAGCCAAGAGCTCATCATGCATGCAGAAACTTGAAAGATCAGATGGTGCCTTATGTGAATGGCGGGGGAACAGAGACTAGGCAGGAGCAGATACAGTTCGTATGTCAGCATATTTTATTTTATTCTTGACTTCATAATTCAACTCCATTGATATCTATTGTGCCGTCTTCTGCTTATTTCTTTAGCTTATTTGACTAAATTTTAAACATCATTGGTATTGCAGTCCTTTCACTGCTGTGCTCTTGAAACACGCTGAGGATGCATCATTTAGCATGATCCTGCTTTGCTTTGTTCAATGAAATGACGGCAGCGGGATGATGTATGCTGTACTAAATATATCCTCGGGGTTTAAAAATGGCATTTGGGTGGACATATGGGGCAGTGCTGAACAGCATCAAAAGTCATACTTAAAAAGGTTGCTTTTTCATAAAAACTGTATGTTTTTGACAGTTCTCAAGGTGTGTTGTATAGCCAATTATTCTTGTTACTGATGTGTTCTTCACAACATGTTTCTTTGGGGTCTGACCTACACTGTCATATGTGATAAAAAGATGTTCCAACCCATATGTCTAATGCTGGAAGGATGTTCACATAATCTGCAAGAGCTCTTTATAAATGAAAAAGAGCTTCAACAGCAAAGCAGAATATTTTTTTTTTAAATACCCATTTAAAAACTCAGTCAACAGTTAACTAAAGGACCAGAAATCTCTGATTTTTAGGGTTGCTTTATTTTTCTTGCCTGATTGGCCAGATGACTTTGAGCTGTCATTGAAGGGCTTCTTTGCTGGAACCAGTGACGTAGTGAGACGGAGTGCAATATGTGTAACTTCGTTTAGCATCGAAACGTAAAGAATTGTTCTTGTCACTTTTCACAGCGGAGTAAAAAGTATTGCTGTTATTTCAAAGACATCTTGCATTATTGATGGCTAATCGCAAATAACTTTTTCGAATTAAAAAAGAAATTTATACGAAAAAACAACCTGTAAGCAATCTGCCTGTAAAATCCAGATTTAAGCTTTTGAGAAGAGGCTTCCTCTCTCGGGCTGCACACAACTAATACCAGCTCCTGTTGAAAAGAAATAACATTTTTCTGATATCGTATATGATTGTATTTGCTTATGACTGGTTTAACATTAAATGCAATCAGGGGGAGCAGGATATCTGTCATGTCGGGATATGACAGATTGTCAGCATGTGCAAAGTTATCTGGAAATACTATTTTGGCCTTTAGTTGGGTGACTGAGCAGTGAGGAAAAGGGAAGGGAAAGAAAAAAAAAATTTTTCCTTGGGTAATCCAGAATCCTTGATCCCTTTATGATGATGGTGGTAGTAGCTGCGGGTCTTGCTGCTGTGTGTGTGCAGCCTCCAGGATGCCACTAGAGGAGCAACACGGTTCCTATTTCAGCTTTGGCATGGTTCGATCACCATCTTCCCCGGTTTTAGATGCTAACACACACAGCAGGGACTTGATCTGCCCAGCTGGCAGATAGACACATACTTCAGCTCCAGAGACTATGTCGACATTTTTATTTGAAGGGGACCCATCTATCCACCCTGTTTCTTTAAAGCCAACTTTAAACATTGTGTGCTGCTCCTTTAGTTTTTGTATCCACAGCTGTTCTGCAACCTGCTGAAAGCATACCATGTAACATCTGGGGCTTTATTATCCCTGAGAACATAATATGGCATACCTGAATTGCAAGGGCATTGAGCCAAATACAAACACTCTTGGGTGCCTACATGAGGAGGACAAAGGCACAATGAAAACGATGAACATATATATATATATATATATATATATATATATATATATATATATCTTCTGTTTTTATTTAACTTGAAATAGCAGAAATGAGTTAGGACAGTGGTTCAGGGAAGATACTCTGGTGGACTGGTTGGTTGGTTGGTTGGTTGGTTGGTTGAGTGTAGCTGACATGATGGGTTCATTTTAAGAAGAAACAATCACAGCAATGGGCTGTGAATAGAATTAAGTTGTTCTTGGCTTGGTAGCTCTCATTTGAGACCTACATTTGAGACCTCCAAAATTCAGCAAAGAGGTGGTATCTGGTGGCTACCAGGTGAGTGGCATGTAGCACCTAGCGTGGCTCTTGGTGATTTGTTTTCACCCAAAGACCTCTCCTTGAAAGAGATGCCTGTGCCCAGCTGATTGCCCCAAACACCGGACTGAAGAGAGAAATATCTATTTCTCTCTCCTTCCCCTTCCTCTGCAGTGCCACTCATATTAGAAATACTTGTGTAAGGATTTTTCCATTTTTAATTTCTGCCTCTTGAAGCAGATACGATAGATTGTTATTTCATGTGCAGAGAGCAGGTCAGCGTTTTGCCTGAGCTGCTTTGTCTTCCATTCACGTGGAACAGGGAGAGTGCAAATGCAGGCAGGTTTATCCGTATCTAACAATAGAAACTATGGTCCCGTGATGAACTGATAAATTGTTCAGTCAAACTTTCATCTGATGGTTTTTCCTGTGATTTGTTATGCTTAAGGGCTGGGGGAAGAGGAAACAGGAAGGCTGTAGTGCATGGACTAAACTTAATTTGTGCATTCTTAAAAATGGGGAAAAAGTTCTCTGTCAGCCTTTTTGTGGGAAGTTAGAGAAACCCCTGGCATGTTAAGCAAGCTGTTGAGATTATGTAGTAATGAATAATACATGTGTACCAGTGGAGAGATCTCACTGCTGATTATTTAAGTGGATTTCTTTTGTGGCCAAACTACTTGTAAAATATGCAGAGAATTTCTTATTGTTAGCAGAAGAGAGATAATGAAGATTGGACAAAGCTGTTGAAGGATTTGAAGTGGTGTGATTGGTTATAGGAAGTGGTTAACCACACTAGTTGCATGATCTTTGGAAGATGGGCCACGTGTATTTGCTAGCAAAGTTGTGAGCATGACCCACAATGTCAATTTGTCCACGTACCTGGCTTTGAAGAACTCATCTAGAAGGTATTACCAATGTTCTCCTGAGCCCAGGATGTGGCTTATGGCCATGCTGCCTCCTAGCCCATATCCAGGGGGGTTTATGAGCCAGTGAAATACAGATCCAGGCAGCTCAGGTAGCAGGAAGGTTTTAAACATCTTTGGAGCAAGGCTGCAAGTCAAGTGCTTCTGCCGTCTTTGCCTCACGGTGTCCTCAGCCATCACAGCCAATTTCACTGACAATTTCACTTTTCCGTTGAGTAACTGATAGTGTTCTGATGCAAAAATATGGAATAACAGGAAAAAATTGGGGCTCCCGACGCGGAGTTTGTGTGCTGGAGGCAGTGCAAGAGACAGATTCCCACGTTTTGGGAGTACCCAAGTGATTTGATGAAGGAAGGTGGAAGCAGTGCTTCATCTTGTGGCCATTTCTTTAGGAAGGTTGACACTTGCACTTCACTCAGAGACAAATCGGGATTGTGGCTTTCAGGGAAACAAAACTGCTTCCCTGCTGTTTGAAAGGATTTTGCTCTCAGCGAGAGGCAAGACGTAAAGATGCACCTGTCACCTGCACGTTTCCTCCCGGCTGAGCTTGAAGTCTCCTCCAAAGCTTGCTTGGATCTGCGGAGTCCATCTGACAGCAACTTATCTGCCCCAGTGCCCTTCACACTTCGGAAGCTGGGTATGTGGCTTCAGCTAAACTGAATGATGAGAGGGAATATTTTAACATCTAGTTCTCTTTGTGAAGGCAGCTGTAGCTGCCTTCTAGTACTACAGCAAACAACAGGGCTGGCATCTGCCCTGTGTCTTGTTTTCTGAATATATTTGGGCTTCTTTTAAAATGAAATGTGCATACTAAAATGAATAATCAGTTGAAATCAAATATTTTAATATGCTGTGGGTAGAGTTATATGCTGTCTTACTTGCTGGGTCTCTTTTTGACTCATGTATCTCTTATGGAAAGGAGAAAAAATCTACTTAAGGCCTCTTAAATAAGATCTTGAAGCTCATTTATAAATGTGTTGCATGCACAGTGTTTGCATCAGACATCAACTTGTACCGGTAGCTGATGACTTACTCTGGTAAACGGTGATCTTATTGCTAAGAATTAAGTCTAAAATACATTGCATGTGATTTTTCTCACTCTTCACAATAATGACCCAATTCTTCCTACAGTTGCATCATGAAACTATGACAGTGACCAGGAGCTGGAAGTGCAGTTCTCTGCAGAGATATGGTACTTTGGTGCTCGTCATGTTTATTTGCCATCACATATCATTGATAATGAAATAAAGAGATGTGGCAATTGGCGGCCGTCTCGGTCATAGTGGCCGTGAAGTGGTTGAGTTTAGAATTTATGGTGACAGGAGGAAAACTCTCACCAAAACTTCAGCCCTGGATGTGGGGAAAGCAGACTTCAGGCTGCTCAGGGAACTAGTCAGCAAGGTCCCCTGGGAAACTGCTTTTGAAGGTATTGGTGTCCATCAGTGCTGGTCAATCTTTAAGCACTGCCTCCTAAAAGCACAAGATCAGGCGATTCCAAAATATCGGAAGTCAGGCAAGTGGGGCAGAAGGCCGGCCTGGCTGACCAAGGATCTTCTACTGGAGCTTAGGCAAAAAAAGAAAGTGTACGGCTGCTGGAAGGAGGGTCAGGCGACGAGGAAGGAATACAGGGATGCTGTTCGTGTTTGTAGGGAGAAAATTCGTGTGGCCAAAGCCCAACTAGAGTTGAAGCTGGCCGTGTCTGTGGGAGACAATAAAAAAGGTTTTTTTAGATATGTGAACAGAAAAAGGAGAACCAAAGAAAACATAGGTCCGCTACTAGATGGGGAGGGTCTCCTCGCAGACAATGACATAGGCAAAGCAGAGATGTTTAACGCCTTCTTTGCCTCTGTCTTCAACGCTGATGATGAGCTTCGGGACCCAGGGTACCCTGAGCTGGAGGACCATGACGGTGGGAATGACAAACTCCCAACCGACCCTGAACGTGTGCTGAATTTAAGAAGAGATTAGACTGTGCACTTAGTCACATGGTCTAAACTTTTGGGCAGACCTGTACGGTGCCAGGAGTTGGACTTGATGATCCTTGTGGGTCCCTTTCAACTCGGGATATTCTATGATTCTATGAAAGGCCGCCTTGGTTTGCCATAGCTCCTACCAACACTGGCTTCTTTGATTTCCATTTTTTCTTCCATATATATGAAAAATATTGTGCAAGTAAAAGCACTTTTTAAATAGAATGAAGTGGAGATAATTAGTGGGACTACGGGAAGAGTTTTCAGTATTCTTGTGACTTGGTTCATTGGTGACTACTAGATTTTAGCTCAAGAAAAATAATTTTAACAAGCATCTTTGCAATCTCTGCCCGTTGCTGCTTGCCCCAGGAAATACATTTTTACTCCAGAGCTTTCATGTGCTCATCTGTGTCTCGCTTTTGGGGGACTTAATGGAATTTACCCTGTAATTTCATTAAGCAGATATATTGCTTTTCTGTCTTATTTAGGTTACATGAAAGAATTGAGGAAGAAAAAAAAGCTGTGCAACTTTGTTGGTAACAGCAATTGTTAAAGGCACAAATGTTCTTAGAATTATATCATCATAATAGCTTATTTAAAATAATGTGTCAATTATAATGGAACCATGATAATATTGGATGCTGATTTTTGTTTTATATGCTGGCACATCATTTAGAGTTGCAAGTTTGTGAGTTGTTCAGAAATACACTGTAGAGAGATGGAGACATCACCATCAGCTCAGCCTTTAACAGGTCTAACTGTGGCTGGCCAGAAGGATGAACTGAAATTAAGCCTTCAGATGAGATTTAGGCATGAACATAGAGGGGGGGAAAAAAAAAAAAGAGTACGTTTGTGAACAGTAATGACAGAACCAAAAGACCTGCCTGATCAATCTCCTCTGGGTTTTACTGCTTGCATTGTCCTCCTGACCTTCCATGTTACGTGTTGGTGTGTTTAGAGCAACCTTTCATGTAGGGCTGGAAGAAGTACTTTGTTTGTATCATCCTTTTATAGCTGAATAGATGAATTTTTATATACTTTTGAATTTTTATAGATGAATTTTTATATACTTTTATAGATGAATATCTGAAACCAGCAATGATTGTATGTCCATATAACATAGTTCAAGCTTCCATAGAGTCACAGAAATTTTGCTTGGCCTCTGGTGGTCATCTGGACCTGGCACTTAGGGACATAGTTTAGTGGGTGACATTGGTAGTAGGGTGATGGTTGGACCAGATGATCTTGGAGGTCTTTTCCAACCCTAATGATTCTATGATTCTATGGTCCCACCTCCCCTTCAGAGAGGGGCTGTTGCCAGCAGTAGGTCATGTCAGGTGTCAGTGGTCTACCAGGATGTAAAAAGTCTCCAAGGACGGAGATTGCACCGACCCTGTGGGTGACCTGTTCCAGACCAAGGTTACCCTGATATTCAGTCTAAACCTTGACCTGCAAACCCTGCCAATGACCAATCTCTGACCCTTTTAAAAAGATCGTTGGATTATCTGTTCTCTAATTGCTAACCACTGACTGATGTGTTAATGGCAGCCTGCACGAGGCCAGCTCTGTCATCTGAATTTTCAGCATTTCAGCTCTTGGAAGGCCAGGCAGTGTGTAGCAGGCAAAAGTAATAAACATCAAGTGTCACTACTGCCAAGATTGGCGCACTAGAAAGGAATTGATACAGCTGAGAAAGAACCAGATCATTCGAAGAGACAAATTAAATCCTATGCTAAAAAAAAAAAAAAAAAAGTGATAACAGGAATCCAAACACTAAAGCTCTTCCTTGCAAAAAGTTCCTTGGTTCTTGCCGCATTAGAAAGTCTGACACATGATCCTGTGTACAGTGTAGCCAATGGCTAGAATGCTCCCATGCAACAAATTATTTTTTTTTTCAGTACAAAGCTCTATTTTATGTTGAGTTGATTTACTCTATGCAGTATCCCAGTCTTGCTCTTGACATGCAACCCTTCAGACTGCAACTGTCCAGCATCATCCAAGAGAAAGTTGCTCATCTCTACTGTAAGACCAGGACAATGGCAGTCAGGTCCCAGTTTTAGAATTTGCCATAACATAGCAAGGGTTATGTGGATCCACATACAACTCAGCATCATCAGCTGTAACGGGAAGCCCAGGGACAGTCAGCTTGCCTTGACCTTGAGAGCAGAACATGCTGGCTCCAAGAGGAGACAGCAAAGCTGTGTAGGGATGAGGATGTGTTACTGAAGGGGTTATTCTCAGGGAGCTGTACCTTCAACGCTGTGGCTATCTGACAGCTAGGCTATACTTAGGAGAAAGCAACTGGTTTTTCTCAAAGTAACATACTCCAGGATTACTGGAAAACCTATTTTGCATTAGGTGAACATTCCTTGGCTGCTGGTGGAACGTGCTTACACTTTGGGGGTTGGAGTTAGATGATCTTTAAGGTCTCTTCCAACCCAAGCCATTCTGTGTTTACCTTGACAGGTAGGGAAAGTCATCATTTTTAGCTGCAGCAAGCTGGCAGCATCCCATTGACTTGGAAGAGGTAGACTTTGCAAGCCGAATCCTTCAGTGCTGCCTGCTCCCCTATGCCACAGTTAACCCAGGGCTGGTCACGCTGTGGACTGAGATGCTTGGAGGTCATAGCTGCGGTCTTCTGCAAGGCAGCCACAGGTTGTGGTTAGAGAAATAAATTTTCTTCTAACAATAGGCAACAAAGTGAAACACCCCTTGCAAAGCCCTCTGTGATCTGTAAGCACCCTGCTTGTTCGTGCTGCTGGTTTTGTCGTGGTACGCATAGGAGGCAGCGCTTGAGATTTTAATTTTGTGCTATCAGGTGAGTGCAGTCTGAACCGGCTTGGCCAAAGCGAAAAATTATGATGAACCTGTGACTGCTGGACTGAGACTGAGAAGAAACAATTGTTAATATTTTTAGATCCGTGTATATTTAGAATCTGCATAAGCTAAATCCAAGATGAAGGATTACAGCAGACCTTTCAGATGGAACATTGCGACAGTCATTTTTGAAGAGATAAAGAAATCTTATTTCTGATAAGGTCTGCATGAGGAGCCCTTGAATCCTAATACTGTTGCAAATGAAAACTCAGCTTATAGGGAAAGAGACAAGGGTAATGTAAAAAACACTCCCTATGTCATGAACCTCGAGAGCAAAACATTTTCGTAGCCATTCACAGCATTCAAAGCACTACATGTGGTATTTGTAAGTTGTCTTGAAGCTGGGAAAGATTAATCTGTGCAGCTCTTGACCGTGCCCGACTCATTGGACAGACGTCAGAGTTTTCCACTGACTTCATTTCTCCCTGTCTGTACTTTTGATGTTTTCATTTCCTTTAAGGTACACGGCAAGTCTGAATTTCCTGACTTCCTAATATTTGGTTTTAATTTGGTTTATCATTACAGAGTATTAAAATTACTGAAGTTACCAAAGTGTGCCTTCAGGCTTCACTTCCTCTTAGGTTTTATATGCAAGCATGTAGCATATTACGCTGCATCCTCATGGTACTATAAAATTCAACTTCTAGCAAACAGTGTAAGCTTTTATTTGTAAACATCTCACTGAAATGACAACACGAAGAGTGAAAATTTTGAGTACCACTTGAACTTTCACTGTAATTTTGTGAGAAATGGATGAGACTAGGGAAAATAATAGGTATTAAGAATTACCTCTGTCAGATTTTCCCCAGAAAATCTCCTTGCTTTGCATGTTTTTGAAGGGAAGAATGAGAATTTCTTTTCCTGTCCCTAGTCCGTATCATTTAATCATTGCTTGTTGTGTGCTGGCTGTTAGAGTATCAGTTATAGTTCAATAGCTTTTGTCTAGAGCTCATTATCTGTAATTGAATGTATGCACCAAGCTGAATATGTTTGTTTGTAACTTGATAATTAAGCTGCTGCAGACACTTATTCTGGGAGAAGGGAAGAAAGCAGACAGACAGCCTGTTATCCCGCAGACACCGCGCTGGCCTGAGATGGAAAACAACTGCCACGTGCTCCAAGGTGATCAAAGTCCACGTCTCCGCATTCACAACCACTGTTTAAATTTCACTGGGGTTACTCGTTTGTTTGTTCATTTTGCTGTCTCCAAACAAAGCGGGCATTGAGGAAGAGCAGTTTTATAGTGCTTTTTATAGCCTGTGTTGACCCAGATGTTGCTTCAAACCGCTGTCGTGAGGTTGTTTGAGACTGCTGCTGCCCAATCCTTACCATGGCAACTCCAGATTTTAAGGAGTGAAGGTTAAGAAGTGGTACTTCACTAGTTTGTAGGCAAAGGAACTTCCCAAATGGGCCAGGTGGGCGACAGCACCTTTCTGGTTTTGCAGCCAAAGTTTGAGAAGGTTCTCTTTTTGAAATATTAAGAAGTTTGATGGGAGATTATTACTTTCTGGTAATTTACTTTTTGGTAAATTACTTTTTTTTCTCGGTGATGAAAATGAGAGCCTACTGATGTCTGGTAGCCATGGTTGCTAACATTTCAGGAAGCAGAAAGCCAGGGATGAATGTAAAAGTCTGTCTTTTCCAGTTCCTAATTCCTTTCCTATGCGGTTTTGAGCAGATCAGACATATACCACCACCTTAATTTCTTCTAAATATATCTCGATTTGATAATGCTTTCTCAGAGCAGACCTGAGATGACATCGCAGAACATAACTGCTTTGTTTTTGCTCTAGTTATCCTTATGCATTTTTTAAAGTAGAGCATGTTCAGTTGAATTTTTATTTTCTGTCAAATGTAAGAGCCAGTACTCCATTATGTCCCATTAATCATGTTTTAAAAATAAGCCCAGATCCTGAGAGGAAAATCACTCCGTTCACTGATTGACTCTTTAGGTAACAAAATAGGAAAAATGCATATAACTTTCAGAAGAGTTATAGTTCTGCAAGGTCCTAATCTTGCTGTACTCTGGCAGGGTGCTCAGGGTATGTTTAATGCCCGTGCTTAAGTTGTCCTAAAGCCATTGGGATCAGAGCTTTTATGAACCTGAAAAAAGAAGAGAGAAGCAACTCTTTGAAGGAACATGGTGCAGGAGAGATGGGCCTTGCTGTTGCTGAATTTGAAGCCATCCTTTTACACAGGGGAATGATTAATTCAAAGAATGAAATTCTATCTCGTGGTTAAAGACCTTGATAAACTCCTGCTTGAGGTCAGTTGAGTTGATTGGGTTTGCTTTACCAAGCAGTCAAGTTCAGTGTCCTCATACAAAGTTAAAACTTATCAGAGATGAGTATTTTAAAATGGGGGCCTGATGACTGAAGTCTCACAGCCAGGTTGTAAAATCACCACTGGTGATTTCAGAGCATGTGACAGAATTTGGTAGGATTTTTGCCTATCAGTTATGACATGCATGAATAAATACACAGACGCACAAAGATACCCCACTTTTTTACCCCAAAGCAGGATTTGTTATGTGGGTTGGGTTTATGTACTGGTTCGTTTGGGGAAGGTTGAGGTGTTGGGTACACCCCCAGTTGTGTGAGCTTTTCCATATACCTTTCTCATCTCTTGGATACTTCAGCTATCTGTGGTGATACCCTTTGTCCTCCAAGTTTTAATGACAGGATGGCTTTCTCCCTTCAGTAACAGTCCTATGGGGATGGTATCCTTGTGCCTTGATGTAGGATCACAGCTTAGGGAGGGTTGTTTTTGTATCTTGCCAATTTTTCTAGTAATTTCTTTAGTTTTTGAGAAACAATGTACCCAAAAGCCACTCTGAATCAGCACATCTTTACAGACATAAGTACAAAGAGCAGTTGTATGAGGCTGCATATGGTGTGGTGGTTTAATTTCTTCACCTTTTTCTGACACTGTTATTAGAGACACAAGAAATAGGTATTACTGTTACATTTCTGCATTTATAATTCCTTAGAACTAGTGTTGTATTCTGGAATAAAATGGAACATAAGGGAGAAATTGCTGCCTCCAAATTCTGTTTCTTGCTTGAAGCTATGTAAGTTGAGTCTCCGTCTGGAGCTGTGTTTGAAGACCATTAGAATCACCCATTTGATACGATCTTGGGAAAGGTCTTTTAACTCTGAAAGGTTGCCGTAGTGCAAATAGATGAGCTTAATATATAAAATGAGGAAAACTGCATGTGTAGAATCTTTGAGCGTTACAGAAATTTTCTTAGAGTGACCAGTGCATCATACTGCTATAAATTATTCAAGCCTATTGGAAGATGTGTTCTCGGTAGGGATTTACCACCCTCACTTCATCCTATAATGTACTCAGTTCTTTTCCACAGAATAATTTCAGCTTGAAGGGAGAGGATCTCTGGAGTTCGTATCGCCCACCCTCTGCCCATACAAGCTAACCAATCTTCAAATATATTAATGCATAATAAAGGTATCATTTCGGTTTAAAAGATACTTTAGATACTAAAGATACTTTAAAAGATTTTTCTTACACCTCGATTTCCTCAATTTTGTTTTTGCTAATCGGTGAAATTTCTCGATGAAATACGTTTGTGGCTTTCTTCTGTGCTTCTGACATTCCCCTCATGTAAAACTGTTTTGAAGGTTAATTCTCTGATCGTTTCAGTGTAACCTGAACTGTGGCTGTGGCTCTGCTTTTTAGTATTCTTTTCTGCTTGGAAGTGGGCAACAGTTAGGATTTATTTGTGGGTGGGAGGATCTTGGTAGTTAGCTGTGGTGGATTTATTTTGTCTGTTTGAATGCAATGAACAATAATTCACGGAGGGATTGCTGGGTGCTCAGAGAAAAAAAATAATTAAACCTTTTGAATATTTCATTTCTTTTCACAAGAATACTGTTCTAAAGACAGAGATAAAATGATGCAAACAGCCTCTAAAAGCAGCCCCAACCCTTGCAGCATCTAAAGCTGAAAGCCAGCCGTGCTAGATGGTCTGTGCTGTCTCTCTCTATACATATATACACATATATGTGTGTTTATTTGAAATTGTGTAATTCACGTATCTGCTTTCTCAGTCTCATTTCTTATTCTATCCCTTGTATTTATGATTTATAGCATAACATTACTTTAAGTGCCAACACACACTATAGATTACATGGTGATCTCTGATGTGGTGGGAAGTCAGTGGAGCAACTGTGTTCAGCATGATCTATCATCTTTTATTATAAAAATCCAAGAGTATCCCTGAGCAGCGTTGTTTACCATGTTTTCTTTTATTGTTAGCTCTGCAAGGAGAGGTGGTAAAGCTGCCTTTGGGGTAGATTTTCTGATGAGGAGGCCTTATTCTGTAGTCCTTTCTGTTTGGGAAGGAAGCCGAGCATGCCACAGCTATGGCCTTCAAACTTGTGTGTTCTCTGGCAAATGTCCTTCTGCTAAAAAAACAACAACATTGATTGAGACAGTTTCTAAATTAGTTATGTTTTGAGAACATGACACAGCAAACTTGAGTGAAGTTATCCAGAGAAGTGCTATGAAGCTGGTGAAAGGCCTGGAGCACAAGTCCTGTGAGGAGCAGCTGAGGGAACTGGGGTTGTTTAGTGTGGAGAAGAGGAGGCTCAGGGGAGACCTTATTGCTCTCTACAGCTACCTGAAAGGAAGGTGTGGAGAGCTGGGGGTCGGCCTCTTCTTGCAGATAGTGATAGGACTAGAGGGAATGGCCTCAAGTTGCTCCAGGGGAGGTTCAGGTTGGAAATGAGGAGAAATTTCTTCTGGGAAAGAGCAGTCAGGCATTGGGACGGGTTGCCCAGGGAGGTGGTGGAGTCACCGTCCCTGGGGGTGTTCAGGGAAAGGTTGGATGTAGTGCCTGGGGACATGGTTTAGTGGGTGACTTTGGTGGTAGGGGGATGGTTGGACCAGATGGTCTTGGAGATCTTTTCTGACCTTAATGATTCTATGATTCTATCAGGCAAAATACTTGAGCAGTGGCTTTATATACATCTCATAGCCAAAGACCTGTGTAAAAACTGTGGGTTTGGTATTTTTTTTACTTCTGTCCCACATGTGTGCACTAGTTTGTCTGCTTACTGCCTTTTAAGTCCCAGACTTATTAATTCTGTGCAAACATAAACTGATAGCAATTGAGCTAGTTTTTAGTTCTCGTAATTACACTGAATAGTAATGAAAAGTTGGAACTATTTTATGATGCCTGAATGGGCATTTTTGGCTTGAATACTGTGCCTGTGATTTCCATACTGACTGCTGGTGATTAAAAAAAAAAACACAAAAGAAACACAAAAATCAAGTAAACAAAAAAACGTTAGGTCCTGTTTGGGCCATTTTGGTCATAAATTATGCAAAGGACTTTTAGTGTCTCTTGCTGTGTATTATGGCAGTTAGCAGAACAAGGTGCTCCATGTTGACCTGAGTGGATGGATGTTGCAAGCTGGGACGTGGCTGAACAATGTTTTCAAATGGGGGAGAATAGCAATTTCCAAATTCTCTGAGCAAAGTTGGGGTTCCTCCTGAGCTTCTGACAAACTGCTAATGCCTTCCCTGTCTGCCTAAGTTTGGACGTCTTTGATAGGTTTGCACATACCAGAGTTTACAACACATTTTCCAGTCCTTTTGGAGCAACTGTCTGGATTTGTCTTCTTGCTTGAAATGCAAATGTTAAGATGTATTTGTTGCCAACTGACAGAAAGGAAGAAAAATTATTTTAGGAGAAAGAAATCAAGCAAGCAAGCATAGCCATTCATTATTTAAATGACGGTGTTTCATGGCAATTTTGTCTTGAAATAACCTTCTGGTTTTGTAAATTGTGCAGCGCTGTTTATCAGTAGCCAAAAATCTTTGTCACTCACTCAAAACCCTTTGTGATACATGCATTACTATCTCAGTAATGGAAAGGTGAGAGCAGATAATTGGCAAATAGCAATAACCAGCAGTTCGTTCCAGTGAGTGCAATGAATCAGTGCTTAGCTTGGTTAATACACGTTGGTATCCAAGCAATTTGGCAACCCTTTAGATTTGACCTGAGAAAATAACTAGAAGAGGATTCTTTTTTGTCCAGCATCAGTATCCCAGAGACATTGTTCCCATCCTGCTCTTCCACCCAGATATGTGGAATTGAGAGGTTGTTCCATTCTAAAAGAGGATTTTGTTGGCTTTGTCTGTCTCATTAGGGTGCCCAAATAATGTGGACATTCTCTGGGAGTATCAGTCCCTGAGCTGAAGGCACGGGATGTGCCAATTTGTGGGGCTGCCAGCGTGTTACGGGAGATACGTTAGAAAGTGACCATGTTGCACATTCAGTATTTTTTCTTTGCTATCTGCCTGAAAGAAGTATCTTTAAGTAGATTTGATTCAGGGAAGAAATTGCAGTCATTGTTTCCAAATGCCCCATTTTGTGCAATTTGTTTGTCTCAAAGATACGGCCCTTTACAGCTTCTCTATTAGAGATCTTTGGTTTCATCTGTTCTCCTTTTTACTACCCCAACAATATCGCATGGGTCTCTAATGTAAGAATGGAAGAGTATTTAAAGGTAGGTCTAATTTTGACTAGACCTAGACAGTTGATCACTCTCTAATTTAATTTGTTGGATGCTGACTGGAAGTCACTGCCATGGGAGCCGGTGATGACACAAAAGGTGTTGATTCTCCCGGACCTATTTGTATTAGAAAAGAATTACTATCCAAAAACTATGCCAACAACCCTACATGCCGCCGTCTAAACACTGCATTTGTTCAGGTTTTGAGCCCATCTGGCTTTTAAAGCCACTTCTGGATAACAAAATAATTGCCTTAGGCATCTCGTTCTCTTCTCAGATGATGTTCTTCTGCTATACCTGGAGGAAACTTTTATTTTGTTCATAACTCAGCTGTTTTGTGGCCTGGGTGATTTTTCTCTGTGGCCCTTCGGCTTGCAGCAAGTTGCCATGTGTGTTATTAGTAAATTCTTTCCGACAGTAATCTCTGTACCTGTTCATGATATGGATGAGCCCTACAAATGCTCTCATAAAAGCTCTCATAAACCCTCACCATGTGAGAGTACAGGGCTCCAGGCTAGGGCTCAGTTAAATGCCCACGTTGCATATCTCATGAGCTGGTTTTCAGCCTCTGAGTTCAGGAATTAATTTTATTGTATCTCTGGCATGAACAACAACAAAAAAATTGTCACCGGCTATTATTTTATTTCTTTAAGTAGGCATTTATTTTCATACTTTAAATTTGGAGGGGAGGAAAAAAGCTGTGATAGAGCCTGTGTTAGAGCCCCCAGTTATCTGTGATAACTTGAATGCTGATGTCTGCTGGCACAGTCCTTACTCATCGCTGTTCCCTATAAAATCAGCCTCATTTTAATGGGTTATATTAGACATTGAGTCAAAGAACTTGCCATGACTCAGCTGTTGAGGAGGAGGAACCGCAGCTGCCCCTGGCCCTTCCCAGGCTTGGGCACGGGAGCCTCCACTTGGTGCACAATGTTGGAGCCACGCAGGAGCATTTGCCCCCACAAAATAATAATAAATAGGGTTTGTACTGTACTTTCCTGTCTTCAGCAATGCAACTCTTTGGCTTCAAGTAATATTGTAACTATAAAATTTAGCTACCATGATTTTTATATGTCAGGATAGGGCTATGCAGAATCATAAATGAAGGAGGCACATTGAAGAAAGGGAAGGAGATGTCCTTTAGCAGAAGCCACACTAGTGCTGTTGGTAGCAAGCACCTCAAATCACAGCTACACAAATGTCATCGATAGGGTCTCTACGTATGGTCACCATTAAAAAATTAAATAATTTTCATTGGTCAGTATGTCAGTCTTATTAAATCAGCGTTTCATGACCCTATACTACAAAACCTACTGTTGTCTGCTGACAGGTGGGCTGCATTTTAGACCTAAAAAGGGAAATGAAGTTCATGAATTAGTGATGATATCCAATTTTATGTTGTCTATTTCTTTGTTTTGACCTGGTGCCGATGCTACGTCACACGCAGGTGCGTCAGAAAGCACCTGGTGCAGCAGCTTAACGAAGTGCGTCCTTAATGTTCCACAACAACATGTGACTAAGGCAGGCCATGAAAAAAGATTAGCCCGTTATTGGCAAAGATTATACAGACAAAAAGCATTTCCTTCATGCGGCGGGAAGGAAAAACGCCAGCAAGGATGATGAAGACTTTCTTAATAAGATTTCTGTTTTCAAATATTCCGCTTCAGACCTCTTAATAAAATGAATGCGTTAGATGCACAGGGCTAAGATCACTGCTGAAAATGAGATTATGCTCTTGTCCATTTAATAATGATGCAGTTGTAGCTTTTCCCCCTACCTTTTCTTATAACTTCCAATATTTAGCAATGAGCAAATTTTGCTTGGATTTAAGTGGGATTATTTATGTATTTTTTTCTAAATAACCTTTTGATTTATGTAATCTGAATAGTCCCTGATCTCATAAAAGGCTAAACGTATTTTTTTCTAATCATCTTGTGGCTTCAGTGTGTCTGTTTACTGCAGAGGCCACATGGACAGGAGCCTTTTTAGAACAGCATTTGAAAATTGAATTTAAAGAGAGCATTTTGGTTTAATTTGCTGGGTCAATTTGTTTAAACAGGCAATAATGTCATATTTGTCCCTGTGAGACCTTGGACAGAGAGTACATTTGGGCGTCAGTTTTGTTGCTCTAGAATATATTCCTTTGGTAATAATTGATGGTAAACTGATACATTTATGTATTTTTACTTGGAATGACTGATTTTTGGCTTATGTATTATTTGTGATTGACTGCAGGTTGTCTATTCATTTTCTTTCTGGCTGTGCTATGGAAAGAGGAATTACTCTTTCTCCTTCCTTCCTTACTCCCCTCTGTTCTCAGCCGCCTCCCCAAGAGATCAGCTCCAATCTCGGCACCGCGTGACAGTTAGCAGTTGTGACAGGCTAGCCTATTTTTGGAAGTCTGTCCCCACTCTTTCCCCGCTGGAAAAGAAAAGCAAGTTATCTTTAAAAATTAATCCATCTGGAAGAGGAGGAGAAAGCTTCACGAGGCACTCGCCACTCAGTGCTTGGACTGCGGGTTTGCTAATTATTTGTTCAGCTTATGGCACGGGACTGGGGCAGTTTGCACTTCGCCTGGCATTGATCACCTGCCCTTAAGCTCTGCAAGAGCCCTTCTGTTCTGCACGGAAAATGAGACAGACTAAAATACAGCATGGAGCTGCATGGATGTTGTCCAGTCATGTCTTATATTTCACACATTTCTGAGCTGCTTCTGCAAAACCAGAAATACTACTGCTTGTCTCCAAGGAGCAGAAACAGAAGTTCAGAATTTGGCAGTTAGGGTGGAAAGATATATTTTTTTTCTCATTTATTTTGCCCCTTCTTTAGACTCTGCAGGCTGTACATGTAGTAAAATAAATGCGTTAAATCATACTCGCAACAGGGGTAGCATCCAGGATGCTGTTCCACGTGAAGAAATAACTGCTGTGTGCTAAGCGATTGCATCTCTTATTTTGATATGGTCTCCTTGTACCCAAACTGCTACATCTCTGTGCATTGCAAACCCAGCCCAAATAAGGCAGATGCAGTCCTGGAGCTTTCTCAGGATTCTGAATTAAAAAATATAAAGCAAATGTCTGGTGGGGAAAGCTTGGCAACAGAATTAAGCTATCAATGGAGAGTTTGTATTGTATCGAGAAAGGTAGACTTCCGCGTATGTGAAACTATGACCAAAATGGCTTTTAAATTTTTGTTCTGTTTTGTCGGTGTCCCTAAAGCTCAGGAACACACTGGACAGCTGGTTTGAGTTTTCATCTCCCGAAGCACTATTATTTTGTTTTCTCATAGGTGGTTATTATTGGAACTTTAAAAATAGACTCTGCTGTCTGTCTAATCTAGTCGTTTAATCTTGTTCTAGATGCTTCACTTTATTTCCTTAGATATATGATGTGAATGCCTCTGTGCCTACCCTTTATATACCTGTCATCGCTAGAATATCAGAACACCTTTCCCCAGCAAGTCAGTGCTGAGTCATCTTCAGAAAGTGCTCGTCTTCCCCACATCAGCTTGGTATACAAGAAATTAAGTGTTCAAAATATTGTTGATATAAGGAGCACAAAAGGCATGGGAATCACTTGGCCATCAGTGGTTGAGCCGATCTTTTCGAGGTCTGTGGAAGCCGTGTCCTTTCAGGCTCCCGAGCCACGATGTACAGATTTATACGTTAATGGGCTGATGATGCCATAAAAATTCCCCAATTTGAAGACAAAACTGTGATACCGGATCATGATACTCTGTTTACATGGATAACATTTCCTGAATATGGCTTTTTCCTTCTCACCTTTAAATAATGATATTGTATGGCTGTTTCTGTCGCCTATACCCACTGAAACTCCACATGAACATAGGCTTGTCTGGGTAGAACAGGTTGAATTGAAAGTGAGGCAGTAAATTAATTTACAGCTCCAATAAAGGTTGTATTGATTCCTCCAACTCTACCACTTTCCTTCTTCTTTCTTCCTCTCAAAGAAATAAATGCATATGTTACACAGTTTAATCCTTCAGGTTAAGACCTTCTAGAGTAATACAGCTCAGCTGATTATATTCTAACCTAGAGGCATTTTATTATTATTATTGTGCTGCATTAAATTCATGCATCTCTCTCATCTAGGCCTTTGTTGCCAGAAGGAGATGCCCACGCACGTACAGGTACACGCCATGTTTATGTTGATCCCTATTGACAAGCATCCTGCAAGTCGATAATCTACATAAACATAGCCTTGCACGACCAGCAGGCCAACTGAAAAATGGCAAACGTCGGGTGTGCACACTGTGGTATCTGCGGCATCAACCGCGTGTGTGGGATTCTGTCTGGTTTTGGGAGATGTTAGCATGCCAGTTAGATGTTTTTACGGGACAGTCTAATCAGGAAAGACAGTATGGGAGAGGAGAAAAACATTTTAGGATTATCTGGGGTGTGTGCATGCATCTTTGTCACCTCTTGTCTCTGAAGGTGGATCTGTAAGGGGAAATTTACCTTGGGTGTTGCATCGAGGCCCTGGAGCATGTCCAGAGAAGGGCTACGAAGGGCCTGGAGCACAAGTCCTGTGAAGAGCAGCTGAGGGAACTGGGGTTGTTTAGTGTGGAGAAGAGGAGGCTCAGGAGAGACCTTATTGCTCCCTACAGCTACCTGAAAGGAAGGTGTGGGGAGCTGGGGGTTGGCCTCTTCTCACAGGTAACTAGTGATAGGACTAGAGGGAACGGCCTCAAGTTGTGCCAGGGGAGGTTTAGATTGGAAATGAGGAGCCATTTCTTCTGGGAAAGAGCAGTCAGGCATTGGGACGGGTTGCCCAGGGAGGTGGTGGAGTCCCCGTCCCTGGGGGTGTTCAAGGAAAGGTTGGACGTGGTGCGTGGGGACATGGTTTAGTGGGTGACATTGGTGGTAGGGGGATGGTTGGACCAGATGATCTTGGAGGGCTTTTCCAACCTTAATGATTCTAGGATTCTATGAGTCCTTCTGTACTGTTTTGCACAAGGAGGGAAATGTTTCCATAATTCTTTCCTTCATCTTACGGCTTCTAGATATGAGCATATATTCTGGGTAGGCATAATTAGGCCCATAAATTGGTTGCTCTTTCATATCCATCACCGCTAGAATGCAGCATTTTTTAAAATAGTTGTTTAAAGTACATGTGGACAATGAAGTAATGTAGGGGCTGTGCCTCTGGACTTTGTCTTTTCATGTGCTGGGCACTAATAGTTAATCAGCATCGGTATGTGGTACAACATCGGATAACCAGACCAAAAATATCCATCTGCTTCTCCTGAAGTGAATCACCATTCTAGTGTCCTTACTCAATATCTTCTGTAGAAGAAAAATGAAGCAAACTTCTTTGAGCATAAAAAGTGTTTGCTTATTCCAAGTAAATGTCTAAGAGGAGTGGAAAAAGAATCGAAGTGATACATGTATGTATTTTTATAAGGCTGGCTGATCTGTAATGTTTTCTCTGCATCATTTCTATCAGTCCACCAAAATCAAATGTGCTTCTCTGCACAGCGGCTTGCCTGGGCACGTGGGGAAGCATCCGTCCCTTGAAGGTACACTGCTCTGAATTTGTATCTGAGGCAGAGACTCCAGTCATCCTATCTTTCTAGTTTGTATACTTTCTTTTTTTTTTCTCAAACGTGAGTTAATTTAATGTAGTTATATATATAACAGTTAATAGTTTTCTGTGCACGGTGAGCGGCAAATCATTCCTTCCTTTTTTTGCTGCATGTGTAAATTTTATCTTTTTATCAGCTTTTCTCCAAACATAGCTGTGGTCTGAATTTCTGAAATCAGTTCTGTGGCTATAAAATATTATGACAAATTTCGAGTAAGTCTATATTTGGACACAGAGAGCGAGTTCCGTGAAGTTGCTCTGAACTATCCACATGTTCAAACTCTTGTCCTCTGCTTACAAAAGGCATTCTTCCTGGAAAAGGTGAGGGCATTTGCAGCTGCTTTGAGAATGTGCCGTGTGTTTTCTGTGCTTGGTGCTCCTTTTGATTTTTTAGATAATTAAGACATGACTGAAATAGCTCCGGTTCTTTGTTACTGAATGCCAGTGAAACCTATCCAGATGTTTCTAACAGTCAATAGAAACTTTCCTGCAGAAATGGTTATGCAGTACAGGCTTTTGCATGTCATTAAGATATTTAAGAGATGTTTTGTACTTAGTGAAGGTATATCAGTAGTGATAAATTATGCATGTGCTGTGGTCATCACATAGGACCGCGGTCAGCTGGATTAGATTGCTAAGCAAAACGGTGGTTGGAGGAGTCCCTGGCTAGCTTGCACAACCTCCTAGGGGAAGTTTGGGGAAAATTGCAGAAAAAGGAGGCAAAGTGTTTATGCAAGGATGTAGGTTTGACTTTGATCATTGAGATCAGTGCAAAGAGATGTATACTGTGCCTCTGTAGTCAACTAAAAATGTGTGATTACCACTTGGAGTGAGTGAGAAAGTCTACCCAAAACATCTAGCAGGAGGGAGTCAGGTTTCCTCCCCTTCCTCACAACTTATCGGTCTTCTGCAGTGTCGTATGCCTGGGTTCCTTGCCACAATGAGGACAAATTTCCTCACTCTCAGTCCTGCTACTGAATCAGGAGTCCACACTGCATTTGATAATACAGGGGAAATCTCACTTCTGCCAGCCGGGTGTTAATTCTCTCTTTGGGCAGAGCTTGTTTCTGTCCACAGACGCGGTTGTGTGGTTTGAGTGTCACTAACTTCCCACTTCATTTGTTCTCTTTTGGTTCGTTGTAGTCTCATTTAGGTATAAGGCAATGTATGCCTTTTTTCCCCTCCCTCCAAATTCTGCTACTAAAGTGGCTTTCCAAGGGCTGCTTCTGCATATAATTGTAATTCTGTAAATCATATGTGTCGCTGAGAATCCAAAGCATGCAAACTTAAGTGCTTTCATACAGCCACCTTGGCTTTAGTGCTTTGTTAATCAGTAGAGGAAGAGGTCTAGCTGGGTTATTTATTTATTGGTGCATGAACATCCATCTGTTGTATGATTGCCTTCATCTCCATGGTTTGGCATTCTCGGTCTTTACACTGGCAGTTATCTGATTGTAAAAAATGCTTCCTTATAGATTTGGTTGCTACAGTTGTTTCTCTTTGATTACCAGCTTGCAAGCTGGTCAGTGTCAAAAAGCTTCCATAATATTTATTACAACACAGCGTAAATCAATATCTGTGTAATGGAACAAGAATATATCCATTAAGGTTGTGAATTATGGTGGTGTCTCAGATATGGCTTAGTGTTTCTGGACTCTGGCCTTTCAGATGTCTTCAAAGGCTGGGATGATGCAGACTGGCAAAAATATAAAAGATGTAGAAAAGCTGGTTCACAAAACGCTGACAAACTTCTTAACCTGGACACCCAGGTAAAGAGACCTATTTGCTGTTCATGTCACTTGTTAGCAGGGTACTTTACACTCTCATGTCTAGAGCTACCTGTGTAAGTAGTTTATTTTTCATCTAACTCAGAAGAATACTCCATTTTTCCCTCCTATTGATTTAAAAGCATCCATGTTTGCATGTCCATGAAACTCAACGAAACACAATTGAAAGCACTAATTTCTAATAGCTAAATGTCACAGTGGTAACGTGCTTTGTTTTCTGCCCTACAGATTAATGGTGACGAAAACTGGAATGACATTGGCACACTTACGTAGTAGTGTGGCGAGTGTTAACTACTGTTTAAGGTAGCTGGAGTTACCATATCGGACATAAGAAGAAGAATCAGACACCTGATTTCACCCAGTTACCTAGAAAGGAACTTTATTCTGCCCTTAAAAGCTTCCTCATGGCTCTGCTTTTCTCCCGGTTACATCTTCTGGTGCTGCTTATTGCTCAGGGCCCTGGAAACCAGATCACCAGAGACAGCCAACCATTGCCTGTGCATCGCCATCATGGGGTTTTTACATCCACGTTAACGGGACTGTGTCATGGTTGTTGAAAAATGTGTTGTGTTCCCAAGAGAAAATTGGAGTAAGGGAATAGAGGAATTAGTTGAATAATTTATTAACACACTACATTGTCATTAGCAAAGGCAAAGCTGAAGAAGTTCACCTGTATTTGGAAAGGGAGGATATGGCTTGTGGCATCTAGTATTTCTTTTAGCCTTGGACCAATCCTCTCCCAGGGCTATTTTCTCCTTGCTCTGTTGTATCTGAGGAGTGGATTTCTTCCCCCAAACTGGTGGTCTTTGGTGATGTTTTGGACATCTTGACTGAAAATCACTTAGAGGCATTGAGAACTGTAGGACTGTGTGATGTGACGCATAGAGAGTTGAGTTTCTGAGGTCTTTATTCTTGGTGATGATGTGTGAGGAGATTGTTACACGGGCTGGCTTTTGGATCGAGAAGGGGGAAAGCAGAACTGGTGCTTGAAAAACAAATGCATTAAGCATGGCATTACAGATACTTAGCATGGAAAGTTATAATCCTGTTTTTCTAGGATTTTTTTCAGAGCAGAATCTTTTTCTCTTCTCCAGTGTCCTTCATATTGTGTAGTTTTGCTAGATACTCAAATTACAAGATCCCTACCCAGCTAATTTGGTCTCCGATCTTTCAAAGATTTTCTTACATCCTTATGTTTATTCATGTGAGCTGCTCATTTGACTAGTCTGGTTGCAGGAGAAGAGATGCATAAATAGTGCATTTTGAGTTTATTACACAAAGTTCAGGAAGATAGGGGAAAGAGTGTATATGTCATTGCAAACTCATTTATTTCAGTGTACTGTACGGAACACGCCAGCATGGTCTACGATGAAATTTATCCTTGTGCTGCTGGTGGTACAGAGGAGTGAATAAAATACATTTGTTATAACATAATAAATCATATTAATACCAAATAAAATAGCATAGGGATCTTGTTATAGATACTGTGGCAGTAGTATAACCCAGGGCAACACGCGAATAAGTAACATTTATTATTAAGTGTAGTTCTCACGCTGCTTTGAAAGTGACAAACATTTGACATGTTCAGTTAATAGGTTTAATTAAAATTCAGGATTAATTATGAAGATGAGTAACTCTCCTTCATTACCTTGTAGGAACAAAAGATACTTACATTTCAAGAAAGAAAAGATGATTAACCCAGTAACGTATCAGAAGGATTGCAAATACTCCCTTACAGGAGCAGGGATCATAAATATTAAATTCTGCATCCCCCAGCAAAGAGGGAATGAGATTCAAAGCAAATTGGGTTTGCAGAACTGCTGGATTTCGAAAAATGGATTTTAAAATCACTGTAAGTGCACTTGTCAAAGAGGTAAACCGTTGCTTCAGACAGATCAGAGATGATGAGAACAGGGGAAGGTGTTGGAGGCTAGCTCTGAATTTCAGCACTCTGTTGAGGTATAACTCGGATGTAAAGCACTGGATGTGGGATTGCTTTGTTGGGTTTAAGTTTTCAATCCCATGGCCATGTAAAACACTTGAAAGAGGGTATTAGACAACTATCCTAATTTCTTCCACGGGTTCCAAGAAAGTGGCAACACCAGCTGATGCATTGTAATGCGGTATATTTATAGGTCAATTTAGCAGCTTTTTCTATTAAATCTTGTCAGGCTCTGTGATTTATATGATATTTGTTCAGCATGCCTGTAGCAGATACGACTGGTAATTTGAAATATGAAATGTGTTAACCTCTGAGTTAAGCTAATGATAAAGTTGAATTAGGCTAATAACAGTTTAAAAAAGCCATATGTTTCCTTTCAACTTTATAGACTTTCAATCTTAGATACGTTTTTACTTGTATCAAATTACAAAACGTTATTTCTTTGTAAGTACACCATGTTGTTCTGAAGGGTCACCTCTAGGTCTTTTTTTACAAGGAGGAGAAAAAAGATTTTATTTTTAATATGTTCTGAATTTCCTGCTTTTGAAAGATGCCTGCTTCTGGTGTTTCCTGTGTCAATCATCAGTACTTCAGCTAAGATGTTTAACCAACTGTGAAATCTCACCACCGATTGAAAACCACCAGTAGGGTCGTTTCATCTCCACGGCCTTTTTTACTGGTCCTTTAAATTAGCTCAAAGTAAGCTATGAGCACTGCAGCCCTCATGTCATTTTATGGATTTGATGTAAAAACAGAGTATTACTGTAGAAGCTCTCGGACCTCGTCTGATGAGAGAAGAGCACCTTTTGATCAGGATTCAGCTCCTTACTATCAAACTCGACAAGCAGCTTCAGCTTTCCAAAGCTGCCTTTGCTTCAGTGCCATCTTAGGTGCTTGGTGTGTCCAGTCTGCTAGTGTGTGCTGCAGCTGAACTATTTTAAATGTAAAATACTATCGAGTGCCTTTTTCAAAAATGGAGTACTATTTTTTGCTCATAAATCACAAAAATCAATTTTTCCGAGTAACATTTGTGTCAGTGTTGGGCCCTGAAGGTCGCAGCTTGTTTAATGAAGTCTCATCATTTCTATTCCTTTTATCCCAGTGTTCCCATTTGTGCATCCCAGTTCCTCCAGTTTACATATGAATTCCTAGGGACACCCAGATTAAGGGTTCACTTAGACTTTGCTTCATCCTTGAACAGAAAAAGTTGATGTCTGGCAATGTGGAGGTACTAGACAGGGACAGGGCAAGATGCAGATCTGAAATAGGCTCCTTTTTTTTACAGCTTTAGAAATTCTCATTCAAATTAGGAAGGTTGTCCATGCAGGCGACTCCTCGAGCTGCTGTACAAGTATCCAGATACTAGAAGTCAAGCTTTTTGTGTCACTCCAAATAAGCAGTATCGATTAGAAGTTGTCTCTTCTCCCAAGCACCAAGTGATAAGACAAGAAGAAGTGGCCTTAAGTTGTGCCAGGGGAGGTTTAGGTTGGATATTAGGAAAAATTTCTTCACTGAAAGGGTTGTGGAGTATTGGAACAGACTGCTCAGGGTAGGAGTTGAGTCACCATCCCTGGAGGTATTCAAGAGACGTGGAGATGTGGTACTTAGTGACATGGTTTAATGGTGGGCTCGGCAGTGCTAGGTTAAAGGTTGGACCAGATGATCTTAGAGGTCTTTTCCAACCTCAATGCTTCTATGATTATAAGTAGAAAACTCAGAAAATCCCCTCCTATTGTTCTCTTTCCAACAGTGAATTTATATGCAAAATTAACCTTCTTTGTGTCTTCTTGGTGGACAGCCATTTCATGCTTTTATGCCCAGTAGTTTTGCAGGCAAGTTTTTATATTTAGGTCTGGATGCGCTCATTATGTCCAGCCCTGCTCCCAGCACCGAGAGTCCAAGGCACGTGGTTGTGAAGATTGGCTGTGATATCTGGTATCGAGGCCATAGAACATAATTAAGTTCCTGCAGAAAAAGAATCGCCGCTGTTAGCTGACTCATCTAACGCCTAGAGGTAGCCCTTAAAATCATACATATTTGTGCCGTGTAAATGGTGCCGATCAAAACGCTTCTGTCGAGGGGATGTGGGTTTTTTATGTGGACAAGATTACTGCTTGGGCGCGTCAGCAGAGAGCTGTGCTTTGCCATAGGCAGTGCAATAAACTTCCAGATCTTGACTGTCACAGCAGAGGTACCGATGTAGGGTGAATTTAGATTACTTTTCAACGCGTGGTGCTGAGATCAGACTGGAAAAGCCCAGGAAAATCTTTAGATGGGGTGGATTCGAATGAAACAAAATTATCTGCAGCGCAAATAAAAACAAAATGGAAACCCGCTGGTTGGACACAGCTTAGCTGCAGGTTGTTGAGACACTTTGTGTGGTGTTTTGCCCACTTCTGTCCAACGTAACATCACACACAGCAGGTGTAATGGTCCCTTGATGTCTTGTGTCTATTCAGGCCCTCATGAATGTAGAGGTTTCCCAGCTTTTTGCCAGCGATGATTTGGAAGTTCTCTTAGTGATAGTGGCTCTGCAATGGGATCCTTCAGCCAAAACGAAAATGATTGGTGTAGTCTCTTATTTTTTTGCCAAAAAAAGTGCTTCCGTTGTTTTCTTGAAAAACATAAGTCCTAGCCTCGTGTCGTTGTAAGGCACCAGTTTGAGAAAATGTAGATTGCCAACCTGTAAGGATCACCTTAGCCTTGAGGAAACCTTCCCAGTGCAGATGGTGAGAACCTTCTGCACTTTCTGGAACCTCAATAAAAGCTGCATCCTCAGTGTCTCTCAATGAGGCCAGTCCTGTTGCTCACGGGATCATTTTTGCTCTTTGTCTGCTTTTTCTTTAGGATCTGAATAAGAGCTTTAGATGTCTGTGTCAGACAGTTACAGTAGGTGGTCTAGCAGAAGTGATTACCTCTTCTAGAAAACCTGCCCTAATCAAAAAATTATTTCCAAGATTGAGAGAGGCCCAGCTGTTGTGGGAAGCTGTCGCCCTATGCTGGAAGTTCAGTCAGAGAAAAAATAAGAAGGAAAAATCTTGAGTAATTCATTTGCAGGTATGTGTGATGCAATTTGCAGTGTTTTGAGGAAGAAACAGAAAACTCGTATGGTTTTTTTCCAGTGTAGATGATTTTGGGCTGAACAGGGGAAATTGCAAGGTTACGTGATTAGACAGATGTTTTGAGGAGGGATGACAAATAATGGCTTTTACACACCATTCTTCTGTAGATATCTTTTGGTGTTAGGTAACAAACACATTTAAACCCCAAGCACGTCTGGATTTTTTTTTTTTTGAGTGCCTTAAAACACAGAGCTAGGCTACATTTCAGTCGCTGCAATGCATGGTCCAGAAAGTTGGCTACTATGACAGATGGTGTTAAAATACGCTTTTAGCTCTGAGGATTTCTCAGAACGTGGCACAAAGAAAGTTTTCAGAGATGGAAGGAGCTGATCCCTTTCACATTTGAGAAGTTCATAGTCTATCAGCAAGGAAAAAAACAAAACTCGTCTGTGCATTTCAGTCCCTCCAAAGAGCGTCTATAGGGAGAGAACTCTTCCATGTTTATTTTTCGCTTTTCCTCTGAAGGCACTGCAAAAGAAGAGTTTTTATCCCATTTGGGTTATTGTAGATTTCTTAGTAAGATTTTTATGTACTTTTTTAAAATATACTTTTCCAGGAAGGTTTGGCACAGAAAGAGTTGAGTCACATCTCCCTTAAAGCTGTTGGTTAGTAGGGAGCTATGAGAAGATCACAACTTCTCATATTTGAGTAGAGATCCAAAGGCACCTTGGAAAGTAAGTGGGTTTTAATTTATTATCTAGTCACAGTGATCTGAATTTTTCAGAACTGAGATGCTCTTCTGCCATTCTTGTGCTCTGTCTGGTGCCTACCTATAAATAAGAAGCAATTTTCTCTTTTCCGGTTGGAATTCTCAGTAGCATCCCATTGTGTCTGAGCTGGCGGGACATCGCATCTCAAAAATCTCACCTGTAGCCTCCTGTTTTCCCATCCAGCAGGTCTAAGGCCCTCATACAAATCAGAAACAGGTGCCCATAAGTCACAATGAAAAGTAAATTCTCTCATAGGACACTTCGATATTTCCCTTCTCTTCAATTACCAGTGTTTGGTGGAAGGGGTCAAGAAAGACTAAACCCTACCAAGAACTGTTTTAGAAGGGACCAGAGGTCCTGTTCTAACCCAGCATCCTCCTGACACTAGCCACTGGCAGAGAGACTCTTTTTTAGGGAATGAAACATCAGGTCTAAAAAACACTTTCCCCAGCGTGCCCTTCTAGTTTTGGAAAAGAGCATCCCAGGCACTTTTTGAGCCAGAGCTTGTATCCACAGCTTTGTGTCTATTAGGTCACGCTGAACTTTCTTTGATGGATTTATCTAATTAATCTTTGAAAGTGTTTGTACTTTTCAGTGCCTATATCACAGGGAGTCATTTTTTATGCGTGTTTTATAGCAGCTTAAAGGACCTCCTACGATTACCTACAGTTTGTTTGTCTACCATAAATCCTTTCCTGGGTGCATAAATCCAATTAGCATGCCTTTTATTCTATCTGTTGACATTTAGGTAAACATCACTGCATCAACATTTTTATCAACAGGTTTATGTAATAAGCCATTATTCCAGTCTCTAAATATTACAAATATGCTTTCTTAGTTGTAGGAGAAATAAATATTTTTAACTTTGCCAAATTTTGTTAAATAAATCAACTAATAATGATTTAAAACTAATTTAAAGCATGTAAAATTCAGATATAAACTCATATACAATGGGATTATCCAGCCTTACCCTCCCTTCTTCTTACTGAAGCTGGTGTCCGTCCACAAGATAGTTGGTTGTCTTTTGTGTGAAGGATGTATATCTGTTCCACATAATCATTTATGAGACATGTCCAAAAACTTTTACTGTTTATTCTGAACTAGTTATCAGATTTTTCTCGCTATTCCTAATGAATTGACTGACCTTATTGTCCATTTTTTCCTTAAGGTTAGGATCCTATTATTTGTTCTACGTTGTCTCCTGCTGTTCAAGAGATGCGGTTTCTCTCTCACTTCACTCTTTTCTTTAAAAAGTTTTAGATCTAATTGTGCTTTAACTCCCGGGCTAATGAGATCTTGTCAGATAGTTTTCAATCCTTGGTTTTTAGGATTGGAAACTTTATCAATTAAAGGTGCTTTTCATCACAGCTATGCCAGCATCCAGTTGTGTTTTTATGTGCTTCTTTATCTTTTTCTCTTAGTTCTGAAAAACCTGTTCATATTTTTTAAATGGCACCAAATAAAGGTGTTCGGAATCTCAAAGAATATTACTTGTTTTATTTTTTTTTAGTTTTATTTTTTATTTTTATTTCCAGCCTCTTCACCTGCAATTGGTGGGCGATCTTGTATCTACAGTGTTCAGTGCATTTCTTACTATCCAGAAATGAATAAAGGCTTGCTTTAATGCTAGTCAGGATCTCTCCTCTGGAAGCTGTATAACTCTATGTTGCTTTTTCATGATTTTCTTATCCTCCTCGTTCTCTGCAGGACACTTTTTTTTTTTTTTTTTTAAACAATGGTCTTTATTTTACTGTCTTGTCTTAGTTGTAGCTTTTAAAATGTATGTATCGATAGCTCATAGATTGTACTTCCAGTTCCTCCTGTCTGCTGTGTTCAGTTTGGGAGATGCAACTCTGAGCTCAGCTCTCTGGGGACCTCTCTCCTTTCAGGGGCTCTTTGATATCTCCTCTCTTCTGTCCTGTATATTCACTTTCCCACTCGAGCAACCATATTTTATTTGCGAAATTCCACGTGGTATCCAGAGCTGTGATACTCCCTCAGAATTTCTTCTGGGAAATAGCATTTGTAATTGCTCCCCTCCATAGAGTATCAGTTTCATAACCAGGCAGGGAGTTAACAGGCCAAGGTAGGAGTGGTATTTTTGGAAGATTTTGATATTTCCCCCTACAAACGCCAGCATTAAGCGGCGACACTGCAAACTCCAGGCCTCTTAGTGTTTCTTTTCCTTTTTCTAATTTTTGCAAGTATAGCAACAAGGTGATTTCACAGATTTCAAAACTGTGGATTTGGATGCTACCAACAGTTACTGTTATTACGAAGGTGTAAAAGATGAAGAGGGGAGTGTGTGTGTGTGTGTGTGTGTGTTACAGATTTTACAGCACCTGAACTTGCTTCTAAGTTGTTGGCCATGTTGCCTGTGTTCCTAAGGATCAATTCTAGATGCCAAAAACAATACCAACAGCAACAAAGGAAGTATTAAAAGTTGAGCAGTTAATGAATTCAGCAAGGAAGAAAATTGGGAAGAGTTTTTGGAAGCCAATATTGGTTCTTGTTCTAAACACAAGTTTTAAGGTTATAATGTGATAAGTGTTCCCACTTTTTTATTTAAAGTACTTTGCCTGGAAATTCTTGAGCTTGCTATATAATGAAAAGTCCTTTAACAAAAACCTTGGGGTAAGGGACAACAATGATGGGAACAATAAGTGGGGAGAAAATAATGGGTGTAGGTTTGGTTGATTAAAGAATGAGCACGGGAAGAGTAAGAATTTTCTTGTTCTCTTCTCCTCACCGTAAGAAATGAAATCCAAGTTGCAAGGGAAGGATCTCTACAGGGTCGGGAGTGTGCACATGCTGTTAGACGTGGCGTGTTGGGTGGGAGGGGAGGGCAATAAAAGCTTATGTGTATCTTGGGAGGAAAGGAAGGATGTTTCCAGACTATCAGACTAGGAAGATAATTTTAGCAGCTGCGATTTGAACAGGCTGGGAAGGAAGGAAGCAGGTGGGAATAGGACAGCAGGTAGGAAGGATTGCAGTAATTGAGGCAGGAGATGATCAGGGTAAGGATGAACGATTTAGCTGGGCTGATAGGAGGAGCGTTTGATCCTCAGTAAATTGCAGGGCCGGGAAGCGATGTGACCTGCTGAGCACCCAGATGCCGCGCCGAGGGCAAAGCAGGCAGCCGAGCGGATGGCGGGCTGCAGGGCTGCTTGGGCACGAGGTTGGGAGCGGTGTCCTCAGACGCGGAAGGAGGAGATGTGGGAGGGAAAATAATTCACCCGCTGCTTGCATGCAATTTGCCCTCCTGGCCGTGAGGTCTGGCGGCTGCGCTAGGAGACGAGGCAGCGGTATTTCTGTTGAATTTGCAGGTTAGCTGCACCGCCGTTCTTGCAAGCCCATGAATGAGTGAGCAAGGAGCGAAACGTGGATTGGAGAACTTATGCACACAGGCACTTTGTGGGTGGGAGAGTGCCATGAGAGAGATGTCAAACAAGCGCTCAGAGAGGAGGGTAACATTTACCAAAACTTATAATTACACTATTACCCCACGCTGGAGCAAAGAAAGAAGCTTTTTAGTGACATCTAATAATTTTTTTTTTCTCCAGCGGGTTTTGATTTTGTCACAAAGCAACCGTATGCTGTGTTTTCAGCTGGAGGGAAGTGACATATGGTGTTGTTTAATAATTGAATTTATTTTAGAGCATCATGTAACATAATCGCCCTGGAAGTACTGTACATACTGCTTAGCTGCCTCCGAGAACGAAGAACCGTGCTCATTTCTTGCCTGCAACTGTGCTGTTGCGCTGGTAGGTGGCTGTGAACATCAACAAGTCAAAAAGTGATGTTGAATTATGGAACAGATTGTAGGACCTCTTCTACTTGGGGAGGTCAGAGATTATTCCTGGCCTTCTCTCTGCTTTTTTTTTGTCGACTGATTGAGGCCCTTTGACAGGTATGTTGAGACCAAGCTAAGGCACCAAGTTGTCACAGGCTACATATGCAGTAGGTGTGTAAGCACATTTTATTCTTGACCCTTTTTTGTCCATCACTACTTTTATTTCTGAAAATAGATGGAAAAATGCCATTTGCTCTGCTTTTCCTTCTGTATCTACACATTTTTGGGGGCATTTTTGCCTTAGCATCCTCCCTTTATTGGGGCTGGGTTGGCAAATGCTGGGTTAGCACGTAGGAAGGCATTTGTAGAACTGTCTTGGGTAGTGATGTGGTGGAAGAAATGCTTGCACAGCAAGGCTCCTGCCCACCTCTTTTATCTGTCATTAAAAGACCTTATGCAATGGGAAGAATCTTCCACTTTATTCCCAAAGGGAGTGAAATCTCTGGGAACACTGGGACGCTCCTAATGCGAGTCCCTGATGACATTTTTTGGTCCTGGAGAGAAAAACATTTGTTGTAATTGGGCTGTGCTAGTGTGTTACTCATGAATAAGTTTTTAAAAATCTTCATTCTGTCTCTTCATAAGATTGAATGTGAGCCAGAAACAGCAGGATTGATATTCTGCCTTGGTTAGATGTACATGTTTTATCATATTAGTGATTTTGTTGTCATACTGCTTTTCACTTTCATTAGTACTAGGCGTTCCAATTTTTGTTTTTCTTTTGAGTTATCTGAAGTAAATTACTATTCAATAAATGTAAATAGCTGCATAAAAACAACATTAGGACTGAGGGGGGAGAAAAATAAGAAATAATGGTTACAGAGGTAAAGATCGTGGTTTCTCTCCTCCTCTTGCTCCCACAGGGTCCCAAAATAGACATTCCCACTGCAGACTCTGTGCTTCATTTTTTTTTCCATGTAAGAAATTTCCCTGTGGAAGTGATGGCCACAACACAATCCTTCTTCACACTGCTCTGAACCGAGTAGGGACATTATGCTGTCCATCTAGTGATTTCCCACCTTCCTGGATGTTTGTCTTGTCTGGATTTATCTGAATTACATATTATTAATGCTGTTGGCTACAGCAAAAAGGTTCATTCTTAGCCTTCTACATTGTGTTGAGGTCCACAGATCCATAGAAATGTAATTCA
Source organism: Cygnus olor (assembly GCF_009769625.2). Classification (NCBI taxonomy): domain Eukaryota; kingdom Metazoa; phylum Chordata; class Aves; order Anseriformes; family Anatidae; genus Cygnus; species Cygnus olor. The sequence goes on along the minus strand of NC_049170.1, from coordinate 156,276,544 downwards.
CCTTTTTGGGGGACCATAGTGGAGTGCAAATTTGGGTCTTTGCAGCCTCCATTAGTTCTCGCAGCTCTCCTGGCTTCTAGTCTTTCTCTTTTGGAGGGAAATTCCTAACTATATTTGAATCTGCTGAATAATTATTTCTGGATAACCATTTGGCTCCATAGCGAGTTTGTCCAGTTCTGAATGACATCTGCAATTGCACTTGTTTTGGGGGGGAGAGAGTGCTTTTGCTGAGCTTTCTCAGAAAAGTGTTTTTACCAGCAGATGTTTCAGGAAGAAACGCCAGAAAATCAAAGGCATCAGTCTCTCTGTCCATTATGAGTCCATTACCCCAGTGTTACATTGGGTTACAATTTTAGTTTCTTGGTTGATAAAAGAGGCAAATAAGAGAACTGGAGCAGCTGGCTCCTGCTGAGGAATTTTCCCTTTCTGTTCTTCCTTTCCATTTTATTCAACAGAAAATGAGAAGGGCTATCTGAAAGATAATACCTGTATCTGTAAAGATTTCACCAGCAGTACCTACAGACGTGTCCGGCTGTCAGTAACACACCATGCATATTGTCAGTCTTGGAGAGTGATGTGACTAAGGACCTGCTTGCAATAGGCACTGTGGATGATGCTATTCTCTTTTGGGAAGGATGAGAGTTTAACCATGTGTATGTGAGACTTGTCATGGCTCTTACCTGCCTGGTCCATGTATTAAAGGCAAAAAAGTTTAGCCTTGGAGGCCTTCAGGGCTCCTTTAGCAAATAAATCTCCAACACCTTCCAGGAGAGACTCATACGTGGCCTCTTGAGAAGGGAAGACCATAAACCCCATCTCCAGACTCCCGTGCAGGGAGGCTCATGGATGAGCACAAATGACTGGAGTGTCGGTAGGAGAAATAAATGAAATTGTATGTCCTAGGAAATACGGGAGGTCAGAGAAGAAAATAAAATGTTCCCTCTTGGTTGTAATGTCTATGAATCAGGGACAAACTCCCAAAGGACACATTAATAAATCTGAACTAGTTCCTCTATCAATTTATTTTAAGCCAAACTGACAGGTTGGTGGTGCCTCTTTGCATCACGAACGGCAGCAAAGTCCCTTCTCTCCACTTGATGCATAGGAACTTGAAATATCAGTTATCTTTTCAAAAATGATGCATGTTTCTGCCTGGTATTTTCCCACTGATCTGCGTGGCTACATAAAAAGCCATCAAAGAAGAGAGGCCATGCATATAATTTCTTTCTTACTGCTATTACTTACTGCTATTTCCCTGTCCCCTCCTTCCCAACAACAAAAAAAAAAACAAAACTCCCTTAAAACTGAACCACTATTTGTCATCAGAGTCCTAAAAGAGAGTTACTGGATGAAAGGCATATCACTGCTACAGGCTCGAGGCAGAATGCACAAATCAACATTTTTTTTTCCATTCAAAATATAGTTTGTGATTTGAGCAGTTAAGAAGCCAGTAAATAATAATGCATTCATTTGAGAGACGTCTCATTTGTGTGGGTAAGCATCCAAGGGAAATGATTTTTTTTTTTTTTCAAATTATCTCAGGTAATATTCACTAAAAACGAAGATGTATTCAAACAGAAATGATTAGGACTAGATTCATGTTACTTAGTGTAGATGTCTGTGATCCTGTTGTGTTAGGCTACCCTTATACCGAAGGGATAAAAATACAGTAATAGGTGCTTGAAAATTTGGGGTTGTTTGGTATACACAATTGTCTAGGTCAGGCTCAGAAAATGCCAATTTCTCTCCATTGAACAACAAGGGAACACAAGGAGATGTAAAACAGGTGAAAAACAGCTACATTTGTTCAGTAGTTTAGAAAAAAACTCTTTTTTTTTCTAGCTCTGTGGGTTACAGAATACAACCTTGGAACAGCACCAACCACACAGCATGCTTTAGTATGATGTATGGATAAAATCTTTAGAGTTATTAAGAAGTCAGTTAATGTTTGCACTACCAATCCAAATGTTGCTTTACATCCTGCTAATAGTCATTGGCATGTATGCCATGCCTGAGCAACACCAGTATATAAATATTTAAATGTTAAAGGAAATACGGAAGCATTGTGCATATAAGCTATAAATGGGATAAGATCGATAATACCTAAAGGCAATATCATTTGAAGAAATCTATTTAAATAGTTGCTTTGTAAATTAAACTCATTTGGGGAAAATTTATTGTCACAGACAGAATTTCACAATGGAATCTGCTTCTAGGAAGCCTTGAACGTTGTGTAATATTCCACAGTACTTCTGGAGGCAGAATATAAGGGACACGCAGTTAGACTATTAAACGCTGAAATGTGAACTTGCTCTTGATTCACAATTTTGTGAGTAGGAAGGGCAGAACACACATTCGTTTTGTAAAGTTATCTTTAAAACTCTGGCGTGCTGCATTTAAAGGATATTTGAAGGACGCAGGTTAGTTTTCTTGGATGAGACCCAAGCCAGATGGGTTGCTTAATACTCAAGATTGAGAGAAGGAAAAGATTTCCAGCGTGTCTTGAAATCTGACAGCACAACTACTGTAGTTTGTTCGGGGAATATTAAAAAGTTAATTTATTCGATTAAAATGTAGATTAAATGAGAATGGCAGATAAACTATTGATTTTTCTTTGCTTTTCTTTGTCCTCTTGAGGTTTGATTTTTCAAGGTGTTGGTGCTATTCCAGGTTTGAAGTTGAGTAATCTTTGTGATAATTTGTTTTAAACACAGAAATTAGATGCTACTCAGAGAAAGATACTTTCCGAAACAGATGAGGTCTCCTCAGTTGAAGCCTCTGTTGACAGCCCTGTAGGGCTCTTGCTGGAGCACTGCAGAAAGTAGCAGTAATGTATGATACTGAATTTCTGTAAATACAGTAAGTAAAAATTTCTGCTTTCAGTTTGTCTGTAATACCTACTTCTTGTTCTTGCTACATTGCTTTTCTGCATTATGTGCAGAAACATTGTTATGTGATGCCAAGGAATATAAATCAGAGCAAAAGGAAAATTCCTCCTTTTCGGAAACCTTTTTGGATGAGGCTATGTGGCAGCTCTTCTTCCAACAGGAGTTGTCCTATCAGTTGTCCTATCACTGCAGGGCCTTTGTGGCTACTTAGAAAAAAACAAACAAACAAAAAAACAGGAAAATATGGACTAGCTCTTTTGTTTCATATGCCTGAACATTTCAGCCTAGTTCCCAAAATGAAATATTCAGCTAAAAGTGTCCCGTTCTCACAAATTGTATTCTTGCTTATAGTTTCTCAGCATGGCATTCTTTGAAGAATGTCAGATGGAGTGTGACTTAATAAAGTGTTTTTCTCCTTAATTCCTAAGATTTTTTTTTATTTTTTTTTTGGTTGGGAGTTAGCGTGTGTCTGTGTTTTACTGAGCTTAAAATTACTCTCTTTTAAAAATTAATTCAGTGAACAGTCCTTGCAATGTATACCAATTGTAAAGAAAGTGTTCATTGTCAATAATGACCTATCTCTAATGTATAGAAACAATTTCAGATATAATATTAAGATTTCATATTTTCAATTTAAAAGAGAGTAGATAAATGACAAGAAAGGTAAAATATAGTATCTGATTTTTGAAAGAGTAGAGTTAATGAGTGCAAGTATGGGAAAGTAAATTAGGAAACATGATCCATGAAAAATAGCAAAATGACTTATTTATTTTCCCAAAGTCCTAATAAGTTAATTATTATCTATTATTTATGTTAGTGTAGAACCTATAAATCCTGCTAATGCTGCTGACTAACAGGTGCATTGCAAGCAACGGGACAAAACAAGAGACCTTGTCCAGAAATACCCATCCATGTAAAAGATGAAATAAATAACTGAATGAGCTGAGGAGGGTTCGGTGAAAAGAGGAGATGCTGTGGTTCAGCGATAGGCAGTGATCTCTAACAAGTCCACAGCATCACCCCTTGTGAAGCCTTGTAGGCATCACACCAAGGAAATGTTTCAAGGAAGGAGGAATGCAACATAACTCTTCCAAGAGCCAATGGGCAGCATAAGCAACAGCTTGAGAAAAAGCCTTATTTAAAATCAAACAGGTGGACAATGGATGTTTCCCCATGCCTCGTAGAGGTGAGCTCAGCCATCCAGAGCAGAAAAAGGGAGGAAAATAGAGGGGAGGATAGGCTGCAGGAAAGGCTGAGAGCAACAAAATGTGACAGGCATTGCATTTCTATACTATGATTACTCTTCTTATGTGATGGTATGAAGTCAGAATTCATTAAAGCCTTTTTATAGGCACAGTAGCAACACCATATGGAATATTTCTGTGTTGGCCATGGCCACATGATAGTCTCTTAAGAATACCATGTGTACTCAGTATATAGTCTGTAACACAGTGGATGTGTGTGGAAGGAATATATGCACAGAAATCAATTTATCTAGTAGTCAACTAATGTATAAATTATATTCTTACTATTTAGAGAAATCCACAGGTAATTATTTCCTTAGAGGGTGGAGAAGGTTGACCTTAGCTGGCTGCCAGAGGCCCCCCCCAGTTGCTGTCTCACTGCCCCTGCTCAACAGGATGGGGGCAGAAAATGGGATGCCCGAGCCTCTGGGTTGCGTTGAAAACAGGGTGATGATCTACCAATTATCCTCATGGGCAACAAAGGCCTGCTTGGGGAAAATTAATTCACTTCATTGACAATTAAAGTCTGCTCTAGCGGGGGCTCCGCAGGGCAGCCGGGGAATCCCTGCTGCCTGTGGGCCTGGAGCCCCTCCTGCCCTCCTCCTCCTGGGGCCTGGGCCCTCTGCTGCTTCTCCCTCACCCTGGGCCTCCTCCTCGGCCTGTGCCTGCTCTGCCCTTTCCGAAATCTGTTTTTCCCCAAGGCACTGCCAGCCTGGGGCTGGGCTCAGCTGGGCCCTGCCATGGGGCTGTGTATGGCACCGGGCAACCCCAGCCAGCACCTGGGCATGGGCACTCAATACAAGGGGGCATGTAAAAGGTCCCAATTAAACACAGAGTTTTAACTATATTTCATAATTGGGTGCTACTGCTATGTTGCTAAATAAAGACAGCACAAATCACAGGAATTTCTACCTCCAAGTTTGCACTTACCTGTGAGAACTTGGAGAATTGCACAGCAGGGCATCGCCAGTGTCACCTTGTATGTATTTTATCCATGGAGGGATGAATGTGAGACTTTCTAATTGCTTTAATTCAAGAAGAGGCTGCTGAACAGCATACCGTTAAGCTACAGAATGGGTTTCCTTTCTATTTGTCCTAAATATTTATTTTTGGTATATGATAGCAAGCTCCTTCGGTAAAGTTTGTTTCTGAAGTGAGAACAAGCAGGCCACGTTGCCGCTGTCTTGTTAACAGATCTATGCAACTTCCAAAAAAATACATATTGCATGTGATGTTCCCTTCCCAAAATATTCCCTTACCAAATACCCACTCCAGGGAGGCGAGAAGCGACAGGGAAGCCGTTCTATATTATATGCTATATTCTATATATAGTGGTTGCACTGCCGGTGTCAGGTCTGTTGGATCCCATTGGTGAATTAACCTCTTCAGTCTAAACAGGATTTAAGAGCTTGGAGAAGGCTAAAACTCCTGTTCTCAATTTCATCTCTCTAAATAGACAAAAGAACTATCTGCCTAAACATCAATAAACATAGGAATGTAAATCAACAAACATGTCAGCGGTGGGTTTATTACTGCAATTGTTAATAAATATTGAAATACTCAAATTCTACCAAACTAAGGAGTGTTTGCAGTTCTTGATCATGTGAAGCTCGTTTCGGAGTGTAAGATAAAATAAGCATGCTGATGCAAATCTTGGTGCAGATTGCAGATCTGGGGCTGAAACCATTTCCATTTTCAGTTTAGCTAATTGGTTTCCAATTGCCTCTTTCATTTCACTGCACCCAAATGCTCATTTTCAAATCTGGAAGCAACTGTATTACTAACTCCATAAAACGAAAATATTTTTGCTTGGCTTGTTGATTATCTTAAGCATTTTTCTGGTATCAGTGAACTTCAAGCTACTTATGATGCTGGTAACTAGAGTTACTTGACTTATGTTACTTCCATGAAACATAAACTTAGCAAGGATCAAGTTGATTCCTACTTTCCTGTTGTATCCGTGTCATGGATAAGTTCATTACTTCTTCCTATCACTGAGGCAGGACAAATGTTTTTGTGTCAGAAACGTTTCAGATTTTAAAGAAAATTGCATTGAAAGTTGTAGGTTTTGTAGGATGTCTAAGCCCAAATGGCATGGCACATGTATGTCCACTGTCTATCTTTGATACACACGTTGTATTCAGCTAACCCTTGCCAGCCCCAAATAAGAATAATTGGCAGATTAATTATGGTAGACTGTGGTCATTTTTATTTCTTTCTTAAATGTTTTCATGCTAAGGAAGACTTTGTGATTTGGTCCAGAGGTTTACCCCCGTCTGTGTGTTCAGTATGATGGGCTGAGCTGCTCTATGCCCATACTGCATGTTGTGGATGGTGCATGCACCGTTGATCTGAGCATGAACGTCAAGAGTTTGTACTTCTTGAACCTGTCAGTTGCTGACTCCATTTTCAGTAACATCTTGGATGATAAAAAGCATCAATTAAGCTTGATATATTTCATGTGAAGCAAAGTTTAGCACTGGTAATATCCAAGGTGGCATTAATCACAAAAATAAGAACAACACTAATACAGTTTGCGAGTTGAAAATTGTTAATGTTTCCCTGAAGAAATTTTCAATTTTTTGTTTGCCTGATTTGTGATGCTCTCCTCTGTCATTTTAATATTGCAGGTTTCTCTCTTACTTGTCTACTTGGAGAATGTTTGAGAAACCCCTTCGTGTTTATTTCAGCATTTAGAAGAATTAATGCTGGTTTACTCCTCTCAAAGATAATTACATTTTACAATTAGCTAGATTTTATTTTAGTTCTTCTGCCTAATTGTGTAGATGGCAGCAATAATAAAATTGTCATGGTCTTTCATATCTCCTCTTCTCTGAGTTGGCCCACGTTCATTGCAAAGAAGCCTTTGGGAAGATATTAACCAGCAAAATTTCCCTGTTTAAAGGCAGCACACATCAACTACAGTGCATTTAATTGAGTCATTTTCCAGTTCTTATATAACAGCAATATGGAAATCCTGATAAAATCTGAATGTAGCGATGTAAATATATATATATATATATATATATATATATATACTCTTTACACATTTTCATTTGTAAGTTATTTTTGTTTTTCCTTTTTTTGTAAAGTAATACTTTTATTTTAAAGATCTAAAAATGTTGCGTTAAATATATACTGGTTCTAAACATATGAACAGGCTTTGATGTACTTGTATCTTCAGACCATCATGGTTACACCATCTCTGTTGTTATAAAGGAAGATAGCTATGATTTTAAAAAATTGGATGAGAATTTGGAATGCTCAGAGGACTAGAAAAATATGTTGAAAGGACTGAGAGCTTAGTGTATTTTAGTTTTAAGACAGGGTTATGAGATATCGATCACAATCTATGCATATCTATTTGAGGAACAAAAAGCTGGTGATGGAAAGAAAAACCTGGTAGCTGGAATTTGAAGCTAGATGCCGTCAGACTGGAACCGGGTAGCTTTTCTGAACAGGGAGAATAACTCAACAACCACAAAAGCACTAGTGAAGTGTGCTGGATTCACCACTGCTCAGCACGTGGTGTTCTTCTGAAAGCCATTCCCGTGTGAACACAGATGAATTGGGGCAGTCTGGTGGCATGTGTCGTATGGGTCACACTGCAGGGTCTGAGACGACCTCTTTTTTAGCTAGAGCTAACGTGGGTGAAGATGTTGAGGTGGTGCAACCTGGAGAGGTGATGGTCTGTGGATGGGAGTATTTGGTTGCAGTATTGTCAGGTCTCCTCAGCACTGCGATTGTTGTCTGTGAACTTCAGTGTTTTCCTAACTTTACTAATGCCTATAATTCCTTTCTAGAGAGACTGACAGGATCAGGACTGCCTTTATCATGAGAAGATGATGAAGTTCAGTTAGAGGGATGAAGTGTGTGTTCTTGTTCTCCTTTTCATTACTAAGTAATGATCTTGGTATGACATGATTGTAGCCAGCATACACGGGTAATCATTTCTCCAAGTGACAAGCTTTTATGCTTCCCGCTCAGGCACATGATTCATCCCTTTGCATGACTTAGACTGAAAATAAGCATGCTACAGTGTGTGTTTTTTTTTTTCAATGCAAGCTTAATGCCGTAAACTGAGTTCTCCAGAGGAGGTTGAAAAAGTCAGGGCTTATCGATGGTAAGAATTATGCCTACTGTGTCGAGGCCCTTTGTAAATACAGATTTGATTTAGTCCTTCTATTTTATTTTCTTTCTAAACTGAGATCTTCTTCTATGCAAGTCTGCAGTGATCAAAGTGGAGTATGTAGGATTGCTTTAAAACTTTGTTATTTGCACCTCAGTGGAGCTAGTAGAATATTGGAAGAACATCATAAAAATTCAGACTCTCAACTGGTTATTGATTGTTTCCATGCTAACCTGCTTTTCTTAAAACTTTGCTGTGACTGTGCGTTTAATTTTTGTTAATTGCTGGGAAGTATCCAGAGATCAGGATGAATAAGATGGAATATTACCTATTTAAAAGGAAATCATAGGAATTTAAGTCATGCTTTTCTTTATTACTAGTGCACAACTGGTCAGAAAGAGAAATGTTGGTTTTGGACACAAAAAGCTCAGAGATTCTTCTAGGTAGATGACTGTGTACGTGATAGTTTTTTATGTGAATAAAAATGATGTTACTGCTCTGAGAAACAGTACTTCTGTTTCACGTGTGGGATCTCGGCTCTGCAAGCAAGAACCTGTGGCAGTGACGCACACGTGTAAATAAATCCATATTTGTGCCTGTGAATGAACTTGAAAGTGTTCTGGTGTATGCATGTTATACTGCTATATAAAATTATATTAAATATGAAAATCATTACTGACCAATGAATCATAGTAAAATACGTATTTACTAATCTTTGCTAGTCAGAGGTACGTGAGATACTGTTTTGTCTGTACATTGTGTTCTCTGTTCTAAGAATATCTCAGGTACTGCCGTGTTACAAAGTCCAATATTGACTTTAATAAAACGAACACTTCAAAAAAATTATAGCAGTATTTCTACCTTCAAATCCCACACCTGGGCTACCCGTGATCAGCTTGCTATCATTGAGCGTTAAACAAGAAATCCCAACTACACTCCGGAGACAAGAGGTTGGCAAGTGGTGGCTGGCTTCCAGGCTCACTGGAGAGGGGAAAATCATCTTTTTGCAGAGATACAGGGAGGAAAGTTTGATCTGATTTTTAACAGCTTCTTCTCTTTTTCAAACCCTAGTTAATATTAGTAGTTACTATCCTCTTGCATATCTCTTTGGTCTGTTATACCTGTATACATTTGCCTTATAGTCCAGGTGGAAGGGTGAACCCAAGAGTAGGAGCTGATAGCTGTGTCAATTAGAAGATACACTGAAGTTGGCATTGATCTTTTTGGAGGAGAAATACTCTAACAGTTTGTGTATTCTTAGATTTCTGCTTCGAAGTGCTAAGTCATACTGATCAGCAAGGGCTTATTGCATTATTTCACCAGTGGAGATAATTAAATGAATGATGACTAAAAGAGGACGTTTATATGACATTCAATTATTTAACGATGTAAACTGACAAAGTGTTTTATTCCAAGATTCTAAAAGCTGAATTTAGAAGCCAATCCAGTGGAGTCTTTGGAACTGAATTTTTCATTAGGTTTAATGGCTTTTTTTCAATGGTTATGGTATGGATCATCTGCAAAACGCAGTAATTAATGCGCTGGCGGTAATTGTAACTTACAGAACATAACTGAAGCTGAGTTTGAGTGTAATGTCTATCTTTATGCCACAGGACCAGACCAAAGGCAGGTATGCATACTTTGTTTTCAGTTACCATGCCTTCCTTTCTGTGCTGGGAGCCATTGGGAAATAATTGTTCAGAAACTGTGAATACTTTCCACCAATAATATTCAAGTTTCTCTTAATTTTTGCCTTGTCAGATTTAAAGTAAGCTCATAGTTGCTAATATCAGAAGTGTGTTTCTGTGCCAGATACTCCTTTCTCTCAGGCCTTGCACATTCCTTACATACACATCTTGCACACATTCCCAAGCATTTGACCATTAACAGATGTGTGAAAAAGAGTAGATGCCCGTTTTCCCTTAGGGCCTTAACCCTCGCTTACTCTTCAATCTTGCCTTTAAAGGGTATAAATATCTGAACATGCTATAGAGCTCCTTACCTCAAGGAAATTCATATATGCCTTTTGATTCTACAGACTTCAGTGATAAAGGTTAATTGATAACCCTCAAAATATGTTTTAGTTTTGACCCAATTTATTGTATATACATCCTTAGTACTGGAGGACAGTCCAATGGATAGGGTGCTAGACTAAGTGTCAGGAGACCTTGTTTCCCAACTTATCTCTAATTTATTGGATGAACTCTTTTCTATCTGTAAAAGAAGGGGACATCTTCCCCCAGAGGTGCTTTGAGTCTGGCAATGGAAAAGAAAAAAAAAAAAGGCCTTTTAAATTACTGTTTTAATTTGGACTTTTTGCAAAGCAATGCACCTACCATCTTCTTAAATATACTCTTAAGTTGATTTTGTTCTCTGCCATTCATCTGTTTACAGCTGGAAGAGTCACTTAATGGTACGTCCATTGGTTTATGTCTGTAGACCAGGGGAGGTGATCCTGCACGACTGTGTGTCACGTATTTCTTGATGAATTTACTGACGGATTTTAGGTAGAGATGGTCATAATTAGTGTGCATTAAATGCCCTTCAACATAGTGTCAAGGTGCTCATCAGGGAATTAAAATTGAGAACAGTGTTGCCCCTACTGGAATAACTCTTAGTTTCTGGGGGCAAAATGTCCATTTCAGCATTGACTACAGTGGCAGAAAAAAGGGGAAGAAGAGGTCGTTTCTGGTGTTATGTGCTCCTGGCCTGGAGCTTTGCAGAGGAGTCCTGGAAGTGACTTATCAATTGAGGTGATAAGGTAATTAACCCAATTGTCCTGCTTAAAGATGCTTTGAGAGCCATGAATATGCATAGTGTTCCCTTCCAGGGGTTAACCAGAAAATGCAAAGGTATGTAACATGCCCAGAGGATAGAATAGGGAAGGCTAAATGCAGCTGACATCATTTTTTTTTTTCATTCATTTTTTCTTTCTAACATCTTGAAAAACGGATGAGATGTGTGTTGTTTGTTTCATTAGTGTGCACAAGTTATAAATGTCCTAGCTTTGGGGGGGTTCCTCAGGAAATGCAGTTATTGTTTTTTTTTGTTTGTTTTGTTTTTTTCCTGGGTTTTGAATAATCTGTTAAAGTCACAGGTCCTTGTTTACAAATCAAGATCCCATATGCGAAAGAGAATTGCAATTTCTTGGATGTTACTCTTATTTTTGTTCACATTTTAATGAAGCACTCTGGGCTCAGCGAAGGGGATTATTATACTTCAGGGTTGGTTTTTTTGTTTGTTTGTTTTTGTTTTTGTTTTTTGTACTATGTGGCTTCCAGAGTAAGTGTGAACTTTTTCCTGGGAAAGCATATTTTGAGTTTATAATAAAAAGGGATTTAAAGTTTGCAGATGTTCCAGTTTTGGAAGCAGGCCAGCCTAGAACTGCAAACTTGGTTTTATACCCTATAAGGGTAAAGAGATTGGAGAGTTTTTACCAAGAATACTTTACTCACAGATTACACATTGATTGGGCTTCACTTCAAAGAAAGCTGCCAATTAAAAAACTCCCTCCAATACTTATCTGTGTATTTTGCTTATAAAAGGCAGAAATTGTGGGCAGAAGTCGAGTCCTGTTCCTGATGACGTTAAGAGGATTTGCCTTTCATCAGTGAGTAGCATTGGGGTTGGGAGAAGCATCTCCTTCTGCCTGTGTGTCCCTAAGCTGCCAGGAGCCCACTGAAGGTCGGGCTGAAAGCCTACCTCAAGCAAAAGTATTAAGCGAGCTGGAGGAATGACTATTTCATATGGGAATCCTTAGGATAGAAAGTGATTTGTAGTCAATGAAGGGAATTTGACTCCTCGTGAACTGCTCACCCAGGGAGAAATGAATCCTTCCTGTCTGCTCTCGCAAATGTAATGTCCACAGACCTTTAAAACGCCAGCTCCGTGCCACTGTGAGGTGATTGCTGGCTTCTTTCTGCCGGTTGGGAAGGAGTGCTTTGGTGCACAGGAACATTCATTACATTTCAGGGAAAGCTGAGTGGTAGTCTAAGAAACCATGAGAAATTGTAAGAAAATGGGTAAAGATACGTAAAATTGCTACTTGCCTCACGTTTCTTAGACTTTCTGTGAAGGAGCTTCCAAAAGTTGTGGAACCATTTTCCAGCCATCTATTAGAAATTGCAAGTTTTGTTAAGCATCATGTTTCTTGAGGCCAAAGCAAAAGAATTACAAGATATATATATATATTTTTTCCCCTCTCTTTCGCAGTACCAGAAGGCAAAGCTCTTTGCCTTCCTTCTAAAGCCTCTGGTGCAGAGGCAGCATCAGACCAGGCCAAGTCTTGTGTGCGGTTTGGCACAGTGATTTCCTCAAAACTAAACTACCGTGTAATTACATCACAGATCTATCTGAATAGATCAAAAAGCATCCCATCTTTATGATGTTTAAGAAAGGTACAAACCCTTAGCAGGTGTCATTTAAATTTAGGACCACTGGCTGCTCCTGACGTAGTGGATGGGAGGAGGCGGCAGTCGCAACGTCTCCCATTTCACGGCACTGACGTGTAGCAGGGCTGGGTCTGAGCTGTTAGCAGCTGATACACAGGCCTTGGTAAGGACTCCATGAAAGGATGAAAATAACCATCGCAGCGCCAGCATCGCTTACCAAACCTGGCCAGTATTTTGAGCCTTCTGGGTTCCCCCGGTAACTAATGGAAATGCTGTTTTGGTGGTAATAGTAAGTTTTGACAACAGCAGCCTCTATTCACATACTAAAATAATAGATTTCTTCAGACAAGGGATGTGAAGATGAGTTGAATTGGGGGTTTCTGAGTCATACTGGGGGGAGGTTGTCAGCTTTTCCTGTCTTTACCTGGCAGAAGAGATTTTTAAAGAACCAGCTGAGAGCTCCAGTTGAGGTGTTTTTTGCTTGGGTAATGATAGGTTCAACCCTACCCTGCAGCCTAGAGCTCCTTTTATTTTTTTTTTTGTTGGCCTGAATTGCTGTCAGGAGATAAAAAAGAGCATAAGTAGCCTTGTGACTAGTGTCCCCAGCGGAGACTGCCTTGGGCAATCTGTCTTCATCTAAGCTGTGACCAAGTCCTCCTCTGGAAGAGCAGCAAGAAGTTCCCAAGACAGAGCTCAAGCAAACAAGGGCTGGAAGTGTGAATCAGGGTGCTCACCCTACTCTGCTCCACGAAGTCACTGGCATGTATGCCAAAAAGGATGAATAACAACAGAGTTTTGTGAAAGTCTGCCGAAGGTTATTTTGAGTAGAAAAAACCCCTATCCCCAAATGCCCTTCTGTTCCTGTGTCCGTAGTTGAAAGAAGAGTTGTTTGGCCGCCAAGTTCTCAGATGAAGAAGTTTGAGGTGTAATTGGAACCTCAGTTCTTTGGGATGATTTTCTCGTCTGTAAGTACAAACTGGCAAAAGTCAGGGTTTGAAGTCTTTGACATCTGAAAACTGTTTTCACTTGATATTTGGAACTGCCTTTGAGCAAAGGTAGTATTTGTGTTCCCATTTAAATGTATAGATTTAGATATTCAGTTTCTTAATTTACAAGGTAAATTTGCTCTGCAGTTATAACTGCGTTAAATCTATCTGCTAAATGATTTTACTTGCTTTCAGACTGTTCTTTAGAGATTTTTTTTTTTTGAGAGAATGATGATCGAGTTTATGACTGTGTTCTCTATAGCAACATCAATTATTCCAATAAAGGCCAAATAAAAAGAGCTATTTACTTGTTTTCTCAGACAAAGACTTGCTGGGACTTTCAACTAGCTCAGATGTCTGTATCACAGCAAGCCTCTGTAGCACAATGAATTCTCCTGCTGCCTTCACATGTGCTCCTGCACTATTCAGTAGAGAGGTCCATGAAAAGGCACTTGTCGATACCTTAGAGACTGGCTTGTTATCATGCTTTTTTTAGACCATTTCCCCAAATAATGCAGTTCAATGCAATCGAACTTAAAATAGGAGTCAACAGTGTTGGAAATGGTTTGGGTCTTGCATTGAGTGAATGGCCCTTTAGCAGGAGCCTGCCTTTGGTCTGCTGGACTGAAATAACTTCGGTGCTGTTGAATGAACAACTAGGAAGCTCCCTGCTGTTTATTTTGCAGCAACAAAGGTTGTTGTTGTCTTTCTGTTGGAGTCGGCCCTATCCTTGTACAGAACAGAGGGGCACAAAGCGAAGTGTGTTTAAAGGACGGAGAAATCTCCGCTCCTGTTCCTACAAGGCAACTGTGTTCTGCCTGAAGAAAGGGAGCAGAGGTCTGGTCCTGTGCACGTGCCAAGTGAATCATAGAGCTGCTTTGCTTGGGCTCTGCAAAGTTATTGCTCTTGATCTGTTCACTGCACAGCCAGTTGCTTGGCATCAGTTACAAGTGAAATTTCTCAGATGTCCCTTCTTAAAAAGATGAGAAGAATGAAAATTACCATGGGATATGTTTGGATTTTTTTTCCCCTAAGAAACTTCATTTTCATTAAGTCTTTCTCCCTTACTCTGGCCATGATTTCCCTTAGCCTAAAACAAAGAGAAACGATCTCCCCAATTTAATATTTTCCTTTGATTAAAATTGTTTAACTCATGCTGAGAGTAGTATCACGTTGCTTTTACAGTTATTTTCTTTATCAGTACCACTTGAAGGGCTCCATAACGAGGCAGGTGGTATTAACACCATTTTGCAGATAAGAAATTGAAACAGAGAGAAGGAAATGCCTTCGCTAAGATTTCAATCAAGCAGACCGGTGTCCTCGGTGACAATTTGTCTTTTGTCTTTTTACAGCCTTTTGTCTGTAAATAAGTCAGCTGAGTACTGTTGAATCAGATTGTTTCGTGCTTCAGCTCTGTCTTTGGTGGTTTAGCAGTTTGCTGGCGTAGTCTTGCTTTGCAGACAGTGTGGGCTGTGACACGCTAGCAGCCCTAATGCTGGGTCTGGTAAGAGAAATACGTTGGTACTTAATTTTGAGCTTTTTTTTCCTACCTGTGATTGTAACAGAAAACCACATCTTTCTAGAAAAAAAATCACGCTACACAAAGCTGTACAGCAGCCTGGGGAGGGGAGCTGCTAAAGTGTCTCAAAGTTCGGCTTCAATGCTGGGGCATTACAGATGAAGACACAAGGCTAGCAAATTTTGAGAGGAAAAGCTGTCATCTGGAAAAACACCTACAGAAATGACACATGGGAACATGGACATCCAGCAGTACCCTTGGCAGCACCACAGATTTCTGTAGCCACCTTTCCACTGTCTCCTCATAATGGTGGAAATTGAGGTATCGTAGTTGTACTGACGGCTTTAGGTCTGGTCTGGAGCTTGCTGCTGGATGCTGCTCAGTGTTTCTACTTGATTGCCAGTCATGCACTACTTCATGCTGGGAAAATGTATTCACCCACAGTGTCTTTCAAAACACCAAGATAAAGCTTGAGTTTGTCTAGCTGCATTCTTTTCTGGAAGTAGAAAGTGAAAACTTTGAGCGAGCAGTACAAGAGTACATAATGAGTAGCCCAACTCCTTTCAACTTGGATGAGTTTCTGTTCATAGGCAGCTGCGTGAAGAATGATCAACTGCATAAGATGGCTTGCAAAAGAGGACGACATTTTACAAGTTTTCAAAGGCAACACTTATTGTTGACTCCCAAACTCCATATCCAGGTTTGATTAAAAAAAAAAACAAAAACAAACAAAAAAAACCACCTTCCTATTTGCTTGTACTAACATGAAAAAAAAAGTTCATCATAACTTTGTTGTACCCTGATAGCCTAAGGACATAAACGAGCTGAAGTTTGTCGGAAGAGGTCGTCTCTTCTACTGCTTCTCTCTCCACACCCTTCACTCTCATTAATATGCATTCCTGATCCCTCTACTATAGCAAACATAATCATGCACCAAAATGATTGTTCCCTTTGAGCTTTGTCACCCCAGGCTTTACAATGTTATTTCGTTGAGGTTCTCATTTAAGAAATTATTCAAGTACTGTTTCTAAAAGAGGTTTGGAATGTTAATTAGGTCCATTAGGTCTATGCTGAGGCCATCAAATTAATTTTGCGTCTGTCTTATGTAGATATGAATCTCGGCTTCCTGAAATGAAAAGGCCATTATATACAAAAGGAACTTCTCTGTGCTGCGTTTATAGTACTTATCTGCCCCAAAGAAGTAGTTCTGCTCGTTCAGGATGAGTTTAAAACACCAACTTTGCAGCAGAATGTAGTCTCCTCTGCCACTTTTTACGTCTCATTTGTGGCAAACTTCTGACTGAAGTTAAACTGAAAAAGTATGACTTTATTTAAGCCATAGGACATTTAGCATACAATGAATAGGAAATTCTGCATCCTTCATTCTAGTAGCAGTACTTATTGTATGTGGAGTCCTGCATATTAACTGCACGTAAAATACTTGGTGAAGTTGAACAGCAGCAGATTGAAGGCAAATTCATGTTCTTGATTTTTTTGAGGGAGGCAGGACTTGGGACATCGGTGTCCCAAGTCTATTCCAATCCTACCAGAGAGGTAGGTATGATATTAGAGCTACTAAAAGATGTTATGACAGGTTTGCATCTGCCCAAGGTTGAAAATGATGATAACCATGAAGGACTTATTAAAGCAAGCATGCTGGCCAGAAAAACGCGCATTAAAAATGTTACCCATTACATAAATGATTGTAATTATGAATTTCAGCCGTTATTGCAACTTGCCTTGTAAAAGAAATCTGGAACGCTGGGCTTTTGTGCATATTATGCTATTGGCAGGATTCAATTTTGTCTCAGGACTCCTTTGGTTCACTTTTCCACCATGCCTTTGGCTGTGTACCTCAGGTGCTCACCTCCTTTGTGATCCAGCTCATGCTTCCTATCTGTCTGCTTTGCATGAGGCTCACAAGTACCTCACATGCCTGCTCAGGAAACCAAATTTATTTCTAAAAGCAACATCAGTTGGGAAGAACAGATTTGAAATCTTCCTTTTGAACATAAAAATTATCTGTCCCTGTCCTCAATTTGGGATTTACTAAGGGGAGATAAGCAGTAATAGCTTGATGACACTGGGGGTTCTTACAGATTAATTAATAACTGTAGATGCACTGAGAATATCTGATAAAAGAGACTGGAGATGTGGATAGCATACTTGTTTAAACATCTCATTGCAAGGATCCTTACTTCAAATAAATATCCCAGAGATAATATAATTGTCATGATAGTCAATTAGAAGTCCGTGTGGTTCCCCTCAAATTCTTTTTTCTCTTCTAATTGTTACCTTAGGAAGAAATTATTCCAGTTACATTTTGCACAGCCAAGCTGTACACTGAGTTCAGCTTAAAGGCAGCTAATAAAGGAATGCAGTTAGAGGATGCGGTTTTATGCATGATGTCAGGAAATATAAATAGTATAATAAGGATTTTTGTCTCAGAGGGAGGAAAAATAAAAAATGCCGGTCCAGGGCACAAAAAAAAGGGGGGGCGGGGGGGGAAATTCCATTTCTGATACTTCAAATGAGGAAAAGATTAAAAAAAAAATCTAAGATGGAAGCCCTTTACTGAGCCCTACGCTGTGGACCCATGTTGTCCGGTGATCAGAGATGGAAATGAGAGCTTGTCACTGATGTATTCTCTGGCCTTTAGCAAGCCATTGAGCTGTGCCTTGATTTCTTCATCAGCAAAATGAAATTAGGGATTGACATTTGGGTTCAGAATATTGTGATGAACATAGGTGAATAAATTTGAATAGTTTTCTAAACATATTTGCTAGCGAGCTGAATTTAACCAACCAGATAATTGCAGCTGATATGGGTAGTATGTTAAATCAATTATATTTCATATATTTTCCTTTAAGCAATCAAAACTAAAACAATGTACTATTTGATTTAATGTCCTTGAAATTCTCCTTGGGGACACAATAGTATTTTGAGCCCACAACGTGCCCTCCTATTCTGCAAAAGGAATCAAAGCTCTTGATTCCCACAAAGTTTACATGGTAAACACAGTGGCGAAGTCAGCAGGTACGTACATATTTTGATTTCCTATGTACCTTTTCCCCACGACCTTTGATGTTAATTCTGAAAACAAATTTTTAGAGTTTCTTTGGGGGATTCGGGGCTCTGAGGCTCAATTTTCCCAACAGCAGATGGATTTTCATTTCTTTGTTCCATTTAATTCGTTGTTCTTATTAACCTGATCCCTGAAGGTATGCAGCAGTCAAGAATGCACCGTTCCTTATTGCTTTCCTTTCCTGGTGATGAAGTAGCCAAATACATCTTCACTAAAAGTTGTTTTTAAACGGTAAGAATCCAGGGAGAGTTAAACATTACTGGAGTGACCGGAGATGGATAGATTTCATTCCCTTTGTGTATGTTATGACGTTAGAAGTCTAAGATGGCATACTGCTGTGTCATGAGCTCGGTCAGCATTCAGCAGATGAATGCATCTGTCACTGGTATTGTGATTAAAAAGCACAAAATGGCATAAATCCAATAAATTATTCCAGAAGTTTGTGAGGATTTTTGCATCTTTTAAATGTGAAAGCTTATGGTGACAGGGGTTAAGAAATATCTCAGCGAACTACAGAGTAATAGATTCTCTACTTAAAAATTATGATCCATATCATAATGAATATATGGCAAAAAAACAAACAAACAAACAAAAAAAAAAACATGGCAGTACAGGAAGAAGGCCAAATCCGTGGCGAAAAACCTGAAAACATGCCCATTAATATATCCAAAACAGTACGTGAATTATCGGAACTAGAGCATAAAAACTGAACTGGCATTAAAGAAAGTAAATTGGTTGCTTGAAGTAATAGCAAGGACTTGGGTAAATGAATGCTTTGAGATAAAGCTGTGCTGCTATGCCACATCCGTCTGTGCCCACACTGCCACCAGTGATTTGTATTTTGACTTTTTGCTGACGGCGCTTGTAAAGGCTTCCCAGCGGAAAGAAATGTTGAATATTCTTCAAAAGTTCAAACTCTGAGTGTTCAGGAGACTTTGGGACTGCTGTCAGCTGCCGCTGGTATTACTACAAACCCCTCATGCAGTAAGAAGGCCTTGACCGTAGTTACATCATTAAATATACCTTTGCCCAGAAATAAGTAGAGATATTTATTTCTGGTTTTCTTAGACGATATGAATGCAATATGGATTTTACCATTTTTTTTTTTTCATACGTGATGAAGTTGGGATGTCCCATCTCTGTAGAAGGGGTGTCTGGAGTGGAAAAGAGAGCAAGTGCAGCATGGATTAGTTATTTGGGTGGTTTGGGCTCCTGACAAATTGCTATTTAGCAAATAATAAATTTCAAATGCACACCTAATTGTCAAAATTAAGGCATTTGAGCCTTGTAAAAATAATGTCATTGCTATAATGGGGGGTCAAGAGGTGCTGGTTAAGAATTACGCACAGTCTGAGCTGTGGTGCTAGAGGACTGCATGTATGTGTTTTACGAGGTCTGGTGACTGAAATACGTGTGGGAAGATGATGAGGAACGCCTCTGTCTAGTCAATGTGTGATTTTTAAAGAAATATATACACTATGGTGTTTGGCCGTTACAGGGTTTTACATATCCGAGGCATTGTTAAGTGATTAAGGGATCCTCACGACCTGTCTGTGAATGAAGAATAATTACCAAAAAATTCATGCTCCGTGGCATAAATGCTTTCGTTTTTGAGAAAACGCCCTTCTCTCTGTTGTCAAGTCGATGGCAGACCATGGTTTTAAGTCAGGTGTGTTACATGTGCAGAATCTACTTACTTGTGTATGTCAAGCTGTGTATGTCGAGGAGCCACAGAAACCTAACTGACACCAAGGAAAAAAGAAAAAATGATAAGTTAATAAGCCCCAAGGCAACATCCCTGCATGTTCATTGCTGCAAAAGTAAGTGTGTTAAGCAATAATCCTCTTTTTTTCTCTCTTGTTTTCATTATCCTGGATACCCTCAGATCTTCCTTCTGTGTTGAATGCCTCGCTTCAAGGGGTGTATCTGCTGCAGTCTGTTAAGGATGTGAGAAGGAAGCAGGGTGAAAGCTTATTGGGACCATCTCCAGTGCAATTCCAACATCTTCCATTCTGAAATCTAGAAAAAAAATGTCCCAGAAATATCGAACCATGTAGCAGAATGGTATGGCATTTTATTTTTTACTGTTTCTTTGGCAAATGAAGGTAGTTATCATCACCCCTCAAGTGAATTTTCTAAATCTCTTTTCTGTTTCTATCCCAAAGGAGCATATATATTTGTCGTGTGGGGGAACAGGTTGTTTAATGCCTTGGAAACCTTGCGTGATTTGATTATTTTAATTTAGTGTCACTGCTCCAAAGGCAACCCCACAGGCACTGCTCCTTACCCTCTCCTCCACGTCTGCTCCATGTAACTCCAAGGTCTTGAACCTCATCATGTCTGAGCTGCTGGTCACAGACAACATCTCCAGCACTGCTGGCAGACCCAGGAAATTTATATGCTGAAATTGAGGCCAACAAAGAGCATTGTGTTTAATGTCACCTGCACCTTGCAGTATTGCTGCCTGTGGCTGGTGAAGGGTGGTTACCTGCCTTGTGCCTGAAGATCCTGATTTTTTTTGTAATACCTTTGAGGAGTCACACCTTCAACATATGTTGTTTTGTCTTCTCACTGCCATGACAATGTTTTCAGGGCTCAGCTTTAATGAAACCAAATGCTACTCAGTTGGAACAAACCTGTCCCCTATATATATTTGGGATATACATTGTATATATATATATATATATAAATAATATATGTGTGTATCTCGCAAATATACATATATATATATATATATATGGGATACGCATACATCTTTATTACATATATATATATGTATTTTTGTCAACTGACCAGATCAGTCATGTACTCTGTTAGTCAGGAGGAGCATTTGGTTAGTACTTTTCTTCAATGATTTTCTTGAATTCCTCCAGAAACACTTTTTGAGGGGGAGGGCAGTGTCCCACAGAAAGCATGTGGCTTCTTAGGGATTTAGATAGAAATTCTGTTGCTAGGAAGCCTGTAAAGAAATATGTAGTATGAATATCCTGAATACATCCAGTCGTCCTCAAATAGCGCTTATATCCATCTGTCACATGTCAACATTTGTTTATGGATACATCCTTTCCCAAATCTCAGTCTACTCCATTCAAAACTTTGTGAGTTTGCTGTTAAATCATCATCTTCACCTATCCGGATAAATCCAAATAACTCTTCTGGAAATAATTAGCTTTGACCTCAAGCAAAGCACTTTTATTGTTGAGTTGCTGCATTTCTCCTTTAGCTTTCACTCCCTTTGCTCAGCTATAGGTGTAATTTATTCTTTATTTAAGCTTTTTTTTCTGGTACAGATTTCATAATTGCAATGTAAGCATTACACTAGGACAGGGCAAAGATTAATTTGATTTTAATTCATTTTTTAATTGCAGTTTTCTCCAAAGCTTGAATTACATTTCTCAGTACACTTAGAGTGGCTACATTGGTCTAACATAAATATTAACCCACTTAAAGCTACGTATTACTTTTGATCTTAGAAAAATTGTTCCTTAAGTTTAGCAAGACATTTCAGCTCCTTTCACCATGAAATTGCCACAAGCGAGCAAGAACAGAGCTGTGCTATTAATTCCACGTGCGTGGCATCACATTATTCTTTAAAGCCTGTGTAAATTAGCCTTTGAATGGGGAATCAAGTTCTCAAAGACATTTATGGATTTACAGTTATCTGATCTCAGAGATGTGTCTGAATTTTCCATGTTCTGTATCTGGACTAATGTTTGTCTGGGCAAGGGCTATCTGCTGCCGCTGAGGTCGCAAGAAAAGATTTAACATTTGTGCTAGAAAGAAAAATAGACCAGAGCATCTGGAGTCATTGTCATCCCCAACATATCCCACTGTCCTGATGCACTTTGCAACTCAAAAAACATTTGTGAGTTTACAGCAGGATCTACATCCTTGTCACCAGGTACCTCGCGTTAAAGAAAAAGCTCTTGTGCTCTGTGGATTAATCTCGTTTCTGGCACACTGACGGGTTGATCATATGTTGGTGATGGTCCTTAAAAAGCTTCTGGTTTTGTGTTCCGACCCGTTGTGTTCTTAGATAAAAGATGTCCCCATTGCACATTGTTTTCTTTCCTGGAAAGCTAGTTTGGCCTGGGTAGATAGCAGTGCCATTACCCTCACCCCACGAAAAAGGCTTGATAGATCAGTGCTTTACTTCTAAATTTGTCTGAAGAATTCAAACAGCAAAATGATAGTCTGTTACAATTAGTTATGCCATCTTGGAGTTTTGTGGCTGCAAGTGTCTCTGATTTGGGGCATGGTGCACGTGGGACATGTGTGTACCTCTCGCACACACCAGAGGACCACCAGGAATATGCACCTTTTCTTTCTTATTTTAGCAATTGTGCAGCTCTTAAGAATAACAATTCAAGCAAATAAATGCCTGCTCCAAGCACAGGCAATGTTTAATGTTACCTCCCGAGGTCTGTGGTCTCATTAAATGAGATCACTTTGAAGGAAAAGACTACATCCGTCAGCCCTTAATCATGTAACCAGGCTCCAGCTGCTGTGTCACATCCCAAGCCCGACGATACATGTTCCTTGGCTTTGTTTTGTTTTTAGTAGCAGCTTTCCAGGAAGACTTGTGAGCATTTCAATGTCCTCTTGATGAGAAGCGAGAGAAGAGATGCTCCAGAGGTCAGGGGGCAGTGGCAGCCCTCGGCTCCTCTGCGTGGGGATGGGTGACGGCGAAGCACATCCGGATGCTGAGCAGTGGGGTGGCAAGTCAGGATGGGGTCTGGAGCCTCTGCTCAGTGCCACACACAGCCCAGGGATCATCCAGGGAGGTTCAGGGTCATGCTAGTGGGTCTGGGACACTTGGATGGAGGAGGCAGGAGACTGGATGCAGACGTAGCTGCTGCACAGATTCAGTTTGAAATCAGTTCTGACGTTTTTTTTTATTTTTTTTTTGCTTGCTTTCCCCCCCTTTCACCACCTCCCTTTCCTGCAAAGCACATCTCTCAGCATGCTGGCAGTGCCATGCCCCTCTCTATACACACATATTTGCCAAGCGTGTAGTCTACAGTGGAGCATCAAAGATCGTAGCTCCAAAAATGAACTTACAGGAACTTCAGACACATCATTTGAATGGATTTACTGCGTTATTTAGCTGTTGAGAAGAATCTTAGGACTGCATCTCTTCCCTGGCATGTTAAGAGCCATTTATGAAGGTGTCACTCAAGTTTCTTGCTTGTAAAATGTCACCTAAGCACTGGCCCTGCATGTGGAGTTTCCTATTTGGTGGCAATGATGAAGCATTCTAATGTTGTTGGGAATTAGAATATGTATTCATGCTTTTATTTAAGTACCATTGTAGTTCCTGTAATTTTTCGATGGATTATATGTGGGTACTGGCAGCTTCAGTGGTTTTATGGCCAGTTTGTGCTGCCACTATGACATTAAAACATTTGGAAGGATTTTTGGTGAAGCTTTGCTCGGTGCCATGTCCTCCTTTTTCAGAAAAGCTTTTGTTGGTCTAGATGAAGAAATAATGAAGGAATCTGTGATTTCCATATTTATTTGAAATACAAATATATTTTTGTCAAGCAGGTAATCAGAAGACATACGAAGAGGTCATCTCAATGAACTTTCCCTTTCTAGATGAGGAGGCCTTCCATCATGTGGTAATAGATAACGTTGCAGAGCTGCCCCTCCAGTAAATGTCACTTCAAGCCTGCCAGTGTTTTAATGAGGTAACCAGGAACTACTAGGTTTTTACAGTGTTTTCCAGGTGTGTTTTGAACAAGAGAGGTGAAATAGGTAAGGACTTGATCCCATTAATAAAACTTCCTCAACATAAGGGAGCACTTTACTGTAGGGGTGATGGAGCGCTGGAACTGGTTTCCAGAGGGGTTGTGGAGTCTCCTCCTTGGAGACCTTCGAAAGCCACCAAGACATGAGCCTGGGCACCCTGCTAGAGGTGGCTCTGCTTCAGCAGGGGCTGGACCAGATGGACCCGGAGGTCCCTTCCCACCCCGACCAGTCTGTGAGTCAGAAACCTGACCAGAAAGTGCTGGTGACGTGCAGCGTGGATACGCACCGGCCTGGCCTATTCTGAATTTCCTCATCTTCATATTTAGGCGTCAGCAGTGAGTTGGTGTTTCAGGTTCCACATTAACAATAACATGGAGCTTTGTCTAAAGTTTCTGTGAACGAGCTCAGCAACCTGTATTTCTGGTAGTCGAACAGAGATCCAAAACAGGAGGATGAGCATAAAGGATTTGGGGAGGGCGGTTTGGGTCTGTGCATTCGACTCCTTGTGCGTGCTGAAGTGATTTTTTCACTTCTTTCCAGTGCTTTGCTTCCATGCTTCTGGTCATGGATCTTCTTTTAGTGAGGTGTTGAGGGCTGGGTGTATGAAAGGTGTACGTCTCCTCCAAAATCCTTACGATCCGTATTTTTTGCTGTACTCCTTGAACCTTCTGTGCGCTCATGTGTGCTTGTTCTGGAAAGATGACAAAGACTTCTAGTAAGAATGGGGTGATAAATCAGGACTGTACTTTAACTGAGGTAATTGCAGTCCTGAATTTGCTCAAGTGTGTAGCTTTCCATACTACTTTATTCTAAACTTAGAGGTGATTTGAATGTTGGTTATTCAGCAACCAGGATGAGTGGAAATACTTACGTAGGTGGCTGGCTACGGGGTTTTATCGCGTCTCTGAAATAGAAGCAATATTCCTTTTCATTTGTGTGGAGACTTTTGCCTGAGGATGTTAATGCAACTTTATAACATTCTTGGGAAGAAGAACATGATTAAATCTAGTCTGCCAGTAGAGTAGATTTAGTCACACGCCAGCAGAGAGGGTGTACCCCAGTGGGGAGCAGAACCATATTTTCCCCATCTCCTGAGTTTAGAGCCTATATTGGCCAAAATCACATGCTCATGGTGGCAGATATGTTTTTATTTGTAGATGAATAAGTCCTTCACAGTATCCATTCTTTCTTATCGGTATGGTCCTTCAAATCACAGCAAACTGTTTGCTGATGATTGGGATCAAACTGGGGCTGATGTACGCGAGTCTTTACTATCCTAACACAGCATTTCTCCACATTTTACGTAGCGATGAAATCTGACTTACGTTGGGGATGTCTTTTGTATGTTATGAATAAAAAGAAAACAGCATAGCACTTCCATTTGAAACTCTGAGAAACATATAGTCATGAGCCAAAGCTCATGGCAATCCATTGCCAAAGGAAAACACAGGCTCTCTTAAGAAGTTTCAAGAGCCTCAACAGAGTTTATCTTTGGCAATCATGAAATAGAAATTAGCACTCTCAGCTAATGTTAGCTGGTTGATGCTGTGGGTAATTCCCTTACAAAAATACATTTCTTTTTCTTCCTTTGAAATACTTTTTCCTCCTCCCCCTTGTTCTTCCTCTGCTTATTTTTCCTGTTTGGCACATGAAGAGTGATGGAATTTTGTTGATGAGGCACTGAGATGCTGCTGCTTATTTGGAAAATTGGTCCTGGTGGCTCAGTGAAACTCCCCTTTCCTCAGTGCTCTTGTCCTTTGTCCTCCTTTGGAGATATATTGGTTATTTTTGATGGAGGAGAGGGTCCTAGCTTTGTCCCCATCAGTCTTCTCAGTGGTCTAGTAACTGCTTCTGTGAGTATGATCAGGTGAAGCATATAACGAAGCTGGAGGAACACAAGCTATTTAAGGCATTTACTGAAGACAATGAAGAAAGAGCATGTGGAAATTTACGGTCTTAAGGTGTTGCCTGAGCTTTTGCAGGACTGACAATACCAAGAAAATAAAGTGACTGCAAGGAAACGCTGCAGAGAGGGGCTGGAGAGCACGGCGGGAGGAAGCCAGGCAGGTTCAGCGCTACCGTGCTTCAAAGCACTTGGCCGTGTGCTCACTCCATCAGGGCAGCCAAAATAGCCTCCTTCATCTTCTTCACGGTCTCTGCTTTCTGGAAACTTCACACCAAGTACCTGCCTTAGAAACGCCTCGTTTTTTGCGGGCAGGATTTATAAATAGATGCGTTTATGTGGTGGTTGATTAAAAAAAATAAAAATCCCAGTAACAGAGTTACTGTGTGATGAATTCTCCATGCTTGCCTAAGGAATCGATACCCTCCTTGATTCTCACAGTATGGATTCAATTTATATGTGCTGAGGGAAGCAGGAATGCACTTTTCTAAAGGAAACAAAATGATTCTTTAAGTTGTTTATATAGAGTATTTTATTTGCAGATGAAGAATATCATGTGCAAGTGTAATAGATCTGTCAGTTGCAAATGATTTCTATGTATATAAAAAGAGATCAAAGATATAACCTTCCCAAAATAGACCTCTTTATGTAATCATTGTAAAGTACTACCACAGGCAAGATAAATAGAGGCTCATCATGGTTGTAATGTATTTAGAAAGTGGAGTTCAAGCCTAATAAGGAAATTATTTTGATATTATTGCCGTTCATATATTTTAATCATTTATGAGCATAATATCAAGAACAAGAGAAAGGTTTTATAGGCTGAAGCATTAGAAAGCAGGTATCTTGTTCCTTTTTCTTTCTTAAAGATTTGGACCAATATAATTTTGTGCAAGAAGTGTTTTTTTTTTTTTTTCTTTCTCTCTTTTCTGGGCTATCTAATGTCAGTTCAAAGTGGAAAGGAAATGAGAATAATATAACAGAGGTTTGAATATCTGACTCGAGTGAAAGGAAACCAACAACTAAATTATTTTAAGGCATAAAACATCATTTCGGTTGCTTTTGCTAGGGAAATAAGGTATGTGCTCCTAGTTTGTGTTTTATGAGCAGCTTTATAAATCCCTTACATTTTTTCAGCAGAGATGAAGAGATCAGAGTCAGGATCCTGGAAGCATTTTTTGCAGAAACCTTAACTAGGATGTGTATAAGCAGAGAGCTGGTGTGGTTTATAAATGTTTCCAGGGCTAGGGCCTAGAAGGAGAAAAGAATTAGCGGAGCTTTTAGTTCACCCCATTGCCAGCACAGAAATGTGCAGCAGAAGAGGGGAGCCAGCAGCTAGAGGCACTTCTGCTGGTTCCTGGAGGCCCCCCCGAACAAAGCAGTCTGTTTTGTCTTGTCTTTTTTTTTTCTTATTTCTTTTTTTCCAGTAGTCATTTAGTTATTATTTGGCCAAGCTGTGCTCACTGCAGTATCTTTCATACTAATTTAGGCACTCCAGCTTTTGAATGATTAATGTTGCCTGCGCTCAGAAATCTCATCGAACCTTTCCAGCGCTGAGCTGGGTTGAAGTGTATGGGCTGGGTTTGATGTGAACTGCACTGCGCTGTACAGGAATAACTAACTCGTGTCTGGAGTAGGCTAATATATATATTTATATCCTGTAAGCAACCAGCTGACCTTGCTGTCTTGGCCAGCAGTAAGCCCGTGTCTCAGTTACCGTCTGTTGCTTCTCTGGGGACTCACTGGTGTTGCTGCTTTCAAGGCTTTTCTCTTCTTTCCTCTCAAATATCTGTTTGCTGTTATTCCCCCCCACATGTAATACTGCCTGTATTTCTAATTCCACCCCCCCCCCCCCCCCATATTCATACCCATATTTTGGCCTCTTTCATTTTGACAGTATTGGCAGCAGGCACTAATGACATGTATGAGACCGTCTCATTTTAACTAAATCCAGGTCCAGCATTTGCCTGACAGCCCTCGTTTTTATTCAACAGCCCACTGCCACCTACCATCACCACTTCTTATCTGCCCTTTGACGATTTTTGTTTATAAATAAAAAATGGAATAAATGTTTCATTTTGAGTCTAGCAGTCAGCAGCAGTGAGTGCTTTCCTGGAGTTCAGTCAGTCAGATGCAGCGCGTGTGAAGTGCGGTAGTGAATGCTCTTCATTCACTAATTCGGGTAGGTTCATCAAAATTGCTTTCTGCATGAAATGAAATACCCTGGGGGAGAGGATGTTTTGAAGGCTGCGTGGCAAGAAATGTTCATATAGAAATTAATATTCAGTGCCGAAGAGAAGTTGGCTGTTAATTTTCACAAGTGTTTTATGATGGCAGTAGTACTTTAATACAGAAAGCACTTCATAGCTAGAGAAAATAGATAACTCTATTATCTGTAAACAACAATAGAAACTATACATCAAGTTGTTTATGTAGCCATCCCATTTTTAAGATTTAGTGAGGCTTACTTTTAATTTTTGTTTCTACCAAGCCTTCCTGATTTATCACTTCAATGTCTCTCGGTTTATTGTAGAGCTGAACTGAGCACGGTCTCCCCTCCGTAAATAAACACGCCCCATTATTGTAGTGTCTGTTAGCACAAAACTCAAAAGTAATATTTAGGTGATAAACTTGCATAAAATTTGGTTGTTGTCTCCTCTGATTTGTTCTGTCTTCTCATTAGCAGATCTACTTGACAGTAGATGACTGCCTAATAGAACAGGAACAAAAAAAAATCTGTCTTACCAGCTCAGGCTCTCGCGACCCACTGTTCCTTCTCCAGGACCAGGCTGTCCCAGGTACTTTGGGGAAAGAAGAATGGACTTCTGAGAGCAGGTATTTCATCAAATGCTCACCAAGAGACAAAAAGTCTTCGTAACCCTCCCACAGTCTCACCTGTTCCCCAAGAGATGAAAATGTACATCTCTGCCACGTCTTTATTCATTTCCATAAAATCTGTTGCTTTGGTGGGGAAGAGAATCTTTTATAAAATCTCGCTGAGCTATTGGCCTTACTCGTGCTTTGGAGAAATGAGTTTAAAATATTTAGATGAAGTTGCCTTTTGATTTTAGTCCATCTAAAATACCAGTCAGATAATTGGTATCAACATCAGCTGTTTTCATCTGTGTAAAATTTGCATTTGGAATTTTAAATTTTCTTTTGAAATCCAACACAGTTATTGAATGGCTGCAGAAAAGGCAGAGGCCACTGTACGCTTGGACTTATTTTAATTACTTAATGATCAGCTTTTAACTTTCAAGTGTACTATACAGCCCTCATAGCAGACTAACTTAAATGGCAAGTGGGAGGTTGAGGGGAGGGCAAAGCCCACTAAAAGGATTTGAGAGAGAAAGAAAGGCACAAATGAGTACTTGTGCTGCCCTCCCACACACCCGCACACTTTCTGCTGATAATTTTTGCCCTGAGGCAGGGCACATCCATCAGTTTAGGGAATTTGATTTAAGCTATGTTTCTGCTCCTTAACCTTTGGAGAACCGGTGAGGTCAAGCCCAGAGGAATTGTCCTGGGCCTGGTGGGAACCCATCAGTGGCACAGCACCACGGAGGTGAGCTGAGTGTGATGGCTTGTATTGTCACATACAGGCTGGTGTTTCTCAGAATTGAGGAAAGAGCCTGGTGGTGTAAATGAAAGTGGATTATTTGTTCAGGGAAGTGAATTTGTGGTTGGAAATTTTTAGGAATCATTTCTACAAACTGTCATGGCTGTGCGTCTTTGTCTCCAGTTAGATAGAATTATCGGACCATTAAGGTTGGAAAAGACCGCCAAGATTATCTGGTTCAACCGTCCTCCCTACCACCAATATCACCACTAAACCATGTCCCTATCCTTGCAAGATACTTGCAAGGGCCAGAATTAAAAGATAATCCAGCTCTTTTATCACCCTTACACATTTTGGTTGCTGTGTCTGCTGATGGCAGCATAATGACAGTCTCTCCTCAACCCCAAACATTGGTCCTAGTCTTCCATCTCATCTTCCTTTCTAAATACTCTGGAGCAATACCACAATACATTGCCACTTGGTAGGTTGATGTTTCAGACCTTATCCTTGGGAATGAGCAAAGCCTCGTGTCAGCAGCGGTGGAGGCCGGGCACTTCCTCACATGTCCTGAGAAGGCTGGGGAGAGGGCAGGTGATGTGCACCCATAGACCTGCAGGCTTGTCTATGGCTCCTTGGAGAGTCCACCTCGATCATCTCAACAGAAACGTTCTCCTGAGGGACCAGGAGGTGACATTATTCCATTTGTGTTTTCACCAAGCCTGTTGAACATCTGCTGGGGGAGGCAGAAAGGTGGGAAAAGCCAGACGTATCAGACAGTAAGGCTGGGGAGGCTTCGTGTGAGAAACTAATTTTTCAAGAGGAAACATTCTATTTGAATCGTAACTGAAGATGATTTTTATTAACACTTGCCTAGACAGAACCATAAAAAAAAAAAGACAAAAAGTGTTGATCCAGCTTGTATGGTCCTCAAAAGAACAATAAAAAAAGTTATGGCCTCAAAAATGTTATGGAGGTAAAAGTAAGGCTGTCTTATGTTAAAGAATATTCGGTGGCACATGGGATTAAATGCAGATGCACTCACCGAGTGCGTGCCCTAGCCCTTGTGCTTGTGCATGTACAAAGTGTGGAGGCTGCTGTAGGCAGCACCTGGCAGAGGTTTGTTTCAGGTCACCCCCTGGGCAAGAGGCTGGCGCTCTTGTGGAGACTGGGAGAGTAATGGAAATCCCAAATTTGTGTGGATAGAGAGTGGATATTAAGGTTGGTAATTATATTTGGAGAACTATTAATTTATGACAACTGAAATTTTGAGACTCTGAAACAAAAGAGTCCAACCCCTCTGTGGAGAGTGGACTTCTTTCTCAGTATTTATTTTTAATGTGCTCCTAAGATCCAGCAACTGGATTTCTACCACTTCCTCAACTGGTAGTTTTGGGGAGGCTCTCTTATTTTCAAGATACGTTTGACAGGACCTGGAATGGTACTTGTAACTCTCCTATTCTTCCATGTCTTTAATTCAAGTTATAGCTAAAAGTTTCAATGGTAATCACAGAGGTTCTGAAAAAGCAGAAAGAATGCTTTTTTAAAGCAGCTGGGCTAGAAAATACCCATGAAAGGAAAGAGTGAGGAAATTATCAATATTTTATTTGAAATAATGGAGAATGTCCCTGTTAATGATGGTAAAATGTCCATATTTGCACTCAGTTGATGACTGTTCATTTTAGAATTCATAAAACATGAAAATATTTAGATTTCTCTTGTAATTTGTGTAAACTTTGGACTGAACAGCATTTGGCAATGGCCCTTCAGTTACCGTGAATGTTTTTCTCGGTCCTCCCTTGAGAGAAATAAAACCACATTAGGAAAAGCTGCGGGTACTCATGTTCTTCCTAGCCAAGCACTAAAGCATTCAGCCTCGTAGCTAGCTCCGGAGGTGGACCAAGCTATAAAGTGTAGTTACCAAGTTGTGCTGTAAAGCACTTTATATCCTACCGGCACGATGTCCTATTTTGCAAAGCAGTTTATGGGACTGTTCAAGCCCGGCCAGGGAAAGCACATCACCTCCTTTCAGGTGAGAGCCACGTCTTAAAGCATGTCAGTCGGGACAGTTTTGAATCCTGCTGTAATGAGAGCCTTCTGTACGTAGCAGAGAGATGCTCAACGTATCTAGAGCGTGAGGTGAGTCTTTTCTGTAGTCTAGGGAGGTGGTGTTTGATGGAATTGCATCTGTACTTCCTCGTGTTATTTATATCCGGTGATACTGCCTTCTCTGCCTGATGTAATCTCTGTTATCTCTAGTACATATAGCTTCCCTCAGGCTTCTTATGAAAATGAGGCATTTATGATTTCCCTGGAAAATTAGATTTTACCTAAATACATCCACACTGATTACAAAAAGCGTTACAAAAATCTTCACATTTAAGCTTGCATGAATGTTTCCATCCAAATTCCTTGACTGCAATATTAAACCTTTCCGATTTTTTCCTCCAAGGGGAGTTTTTTTTTCCCTTCTTTATTTCTGCCTGAAGACTAATATATGTTTTCTGAACTTTGAGTAAAAGTTGATCATCTGCTCTTGAGCAAAAAGGTAGACAGAAAAGTTCTTATTATTAAGCAAAAGCAAATGAATCTTGCAGCTCAGGTTATATACAACACCAAGAGCTTGAATACTTTCAGAGTCTTTAAGGTGTAATTCAGGTGTGAACAATTTACCCACGGTGTTATGGTAGCTGCTCCTTGTTGCAGCTTTTGCAGTTCCCCTAAAGAAAGCTTGCTGATGGCAAAAGGGAAAGCATATACATTTTTAACCATGTATTATCTAAAATGTGACTGCATGTGAAAGAAAAAGGCTTCAGGGTAAAACTTTCAGTAGTTTAGCTGCGACTTGGTATAAAATAATGTCACCGATAGTCCTTTTAGCCCACAACATAATAATTAGAAGGCAACCTGTTAGTCCTGTCGCAGCAAAGGCATTTCCAGCTCTCCTGCTCTCCTGACCCATCCCTGCTCTGTCTCAGACATCCTTGAAGTGCTACAGAGTGCAAGTGCTCTAAAAGAAAATGATTCATGATATAAAATTGCTTCTGTGAAAACACCATTGGGAAATTATTAATCTGTATAATTTTCTCTCATGATGGCTGTCAGTGCATTAGGGGACAACAAGTGGGACAAGCTTCCCCGTGGCTAATGCTTGTGTGTTTTTCTCCTTTGTTGTTCAAACTTAAGCTTTCTTTGACCAAAATGCTTTCTAATCATGTTGAAATCTTTGCAAAGTCAGCCAAGGAAAGCTTTTTGATTTGAACTACTGAGCTGAGATTAGTCAGCCTGTTTTACCTGCATTAAAGTGCCACCTTAGGGGAACACAGAGAGGGGCTTGTTTTAGGATTTTGTTTTGTTGTGTGTCATAATAAATGCACCACATCACTGCAGCACAGAACTGGGGTAGGTACTTAGAGCAGCAGCAGCTGAGATTTCTAATAGGAAACCATTTGGGTTTGATCACTGGCAGGGTGCTCAAAATTGACAAAATGCTTGGAAGTTACAGGATTCGTCTGAATTTGTAGTGCTTTGCTCTGCAGAAAAGGGGCCAGCAAGGAGATTTCTCCTTGTTTCCACATAAGGAGGAAAAAGCACATTTGGCCAGGCGAGATGACTGGTGATTGCTACTAAAAGGAGGCACGCACGCCAATGTCCCATTCCTCATGTTTGTTAAAATGCAAGTGAACAAATTATTATTTCACTTCTTCTAAATCAGCAGTAGCACATGAAGTCTTAAAGAGGGGATGTATTTTGAGTTTTGGCAGATATGGACAGGGAAGGAAATTGTTTGCCAAATTTATATTATCTGCCGTGGTTCAACCTTTCAGATTTTTTCCTATTTAGCTCTTGAGAAGAAAAACAACCTTTAAAAATAAGTAAGTGCAGTAATGACAAATACAAGGGTGGAAGAGAAAGGAGGAGAGAATAGTTTAAAGAAAGACTTGGCAATCATACAGGAACATCCTTAAGCAAAAATGTAGAAATTTTATGTAAATCAGACCCGTGCATTTAAAAACTCTTGAAGCAGAGTCTACAGCCCAAGCAACTGAAACTTGTTTTTTATTTTTAATGATTACCGTTCTGAAATTTACTGAGCCGACTATGCATAGCCTTTGCTTTTCAAAAGCAGTATCTACTTCATCCTTAGTATATGGTCAAAAACTTCTCTATGCCTACTAAGAGAGAGATACAGCAGTGGTGCTTGTTGCTGAGATGCTTCTAATCTTCTGATGCTTGCAGCATCTCCAGGGGATCCCAGATGTGTGATCACCCCTGGGATGCCTTTTCCTTTGGCTTGAGGAACCCCCATGCTTACAGATGCCTACCTAGTCCTTCATGAGGCATTCATGGGGTCCGAAATAATTCCCTAATGAGAACCAAGCTAAAACCTATGACTGGCAGTCTACTGTTTAATACCATTGAGATGACTAACTGAGCTGGGGTGTGCTCAGAGTTGGCATACCCCCTGTTGTGTTCCGTATACCAAACGAAAAGTGCTTTTTGAAGTTGGTTAACTTCTCCTAGGTAGTTTTGCCTATTCTGAAGACTTCGGTGGACACAGTACAGAGGTAATGAACCAGCAGTGTAAGAGACAAAAGAACTGAGAGTGCTTAGGAAACAGTATGGTATATTTGTTCCCTGTGACACTGTCATCAGCATGCCTGGGCAGAGATTTACAGTGTAGGCACTCGTCACTTTGGAAGTAGGCAAAGGCCACTATATTACACGAGGAAGCAAGCTGGAAGGCTGTGGATTTTATTCTTTAGATCAGTGGTTTTAGTTATTGCAGAGCAAAGAAAAAACGCCTGAAGCCTGTAATTGAAGCCTTTGCACTTCTGAAGTACACCAGCTTGTATTACTTTTGAAACTTGTCCCATTATTGTTAATGGAACCTGTTCGTAAAATCTGTTTCCCCAAATGCTTACCAGAATGAAAGCATCGCACAACAAAATTTAGAATTATAGAGAGATGTCTCTTTTCTCTTTTGTACTTCTTATTTTATTTGTACTTTCTCTATTATATAGAAACATACGGAGGAGAATAAATAGAAAAAAAACATACGATAGGGGGAAGGTAGAAAAATTAGGAGACATAGGCAAAAGAGAACAAATGTGTTGTCACGTATGCCATTCCCATCACTACAATATATCAAATTATCTTATAATCTGTTTCCTTGTTTATCGGAGTATCAGAGTCTTGGCCAAAAGATGACAGGCTGAAGCAGGGGCACTCGAACTGAAAGGCCGAATCTGTGCCTCGCACTGGTGAGCTCCCTGCCGCTGCTGAGATGCTCCAGATGGTTTTTAGGATTCTGTCCCGAATGGCGTGCAAACCACACGCTGAGTGGAGCGGTCTGTGGTGAAAGGTTGTTGTTTTAACACAAGATTTTATGCTGTATCCAGTGACAGCATATTCCTGAATCTTTGTGGCTTGCAATTTGACCATCAGCACAAGTTTGCTTTCTGAAGATTTTGCAGATTGAGAACAAAGGCTAAAAGAAATGTGAGGAGAAGAAAGATGAGGTATTTTTGTAGCCAAGAAATAAAGTACCTGCTCAGCACTGAGTTTTCCTGGCAAGCCAGGCCTGGTCAGTCTAAATCTCTGGGAAATTAAAATACCTCTTCGTGACTGACATGGATTTATAGCTCTCCCTCAGTTCTGTTTTAGCTTATAAATATATTCTATAAAAACACTTACGAAGACACCTACTTTGCATAAAATTGGGCAAATAATGAAATATGTCAAATATGTAGATAAATTAGAGCTTCTTCATTTAGTTGCTCTGCACTGCTGAAGGACAGTGGCAACCAAGAGAATATAAACAGGTCGAAGAGAAATCCAGAAGCAAGTTTTTATATCTTCCTTGTCAAATATAGAAACTCCTGTAATATTGATCCCTCGGTATGTATTAGTTTACATGGCAGAAAGGCCCCTTATGAAAATTTATGAAAGCCCTTTGGAAATATCTCGTCAGTTTTCAGGACTCGGCTATCAGGTTGTTGTTACCATTGATTAGACTTTAAAATGACTCATCTGCGTTGCTGTATGTTAAGGCATGAGCTCTCTTCATTTCGTACATGGATCCACTTCCCAGCTTGCAGTTGATGAAATACAGACCCTTTGCCTTAAGAATAAAGAGGCGGCGCGAAGCATTGAGCACTAGCTGCAAAAAATAGCTTCTGTGCTGTTGTGTTTAGGGCTGGCTTTGTGAAAAATTGTTTCTTTTCACTGCAATTTTGCTATGGTACAAAGAGGAAAGATAGCGGCACATCAAGCTCTAGCAGGGCAGTCTGTTAGAAAATTCTGTCTTTGATCAGAGTAAATGCATAACTAATTGCACCGTCTCTTGCCACCCAATGGATCGAGACACTTCACTTTCCAGTGGTGTCTGTCCTTTTGAGTCGTGGTGCGACCTGATAGAGATCCTTTCACTTCTAATAAGTGAGAGAATCTTCCCAATTAGCAGTTGGGAATTGCCACCTGTAAAATGGCAGTGATAATTGTTACCTAGCCAGGAGGAGTGTTATGACTCTAATTAGTGAGTGTTTTAGTGTTCAATGGGAAAAAAAAATGTACAAACTCTGCTTTGATTTTTCTCTTTTAAGGCTGTATCTATTAATTCTGCTATTGTGGAATTGTTTGGAGTGCTTTCAGGTATGAGACTGGTAATCCAACAGGGCTTTGCCATTCTGTAATACCGTGGTTCTTGACCAGCCTGAGGTAAAAAGGGTTTTTCTCACAGATGTATGGAAAATAATGGTTCAGAACTCTTCGCTTCCTTTCAATAGCATGTTCTAAAGGGAAACTATTTTGAATAGAAATGCAAAGCAAATCATAGGACTTCAATAACATTTTCATCTTGCTGCTGATTAAGGACATGAGTAACTTGGCACTTGTGAGTTTTCCTATAAGTTTGCAAGGGCTGCTTGAGCACAGTTGTTTCCAGGACAGACAATGTTACCTGCCTTTCTGACAAGCTTTGATGATTCTGTCTGATCTGTCTTCCGTGTGTTTTGGTTTCATTTTTATTTTTTAATTTAAGTTTCTTTTTTTGTCAATATTTCAGCACTTCCTGGGTAAATTACCACAGCAAGTCTCCCAGTAGACTTCCTGGACCCAGTAGACTTCTTCTGAATGGTTTTCTCCATACATATATAGAAATATGCTCATTAAAGTACTTAGTTACCTAAAGTATGGGGATGCTTCTCAAAAAAACAACCAACCAGTATAACATAGTGTAATGTCAGAAGACCTTCCTACCACATCTTGACTTCGGGATTTTGTTCACAGAAAACATATGCTGTTGTCCACTATTTTGTCTACCTGCACATTTCTGGCTAAGTGTGTCTCTCTTGTACCGTGTCTTACTGAAATGGAGACCTTGCAAGGACGTCTTGAAGTTCAGTAAGGTGATTATGGTTCCAATTTAATTGCTAGACAGGCCATAATATTGCTATTATTTAATTATATAATTAAATTTCATTAATTTTTTAAACCATTAAGGAAAAAAAGCGTGCTTAAATATTTGACCATTATTTTGACAGACTAATCCTTGCCTGGAGCAAGGGCTTCTCTTAGCTGTTCTGACATTCTAAGATTATGCAAGCTCCACCTTATTTTTAATTTTACACTTGATTAATTCTATTTTGTTTATGAATTCGTTATTTGCGGCTGACTCCCCAGGATGCTAATTGCTACTGTAAACTACAGATACTGCTGAGCTAATGTATTCTGAAAATATCAGGAAAGGAAAGGATGTCATGACTGCACAGTTCAAAAATGAGCCACCGATTTGTAATTTTGAGTTCTATGCAAAATAAAAAAATCCCTTATTCTTTGCTTCTTTTGGAGAAAATGCCCTTCCCCTCTGTATTTATATCTCTGAAAGGTGACAATGAATCTGGCAAAAAGAGAACTTTTTCTGTACTTGGTTTTGTATTTGATGTGTTTTATTCCATAGTTATTAAGAAGACCATGCATGACCTCCCATATTCCAGCGTAAGGTTCTTCTGAATATAATATTTGGGAATTACATCCTGAATAAAGTCTTAATCTAACTGAAAGTGATACAATGGTGGCATCAGAATTTTAAACTCCTTGCATTGTTCTTTCCTAAATAAATGGAAGTGACATGATCAGTGGCGTGCAGAGTAACTATAAAAACCATAAAGCAAGACATAGACACCGGTCATTTCACATGTAGAGTTGTCCTGGTGGGTACGTGGGGAGCTGGGTAGGGAGCAGAAAACCTTCTTGTTCCTACATTGATCTTCCATTTGGGGACCAAGGCTGAGACAGGAGCAGTTTTTCATGCAGAGATTGGCTTTTGGCAGAGGTCTTTGCATGGATTTCCAAATGTTGTGAAACTTTTGAATGGCCTGAGGCAAACCAGTTTAATGAGTTGGACTTGAATTTCTCATCTTAATAAATATAGATATTTATGTTTATCCACTGCTACAGGATGTCTCAGGGCTCTCCCCTTCCCTGCCAAAGGTCAGAGAGCTTTTCAAAGGTTTTCCCTATTTCTCTTAGGTGTTAAGGTGGCACCTCATTTTCTCGGTTTGGGATGGATTTTGCCTGCCTTCTCCACGTTTCCCCAAAATACGACTCATCCTTTATTGCACCCTCAGCCAGAGCATTAGATTCATCCACTGGGCAATACTGAGATTTTATTTCCTCCTTTCTAGTGGCAGAGCAGTGGTCTACTCCGTGTCAGTGGGAGGCACGTGGTAGCAT
Organism: Cygnus olor; assembly: GCF_009769625.2. Classification (NCBI taxonomy): domain Eukaryota; kingdom Metazoa; phylum Chordata; class Aves; order Anseriformes; family Anatidae; genus Cygnus; species Cygnus olor. The sequence goes on along the minus strand of NC_049170.1, from coordinate 156,238,356 downwards.
TTTCCCTTCTTCAGTCTTCATTAAGTACCTTAATTAACATGTCTCTGGCTTCAGGCTGCCTATTTTATTTGAAGCCTACTGAAGAAACACTGGTAGTACTTTATATGTCAGATTACCTGAAATATTTAGACACGCTTGTCTTCAGTGTATGACTGTTTTCTCTACGTGAATGCCGATTAAAGAAAAAAAGGTGCTTAGACCAAGTGCAAGATCTTCCTCCCTGATAATTCCTCTGATACAGGATGAGTTTTACTCTGGTTCTTTACAGGACTTCTCTTCCACCCACACTTTGAGAGCATTTTAAGATCAGCAAGCAGTTAACGACTAAAAGCATGGTGTTCCTTCTTCATGGGGAACACGGAAATTAGTCATAAATAAATGGAGATCCTTACAGGAGCTGCTAGATAGCCCTGGCTTTCCCCAGAGTGAGGTATAGAGTCTGACAGTCAAGATGGACAAATATTTGGCTGCAGGAGCAGACAGACCTGTCCAACTGCAGGAATTTCTTTTACAGCCCGAAAGAGCTGTGCCGGGCCGGGTTTTATCAGTGAGTAACTATAGCAGAGGTGCTAATTGCTCACTGTACTGAAGATTCTTGCTGTTGTCTCCAGAGAAAGTCTGCAGAAATGTGATGTTTAGCTGGAAAGGCATCGCTGGCCACTCTGGATTTTCAGCAGTTTCTGCCATACCGAAGCAGAATATTATTTGTGCTGTTTGTCTAGCAGCAAGGGCTGTACACTGTATTTTTGTGTTTCATTTGGGCTGAGACTTTGAATTTTCATTGGAAAGCATTAACATGCTGTAACATCCCGAGGATGAAGCGATTACTTTAATAGATGCTTCTGTCTTATTGTGTGGTCTAGAGCGCGTTCCTTGCCATCCCTTTCTCAGTGTTGCCTTCTAGAAAATGAAAAATTTACCAGCAGACTCCTGCAGTCTTCAAAATGGTGAAAAAGTATTGCATTGCATATTAATGTAGCATAATAGTGGAAGTCAGAGTAGAGGCTGACTTAGTCTGTGCAGGGAAAAAAAAAAGTTATTTCATTACCTTTTTATTTAATCTTGCAAGTGCCAAGTCCAAACGTGTCTGTGTGGGCTAACATTCATCTCTCAGCCTCTGGGTTTTATCTTTAACTTGGGTGCAAATGAGCTCAATTTTAGACCCTTGCTAGCTCATCCTTCATTTTTATGATACTGGACTCTTGTGGCCTCTGTCCTCCTCTCATTTGACACCATGTAGTACTTTGAAGCTCAGTTCTAAGAGCCAAACGTGGAGCTTATACGTACTGAAATCAAAGCAAACATTAAATCAGGATGTTTGACTTGATCAGCATTTCAACTGCGTAGGGAACCTGAAAAGTTCTTGATAGGTACAAGATAAGGCTGTGCAGTGGCAGCAAAAGATACTACTTGTTTAATGTCAGCACTAAATAATGTTATGTTGATACTGTTGTCAAATGTCAATTTTCATTGCTATTTTCAGTGTGGCTTGATTGCTGGAAAATTAATACATCAATGTTTTAGAAATACTTAGAGCTTTTCCATGAAAAAAAAAAAGAGTGAGTATTCCAAAGAAAAAAGATGATTTCGCTCCACACACCAAATTTTAAAATTCATACTCAGGTTTTATTCATTAAGGTCAATGGAGGGGAGAAACCTCAGATTTTCAGATTTTAAGTTACAATTTTTTAAATCTTATGATCTGAGACTGCTTCATAGGAAAGAAAAGCAGCTTTCTGCTTTACTTGATTAGTGAAGTATCAAGCTTCTCATATGAATAATATCCTGGCTTAATTTAAAAGTATTTAACCAAATATTTAAATCAGAGCAAAAGTAGGAAAAATAGCATCCTGGTTTAATTAGAAAGCAGTTAAGAAAGATTTATGTAACTACAAGTCTGAGAGGTGAATGAAGTATTAGAAAGTATGGGCTCCCATCTTAGACGTGTCAGAGCTTTGAGAGAGGCTGTCACAGAATACTAGTGACTGTAGTCAATAGGCATCCTTGTCTTCTGTTCCCACCACCACCAGAAGTCTCTCTCTTTGTACGTCAAGCACATACGATATATTTTGTCTGAAAAGAAACCCAAACACTACTTCCTCTGGTTGCAGTCTTGCTTTAACGTGTTTGTGCAGTTTTTTGTGTACATCAATTATAAATATCTCTTCAACATCTTTTATTCTGACATAATTCAATGGCTTTCTTTTAAAGTAAAAGTATTAGTCTACTAAATTGCATTAGTACTCAGGAACTCTCTTTGGTAGTTTTTCTTAGTCATTAAATGTACCAAAGCAGTCTAAAACTGTGTTTCACTTAAGCATAGCTAAGAAGTCTTTATTCTCTGTAGTGGATCCTCAGCTGTAATGTGACCACATCCCTTTCTGCAGATGGAAGGAGTGTTTCAGTTTCTTATATTCCAGACACTTTCAAGGTGAGGCCAGATCTGTGAGAGTTTCATGGTCAGCTTGTCTCTGGAGCATTGTTAAAACATGTTGGTGATGAGACACCCAGAAGCCATTTTGCTGCTGGATTCGGTGTGTGGCCCTATCATTTCTGAAGATGACGCTGAAAGAATCTTAAGTTAGGAAAGTTAAGACTGAATTGTAGAGTCAAATCCTCAAGGAGTTAGGAAATGTAAAAGTTAAGGCTTCTTCTGTGACTTTGAATCGTGATGGACATTCAAACCTTTCACAGGCCCCAATTATTCAATGACTCAAAGTACTAACATGGAGCATGCCATGGCTTCATAATAATTCTTATTATTTCACACCTTCAAAGTCCTTTACAGGCAGGAACTGTGGAGGTCACCTGTAAAAAAGCTCAGCAAAACCATTACCTGGCATGCTGCATTTTTTTTTCAACTCCCTAGTAAGCTTTACATAACATGACATGTTTTGCTTGTGATGTCCTTGGTTCTCTTTCATTTCTTCAGATGTTGACTTTATGTTGAAAACCACTCGACGTGAGACTGACAAGGGCTCCTGGGCATCCTTACTGTGACTAATTGTGTGTGTAAGTGTGGGAAAGCACATAAAGGAGGAATGGACATGCCTGACAGTCATCCTGCTTTCTTTCCACTCCTCTGACATTGCCGAGACCTTGTCTACAAGCGTCCTTTTCCCTTTTGTAATGCACACACCACAGATTTGGTCCTGAAGAGAGGCTTGGATGTTAAATATTTTCACTTCCCAGAGCATTGCATGGGATTGTCCTATTTATTTGTGCTGTGGAGATGCTGTGTAGGTCTGCTAATTGCTTTTATCCCTCCCAAAGTCATCTTGACAAAAAACAGCGTACTTCCCTTCTGCTTGAGCTTGTGAAAAAGAGAGGAGCGGAGAACGAGTGAATTCGAGGTTCCTGCTGACTTGCATGGCAACAGCGATCTCCTTCCAGTTGGAATTAATCAATTATGTAGCTGAGTGAATCAATTTGTCTGCAAAATTGATTTCATGCAACCAATGCAGTTGACTTATTATTAAGGAAGTGAAAATGAGTGCTAAATAATCACTTTGAGCAGACAACTGAAAGGGTTAACTGCAGGCTTGGTAGTCATAGAAATAAAATTGTGGGAGAGAGGAGTCTTGTTGACATGCCACACAGTTCGGTGTGGGATGCACTAATGGGCCAGTTGGCCATGGTGCAGAGCTACTCGCCATCAATGCTAGGATATTTTTCTCCAACTTTGAAGAATTTTATGGCTCTAAGTGAATTCCAGGAGAATAGGTTGACGTACATCTCTGAGCAGCTTGGGGTTGGATGTTAGGCAACGCATTTGAAGGAAAGCATGCAAAACCAAGAACGACTGGGGACAGAAAGGGAACAGAGGTTGGAAGTGACCATTGCATTTGTACAAGGCAGTGTTTTTCTACATCACGTTGTGAAGCTGCAAAAGTTTATTGGGAAATCTGGAGGTCAGTGGGACTAGCCAAATGGTCAGCATTGGTCAGTGAACCAAAACTGGGGGGACGTTCTGTAGGGTCCACCTGTTCCTACGTGGACAGCATGGCTTGGTGGTTGGCACTCCAATACCATGGTGAGAGGTGCCTTAGCAGTGCTGTAGAAAAAACAAACAAACAAACAAGCTTGTACTATGAATGAGCAGGTCATGACATTTTGTTATTTTTCTTATTTTGGTTTCGCTCAGTGAATTGTACAACAGGGCACTTTTTCTAAACTTTTTTTTTTTTCCCTCCAAGTTTTCCTTCCCTTTGAGACTGATTTTAGAAAATAACTTCTCACCTGGTACCTTGAATAGTTTCAGTCTGCGTCTCTCTCTACAAGGAGGATAAACAAAATAAAGAAATGCAACGTAGGCACTAGAAAGACATTAATGATGTCTGAAGGAAGACTCGTAATTTCATAGAGTCATGTGGGAAAATGCTCTATAGCTGCCATTACCAAGGCATTCCCCTTCTTGATTCAGGGATATATTTCTCTTCAGGGTGTACCGGAAGGCTTCCCGCTTATCCCAAGGTAGTATATTAAAACTTGTTTCATAATTTCAGGGATAAGTTCTTAGAAAAGCAGCATTTGTGATTTAGAAATAGAAACTGGATGGATCATCACAAAATCTCTTGTGAGGATTCAGTCAGTCAGATGATTCAGAAGTTTTGTTAATAATGGGAGAAATCTCTGGTCTTAAACGTTGAAAATGACACAGTAGAGGAAAATCAGCCTTTCGGAACATATAGAAGGAAATCAAAGACTCCCCACCCCCACAATGTTTTCCACAACATGAAGTTATGCAATGTAGGGACTCTTCCTCCAACAGTTTATCATTCCTCCTTTAAAACATAATAATTGTAATCAAGTGTCTGTGACATTAACGGTACAGAGAATTTTTTCGTGCATGCCGATAATTCACCAGAGCTGGCAGGAAACCTATTATGCTGTATCAATCACAGTAAGTATAATATCATCAAAGGCTGGGTAATGAAAAAGAAGGGGAACTTGAAGAGAAATTGGAGACAACAAAAACTCATTACTACTTCTCAACTTAGCATGTATGATTTTTTGTTTAGAAAGGGCAGTGCTACCAGGAGGGAACTACAGATTGGCCTTTTTTCTATTCTTTATGTATTTAGAGAAAGATGTTTTATATTCAAATATCCAAACCATGGCACTGCTCCATATTCTGACACTACAGGAGCTTGCTGAGCAAATGGTATCCGTATAGCATCACAAGGTGATGGTCTCCTCTGATTTTAACAGTGGCTGTACCGATGCCTTCAAGAGAAAACCCCACTGAGACTGATCCCAAATATTACATCCTGCATTTGAACTGGCACCTTTTCTAGTTAATTAAAAATGTTGTATCATAAAAGGTTATGTGTCTCTGCTAGCAGGTACTGCCTGTATGTAGGATATGGGGCAGTGTTTATGTTGTGAGAGTGAGCTAAAAATCTGTGAACCCTTCTCCCAGCCTCAAGCAGCCTGACACTGTGCCTAAGGTTTCTTTGCTAGCTTATCATTGATCAAACGTGTTTTTTTCCCGTCTTGTGTATATGCGATTCTACAGAGAGCTAACCTGCTCTAGCTGCTGCTAACCAAAAGCAAAGTCTTACATTGAAAAGAATATAACAACTGTTAAGATATCAGGGCTATCAGACAAACACTCTGGCAGAGATTGTTTGCAGATATATATGAAATAGCCAAAATGAAAAAAAAAAATAATGAAAGCCCCAAAACATTGCTAAGATAAATTCCATGTTTGTTTTTGACTACAGAAGGTTAAAAGTCCAACAGGCATGTGATTAAAAAGTGAAGGACACAAAACCACTCTAATACCTTCACGGCTGGCATGTAGCGTATGAGATTAAATTTCAACGGTGAAGAGCAGATATAAAAATACTTAACTGTCCCTCCGTTTTGATCTCCGGTTGCTGGGGCTATCCTTCAGCAATTGAAAAAAAGCAGATTGGTTATGATATATTGATGGTTTACAGAATGTAATTTGTGATCTTTTTTTTTCTTCTTTTTTTTTTTTTTTTCTGTTTCATCCAAGTGAGTCACAGAAGAGTTGAGATTACACTTGGTTTGCTTTAGGTATGAAATACTGAGATAGCTTGCATTACACTTAGGTGGGAAAATGATTTATAGTTTAGAGAACAATACGAATTTTGGTACCAAAACTGTATGAAATCATTTCGTTTATTTTTATCCTCTCTTAAGTTCTTGTTTCTTTTGTGCTAAATAAATCAGATTAGTTTGGAAGTTCAACTTATATTTCCTGGACTCCTTTCAGCCAATTTTTCCTTTAATAACTGAGCATCTTCAGGAATTAATGAGCATGTTTGGCTGTATTCAAGATGTTTATCTGTATTTAGGACAGTTCATGAGAATGTGCTGAAATCAAAGTGCCCCTAGATTTTTATTGTTTCATAGTGATTTAATCAATCTCTACATTTAGCATGTGTTTAAGCATTGTTTTAAATACAAACTGAATTTACACTTTTAAGATTTGACTTTTTAGAGCGTGGTTATGTCTGAACAGCCCCGAATTTTTGGCTGGCAGTGCTCTCCTAAATTAGGGAGGGACTTTTATCTCTGCTGTGCAGCTGAGAAGCAAGGGGAGACAATTCACGGTGTGTCTCAAGGTGTGCAAGAGTACTGTGGCAGAGCAGGGAATGAAGCCTGGCTATCCCAGGTCCTTGACTACAACAAAGTCATTAAATCTTGAAACTGTGAACTGCCTTCTTGATTCATTTCTTTTCACGCAGCAGCTCAGTCCCACTTGGACCAAGGAGTGAGAACTGATTTTAGGTATGAGCATTTACTCCTCTACTCTGAGTGATTAAGGGCAGGCTGGAAGTCTATGGCGAGTATGAACAATTGCAGCCAGCATTGAAACCACTTCTTGTCTCTGCGCTGGAAGGAATTGAGCTATGGCTGGCTGGTACTGCTTTTTCTTAAGCTTTATAATCCCCATTGAACTCAGTGTCTGAGTTCCCTGGGCTAACATCTGTTAGCCCAACACTAGGCTAAACTATCCCTTTTCTCCAATTATAGGCCTTGGCTTTGGTGGTTTTTATAAATCATCTTCTTCAACAATTTTTTTCCCCATGGATAAGGTTGGGATATTGAATGACTACCTTTCTGTAAGCTAATCTAATAACACAATGATTTTCAGACTCTTAGGTACAAAACGAGAGAAAAGCCTCTTCAGACTTCCTGCTTAATAAGATTTATGGTGTATTCTATTAACCACAGACATGGTTTCATTCCTAGCTCAGAGTATGCTCACTTCACGGGCAGGCTTTCTAAATGAATGACTGATTCTTTTTCCAGGAGTTCATCTCTTTTAATTGGCACCACTCGCAGGCCACCCTTGCCACATCGTACCGCCTCCGCTCCAGCTCTGTCCGGGCGCTGCTCCCGCGGCTCATCCGTTCACCTCAGTTCTTCCATCTGTCCTTCAGCCCTCCCCATCACTTCCTACCTGCCCTGCCTTCATTTGGCGATCTGAGACTTTCAGAGCTCCTCCTAGCCTTTTTCATGCACTCTGATATCTGAGAAATGGCTTTTGTTGTTCAATTTCCTTTGTTTAAGAGAAAATACCTTAGAAAAGACAAGCAAGGTCCAACAGTCTCTTATTTCAGGTAAACCTTTGGTCTTTTTGCAGCTTTTAGGATATCAAGTGTTGAAATTAGAGCCTTAAAGGCAACCTCACATTGTTAAATTTTGAACTTCTGTTTCCTGCAAGCAGAAGATTTACCTACAGGAAAAACAGCAGGTGTGTGACCTTTATTTTGAATGATGTAATAAAAATGGCATAAATTTATGATATATATTTCAATACTTAAATTTTCATATATAAAAGTATTTGTTTTAGAGCAGATTCTAATTATTATTAATAATAATCAGCACACACCTACTCCACTTTTCTTCATCTAAGTAATTGATAGTGCTCTCCAGCGTAAAGCCTATGGTCTGTTTACTTCCATTTTACGTATCACCTGTGTTTTAAATGAGTTCTTTAGACTTTATTCCAGTTTATTTTATGTTCCACTGCCTTAACTACATTGACTTCAACAGAGTTAACCATAATCTTCATTTACGTAGGAGGTAAATTGTGCACATTTAGCTAATTCTCTAGGTGTCTGGGCTGGAAATGGAGTGTAATAGATCTTAGTCACTGTTATGTTTTCATGCAAACTGTTAAAACAACACTTTATTTGCAGAATTTCCCAAACCAATGGAAAATAAAGAAGTTCTTGAACATGCTTTTAGCTTAAGAAGTTCAAATCTAAAATGTGCTGATTTCGCAGTGGGAGAAATGGAGGAGTTATAGTAGGATCAGGGAAACTCCAAAATATCAATTGCCAGCAAACCTTTCCAGCTGTGACTCCTAACTAAATATTTTCTTAGTATTTTATTAATGTAGTCTTTCCTACTCTAATTTTTGTTTTCAGTTTGAAGCTTATGTAAGTTGAGCATGGTGCCTGGAAAGGCAGTCAGGAAGCAGCAGAGTGAATAGGGAAGATAAACCAGAACACTTTGTCACTCTTATTTTAATATAAAACATAGAACAAACACATAAGCATTGCAAAAGCTTCAGACAGAAGGATATAAACTAACAATGAGGCAGCTGGGAGCTGATGGGTTGGGGTCAGAGGACAGACCAATGCAGTCAATGATGTGGTGGGATTCCCCCTACTAACTTCCAGTTTAGGAAGAAATAGATGAGACCATCTTCAGAAAGCTGTAAGAAGCCTCACATTTGCAAGTGATGGTCCTTGTGAGGGACTTTAATCACCCCAATAACTGCTGGGGGGACAAAAGAGTTAGGCACAAGAAATTCAGGAAGCTTCTAGAGTGCATTAATGACAACTTTCAGACATAGATGATCGAGGAGGATGTAATCTGCTTGGACCTAACACTTTAAACAAGGAAGAACTGGACTTAGATGTTAAGGTCAGGGGCCTTGGCTGCAGTGAGCATGGGATGATGGAGTTCAGATCCTGAGGAGGTGAGAGAAGCAGTAGGATCACTACCCTGAATTTCATGAGCACATTTTTTGACACCATTTCCATAACATTCCCATAGACAACCTGATGAAGTCTGGCTGGAAAAATGGAAAGTGAGGTGGACTGGAAACTGTCAGAAATGCCAGGCTTGAGTGATTGTGATCAGTGGCACAAATTCCAGATGGAGGCCAGTCACTGGTAGTTTACTTCAGGGATTGATCCTGTGGCCAACACTGCTTTACCTCTTCAGTAGTGACCTGGATGATGGGATGGAAGCACCCTCCACAACTTTGCAGTTCATATGAAACTGGGAGGAGTGGCCGGCATCATTCAAAGGGATCTTGACAGGCTGAAGGATAAGGCTGACAAAAACCTCCTGGAATTCAACAAAGGGAAGCATGAAATCTGCCTGGAGAGTAATAAGAGAAGCATGAAACGACTCCCTGAGGAGTAATAACCCCACACACCAGCACAGGCCTGCGGCCAGCTGTCTGGAAAGCAACTGTGCAGACAAGGACCTTAGGGTCCTGGTGGCAACATGCCCTTGTGGCAAAGATGACCAGCAGTGTCCTGGGCTGCTTTGGGCAGAGCATTCCCAGCAGAAGGAGGTGCTCCTTCCCCTCTGCTCACCACTGGGGAGACCCATCTGGGGCGCTGGGCCTAGTGCTGGCCTCCCCAGGACACGAGAGACGTGGGCTTAGGAAGTGAGCTGGGACTGCTTACCCCAGGGATGAGGTTCAGGGGATTTTGTCCATGCTTGTAGATACCTGGAGAGGTGGGACTAAAGAAGATGGAGTTAGACTGCTTGGTGGAGCCTGCTGACAGGACAAGCAGCAATGAGCACAGAGTGAAACGTGAAGTTCCATCTGGACGGAAACCAGCACTTTTTCACTCAGGGTGGTTGAGCACTGGCACAGGTTGCCCAGAGAGGCTGTGGAGCCTTTGTCCTCAGAGATACTCAGCTACTGGGTATGGTCCTGAGCGACTTGCCCTAGCTGTCCCTGCCTTGGGCACGAGCTGGTTTCCAGAGATCCCTGCCAACCTCAGAGACTCTGAGGCCAGGATCTGACAGTCTCCGGTTGACACACCAAAGTCTCAGAAAGCTTAATGGTCCCCTCAGTGCCTCTGCTCTTGTCACTGTCACTTGTATTGGTCACTGCTAAGGAAGAAACTAGGGAAAGGACTCTTGTGTTATCCAGTTACCCCTGCCCACTGCTGAGCTGTTTACAGAAATTCATCAAAGGTGCATGGGCAGCTGTAACTCCACACAATATAACTGCATTGGAAAAGAGAAAATGAAGAAAATAGCTGATAGTGAAATCTCTTGGTCCACAGACCAGCCTGCTCAGAGATGCACTGGATGTAGTTATTTAAAATGACAAAAACCAATATTGGAAACATAGCATGGTAATAGAATAAGAGGATGTAATTTAAGTTTCACTTAGTAGCGGCAGCAGCAGTGCCTTCAGACCCACGCTCTGCTTGCAAGAGGCGCAAACTGTTTTCGACTTTTGCCTCCTGCGTGAACTAGAGATGAGCGTACTGCTTTTTCCTTCCAAGAGAAAGCACCTCTGTTCTGTAGCACAAGTTCAGAGTAGTCATATCCATCCTGGCTTCCACATCAGCTCTGTCTTCATCCTGCCCTCCCTCCTTTCTATAACTCCCATTTGTTTTTCGATGCTGCCTTCTTTCTTGGTAATGAATATTTTTGTATTCTTCTATTTGTTTTGAAGAAGTCTAGATGAGGTGTTTGCCATTCCATTCTCACACGGTCTTATATGAGCGAACATCCATCGTTCCCTGTTTACCAGCTTTTGTTTCTGCTGTACAGGCATTGTTGAATTGAAATAGCCTTTTGGGGAAACTAGTCTGCCAAATGAGTAAATATGTGAGATAGTGAGCAGTGAATCAGTTTTATGAAAACCTCCGAGTCTGAGAAAATGGAAAAACTCCTAGTTCTTGCAGACATCTGATTCGATCTCTCCTCCCTTTTATATTAAATACAAGCAAATATATGTATGTGGTGTCTCCTTATAAAGCCATACATTTAAGCAAAATCTTTGGGAAGTGATCTCCTTTTCTGTAGACAACTCTTTGTTAATGACTATTTTGACCCAATAAAATTAGATCCCTGCCAGAGACTTCCTGCTTTTCCAAAACAACTCAGTTGTCATCTATTTTATATCTATGATATCTAGAAAAGCTATAATTTCTGTTTTTGTTTTATGCTTAATGTTTTGTCTTTGTCTTCCCTGTCTTCCACGGACATCTTTATGAGTATGCGTTACCCCAGCCTCCTGTCCTCCCCTGCTGTTTATCTGCAGAAGGTGACTGAGGAGTAGGAAAGCACTGAGAGCCATGAGGGATTGAATCCATACCTCAAGCCAGGGGTTGTTTCCTCTTATCCCCCGGTTTACCTGAGCCACGCCAGTGAAAGCCACTCTCGTCATTCCCAATTTCTCTCCCACTAACCACTGCAAGTAGATATCCGTGAGTCCACGGGATTTATAAACATCTTATCGAAAAGATACCACTCAGCCTGATCTGTGGGAACTTCCATGTCACTCCTTGCTAAAACATTGTGCTCAGCAACTTGATTTTGATTACAGCAAGGCACCAGTCTTTACATGAAGAGCTCGGATAGGAGTAATCCCCCTCTTCCCTGCCTGGTCTGTGGCACTGCTTGACCCACTCTCCCAGCTTTGTTCCTAATCTGAACTTCTCCTGCTCCAGCTTCCAGTCTTTGTTACTAATCTAAATTGTTTCTCCACTAAATTAAAAGAGTCCTTTATTACTCTTCATTTTCACTCCATAGAGATACTTACACACTAATCAAGTAATTTTTCAATCTTTTTATAAGCTAAATAGTTTAAGCTTTTTAAGTTTGTCACTGAAAAATATTTAGTTGAGCCTTCAGTTATTTTTCCCCCTTTTCTACGTCCCCATCGTTCTGCATTACCTCTCAGAAGGGGACACCAGAACTGCATACTGGTTACAAGGTTAGTCTTACCAACGGCAAATACAAAAGGAAATTTTTTATTTCTTTTTGCCAGTTTATGTGGTTGCAAATTTTTTAGCGCAACATATCAGTAGAAGCAAGAGTTTATTGTCTTTTGTGTCATTTATCATGAAGGACGTACAAAGGCCATTTCAGGGTTAGATTAACGATCCCTCTGGTCCAGGATTCTGTCTCTGACAGTGCTCAGCAGTAGACCCTGGGGAATGGTACACGAATCAAGTCAACACAGCACTTCCTAGCAATTTTCATAGCAGTTGAAGGCTCACCCAAGAAGGAGCAGTGCTGTATTTAATAGATCTCGCTGAATCTCTCTTCCAATCCTTTTGTCCAATCGCTTTTTTTGAATTCGAGGAAGCCTTTTGCATTGATAACTTATCTTGGCTTAACTGCGATTGTGTGGTGAGGCATATCCTTTCTTTGTTTTCAGTGTGCCATCTGCTACTTTTGTTTGACTTTCTCCGTGGCTTCTGGTAGAGGAGCTGGTTCCCTGTTCACCTACTCCATGTCACTCATGATTTTATAGATCTCTATCGTAACCCTCCTACATCAGTTTCTAAACTACTGATTTTCATGACAGGTCTTCCACTCTCTAAGAATAGCCTTTGTTACTTGAATAAATACAGATGCATTCATTTGTATGTATTCTAATGAAAATACATGCTTTTGGGAAGAGCCCATCTCTGACGGGTCTGTGTTGTCCTTAGCAGTTCCCTGGCCCTCGTATTTATTGTTATGTCAGTTTGCTAAGAAGTAGAAGGGGTATACTATTATTTCTGTTTAATATTTCCTTTGTGAACCTCTTTTTAAATCTCTGACATTTGGTCTTTTTTATATTATTTCTCCAAGACAGGTTGACAGTAACCGTAGCTCAGTAAAAGTAATGGCACCTAATTAATTCCAGCATGCAATCTTAGATACTTACACAGGAATTGCCAAACAAAATAGATCTATTTGTGATTTTTTGGGGGTCAGTTTACTTACAGATTTTTACTGTAAAGGTTTGCTATACCTAATACTTACTTTAAAACTATTAATTCTCTTTTAGAGAAGGTGATTAGGAAGCCTTTAATGTAACTCTGTAAGGCATTGGGTAAACTTAACCCTCTGATATGCTATTGCTGCATTTTTTTTCTTTTGCATTCTTAAAATGCATTCTTATTCATATAAAATATCAAGGATTCACTTTTACATGGTAAGAGCAGCTAGTCAGTAGCATGAATCTTTGCAAATGCTGACTTGTATGGAGAGGATCAGATATGAACTTATTGTTGAAAAAAAAAAAAAAAGAAAATAAAATCTTGTCTGTTCTTGCCTGCGTCATACACTGGCACAAAGACAACCTCCCGAATGAGTAGCCTGTTCCATATGCTTAGTCTTCTAAGCCAACAGCATTGCATAAAAGTTTTTTTTTTCTTTTTTGAATTATGCTGATGCTAATTTGAAAGAAACCAACCTGCTTTTTCATAGCCCTAAAAGAGTCTTGCAGTGAAAATCAGGTTCCTTCAGGCCGATACTCTACTACAACAAAAAAAGTCTGATGAAGCTAGGAACATTAGGAAATAACGGGTAACTGCTTCATAGTGGTCTTTTAAAAAGTGCTCAAACTGTAATGTTGAATTCAGCTTCCCAAGAAATTGGATGGGGACATTAGAGAACAGATTTGGAGAGAAGCAGGTTTTTGCAGTCTTGAAGAGGCAACATCCTGACCTGGTAATGACAACAATTTCTGTGTAAAAATAATAAAAAGCATTAAAAATACTTCAGGTGTCTTTTCAGGTACTCACAAGAGTTAGTCATGCCTAATGGTAGCCGCCTTTTCCCAGCTGTTTCTAATGGACTTCATTCTCACAAATTATGATGTTATTCGTGGCTCTGGGGATTTTATCTTTAAAAATAGTGCATTTAGGAACCATATTAGAACCATATCACTTCTCAACCAGCTCGCCCATTCAGAGGAGAGCTGGTAATTCAGTGCTCTTGGGACAGCTTCAGGATTTACATTATCGAGAAGCTATCCAGAAGCAATGAAGACATACTTAAATGGGCTGTTGGCTTCAATACCTGTGAGTAGTGGAACTAGGACTTTACCAAAGCGTAATGCAGGCCTCGTGCTGTTTGCCCCTTGTTATGCTACTGATACAAATAGGACTAGATGCCTCTAACGAGAACCTGTACAAAAACAGGAAGAAACATATGTAGAAGCTTGGAGCAATCTCTGCAATATACTCAAAACATGTCTAGACCCTGACCATAGCTCGCTGCCAGAGAGATGAGTCTCTCAGATACTTGTGGGAGATATTTGAGGGAGAAAAAGGTTTAGCAGTACTAGCAGGGATGGTAAAATGTGAGTGAAGCCACAAAGTTTGGTATTTCAGCAGTCACGTCAGATCTGTATTTACTTACAAACCTCGCAGAATTTTCAGAGCCATATATCTAAAGACTGTGTACTCTGTAAAACATCATTTAACCATGGGCTACATCAGCATAATTTTATGAATCTAAAAGGAGGATGGGAGGTCCAGATGGATCATGGGACTCAATACCATTACTATCTCAAATAGTTACTTTTGTTATGATACTGAGATGATTTCACTTCTCTGCACAACAGAATAACACCTTTTTAGAATTATTTGAATCATTGGAAAAAACAATTGGTCTGTTGATCCAAGATCGATCTGTTGATCCAAAATCATAAGCCAATTTGAGAATGAGAAAAGACTTGTGTGAGTGATACTCCACGGCAAAAATATATGATGTGAGAATTAAATTCATGGTTAACTATTCACAGTATAAAATGTTTTCTGCATTGAACCATGCAGGGAGTATTTTCAAGTTCCTTTGTGCAACTAGATGCATATCAGTGTAGTACGAGGGACTCAGAGTGTTCTTCCACTTTTCTCTTAGGTCCTGTACTTCTCTTTTACCAGGGGAAAGAAAAAGCAGAATACTCATGTGAGCTCTCTGTTTAAATTTCTATAAATTAGGGCTGAAAATAAGTGATGAAATATTCTTTTTCCATCTTTTCCTTTCCTGTCACATACATATACATTCGTACTCTCAGAAATAGCATGCTCCTTATGCAAAGGCTCCCTTCTTTTGAAATAATACCAGTATAGTTTTTAAACATTTCATATGCATTTCATAAGCAGCAGGGAAATCGATTACCTCATGCTCCTAAATTCAGCTGTTAATTATTTATTTGGAAGTGTTGGGTGGGCTACCACAATTAGCTTTGACATATTAAATAAATAGGTTTTTTTAATGCTAATTGGTGGTTCATACCATGCTGCTTAGAATAGGTTTCAATATTTTGTGGCTGTCTTAGAGCTAGCTGTAATTTTTAATTTCGTAAAACACTTTAAGACACCGTAAGAAAAAAATAATCGTATTAGAAGTGAGAAGTATTGAGTAAATTCATTTTAGAAAAATGCATCCGTTATAAATTTAGCCCTTAATTGGTAGCATTACAAAGTGCTGAGATGGAAAACAAACAGGAGGAAACCTAATAATCTGTCACGTCAGGAGTCTGCACCTGCAGCTCGGTCGTGGTCTGCTTGCCAGTTTGGGTACAGGCTGTTGAAGAGGTAGAGGCTTTTAGTAGTAAGACAAAAAAATCTTCATATACCCTGTGCCTGTGGTGGAAAGGTGTCCAGCTGAGGAAACAACAGGTAGGCGATGACCTTTCGGTTCTTATTTACTTTTATAGTCTCAGCCAAAGGGCTTCCCTGTGCTGTCGCTTCCAAGGCAGCAGGGCAAGTCATTGGTTCCCCGGGTTTGCTTTCTGCTAGGCTGCACGCTCTCCATGGGCAAATGGCTTCTGCATTTCATCTGGTCTGGTGTTTGCTTTCAGCTCTAGGCAGGCAGCTCGGGCTTCTTGCATCACCCTCAACTGGATGGACAGAAGGCCTCAGGTCTGGCTGTGCGGTGATACAGTTGGGCTGGGCAGATGCACAGATCTGCCTCTGTAATCTCTTCTGGCTGACTGGAAGCTGTCCAAGCTCAAAGACGCCTTCTCCTCTTGCTCCAAGGCTCCTGACAGAACAAGGGAATAGCAGGATTTGGTTTTGCATAACAAGGCTACCCATCCAGGAGCTCACTTGGCATTCCTTAGTCTGCTGCTCTCCTTCCGTAACTGCCAGGTAGCGTGTACCTTGAAAGATGCACAAGAATGATAAAGGGCACTTGGAGAGCTGTACTTGACTGCATGCTTTCATACCTCCAAAGGGGTAGGACGTTGTCAATATATCTTAGCTGATATGTTTTTCAGGGAGCTTCAGCACTTCGGTTCTTCCTCTTCTCCCTGGGATACATCATCTTCAGAGACTTCTTTCAGTTTAGATGTGAGTTCATAATATACCATTGTCTGTTGTGGTGAGCCCTTCCAGTAGCAGGTTGCTTCTGATCCTTTTATTCCATGTTTGGGTCCAAGTTGCAGATACATCATCCAGTTTGAAGAATAGTTTTGTCTTCTGAAGTTCTCCAACCTGTCTTTCTCCAGGGGGCTACCGGTTGCCATCTGTGGATGTTATTTGGGCAACTGGCTGCAAGCTTCTGTAATGAAAGGTGCTGAGGTGCAGTTAAAAGTCCCAGAACAATCATTTTGTACTGAAAGTCTGTAAGTCACAGAGAGCTGATCATATTTCTCTGCTTATGGGAAGATGCATTTCAAAGGCAGCTGTGAGAAAAAGGGTACACTCCACAGTGCTGGAGGGCTGCTGGGTGCACATTTCCGAATGTTGAACTTTGGGCAAGGCGATCTGTGTTCTCAGCGTGCTTAGAGACCACTTCTTCTTCATTACCATCCCTGAGTACTTGGCATTAGGGCAGCATTTGTAGCCTTGTCTTCCTTTCCCTACCAATCAGAATTTTGTTTCATTTTGCAAAAGCGTAATAATTTCTCTGCACAGCAAAAGCGATTGCCCTTGTTGCATTTAAGTCTTTAATATAAAAATATTCTGAGAGGCTGAGAACAGAGGCAGTCTTATTTTTTTCCCTAATATCACATTTGCTCTGCAGTGCCTTCTGTTAAACTTCTGTCTTCATTAAAACCTTCTTCAAGAAATGGTAACCACAAGCATATCTTATAAAAAGCAGCCAGATTTTGGGGTGGTGGTGTGTGGATGGGTGGGGGAACTATATATATAATAGAATGGGGGACTATATCAATTCTCCTTGGAGTAATGAACGTCTTGACTTTCCAGAAGGCCTACAGTTTACTTTTTTTCATTGTCCTGTAAGAGGTAAGGAGTTTTGGAGGAAGAAATATGTCAATATGAGTGATGTGGTGAACCGTGGTAGACTTTGCTGCTTATTCTGCACTTCCACGGGGATAATGGCTAACCTGGAAAGATTCCTCTTACTGTAAATCCCTGCTGCACCCCTGATCTGTGATAGTATTGCTGTA
This sequence comes from Cygnus olor, assembly GCF_009769625.2. Taxonomy (NCBI): domain Eukaryota; kingdom Metazoa; phylum Chordata; class Aves; order Anseriformes; family Anatidae; genus Cygnus; species Cygnus olor. Next base: position 156,220,967 of record NC_049170.1, on the reverse strand, counting down.
AACCATTGCTTATGCAGTGGAGGGGACAAGAAGAATCCTACTTTATTTCCTCTTTAGATTTTCTGAGTCAATTATTTTGGCCTCTTACATTGAGTTGTTTCTTTTCCTCTGCTCCCTTTGCATGCTAAGCTGCCCTTTTCAACAGGATGAACTTTTTATGAGATAGACTTGTGAATTGACTCTGACAGACCATTGTTTTCTAATACTGGAGGAGATAAGCCTTTTTTAGCCTTTATCTGTTCCTTTAGGCATCTGTATAAATTCAGACAGTTGTGTTCAGTGTCAAGATTGGTTGAAATTTTGTAGAAGTTTGAATTGTATCTGAATAAAACTTCTATAGCAGCAAATAAGGGCAGTTGCATGTACAGGTCAGGAAGCTGAAGTCATCTGTCCATTCGTGCAGGTGATGAACTAACTTCTGCCCAGTGCTCAGTGAATATATTTCCTTCCTATATGGAATCAGTTATGTAAATACTTATTTCTCCTTTTGAATATTCTATAATGCACATGAGGTAACATTGTTAACTTACGTAGTGGACGAGTGTCTAACTGAAAAACATCTACTACTTCTGAATGACTTTGGTAACCCAGCGCCAGCTGGTTTTGTATACCCAAACTCCTATACTAGCAGTAATTATGGGCTATAGTGCAATGCTTAGTGTAAGTTTTAATCAAGTTGTCACATTCAAACAAGTTTTCTGGTGTTATTACTGTCGAGCTCCCAGACCCATTGCAGTAGACAGAGCATACGTGTGTAACAGAGAAGACACAGTGAGCCTATCATCTAAATACCAAAAAGAGACTCCAGTTGGTTAAAATAAAGCTGAGAGGGGAGATGACAAAGATGAGCATAATCTGCTCTTTTGCTGTGTGCTCATGGCCTGGCACGGGCATTTGGGTGAGAAATCTCTGAGACTACTGCTGTGAATGGGGACAGCTGTCACAGTACAGGTTTGCAAGACTGCTTAGTTTTAATTCAAAGAGGAACTGAAATATGAATGAATTTCATAACAAGCTGATATAATCCATCTCTGGTGTCTTATATCTATTATCTTTCCACTTTTCTGTAACCATTTGGGAATGAATTTCCCAGTGGGCTAATTAAAATCCTCCTGTGACATCCTGTTCTCTCACCAAACTCCTGCCTCTCTTTTCAGTGATTTGATACTGTCACTGGGAGGATAAATTTGGATTGTGTGGACTATATGGGATAAACATGTATTCTTCTTCTTTTATCTTGGTCTGGTTTTGACAGGATGTGACTGTATTGATGGGCTTTAAGAATGTGTCTGAAAGGAAAGCAATGGAAAACTGATAGCAGCAAAATTTACTTAAATCAGAAGAACAAAGTGCAATGTCTGTGACTACCCAAAGAGAAGGACTTTAACTAAACCCCAGCACGTCAATGAGAATTGAAGCAATGTTCCTTATTCATTTCTGAACCGGATTCTGCAAACTCCTTTGCATTCTAGCTTTCTGCACAGAACACAGAACTGCATTCATTTAACTGAGTGTTGAAGTATCCCCAGGTAGAAAGAATGATACATTATTTTTTTTCATTAAATTGTCTTCTGTCTTTTTTTTTTTTTTTTTTTTTTAATAGGGGGTACTGTTTTGGGGTAGGGAAGGCAAAAGTTTCTACAGGAAATCAGGGGAGCTTATTTTGCACATTCAGTTATTCCTATGGCGTGTTGCATTTATCTTAATGTGCTAAAAGTTAGGCTGGTGGTCTCAAATAATAAAAACAACTAGGAATTTTTCTTCCTTTAGGTATACTGTGATTGTCAGGTTTCCTGTTTCCAGTAGAGCATTGGTCCTTTTGGGAGAGGAGAAGTCATTAGTATGTTGTCAAGAGCTCTTAAGAAATTCTGGTGTCACTTTCCAGGCCTCCTCACTGGTGAGGTGTATTTGTGTGGCAGTCATCTTTGTCTGATGGGGAGCAATTCCAGAGTAAAACTGACACTTTAAAACATTGTGCAGATTGCTTGCATTTTCAACGTCTATATGATGAACAGGCAACTTTACGCCCCCAAAATCATCTTGGAGTAGCCCGAGAGCATAGCCCTTTCTTTCAGAATGCTATTACATGTATTGAAGTATATTGTATGTGAAGAAGGCCTGGTTTTCTGTAGGAATGCGTTGTTTTTTGGAGCCTTAATCTCATGGATCACTTTTATGATTTTCCATTTATGTCCTTTTTCCATAGTTTAAACAATAAGTCTTGTTATCCACAGGCGATTTGTGTTGCTTCCTTGGGGTTCCCATTCTGGGGATTGCTTTTTACTGTGTTTTATCCTGCAGTAAAAAAGAAGATAAAATAAAGTGTCCAGATGAGGCTTTAAAGATCTGAACTGTGGAGATGTACAACCTAAACATGCGGTGAATAGTTTCTGGTAATCCTGCAGCGTTGTAGGGGAAGTACATGTTCTTTGTGCTTATTTTCTACCTCAGAAGCAAGGTATGACAGAAAATTCTGTCATAACATCATCATTGTTGTTTTCATTTGATCCAAATCTAGGCCTATGGAAAGAGTGAAGGTAAAAGAAATTTAACAGCACAGGTTTAGGCCAGAGATAGGACCTCCTGATCCGGACAGCCAAGAAATCACCATGGTCCCTGTCCTGGGTTGTTGAATCTTCATATCTGCTGAGGTGATACTGAAGGGGTTTATGTAAGGAGAGTTTCTATGGTGGTTCACGTGGAACAGCATGAAAACATCCTCAGTATTTTCACAATGGTTCCTGGAGTTGCCTGACAGTGTTTTTAAGTTGGTCATTTAAAAGACCAAGATTTTTAAGTTGGTCATTTAAAGACTGAAGTCTGCTTATTATCATTACTAAGCTTCCAGATACCCAACTCTTCTCTGACAATCTTTGTATGTATATTTATGCCTTAAAATTTCACCTTTTAAAATGCTTCCTGACTAATTAAGAGTTAATATATCACGATTGTCACAAAGCTGTAATCTACGTTTCTCAGGAATACAATTAACTTGCAAAAAGAGAGGGAGCCATGGTGTGCTCACAGGACCCTGGTTGGGGTTTATGGGGAGCAGGACTCTGGAGCAGAGCACCTTTGTCCATCAGCCAGAACATAATCAAGATGCACATCGAAAAACTAGGCCATATAATTCATATTATGGGTGCAGGGTGACATTCCTTTCAAAATATAATACAGAAGCAAAATCTAGTGGAACAGCACTTATGTCACAGAGAGCAAAGCTGAGCCTTATGTTTTGCTAGAAACCTAAACTGTGTAATTCTTCAAAAGCTGTTTAATTTACACTAGAACATTTCTTAATGCAAGGAAATGTCTCTTTGTATTAGTAGTGTATTCTCCTAAGTGCTAAAAATCTTGCTTTGCAGTAAGTACATCAAGGGTTTTAAGTACAGTATGTGTTTGAAACGATAACAGAAAAAGTGTAGATTTTATTAATCATGTCAGGTCACAGATTGAAAACCCTAAAATTTGTTGCCTAAGTTCAAACTTTTGACAATTGTTTACAAAATCACATAGATGCAGAGATCTACAACTTAAAGTCTGAAGTTGGTTTTATTATCAAAAGGGATAGAGGTTCCGCAACAATGTTAACATAAAGGTACAGTACAAATAATACACAGGCATTCAGCAGGTATTTTGGCTGAATCTTGATTTTACTGAATCTGATGGGATATTCAAGAAACAACCTCACATTGGCGCTATCATTTTTGCCATTGGTAAGATTGCATAGGTCAGTAGAGGCACTGTTGTAATCTCTTTATTATTGGAGACTTCTTAAAAAGATATTAAAGAATATGTAAATACTTAAATACTACTTAGCATCGTGACTCGAGCAATTACACTTTTGTTCTCACTACCTTTTTTGCTCTTTCATTATCATAATATAATCTAATAACAGGAGTTATACTGCAAACATACTCTTATGCACAGCCTTAACCCAGGGCTCTATTTTTCATAAAATGGCTGAAGGGCCCTTCTTTTGAGTCCCTTGCCCCAAAACGTCAGTCTAGCATTTAAAGGGATTCAAAATTTCCTACCTGGTGTTGCTTTTTTTATGAAAGAAATTAATCTTCTGCATGGGACTAGCATGTGCCCCTATAAAGAGAGAGAGCATTAAGAACTCTACTGTTCATCTGTCTGGAAGATGACTTCATTTTGTGAGTATAAGAGCACTTTTAAGTGCTAGCATTTGTCATACATCATTTAGTTTTATTTCCTGCAAATTTGGGCTCTTTTGGGCTCTTCTGTATTTCAAACCCACGTTTATGCATTCATATCAGAATTGCATCATGGCTAATGTTGTAGAATTTTGATAAGGATAACAATATATTGCCTTATTTTTGCTCCAGTATGCTTGACCAATCAATTAAGCATCTGATGTGTGGCCCTCACAGCAGAGCGATCTAAGTCATTCATTTGTTGAGCGGTGCAAATCCTTGCATAACTCTTGTATAGGATGGGTGCATTGCTCACAGGATCATTTATCTCGTGGATTTTAATGTCTGTCAATAAACTATTCTCAGCTACGCTGATGTAAAGTTGAATAGTAAATAATAAATGAAATTCCCAGTGTGATGGGTGAGGGGAGAGCAGTGGATGTTGTCTTCCTGGGCTTCAGTAAGGCCTTTGACACTGTCCCACGTAAGATTTTCATAGGGAAGCTGTTGAAGCATGGGCTGGATGAACAGACAGTGGTGTGGATCAAAAACTGGCTGATCAGCTGGGCTCAGAGTACCATAGGGGTCAATACTGGTTCCAGTCCTGTGTAACATCTTTATGACATCACTAATGACATGGATGAGGGGTAAAGCGCACCTTCGGTAAATTCTCAGTTGACACAAAACTGGGTGGAGTGGCTGACACACCGGAGGGCCGTGCTGTCATCCAGAGGGACCTCAACAGGCCGGAGAGGTGGGCTGGTGAGAATCTCGTGTTCAACAAGGAGAAGTGTGAAGTTCTGCACGTGGTGGCGAACAACCTCAGGCACCAGGACATGCTGGGGGACACCCAGCATGGTGGGAAGCGGTGCTGCAGGAAGGGACCTGGGGTCCTGGTGGGCACCAGGCTGAACATGAGCCAGCAAGGTGCCCTTGCCACAAAGAAGGCCTATGGTATTCTTGGCTGCATTAGGTAAAGCATCACCTGCTGGTTGAGAGAGGTGCTCTTTCCCCTCTACTCAGCATTGGTGAGGCCGCACCTGGAGTGCTGGGTCCAGTTCTGGGCTCCCTAGTACAAGAGGCCTGGACCTACTGGAGAGAGTCCAGCATAGGACCACCAAGATGAACAAGGGGCTGGAGCAGCTCTCCAGTAAGGAAAGGCTGAGAGAGCTGGGACTGTTCAGCCTGGAGAAGAGGAGGCTCGAGGGGATCTCATCAATGTGCACAAACACCTGAAGGGAGGCTGCAGAGGGGATAGAGCCAGGCTCTTGTCAGTGGTGCAGGACAAGAGGCAATGAGCGCAAACTGAAGCTCAGGAGGTTCCCTCTGAATATCAGGCAGCATGTCTGTGCTGTGCAGGTGACAGAGCACTGGCACAGGTTGCCCAGAGAGGTTGTGGAGTCTCCTCCTTGGAGACCTTCAAAAGCTACCAGGGCATGGGCCTGCACACCCTGCTGGAGGTGGCCCTGCTTGAGCAGGGGCTGGACCAGATGGACCCAGAGTTCCCTTCCCACCTCAACCAGTCTGTGAAAATAATGTTAATTGGAGAAGTTAGTAAGTGATTTTTACTGAAATTGCCACTATATCTATGCTCAATTACATAGAGAGAGAGCTGTTATGGGCAGATCCTGTCATAAGGTGCATTCGTGCAGTTCTTATTCCAATGCTGATTTAAAGGGGCCTGAAATAATCTTCTTCAAGTTTATTTTACAGTCTGGTCAAAAGGTTGAGAGCTAAAGCTTATACCGATAATCTGCAAATGAATCTTCACTCATTATATCCCACCATTTGTTAGGTAGAATATAAAGCTGTATTGGAAAGACATATCTAAAATAAGGAGAAAAAAGGTTGTTAGAAACAAAAAAAAAATGTAAAAATTCTAATGAGTCGAGAACTAACTCTTTACCAAATGTTCACTGAGTGTGTAAGAGCATGAGGAAGAGGAAGATGACCTTTTCCTATGCCTATTACCTCTCCTCAGCCATCCCTTTGGCAATCTGACGAGGAATCTGGCTTTGTAGGGACTGTATCAGCAGGCTGGCTGGGCAGTACCCGTTGCACCACGCGATGCTTTACCTTTCCAGTGCACTCGGATGAGAGGAGCTGTGTTGCCAGGCAAGATGTGCTGCAGGGAACCACAGCAGCCTCGGGGTTCATAACTCTTGTTTTCTTCCCGAGCCCAGTGCTCCTGTGCTACGGAGCAACATGAGCAAAGAAATTGGAGAAATTTACCATCCTGCTGTCTCCACGGATCCATTTTATGAGCACGCAGGGTGGTAAATTCTCCCCATTTCCTTTCCTGCTTCTCTTCCCTGGCTGTCCCAGTGATTTGTGGGAATTAATTATTTTTTAAGTTATCTTTTAAAAAAGTCATTTTTAACTTGACAGTCTTCCTGTCAAGCACACTTGAGCAGAAGGGACCACACAAGGCACTTGCTACTACCCAACAGATCAGAAAAGATGAAAGGAGGGAGTTAGAAATCTTGTATGTTAAAGACCTTGGGGTTTTGCATTGTTGTTTTTCCAGATGATTTATTTTTTATATAAAGTCCCTGACAAAAGCAGTGTTCCAATGTCAAAGTCTTATTTTTTTCCCCTTAAAATGTTTTAAAAATAGTAAGCAGTGTTCTGCTTGTCTCTTAATCTTTGTAAGGGTCTTCATCAGAAGTAAAGATACATAAGAAATGCAGCCTGATTGAATATAGTTAATTTGGTGTCTTTTGCAAATGGCAGCACAAAATTTGTAGATGAACAGGACTTTCAAATTTGCTGTGTCCTGCAGAAGGGAAGTAACCATTGTTAGGTGAGAAAGAGCATATCCAAATCCTCACTTCAGGAAAAATGAGGACAAGAAAGAAAATAGTACCATCTCTTCTTCTTCTTCTTCTTCTTCTTCTTCTTCTTCTTTTTTTTTTTTAAATGTTCTTTTTCTTTTCATTAGAGGTGGATGGGATCAGCATATTCTTTCACAGCGACATTAAATGATGTTCCCAGCCTATTGTCAAATTTAGTGCTTGGTCATGGAGCTTCTCCCATTTCATTCAGGAATCCCTAATTAAATTCTAGTTTATATTAATAATGATTTTCTCTTTGACAAAGTGTGCAGTACTCAAAGAAATCCACGCTTGTTTTCTTTTACCATGTAAGAGCCAGTTTCCTGAAGCACTGGTAGAAAGGACTCTATAAATATCTGTGGCCTTTGGAAATAAGAGACCCTTTTCTGCAGCTTATATATCCTCAAAGTATGTACAGAAACAGAAGTGCCTCCATTTTGGAGAGTTTTGCTCATTGCACATTTCCCTTCCCGTTTAGCAAGATATTAAAAAGATATCCTTGAGGGAAGGCAGTGAAATGTAACAGCTGAAAGGTCACCCAAAGAGCGAGAAGATGGCCACTGAAGAGCTAAATCTGCAGGAAATACAGAAGAGAAAAATTCGCTTTCTAAAATTTCATTTCAAGAATAAGAGCTTTTATTTTTTGCTAATTTTTTTTTTTTCAACCTAGCACTGTCAGTTTTTCCCCTTGCGTAGCTTAGCAGCTGCTCTGGTCTTACGATTTTAGGATACTTTTCTTCATGTTGTGGATACTTTATAAGGGCCCAGAGCACTATGGATTAAAGTTTTGTCCACTGCATCTGCTGTTGGGTTGTACTTGAAAGGCCTGTTTTAGCTTGTGGAAAAATTAATAGGCCTCTGTTTTCTTGAAATGTCATTACTTTTTATAGCTTTGAAATAAACTGTCCTGTCTGATTGTGTCAGTAAGAGGATGAGTCTTTCTAACTCAGAAATAAAGGGGTTTCAACAAGGACTGCATGTGTAACTGGCATCGGCTGGAGTATTAAGATTAATGGTGGCTTGTTTGCCCTCACAAATCCTTTCTTCTTAGGAACGAATACTTGTTCCATGGTGGTGTTAATCCTTCAATTTAAAGGAAATCCATCAGACTTCTTTGTATATTGGTAGAGGAAGGAAAACAGTGCACAGGAGAAGGAATCACATCTGTGCCTTCAGGCTTTTTTAATTGCTTTGGTTCAACAAAGCATTTTAAAGATATTATTGGTGCTACGGCATCAGTGGTTCAGAACTTCATGTCTAATTTTAATCTAAAAGTTTTAGAGGAGGTCACTGAAAATGTTTGTTATCTTTCTTCCTAAATTTCCAGCTCTCTTTGATACTACTGTGTCCTATTAGGGAGATGATTTACTGGAAATGTCTTTCCACAGATGAAAAATTAAAGAATTTCTTTGGTCTGAATGAAAGCTTTGGGTCCTTGTGTTCCTCAGAAAATGAGGGGAAAAGTGTAAGGGAGAAATTCAATAGAGGAGTTAATACATCATTTACCAGAAAAAGTGAAAAACGGAAATTAAGCTTTTTTGATGGTCCAAGCAGATTAGTCAATCAAACAATGACACTTCTCTGACTCACCACTTAAAATTAGTAAAGGAGTTATCATAGATTGTGTATATACAGTGATAAAAAAAAGGAAGCCTTTCATTTCATTTTTACACTTTGATTTTTCCTTCTGTTTTCTGTTACCTGTATAGAAATAGCAATCCTTGGGGTGCTGTTGAAGTGCTCTGTTATTATGAAGAAGTTGTGCTTGTGTCCTTATTGCTGTTTTCAGGCTGCCTCTTCAGGAGTTTTTTACTAGACATTTGTGCGTCGAAGACCTGTATATGTGATGCTTTATGGCCAAAATTCAGTAAAGGTTCCAGCTGCTAAATTTGTATCCAAAAATAAACACATTTAGGTCCACATCTCTGCTAAAGGTCTATCTTTCATAAAAATGGGACATGTTTCATGATCCCAGCATGAAAGATATTACAAAGAAATGACCAACTCTTAATTCAGCTGCTTCTTACTTCACTTCAAGTTTTGAGGATGGATGCTGCAAGGTACTAAAACTGGTGTTTTTATTTTATTTTCATTTTCTGAATTGGCATTCATAGATCACATTAATGCCTCAGAAACTTCTTCAAAGCCCAGAATAAAATGAGATGTGCTGTTCCTATGGTACATAGTGGCGGTCTGATGAAAAAAAGGAAAAGTAATTATATTTTTGCCACCCAAAATTATTGTCCCACTAAGTAGTGTTAGGAGAAGGTGCGCAAATACTTACAGAGTTATGTTTCCTTTGTTACTCCACTGTCCTGATTAGCATACACTACTTCCCACTACTCAGTGGCTATTTCCACAGCAGCTTTGCTGTTCTCTTTTTTTTTGTGTGTGTTTTTTTTTTTTTTTTAATCTAGCTCCAGGTAGTCCAAATTCAGGAAAACTTTATCATTTTCCTATGTATAAGTTCTCTGCTAAGACTTTGTTGAGGTCATTAAGATATGAATATTACTGAGACAGAATTTTGAAAATACATTATCATGAAAACATTTTTCCTTTTCATGTTCTGTTGCTATTAGAGTAAATCTTCTTTGTCAAAAGGTTGTTGACTCAGCAAAGCTTGTACTTATGCAGATGCTGAATTAATTAAATTTAAAAGTACAATACAGGAAATCTTGTCTCACCTATAATACAGTTTAGAGCTGTTTTTCCCCAGCCTAGCCTTTAGTGAAATTGTTCATCTGGAATAACTAGGCAAAACTACCATACTGCTTTGTGTTTGTGATCAGGTTTGGGTCCCTGTTCTTCGTAACACCTTCTGTCATTAGCCGTAAGTCCTGGAATCTGTCACCATTACCTAGAAAAAAAAAAAAAAAAAAAAAAAGTTATTCGATCTCTACTTCTTCAACTTGAAAAGCAGGAGTGATTTTCTAGAATTGTTTGGCTACTAAAACGAGATTGCTGTACGATGAGCTTACAGTGTGCAGCAGGATGCATAGCAGGGGTGCTAGTTTCCAAAATGATCTAAGCATGACGGTGAAATAGAGGCATGGTTGTTGTTATGAAGAACAGGAGGTTTACCATTCTCCCTGTGCTTGCTTGAGAATATTGCCCTCTGTATTTTCTTATTTCCCCCAAAGCAAAAGCTGGCAACCAAGCCACTACAGATCAGCTGCTTTTGGTCACCCCGAGATCCCCCGGCTGCGTGGAAGCTGAGGACACACTTTCTTCTTTAAGTCCAGCAGAAACAGGGAAGCTGCCTTCTCTCTCCTCTAATGCACAGTCAATTGTGGGTTTCCTCCCAGCTTCCAGCACTGGGGTGGTTAAAGATGTGGATAACTGGTGCCAAGTGTAAGACGTACCACTGTCTCGTTCTCCTTGAAACGTAGTGATGGAGGGCTGACTCCTTTTTCTGCTGTTTCCTGTAACAGCCATCACAAATAAATAAATAAATAAATAAATAAGTAACTAACTAACTAACTAACTAACTAAGTACTGCAGTACATACAAAATTTCTGGTTGGAAGGAGCTTCTGGAAGCCATCTAGTCCCATCTCCTTCTCACATGAAGGCTGACCACCAAGTTAGGCCGGATCACTCAGAACTGCCTCCAGCAAGTCATGAGGGGATGGATGGAGAGTCCACAGTTTCTCCTACTGTGGATATTTTTCCCTTGTCTCCGAACAGGATCTCCCTCACTACAGTTTGTAACCATTGCCTCTTGTCCTTCTACTGTGCACCTCCAAAAAACAATCTGGCCCTGTCTTCTCTGTAAGCTCCCTTCATGTGGGGTTATTGGCAATGAGAAGGCCTGAGCCTCCTCTCCCACTTCGTTTAGTCTTTCCACGTGTATTATGTGCTTCAGCCCTGAACCATGTGAATTCGTTCTTGTTTGTCAACATCTCCCTTGTACTGGGTGCTTCCCAAAACTGGACACAGAGCCCCAAGTGCAGAGGGGAAGAATCAATTCCAGATGCCTCTGCTGAGGTTGCTCTATACCGACTGCAGGGCTTTGCTTGTACGTTTTCTGGAAGCCCGTTCCTCTAGCTCCTGGACGTAGCTCTGACCAGCAAAACTCAGCGTCCTGATGCAGAAAAGCATCTTGACAGCTCTCCCTCCATGATCTGAGGTCATTACAAATCTGTCAAGAGCACATTGCATCCCATCAGCCAGGTCAAGATGGGAAATAATATCAGCTCCAGTACTGACCCCTGAGAAACATCCCTGGTAACCTCTTCTGAAACGTTCAAACTCAGTACTAGTACTCTTTGGCTACAGTAAAATATATATATATGTATTTTATGCATGGCAAAAGAAAATGGCTATAGCAAGCAGGAGCTCTTTTTCCTTTGAAATAAGGAAGATCGGTTCTTAATGTCAGTTTTCTCTTTGAATGAGAACATTTTTCACTGCTTTTTATGGCGATGTAGTAGGACGGAATTAGTACATTAAAATATCAGAAAAGGATCATTCTTGTATTATTTTTGTATGCAATGTAACATTCAATTTTGTCCTAATAGGCTTACTGTTGCCCCTCATCTATTTCAGTTCAGCTGCAAAAAGTCAAAGGCCCTACTGCAGATATTCTAGGCAACATGCCCTTTTGAAAACCAGCTTATCACTCACCATAACCAGTGGTACGGAACTGCCAATTCCCCTCCTGCTCTGCATAATATTGATGTATCCCTATGCCTGTGGAAGATGAGCATGCTGAACCTCGGATGAGTTTGGCTGCCGAAAGGTTATGTGCGCTGAGTTGAAGCTTTTGGGGGAAAAATAAGGGGGACTTCTTCAGCATGCACTTGCGGTCTGGAGAACAGCCCTCACACCATCACAGCCTCGGTCCCCTGTGATTTTTTTTCACTTACATCAGTGCAATAAACTGACAGGTACAAATTTCTGTGGCTGTCAGCACGGCACAGCCGATATGAGAGCGAAGCATCGAGCCGTATGCCTGCTCTGCTTGCCGTGTCAGTTGTATTCCAGGGCTCCTCGGTGTGGGATGAGGCTGGATGCCAGCGGGGAAGAGGTCGCCAGCTGATTTTCTGGTGCAGGCTGAGCTACCTGAAATACCTTGTTTTGATCCGTAAACTGAGCAAGCCGAGGATGAGACCCGCTGGGTCTCTGAAGCCATGTAATGCCATGGCCATTCATGGCTTTGATATGTAATGAGAGTGCTTCTCCCTTTCTTTTATAAAAAGCTCTTCCAAGTAGACCCAAGTTGACTTTTTCTCCTCCCTAACGCCACCTCCCCAAACAGCTGAGTTTTCCCAGGAGCATCACTGTTTGTTGGGGATTACATCCAGAGGAAATCCTCCTCCCCATGTCCATCCCCACAAGCAATACTGTCTTCTCTGGGGTAAGCAAGTGTGTCTGTCCAGCTCCCCTCCTGGGACCTGACTCAAGGAGGGAATTGGCTGCCTGGATTTCTGTGGATGCTGCTGCGCAGTTGTGTTCCAGCATCTAAGCCCAACATTCGACTTTTTCATTTTTATTTTTTTTAATGCAATTGAAGGTGCTAAATAACAGTGCTTTGCCTCTGAGGAGTGCCCGGAGATCATGTTAGCTTTAGCCTAGGCTGGTTAATCATTGATGGAGAGGCAATAGTTCCCGGCCTGTCTTCTCCTTCCTTCCCTTGCTTTCATTCTCTCTTCCCAATATGAAGCTCAATTAATATGCTACATTATTTCAGGATAATACCTGAACTTAAAATATGCAAAAATAAAGTTTTCAATTTTATGTCTTCAGTCACCTTGGCAGGGGGTATTTTTAGCCTGATTTCCACATGAATATTATATTATAAAAGGGCTGATTAAAACAAGGTAACACGACAGGATTGGCTCATAGTGAATGGATATATTATTTGTCCTGTTGAAAGGGCATCGCTGTAACCTTGCCTGCAATCCTGCAGAGTGGTTCCCCATAAGTTATGTGTCATCTAACCTTCCCTGAAATTTATTCTTAACAATTGACATCAATGCAACAAAAGTATTTTATATTCTCTTTGGAGCAGGGGGTGGCAAGTAACCAACCTTTCAAAGAAAAATCCAAAGCTCCCATTGATAAAACTGGAGATAGACAATTTAGATTTTTTTTAATTCTGGATTTCATCAGAGGAGTAAAAGAAAAGCATTGAAAGAATTTGGCAGTCAGAAAAGTGAGCTTTTTGTTCTCATTTCAAAGGGTTTTGCCTTCACTTGAGTAAGGTATTTCATTTTTAAAGCAGATACTTGTTATAATGGGAGCCTATTATTTTAGAAAAATTACAGTGTTATCTTTTATATTGAAGATTTACAATTAACCGATGAAAAAGTCTCCTGGGTTAATAATAGCATCACTTTAGTAGAACATTCTTCAGCAGTAGATCTTGAAGTAGATATTGAAACCGAAGACATCAGGGTCATTTTTTGCACTTCATGGATGGGGAAACCAAGGCACAGAGCGAGCCACTGATTTTCTGAGCATGCCAGTGGCATGGCACTAATCCAAACGCAGGTGTCCTGAATCCTGCTCCAATGCTGTCTGCTCAATAGCATCCCTGCTTTGCATGCAGAGGGACAAGGGAAATCTGCAATTGGTTGTCTACTGTTTTGAAAAAGCGTCAAGGAAATACTGGAAATACAAGCTGCATGTGAAATCTCTTTGGACAACCTGGTGCCAGAGGCTTTCACCAGAACAGCTCCCACCTTTAAGGAATCCTGTTTCTCTTCCCTCCCTTCTTTTCACAGAGCTTGTGATTGAAAGGTCTGAAGGAGAATTGCTGTGGTCACCCTATCATTAATTATCACAGATGCTAGGACTTCGCTTCCTAATTTCTGCACTGATCCCTGTAAATTCCAGTTGAAGAATTGCGGGATTTTCAGAAAGTTACAAGATTTACCTTAGAATTTTCCACATTCTTTAAAAATCAACCAGCCCTATGATCCATTTTTTTATTTCCCATTCTAATTTCTGTAGGTTTAACCTCCACCACTGGATGTCATTCTGCCTTTGCTGGAGTGGAACACCTTCCAATATCAAATAAATTAAAGTAGCCTCCAATATTGGTTCTCTGAGCGGATCTGGTGACCCAGGTGGTGCTTCATTTTTTTCTGCTTTTCAGTTCGTGCTCAGTGCCCAAGAACAGTGGAGATAAGGACACAACCCTTTTACGTTTTCAGTGTTAAAAGACTTTGAGAAAGTTGCTTCTCTGCCCCAGCGTACTGAACCTTTCCTGAAAAATGTGACTTCTTTCTGTACTGATTTGAGGATTAAAAAAAGGCCAAAGGATATTTGCAGTCCTAACGACATGTAGAAAAAGTGGATGTTTTGCACTGATGCTATCAGCCGCTGTTACGGTAAGGATTGATGTGATTGAGGCTTTGACTAGTTTCTTTAGCTCAGGCACAAATTAGGACTGCTGTAGACAGAGCTAGAGAGCTGAGGTTAAATATCTGTGTTGTGCTCATGAGATGTGGGGAGTTAGGAACGGGGACTTCTGTCCGGCAATTTGGGCAGGAAGCTACTTTCTAGCTTTAAGAAAATCGGGATTCTGCTATACTTCTGCACATCCTCCTGCCCCCTGTAATTGTACAAGATGGTGGCCAATTTCAACAGCATTTTAAGAAGGACAAAAAGGTACAAAATCATTACAATCCTACACGTCAGCTCAGGTGAAGATCTCAAAAGACCAGACAGAGATGGCTTTTTGCCCCTTCAGGGATCACAAGAGACAGAGCAGGATCTGGGGCGATTTGCAGGAGCGATGGTGTGGGACATGGGACAGTGAGCACAGCTTTTGCAGGAAATTGGCCTTTTTTTCTTCTGCTGCTTACAGGAAAAGCTACTTTTTGTGTACTCCTGGGGGCATCGTACAAGGGAATGGCTGCAGCTGCACAGCGCGTCGGGGTCACTGCAGAGGGAGAGAGGAGGATGAATTCCCTGACCACATCCTGTGGTTTTGAAGAGGTTGTGGCAGGCTTGTTGGCTGGGGCTTGGTGGGAGAGAAAGATTTAAGCCCTTCAGCCTACATGACAATAGGACACAATTTAAAGTTTGGTTCAAATTTTTGTTTTGCTGTTGATTGCTTTCATTCTCTGAAGGAAAAAGTGTTTGCAGCAAAGGATTTGTTTAATGCAAGGTTTGTAGCTGATGAAGCCAGATCATCCTTGGGCTAACGAAGGCTGAGGCCCCTGGTCAGGCAATAGTGTGTGGTTTCTTTTGGCACAATTATTTTTGCTCGTTTGGTTCCACATGCAGGAAATGGAAGTGAGTGCCAAAGAGACGGTTAGGACAAGCTGTTTGTATCTGGTTTTAAATAGGAAACAGTTTCTCCATCCTTGATTTCTTTCTCACTTTATTTGAGCTATATTAAGTGAATGTTATGCACAAGCTATTTTCAGAAAGTGGTAATTATATTAAATTTTCTTCTTCCGGTATTCTTTCATTTTCTAATGTATTCAAATGCTGGTAAGATATTGTCCAGACAAGATGATGATAAAATCTGATCATCTGTTACTGTTTGGCAATGAAGGCAAAATTGGAAGATTGTGTAGCAACTTTAAAAAGCGTACTTTGACAGTTTTTATTTTATTGAAGTTGTTCTAGTCTATTATTTAACAAACCATCTCTTTATTGCTTAAAGAAGTGATTGCAATATTTCACAAGGAGCTCATTTTTCTTCAATTTCTATTCACTTGTGCAGCGTTCTTCTGATAGCTTTGTGCTCTGCTTCTCATGCTAATTCCTTTTACAGCAGCTGCTAGAGCATCTTAATGATATTTGGCATTTCAGCCCCCTTCACTGCCTGCCATATACAGTGCAGCAGCACAACCTGGTCGAGCATATGTGTAACCTCTTCGGCACAGGCTGGTGGTAAATCTGGCCACTCAGCTCCTGAGCCTGCAAAACTTTGCTCTAATATACTTTATTTATACGCATACCCCTTTTTAAGTCACAGTGTGTAGTGCAAATGTGATAGCATCGTTTTAAGACCAAATTGGTGTTGGTCCAGCGATGGCCAAAGCAAAATGTTTGTAGCAGAGGAAGGATGAATAATGCAACTAGAGTTTAGTGGTGGTAGGCCATTGTTCCAGCTGTTTGACCAAAGATGACAGTCAGTTTGCTCTCTGACGTTTTAAATCTAGTGAGCGATATGGTGAAAACTGTATTAATTCACATGAAAATCTGCCTTGATGTGAAACTCTTGGCGGGGAGTTCCACGGGTTAATGGAGTAGAGTCTGCATGTGCTGCTTTATCCTATCAATTTTTATCTTTTAGTTTTATGGATAGATCTTCTGCTTGTATAGTCAGGAGAAAACGAACACGAGAGTCCAACCAACTTTCTCGTTCTTTTTCTGCTGTTCAATTATCTAATGAAAGAATCTAATGAAACTGTTTTCTATGTCCCTGCAAACAACAGCAGGCAAATTTCATTTAGGCTTCAAAGGTCTGTTAGGTCTAGCTCCAACCCTGCAACTGTTTATCTCCTTTTCTTTACACATATAGATATGGTGATCGTCCCCCTCTGCTCTGCCCTCGTGAGGCCCCACCTGGAGTCCTGTGTCCAGCTGTGGGGCCCCCAGCACAAGAAGGATGTGGGGCTGTTGGAGCGAGTCCACAGGAGGGCCACGAATAGGATCAAGGGGCTGGAGCACCTCTCCTGTGAAGAAAGGCTGAGAGAGCTGAGGATGTTCAGCCTAAAGAAGAGAAGGCTCCAGGGTGACCTTATTGCAGCTTTTCAATACTTAAAGGGGGCTTATAATAAAAACGGAGAGCAACTTTTTGCTCAGTCAGATAATGACAGGACAAAGGGGGGATGGATTTAAACTAAAAGAGGGGAGATTTATATTAGAGGTTAGGAGGAAATTCTTCACTCAGAGGGTGGTGAGGCCCTGGCACAGGCTGCCCAGAGAAGCTGTGGATGCCCCATCCCTGGAGGTGCTCAAGGCCAGGCTGGATGGGGCTTTGGGCAACCTGGGCTGGTGGGAGGTGTCCCTGCCCATGGCAGGGGGTTGGATCTGGATGGGCTTTAAAGTCCCTTCCAACCTAAACCATTTTGTGATTCTTTGAAGTTTTGGAATTTTACAGTTGCTAATTTAGGGTGTAACAACTTGTATTTGCTTCCCAAGCTGTCAAAGGAACTTGTATATAGGCTAGAAAAGGAAGATAAGGAGTTGTCCTCTCTTAGTACGTCCTGTTTTTGTCTGTGGAGGGCATCTCTTATGAAAGGATTCTCCTCTTTATATCCTTCTACGTTGCCCTAGGAAAGTCAGTCCTGAACAGAGGCTGGCAGTCAGTAGTTGTACACAAGGAAAGCTGAGCTGTATTTCCTCAACCACCTTGTTTATTCTCAAGCTGGCTTGAAGACTGCTACCAAAGAGCCATTTTACACTCAGTGCCCCGTTCACTTGTCTGAAAGACAAACCCAGTGCACAGGGCATTTTGTCTGCCTACTTCCTGCTCTGATGTTGCTGTATGCTTCTCTTGGCTGTCCATTCTGAGATTCTGGCTTTATACAAACTAAAAAAATGAAATTTCTGTTACATACTGTGGTCTGGGTGATCCACAGGTTGGTGTATCATTGGATTATATTTGTTCTCACAGCCGCAAGCCTTCTGATATTTCTTTTCACTATAGCTCTATATTAAGTTTCCCGTTACTATTACTATTTTTAATATTGGTGCTGATGCTGTATTTGTCAGGTGGTCTCTATGCAAGATGCTTTTCCCAGTACCTTACTGTACCTTACAATTTCCATGTCATCACCACACATTCAGAGCCAGATTTTACTCGTGCCAGATTTTAATGCCCAGTGCTTTACTTCAGGTAGGCAGCAATATGTTTAAGGTTTGGAGTGTTCAAAACTGTGTTACAGAGATGAGATTTTCCTGCCCTGGCCCAAAGGTGACTTTGGGAGGGGGGAATCATGCTCCAAGCCCTCCTCGCCTCTTCCAGACCTGCTGCTCAAGGTGTGGGGGGTCCATTTCCAAGCAGAGCCTGAGCAATACATGCAGTGTTGTGATATTGCCATGATGCTCACTAGCATTTCTTGTGGATGGTAAAAGGCAATTTCAATAAAAAAGTACTTTTTTTTTCCGCATGCTTTTTTGAGGGTTGCCACTGGGGTAATCGCTCTAGTGGAACCAGAAAGGTGTCGTGCTGCAGTTGTTTTCATATTTATGGGCTGCTCTCTTTGGCTATTATTTTACTTTTACTGGGTCCACTATTGTATTTCCCAATTGGAGCTAAACACTCCCGAGCCCTGGGGATTTTTGCAATTATTGCTACTGACAGAGCAAACAGGAGCAAGGAATCTGAGCCGTTGCTATAGAGGCTGTATATAACACAATACCCGTGGAGCACTGGGCATAATAACCGTAACATGAAAAATGAGCTATTGATTCTCTGCCCACTTCGAGGGAATGAAAAATTTCCTCCCAGTCCGTGAGGCAGTGCGCTGACAGCATCCTCCTCCTAAGTGCTTGTCCGCCGAGGTCTGACTCCGTCCTCTGGTCACCATTTAGTTTAGGCTAATGAAAATGCATGTGCATTTGAGGAGAAAACTTGTCATGCGCTTATTTTGCAGTTGTACAGCGTTACCTGTGCAAAGGTTTCGTGGCACTTCGCAGGCATGCAAGGCTCTGTCTCGACTTCATCGGGTACCGGTCCTGCCGTATGTCTCGGGGAGGAGCGAGGGCTGAATCACAGAAAGCGTCAAGAGGCAATTCTGGCATCCTTACTCATTCAGAGCATTGCTTCAATCTCTGCACGGTCCCACTGTGCATAAACGTACTACTTGATGTGAGCAAAGATGTCACGGGTTTAGCAATTGTAGCGTAATCACACAGGAAATCTTCGGGAAAGAGTAGCCCCCGAGCCTGTGTCATAAGGAGAGACAACAGCAGAAGTGATCTCTCCCCTCCTCACGAGCTAAAATTCAGCTGTTTCTTTTGAAGTGATCAACTATTTACTCAGGCTTGAAGTGTTGCTTTTGTTCTCATTATTGGGATTCTCGGCAGTGCCCTGTGCAGTTTTGCTCCAGTGTCTTCCACGTGTGGCCTGGGGGCAATGGCCCACGGACACATCTGCCACCAGAACCGATAGCAGTTTTCCCTTCCTTCATATCCCCTCTCGCTGGTTTTAGGCACCAAGTATAGGGCAAAGAGCCTGTACAAGGCAGCATTAGCTCTTTGTGGGCAGCTGAAAGCCGTGTGTATATCAGTAAAACTTGGCTGCTCGCTTTGCCGGCGCTGGTGCCAGCGTTTTCTTTGGTTTGCTCCATGCAGATTTGGGACCTTGTGTTTCATTTGGAATTTTGCTCGGGACTGAACCCAAGTTCAGGAAACAACGCTGCCAAGTTTTCTCCGGTTTTGTGTCAAGAGCAACTTTGGATTAAAGCTGGCACTGAACCAGGCACGTGATCTAACTCCCATACTGTCTCGTATATTGAGGAAAGCTTGCCTCGTCTAGCCAAAATGGAGTCAGACAGAGGGTGTTATATATTCCTGGTGTAAAACCAAAATAGCTGCCCTGGATGTTTTTACCCTCTCTTCTACTCTTGTTCAGCAAACATCTCACAGAAAAACATTCGTGGAACAAGCCTTCAATGTGAAGGTTGTGTATGGCTTTTTCTTTCTCTCTTTCCATTTCTGAAGTAGCATGTTGAAAGATGACTCTGCCCTTTTCGAGTGTGTGGTTGAAGGAAATAAATACAAGAGAAGTAGATGAAGCCCAGTGTGCCAGGTGTCTGGAGCTGCTACATAGACTTGGGGACGGGTTCCCAAAAGATGCCTTTGATCCCCTCTTTGGAAAGCTTAAACTGCTCTGCTGGGCGCTGTGCTGTAGGCTGTCACCTGAGGGTAATATATAAGAAGCCACTGGAAGTGTTTGATGTGTCAGCATTTCTGTTAGTACAAATTATTAACAAGAAGATTGATTTTTGGACTGAATTCCTTTTTCCCTCTCAGGGAGAGAGATAATCTCACTAAAGGTATCTCGCTCTTTATTTAGGTATTTCAGCACTCTTTGTCACATACCAAAAGAGGCATCTCTAAAGAGGATTGGGATGGCATTTTTAAATGTGTCATCAATGAAATCGATAGTGTGAGACTCACAAACATGAGCAGTGGGTCTATGCAACCCCACAAACACTAAGGAGGAATGGGTACATGACCACTCTGTATCTGCAAACACTTTGTGTCCTGCTGTTACCTCCCCTAAATGATATATCTGTACAGCAACTCATGCCAAAGCATCCATGTGCCACCACGCTGAACATGTGTGCCCAGAAGCTGGATCTCCAAAACTGGAGAACCTCTTCCATGGTCTTCTGTTGAGCATTGCGCAGAGAGGAGACCTTGGGCACGGGCTGTTAGGTTTTATGGTCCCGGCTGTAGTGCCTGTCATAGCAGCTCATGCAAAATATCCCTGCTATTGGCAGGAATGAATTTGCCAAAATCAGGATCACAGAGACAGATGTTGCAGGGTGTATTTTTGTTTTGGATGGAGATCCGACTCCCACATATAACCAGCAAGTTTTATTTTTAGCATTTGGATGCAGAGTGATAAACAGGCAAGAAAAAATAACAACCTCAAGCTCCATTTTCAAATGTATATACCACGATATTTCATAGAGTTTCTGCTCTCTCTTGTCCTGTCGGTGTGTGTCCCTGAGCTTGGTGCTGAAACCTTTTGCTTTCTCTCTTGGGCTGCTCAAACCACACCTGAGTGATGCTGATCAGCAGGGAGAACTGCGGTGTGTGACCTACCCGCTTCACTTAGAGCAAACCAGGTTCCCAGAGTTTTCAGAGTCCTCAGGCACAGTCCTCAGGCTATTTTTAGTCTGATTTCTCTGTTAGGATCCCGGAACTCTGTGCTCGCTTCATCTGGAGTACAACAGAAGTCTTTTGATTAATTTCAGAGGCAAAGCTCTTTGGAATAAAATTTGGATTAATAATGGAAATGCATTAAAAAATTTATACGAGAAACAGGAATTTATGTCTCTCTGGGAACTTAAATTTAAATACAGTCTACCTGAAACAGACACTCAGAATGTAATAAACGCAAGTTTCACGTTGAATGTATGTGCCCTGTTGAGTTTTCCAACTTTTTGCTTAAAAATGTTCCTACATAGTAGTTGGTTACCATGATTCTCTCTCACAGCCTTTTCTATTTTCTGGCGTAAATAAACCCACTCCCTGCAGGTTTTTCATTGGTTAGGTGGAAGTCCCTTTACCTTTCTTGTTACCATCTTCTGACCTTTTTTTTTTTGTTGACCAGTTGGCCTGTGCTGAGTCTTGAAGTTTGGGCCCAAACCAAACTTGCTGTTCATGCCAAATGTTGCTGAATGCAATGGAGCAATTTTAAGTTGCATGGTTGTAATCCTGAGTAGCTCCTTCCAGCTTGAATTACTTTTCCTTTACTTTCTAGATTTTTTTTTTTTCATGGAATTGTTTTGTCAGTGAAAATATTTTCTGGACATCCAGTCTCACCCTCATGGGAGAGGTCTTTGAAATATTCTGAAATATTTTTGGCAAAAGGCACCGGATTATCAATGATCAATCTCTCTGAATACAGATTTCCAATGATCTTTGAATCACATGTGCCACATACAGTTTTAGGCCTCAAATGGAAAGGTAGCTAATGAGCTGCTATGGCAAAGGCTGTCGTTGCTGTTCTTCTAGCCCAGCTGGAACCAGGAAACGCTGGGATTATCAATAAGTATCTTCTGGTTCAGCCCTATTTTGTAGCCAGCCTTTGAGCTCAGAGCAATGATTTAAGAGAAGCTAACCCACAAAAATTGTGTATCTGTGACGATATGAAACCCTGAGGTAGTATATATTTTAAAGTTGGGTGTAAGAAAGTGAAAACAGGTGATGTGATTTAATTCTGGGGTATAAACATGGCCAAATCAAGAGCTTGAGAGCGTCAGAGCCGGCTCAGTGACTCGGCATTGCAAAGGGGAAATTGTGTTCTGGATCAATATGTATGTTGTTTTGTTTTGTTTTTAAAAAAGGGGTTTGTGTGGGCCAAATGCACTAATTTACCACTGGGAAGGCATAGCATTTTTTGAATTTCATTGTGCCTATGCAAGTTGAAATGGAAACTATCATTTTAATGTTAAGCAGTACCTTTTTTGTTGCACTGCAAGATCTAGTTTCTGCATGCTTTTCCAGTAAGTGCTGGACTTAAATCAGATTTGAATCTTACATATCAATCTTGTTCCTTCTTCCAACTATCTTTCATTCCAGTTTGCTTCTTGCCTTTTACATCGCTCCCAAAATCTATTTAGTTTTTGTGCTCTGCTTAATATACTCTCCCAATATTTAATTTGTTGGAGGTTAACAGCATTCTGATTGAAACTTCCATCAGCTCAGAAATTGTATCAAAGGAGAAAATGATAGACAAGGGAAATCTAAGGTATTTTTAAATCTAAAAGGCTAATTCAGACTAAATGCAAAATGGATGTGAACAAGTGCCCTAGTATTTTCACAATAGCCAACCAGACACCATCGGAAGAAAAAGTACTAATATCTTCATTTCTTTTTGTGTGACAACATCGGCAGGTACTGATATAGGAGGCAAACTAACTCATTTGAACTAAATTGGGTAGTTCAAACCGAACAAAAGACATTCAGCTGCAGTTTCATAATACATGGTACAGAGACCCTGGGATCCTGAACAGCAGTGTGTGAAATTGCCTCGGAACCGCATGTGTCTGTCAAATTATTGTGGTTTTTTTTTTTTTTTTTTTTTTTTTTCTGCAAATACCACCCACTTTTGAGTTTGTTTTCACTGAGATTTTCTGTCCGAGTTTCCTCTCACTTCCAGTGTGCAGACTGGAGTGATTGCATCTAAAATCTAGCAGCACAGGACTGGGAATAAGGAGTGCAGTGCCGTCTGCACTGAGCAACCACTCAAAAGAGCTCATTTGACGTATATATGAAAAGTCACAGCTAAAAGCTTTGAATATTTGCCCAGAGATAAATTTGTGGGTTTGCCATTGCCATGGCGGTAAGAAATTTGGTCTCCTTGAAAACCCTGGAGATTAAATTCCTCTATAGATGTGCTTGTCATCACAGGAATGAGACTACAAGATTTTCTATAGAAATGAGTGAGAAATCTTTGAGTACCAAGAGTGCCTTTTCTCTGATATATTTTTAGCATTGATCGCTATCTGTTAAGAACAGAAGTGAAACATCGGTAGGATATACCAACATGTTTTTATTTTCACAAGGTATTAACTTCTTCCTCTTTATTTCTTGGAGAGAAGCTGCACGGAGCAGAAAGCCAGCTGGGATTTCTATGCCTTATGAATACATTGTGTATGTAGCTAAAGGTTCCTGCACTGCTCAGCTAAAATCCTCTCCAAGGACCAGTCCTTACACCACTTATGTTGTAGTCACTTGTCAGCTTGTCTCTGTTTTTCCCCCATAATATATCCACCCCCAGCTCCACATCCTCCTCGAAGTGCTCATCCTCTTGCTAAGAGCCCAGCCTGTTGCCCAGTTTGGTCCCTGGATGGGCAGGCATGGTGAATGAGAGGCCTGATTCAGCCCTGCTAATTCATTAACTACACAGGTGTGAAGAAGTTGCACAAGTACATCAAGACCCAAGCCTCCATAAAAGCCATCCCTTCCCCAGTAATTGGAAGACTCAGTCAATGTATGCAATTAGTCGATTCCATCAATAGATATCTGAGGTCACAGCCTGAAATTTAGTATCAGGAAAATTCACACGTATGAACTTCCTGCAAGTTCAGTCCCTTTCTCATCTCAGGGTTTGATCCTAGCCTCTTTCTTAAAGAAAACTTAATTGGTTAGTACAATCACACTGAGGATGTTGAGCATTAATTGTCTTTGTCCATGAGCTTTTTTGATCTGCAAAATGCCTTTGCAAGAAACATCACAAGAAGCACACACACACACACAAAAAAAAAAAGGCTCTAAGAAATCAAAAGAAGAAGGAAAAAAAGAGCCCACTGTGCGGTCTTTGAGATTGTCTTTTGTGGCGTGATTTATTGGTCTCTCAGTTTTGTTTCAGGCCCCAGCTCAGAGACAGCAGCTTACAGAACGACCAAGTAGGCTGGCTTGACAGAGATGCATGTTGGACCTGTAATACAGAGAAAACTGGAAGGAGAGGTGGCTGAGAGTTTAGGGAAATACGGCAGCCTTTTCTCTCTCTTTCTCTCTTTCTCTCTTTTTTTTTTTTTTTTTTTAAGGCATGAATGTATAACATCAGGTATTTGCTAAACACTTTCCATAGGTCCTTTGAGTGACAAAGGTTAGATCTGCTTGTCCTCATTATTTTTCCTGCGTTGCTTACTACTTATACAGAAGTTTAACTTTATGTCATTGGTTTATTTTAATGACCAATGGACCATAAATCAGCAGCAAGATAAACAACTTCCAGTGGTATCTCCATGAAGTGGTATTTATCTTTACAGTGGATGTGAAACAAGATGAATTACAGAAACGCCACCTACGCTTGCAACACCTACATGTTTCCCAACTGTTTTTATGCCCGTGCTATCTGAAAGTGGATTTGGCATTACAAATGTGCCTTCAAAATATTGATAACAATAGAAAGGCATCCCACTGAATTGCTGCAAAGTTGTGACTGTAGGAGTTAGTGCATAATTATCTCTCTTGTGTACTGTAGGTGATATTTATCTCCCTTAACTTGAGTTGCCTGAAAGTCCTGGCTTTGTCCACCGTCAGCAGAGATGAGTAGTCCCAGCACAATTCTCCCTGCCCTACACGACCTGCCCAAGACAGGAGGATCATGTTCACCTTTGGAGGTTTATTTTTCTCCGCGAGCTTAGAGAGGATCTTGCTTTCACATGTCTCTGGTTTGAGGAGATGAATTCTTGTTGATGGGAATTGCTGTGTTAATGCTGTGTAGTGCCTCATGTGTAGGGGACACTGTAACAGTACTTGTTCTGTGGGGCAGGTATGAGGAAGAAGTGTATTGTACCCGATTAAAGAACTCTTCCGTGTAGAAATGCAGATACAGATTCAATAGAAATTAAGGACAGATCATTGACTCTTTTTGTCACAGGCCATTAACTGCCATTCAACTACACCATTACCAGCCTGGAGGCATTAGGGATGTACGTTTCAGTCTTCTAAAAATTCAGCTGTGGGTTTCAGGCAGGAAAAGAAGTGAGAAAAATCCTAGTGCCCTTGGCCCACGTTGAATCACTGTGTACGTGTAGTTCCATCAGAAGGCCCTGTAGGTGCTCCATGCCCTGCCTTCCAGAGAAAGCTGAAAAATCCCAATGGATGGGTCGTTCAGTCTCTGCTCCAGCATCGCTGTATTTAAAAAATAGCGATAGCTGTATCACACGGTGCCCTTCTGCCCCTCTTCCTCGTGTTTGCTGTTAAAATGCAGAACTTGTTGTTGCCTTCCAAGCTGCTTGCTGTGACGCCCCTTTGAGGAGGATCTGCGGTTGTTCTGTGTCTCCCTCGTCCCTCTTGGTATTCCTAGCATGCCTTGTATGGGATGAACAAGTCGGGGAGGCAATTCAACTGGAGTTGTTTGAAGCAACGGATGATTATGATTTTCCACAGCGAATGTAAGTCTTGGCATTGTCAGACAATAACTCATCCTGGGTTCTTCTGATAAATTGGCTCGATCATGGCTGATGAGCACTGTATAGCCACAGTGGCTGTGGCAGCGAATCTTTCAGAATCATTGCAAATGTGTTCAGCTCTGAATAAAGCGACAGAGGCATTTTTTTTCAGGGAAACCTTTGTGACTGATGCCACAGACTGGTTTGGCATGACTAAAAATCCGCTCTGTCCATTTTCATTCAATATCTGCTATTCAGGCTCACAATGTCCCTTTAATGAAACCATTTAGGAAAATGATTCTATTTTGTGGTAATACTGGCAGGCCGGGGAAGTTCATGCTTGTTAAGCAAACTGGCTCATACACTGACCAAATCACTGCTGCAATACTCGCTTTGAGAAGGCATTTACCGCTAAGTGTTTGTTAGCACAGAGAAAGCCCAAGCTGTTTCTAAACCTTTGCAAATCTAATACAGAGAAGTCTTATCCTGGAATATCTTTTTAGCAGGTGAACTCAGGAGCTATTAGGAGGCCAGGGTATTGTTAGCAGAGAGGAGAAAATAAAATACACGCTGAAAAGAGAACATAAGATTAAAGATAATAGTTCTGCTGTAGGGGCCCCTTTAGGCAATCAGGAGAAATAGAATAAAGTTTGTAATATTCCTCTCTTTCTCTCATAGCCTAGAGAAGTCTTCGTGTGCAAAATATTTTTAATCTCGTTTTCTATTTCAAGACTCTGTTTCACGAAGTCATTTTTATACATCCCAGCATAAACACTGCAGCAGATTTAAGAGGGATTTTGTGTCTGTCAAAATTAAGTGCATCAGTCTGTGTGCGAGGCTGGGAAATGTTAGGAGGCAATCACAGTGAAAAACAAACATACAAAAAAGGCAAACATCAAGTATGGAATAGTTTTATGTTTCAGATAAGTGACTTTATTCCCAAGGCTGACTAATGACGGAGGAAAGAGAGGTTATTCAGTGGTTATCACAGCCGATGGATGATTGGGGCTTTGGGGTTCTTTTGCCTTGCTGACTCATTTTCTGGCCTTTAATGAGTCAAACTCTGTGTCATTCTAGCCTGTAAAAATGGGTGTAATAAGGATGTGTGTCCCAGAAGCATTCTGAGTCTTAATTGACGTTGGTAAAATATTCTGATATATTTGTTTGAGGATGCTAAAATGCAAATAGTATTGCTAGCAGCAGCACCAAGTCTTCTCATGTGAACATTTCTGCACAGAACCATATTCCTGTGGACCTAAATCTTTTGGATTTTCTTGCTTTCCCGTAGTTTTTATGCTTCACGAATCGTGCAAACAGCTGAATGTTTCCACCAGTGCATTCAGCAGTGACATTCAGTAGCACGTGAATCTAACGTTCAGGTCTCTCTGTTTCTCTTCCTTTCTCCAGCATGGACACTTTTGTATTGTAATGTCAGATTTATCCAGAGTGAGCTTTCTTCCTGACAGTTGTCATAGCTCGGCTCTTTTACGCGCTGCCAGGTCTTTGGGAGTGTAGGTGTGCTGTGTCCCTCTCCCATGAAAGTCCAGGACAAGATTCCATTGATTTTCAGTAGGGCAGGATCAGATTCAATATTAAGAAAACTCCATTTCCTGCTAATGGTCTATTTTGGTCTCCAGACAATTTGCAGTGTTGCCTTTAAAGCAGATGTCTAAATCTGATGGTCTGCTTGTTTTGTTCTCTCTAAATAACCTGGAAAAAATTACATTTATTAAGTTCAGCCCTGCAGATGCTTATCAACGCTGTTGCTACTCATTCAAAGGTGACCCTTTTATGAATAAGGATTACTTCTAAGAACAGAGGCTGGCAGGATCAAGCCCTAAAATTCTCCCAGCCATTTGTATTTCAGACCAAATTTCATGTCAGTCAGCTGACTGCATTTGCTTTGACTTCAGCGAAGCCTGGTAAATAGAAAGCAGACAAATGAATTAATAGTGAACTCAACTAAAACAGGAAAGGCTGAAGGGATGTTTAAAAAGAAAAAAAAAAAGTCTTAGGCAAGTAGAGAACATGATTTGAATGAGAGGCTGTAGCTGTCGTGTTGGAGGGCACTTGGATTACACGGTCAAGAATACAGCAACACCAGCCCCGTTCTACGCAGTAGTCCGTAAATTTTATTAAGTAGAATATAAACAAGATCTACGAGTGATTTCCAAAAACGGATTATGTAATGCAAATTAAGAGAAGTACTAATAACGAGGGAAAGAAATTGTGAGGCAGAGGCGCGGTGATGGTACGGATTACAGGAAAGAGTCTTTGCTGCGAGGCTGAAGTGCTGAGCTTCTCTTGCAGCATCCTTGATGAGATTTTGAGAGGTTCAGAGCTGGGCAAACACAAATCATAGGAGAAAAATTGGCAGAGCTGCAGGGCCACATTCAGACTGTTTTTCTACCGAAACCTATCTTTAGCATCTGAATTTGAGAAAGTGATCAGTGATTCAGGCCACCTACAATCCAGTGCTGCCAGACCCGGCTGTCTGCACCGTCAGTGGAGGAAAGCAGCCGTGATACCTAAATTAGCTGCTGGGAGCAGATTATTCTGAATACACCCCTGAATTTAGGCGTGGAAATAAGTTTTTGCAATGTTTAGCTAAAGATAGCTGTTGAAGCAACTGGGGACCTAATAGGACAAAAGTGTCTGTATCACTTGGCTCTGATTTCCTAATTTTGTAACTATGGAGGAATACTGAAATTCGGGTTTATTTTAAGGTAAAATTTAGGGGAGTGGGAGGAGAAAATAACATTGGTTTCTCCAGTGCCCCTTTAGGTTTTGAGCGTGGATTGAAAGTAGTGCAGAATGGGAAAATTTTAGGTATTCAGTGAGGAACCTTAAAATGGAAGAAGTGCAATGAATGAACAGGGCAGCACCACAGCCTTTAGCAAAAAACAAAACAAAACAAAACAAACAAAAAAAAAAAAACAACAACACATGTAATTGCAAGTAGGATTGTGCATAGCTGATTCAGTGGTTCCAGCAAATATATTTATCAGGAGCCACGTATTCACTATTTCTGCTTATCTTTTTAATACGGTTGCACATTATCAAGGTGCTTTTGCATTGTTTTGCTTTTTGTAGCGCTATTTTAGTTTTAACTCATTGGCACATTGTAAAATTTTAGCACTAATAATAATTACAGACAGATTTTAGTTTTCTCATGTGGGTCTATTATGCTTACTTTTCCTTGTTCCTTTTTTTTTTTTTTCCTGATTTATCTGGTATGTTGTGCTTAGAGTTGTGTACAATAACGCCTAATGAATTTCATGGCTTAAAAAAAACCACAACTCATGCAAATGAGAGGAGGAGACAGGGAATAGAGAAAAGGGGGAAAATGAGGATACTTCAGCTCAGAAGTGCAGGAAAATATAAGAAAATTGCAGAATAAAGCTTGTATTACACAATCCTCTTACCTACCTCTGACAAAGATAGTATTAGCCTCCTCATTTAAATATAATAAGAAAAAAATGGAAGTCAGTGGGTGGCTTTTCTAATGGCTCAGTGGGTTTTGGCTGACTAATGCTCTCAGTCTTCAACAATGTGAGCAAAACAGGGAGGACCTGACATGTGCCTAGGAATTAGGCATGGTTAGGGTGGCATTTGCTTAGCTTGATGTTGGGGGGTTATGTCTGAGCCCTGGGCTTGTGCTAAACACAGAGAAAACCATCTCTTATTTTTTTTTTTCCTTGAGTGGGGCACCTGAGGTCAAGAAAATGAACGCTGCCCATCTCTCGATCTCATGATACTTCAGATAGATGCAAAAGATCTGTACATTTTTTAATGATGTAACCTACCGAGACTCCTCCTGGTTCTCTGCGCTGTAAGTGGAAGGAGTGGGGTGGATCAGAAAGCCCCGGCCACGCTCAGCTCTGGGTGAGGGATTTGAGACCGTAGAGAACCTCTGGAACAAGCCCCCAGGTGCATGGTGTGTATCCGAGCCTTGATCATCGCTAGGAAATTGTGCTGAACTTCTCTCGAAACAAGGAAATATATGAACAGCACTCACAGTGCTGCTGCTCTCCCTTTCCGGGCAGAAAGAAAAAAACAACAATCGTGTCAAGTAGCAAAACCAAGGAAGATCAAAAGAGTAAATGGACAAAAGCTCAAATTAAAAGTCTTTTTTTTTTTTTCTTTCTCATTTTGAGTTGTTATCAAGAAGGAGATTGCTGCCAAGAAACCCTAAGGACTTCGGGTATTGATTTTACATGAAAGGTTTGGGGAGTTTTTGGTGAAGGGTGATAGTAAGTAAAATAAAATGCATTTTATGATAGATGGAGCAAGAGCTCGGAAGATTCACCAGAGTCCTGTTTGCCTTCTTTTCCTTACCCACTGGGCCAGCATCCCTCTCTGGGAGTGTAAAATGGACAGCTGATCTCCTCCAGGCAAACCCAAACCATCTTTTTGTAGGCACTGGGTGTAACAGCTGGTGCTTCAGGGTGTAGGTGCACGTTGTGTGAGGTGGGAAGTGTGGAAAAGAACAATTAAATATGTGATGTATTAAGAAAGATTTTCAGATTCTCTTGTTAACTTCCCAACATGGGCAGCTGAACTCACTGGCTGAAAATGCTGGTACTTGTGATGCTTGGTAACGTCTGTCCCTCGGCACATTTATATGCTAACTTGGGTTTCAGCATTGGCGTCTTGGAGAGCCTGACATTGCAACTCGCTTTCTCAACTCAGTCAATGCATTAGGAGAAATACCACTCAGAGGTCATAACACGCTGTTCCATCTGCTCTGTCCTGGCCTATATCCTCAGCTGGATTTGCAAATCAGGTCATGGACAGAAACGTTATGTGGGAGCCAGAGCGCAGGAATTACAGCACCAGGGCAGAGCACTTGTCTGCCTCGTCTGGGATTACGGCTGGTGGAGTTGGCACCGTGTGCCTCGGGAAAAGGAGCGTGCTGGAAAAATCAGCCCCTACGTGTGTTGTTGGGAAGATGGATGGTGGTTTTGTGCCTTCCTATCTCTGGGTTAAGGACGTCCTGAAAAGGACAGGAATTCCTGCGTGCACGGGGCTGTGATGATCTTCCCTGGGGCATAACTTTGTGAGAGCAAAACCAAAAATACTTACTCGTTTTACTCTGCTTTCCCATTTTTAAAAAAGTGTGTGATCACTCCTCCGTGGAAAGAGAGAAAGAGTGTATTTGCATCACTGACTTTGTCTGTCTTTTCTCTGTCTTTTCTCCCTGCATTTCTCTCAATTCTTTTGAATTTACTCACCATTTTCTTATGCAATTTGATAAAGAGGTAGAGAGCTTTGTGAATTCGTATGAATTTGTTGAATTATGGCAGAGATTGCAGAATCATAGAATATCCCGAGTTGGAAGGGACCCACAAGGATCATCGAGTCCAACTCCTGGGTCCCCAAAGGACCACTCAAAAAATCAGACCATGTGTCTGACAGCATTATACAAATGCTTCTTGAACTTTTTAAAGATACTTTAAATTAGGGAAAAGCACTAAAAAGCAGACTGCAGTCTGGGCACTGATTTTTTCAGGCACTGCCAAATCCATGTCATAGAAGTTGGAAATGTCCCTGGGCAGGGGCTGCTGGAGGCCTCCTGCTGAAGGGACCAAAGTAAATTAGGGCAGCTTTGCCTGGGCTGAGTCTCAAATGCCTCTAAGGATGGAAGAGGTATTTCAACAACCTGAAATACCTCAACAACCACCCTGGATGACCATTTCCAGTGCAGTACTACTCTGCAAGTGAAGAATCTTTTCCTAATGTCCAGTCTGACTTTGGGGCCATCTGTGTTTTTCAAGATTGAGAAGCGTTTGGCTCCATCACCTTTTACAACTCCTGTTCAGGTAGAGGTAGACTGAGACTGGATTCCCCCCTAATCTGCTCTTTACAAAATCAAACAAGCTGATGCTGAGTTAATTAACCAAAAAAAAAAAAAAAGTTGTAGGTAACCAGTACCCTTAGAATTACTTTTCATTTTATAAATGAGAAGATGGAGGGATGAGAATTAGATGTTTCTGCTTTTCCTACAGAAATGTATAAATGCAGCCCTGCAATGTATTGATCACTACTTCTTC
The DNA here is from genome assembly GCF_009769625.2 of Cygnus olor. NCBI lineage: Eukaryota > Metazoa > Chordata > Aves > Anseriformes > Anatidae > Cygnus > Cygnus olor. Next base: position 156,189,370 of record NC_049170.1, on the reverse strand, counting down.
CTATAGTCTTTGAAGAATAACAGCTATTGCTGCAAGAACACTTATGAGTGCTTTCTCTCTAAACAAATGATAAAGTATCTTATGTTATGTCAGCATTAAGGAACTGAAATCAATTGTCTATCTGCCAGCATTATGTATTTCATGAAAAGTTCAGACACTCTTCTCTCTCATGCGGTTTCAAATCAGTACCTCATTTACAGAATTCATGTAATGCCTCATTGGTCTACCATAGTGCTCCCTTAATGTTTTCTAGTTTGCATTTCATACCTGGGTTTTAAATAATTTCAAAATTACAAACATTGTTTTGCTATTTCCCCACTTTGCCTTTCAAAAAAATCACTAAAACATTTCCGTTTTATCTTTCCGTAAAGAATTGTAATGGCTGTCAGTAACACAAGAAAACCAAGGCATCAAGAAAACAGGATAATGTGAAAGGAATTCAGAGATTTGCAGTATTTACCAGTAAATGTCAATGTACATCATTTCAGCCAGTGAGAGGCTAGGATTTAGCATCTCATTGTATTGAGGATTTAGTATCTCATTGCAACCTAAGAAGTTCCACTTGATAGCTTGTGTATTTTTTATCCATAAAGTTGTACTCTCTACTTCCACAAAAAAGATGCTGTGAACACGAGCTGACATGGTTCACAGCATTCATCAGGCCTGTAGTAAATTGGCAAAGTGAGAGCAGCTAACAGAGGCAGCCAACAAACTGGCGGTTTCTGTGCTTTGCTTTGAGATCTTGGCACTTCTGGGGCTGGTGGAGGACTCCTGGGAACTTACCGAAGAAGTCCAGGGTGCCAGCTGTGGCTGGGAGAAGACAGCTTCAGGAGGCCCTGACTTCTAGAAGACTCTAGCGGGAGTCTTCTCAGTGGGAGCAACGTGGTGGTGGGTGTCTGCTGCAGTCGGCCAGGTGAAGAAGAAGTAAGTGAGGCCTCCTTCAGAGAGCTGGAAGAAACCAGCATGGAGAAGAGACATCTCCCCTGAGGAAAGGCTGAGAGACCTGGGTCTGTTCAGCCTGGAGAAAAGAAGACTGAGAGGGGATCTCATCAATGTGTATAAATACCTGAGGTGTGGGAGACAGAGGGATTTGGCCAACCTCTTTTCAGTGGTTTGTGGGGACAGGACAAGGGCAATGGCCACAAAATGAAGCCCAAGAAGTTCCGCACCAACATGCGAAAGAACTTCTTCACGGTGAGGGTGACGGAGCACTGGGACAGGCTGCCCAGGGAGGTTGTGGAGTCTCCATCTCTGGAGATATTCAAGGCCCGTCTGGACGCCTACCTGGGCAACCTGCTCTAGGGAACCTGCTTTGGCAGGGGGGTTGGACCCGATGATCGCTTGAGGTCCCTTCCAACTCTTACAATTCTTTGATTCTGTGATCTCAGAATCATTTATCATTTATCCATGTGTGTAAATATCCAAGGGGAAGATGTAGAGATAGAGCCAGACAATTCTCAGTAGTATTCAGCGAAAGGCCAAGAGGCAATGGGCACAAACTGAAATATAGGAAATGTCATTTAAACATAAGAAAGCTTTTTTTTCTCTCTTTTTTTTTTTTTTTTTCCTTCTGTGACGGTGTCTGAAGGCTGGAACAGCTTGCCCAGGGAGCGGGAGCATCTCCACCCCTGAAGGTATTCACACTGAGCTGGACGTGGTCCTGAGCCCCCTGCTTTGAGCAGGGGTTGGAGCAGGTGATCCTCAGAGGCCCTTCCCAGCCTTGGCGATTCTGCAGCCCTAAGGAACCACCTTCATTCTTCTTCTTTACGTCAAAGCAGCCCGAAGGAGTGAGAATAAGGGCCCTGATTTCCGGGGATGTGCTTGGAGTTTGCTGAAAAAGACAACAAGTGGGAATGGTTGGCAGCACAGCTTCCTCAGGGCGTATTTGCTTAGAGCAATGCGAATTTTCATGAGTGAAATAATTCACCTTGAATTGCTTAATTATTGGCAATAAAAGAAACCACAAGGCTGACCTGCAAATTACAGGGCTAAAAAACTAAGTGCAGGTTTAGACTTCAGCGAAGCTTTGTTGGAACTCTGTAGGTATTCCGAGTGTATGTTTAAGAATGTCAAATGAATAAATAACAGCTACTTGAGCCATCTACTCTCTTTAACTGCAATTAGTGGTACACTACAATCTGCTTTCTGAAAGAACTGGAAATTTTCCAAAGAAGAAATAGGCCACAGGATTTTGGTAGAGTTGGTAGAGGTGAAGTGATGTGATGTCCTTGCAGGTTGGAGGAATGAAAGCCAGAAGAGAATGACCAGGCAGATGCTGAATGGTAAATGTTGGGATTTCGGCTCGAGCTGGACAAGGGAAAAGATTTCACAGGCTCACAGTCGGAGAATAGCTGGTGTTACTCATAATGCAACACTGTGAAGAGATCTTGAACATCTCTTCTGAAAAGAGCAGCATAAAATGAATAACAAATTGGTGTCTTTCAATAGCAAATGATATTCAATATACGTCATTTGCTAAGTGCTCGATTCCAGTAATTCATACACTGTGAGTGATTAAATATCGCTAACGACAGGTAGATTTAGCACAGAGACCACTCAAGTAAAGTAGGAAAAGAAGCTGTCTGGGTAGAGCAGAAATGGTAACGAAGGGAAAGTCAGCATGTTGCACAGTAAACTTGGTTAACTGAGGGAAGGCGGCATGTTTTGGACTGAGGACAGCCCTGGAAACAGAGTCTCTTTAGATCCAGAAATTCATCCAACCTACCTGCAGTCAGTCAGAAGCATGTTGCCTGGTAGTTTAGGTGGCCCAAAGACTCGGCCAGAGCAGCTGTAATAGAAAAAGTGTTTGCCAAGCTCTTTAGAGCTGCCCTACAGATAAATAAGGTCAGTTCCCTGTTGCTGTGCCAAAGGAGGAGGTCTGTTCCCATGTTCTGCCTTGGGGCTCCGGATCACCAGCAACGGAGAAGTGATATGAAATTGTGTACTGCAGCCATGGTGGGTGCTGTTAACATTAAGCCAGCCCGCAGCAAAGCTCTAGCTAGCACTGCCCAGCACGCCGGTCTGTGCCCTCCTCCTGCGGTGCACATAGTGCAAATTGCTGCTGTGTAAATCGCGACTCGTCCCTAAAGCCTCTCTCCTACCTCTTGTTTCTCCAGCATGCAAGATCTAGCCAGTGTTGAGGTAAAGACGGGCAAGGTCTCCTTCTTTGCTTATTTTTCATTCTTCCACTACTGTGTCACTGGCAGAGGTGCATCACTTACTTTTTCCCTCTGCTCTCCGTACCTGCCTCTTTGGCCTACATTTGCAAGGTAATTTCAGGGTCTTGCACCTTCTCTGTTCCCTCTCTTCACCTTGATGTCAAGATTTCATATCCTTCTCTTTTTCTTTTTGTCAGACTCATTTCATGAAGTCTGCTTTGCGCAGGGATGCATTTCCTTCCTTCCACTTTGTTGATTCCTAGAAAATGCATTCATATTTATTATTGTGTTGCTTTGAAAGTTAGTCGTAAAAATAGATACACTATGAAACTGCAGCTATTTGCAGGCACATAGCAAATAATATCCTAAACCTATGCCAAACACCTCTACTACAATACACCCTTCCCTATTAAAGGGGAGAGGAGAATTGTCTGTGTACCTAATGCCAGTGCAGGAGAAAGCAAGCAACTTCAAAGGAGTGATGAGTCTGTTGGTTGCAGTGAACAAAATGAAAACAAACCTGGAAAGGTGACATTTGCCTGCAGAAAACCAAATAAAATTGCTGTGCCTGGCTGCAAGTGAAATAATTCTTTTGCTTTTGTGAAATTTGGAAACAGTTTTTTTCTTACATGTTGTGGAAACGAATTTGTTTCTAGAGACTGCATCGCTGTGAGCAGGGCTGAGGAGTTCAAGGTCCTGTTCCCACCTCTGTCATATAGTATAATTGTGAGCAAGATGTTTCACCTCTCTGTGCCTGTTTCTCACTATTAAATAGGGCTAATGACGCTCACTGTCTTTGTACAGTGGTTTCAGTCTGAGTGTGGAGAGCCAAGCTATGAAAGGTATGTAGCGTTGCTGTATTACACAGGAAAATATCTTGAAGGCTTCTTTTAAAATTTGGGGGAGGACATGTCTGTAAATCCAAGATCAGTGTGAAGCATTATGCCTGTAATATTAGGACTAGGAATCCAAATGAACTAGAGTTTGGTGCCCAATGTATATTTGTGTGCTTTATGTTGCTGGTTGTTCGTATGCATAAGAGGATATTTCTTCTATTACCTAACATCCTTCTTTCTCTGCTTAGAGCTTTTTGAATTGCCAAGAATAGAAATGAGTACATAAATGGATGTATTTCTAAACCACCTTCCCCTTCGTACAGAATTTCAAATGAGGAGGATATTTCTGCTATGCTGTAAAACGTGGAGTTGCACTGGCTTTGAGAGCCTTCACCGCCGTGAGCTTTTCAGTTGGTTTAAGGAATATGGTTCTGTTACTGGGACACTACAGCATCAGCCAAAAATAATGAAACATACTCCCTTTATTTCTCCAAGGCATTGTATTTGTATTACAGTACAGAGTGATGCGATCTGATTACTTCAAAGGCAGTCTAGCTGCGAGCTCCTTGTGTTCATAACCATTTGGTCATCACACGTTGGTCTCTCTGCAGGTCTTGTAAAGATGTTGCCATCAGAGCTTTTATCCCTGGGTTAACTATTTTAGGGAATTCATTCAGAGCAGCTCTGCTGCAGCGACAGCATTGACTATTTTCCCTTTTTTGCCTTACTGTTTGCTTTCTGAGCTAACTGTGTTTTGAGAGAAATTCTGTATGTTTCTAAACAAAAGGCTTGGTCACGGTGAATGTATGTAGGAAGAATCAGATCTGCAAGAAAGGAAGACTTTGCAACGTGACTTCTTTATTTTGAGACAGTCCTTGGGGAGATAAATGGTGGGTAGATGTAAAATGCTTCTCAGTACATTGACTTTCTGGAGGGGCTGTAGGTCAGCCTGACTAAGCCTGGGGTCTATTGAAAAAGGAAGGATCTATTGGTAAGGAAGAATATTTCAGGTGATTTTGTTGAAAGGGCCTGTGTGACTCTCAGCACTGAAATCAGCTGTTAATCGTTGCTTAAGCTATCAGTTCATATTCAATGCAGATATGCTATGTGTTGTCTTCTGAATAATGGTTGAAAACTTCTGTCCTGGTTATCCACGTGATGTCTACACCCTCTTTGGTTGCCATTTTAGCAGAGAGAATAATACTTCAGTATACACAAATGCACCCTTCTGAGAGTTAACGTGAGCGTCAAATCCAAATTCATGTCCATGCAACTAGGACTAATAGTGATCCCATTCCTCCTTGTGATGCAGACAATAGTCGTTAAGGGATTCAAATCAAAAACTCATCTATAATTTGAAAAAGTGCCTTGGGATGTGTTTTCATCTTCAAATTGAATCTGCCTAATCAGAGAAATCCTTTACACGATTGTCCAAGGCATGAGTTTTGGGTCTAGGACAGGGGCCTGCAATCCCACATTGGGCTGATTCTTTGCTAGGGCGTGCAGTAATGTTTTGTTTGTTTGTTTGTTGTTTTAAACCTTTATGTTGACACAGTAATCAATGAAATACATATGAAAAAAAAAGTACTTTAAATGGCTCTTCTGAAGAAGTGAGGCTTGGTGCTTTCCCAGTCACCTTCTCTCTCCAACAGGTAAAATAAAAGTTAAAATTCTTAACATGAAGTGTGCGATGGACCAATATTATTGGTCAAATAGGGGACAGTTTAGGAAAGAGAGAGAAGGTTAGGAGATTTGTAGTCTAGTCATGCTAATTGCTTTCAGTTGTATTATAAATCTGTCTGGAAGCAAAGAAGTTGCAGAGCTGCTTCTTACATTGGGTTGCATCCGTCAGAGATGAGATAAAGTAGCTGGAAAGCATACACGTGTCCTTTGTCAAGCAGGGAAGTGTCAGTGTCTCTTCTTGTCGTGGGCTGGACAGCCCTTGTGACTTTGTTGCTGGAGTTCTTCTGGAAAATGTAATTTTTGCAGCTTAAGTAGATGCAATTGTCAAAAGGTGATTGCAACTTGCATGTTGAGGTTTCAAAATTAGGAAAAGCGGGATTGAAAAATGCATCCCTTACCTTGTTCATGGAAGTAACAGCCCTGAATGTAATGCTACTAGACAATGGGTTAGGAATGACACAGCTTCTCCTGATTGTTAGTAGAACAGGTATTGGTTAGGACAGAAGGATTTGGGCAGGCGTGCAGTCATCAGGGCAAAGGTCTGGGACAAGAAGATGCACTAGCACAGTTACTTAAAGCCTCTCTTGGCTCTTGTCCCTCCCTTCCCTCCTCAAATTAAGGGACATGAAGCCATCTCCATGGCTTTCCATAACCATACCATTCCTTGGTATTTTACTCTTTTAATTGAAGGATTATCATGTGTCTTTGGGGGTAGCTGGTGGAGTCCGGAGTCCTGAGACAAAGGGGAGACAAGGGGAGAAACCCTCCGTACCTTGCAACGCTGGAAATGGGACTGCTCAGTAAAGGGAACACAGAGGGAGCGTGAATAAAAAGTCTTGACTGCAAGTACACAGGCATTATTTTGCAAAGCTTATAATTTGCATGAATTTGGGTTAAGCAGCAAAAGTATCATGCTTAACATGCAGGCAACTGCACCTCACCAGCCAAATTACAGACCCTAGCTATATATAATGCCTGAAAACGCTAGAGCTGCTCAGGAAAAAAAAAAAAAAAAAAAGCTGTGCAAATTCTAAGCTGATATTAGAAACTTTTGAGTCATACTAGAAGCTACGCTAAAAAAAAACCTGCTGTAATTGTGCCCGAACTAATTCATCTCAATGGTGAAAGACAGAACTGGCATCTTTGGTCAATATTTATCCAGGAATATTGAAAAGAAAGCTCTCGGCTGTCACTCAGACCACTGTATTATCAGAAGAAATCTGTGGCAGCATTCAGAAAGCAAAAATTAACCAAAATATCATTCTCCTTTTGGAGAAAAGCAATTTAGCATTTAATAAAAAAAGTAACTTGACTCAAGGGGGGTGAACCCACAGCCTATCAAGCCTGCCATATCATTTTAAAATTTATAACTCTCATGATTAGAAAATGTCAAGATAATCAAAATACAGGGGAAATTACAGCTGCAATTGTAAATGAATACTCTGAAAGCACTCAGATTGTGTGGTGCTATAATATCCACATCGCAATCCCAACTTCTAAAACACTTTTGTCACACAGTTTTTTTGCTTGTGCACTGCTTGAAGATAGCGAAGGCTTGGGTATGATTTCATTGTTGATCTTAAGAGCGAGTTATTAAATCCCTTACATGTGATACACCGCTCAGATAACGAACCTGCGCCGCAGAGAAAGTGTCAAAAAGTTTAATTTCTTTTGTGCTCCAACCCTCCCCGTAAATCTGCGTGGGTAATGAAAAAGGCATCGCGTATTCACACCCCTTTGCAAAATAAATGTAACGATGCGTCGTATTCCCTCGGCACCACATCTCCCAGGTCCTTCAGGGACTTTTATAAACGCGAATTAGGACTCGCACCTCTGCGCCCATCTCCGTCATGGTTTGGTGAAGGCACTGCCACATCTCCTTCGCTCTGCAGCCACCTTCTGATGGCTTCAGTTTACCCACGGGTAAACTGAGGCAGAGAGGTTAAATCCCTAAAATTAAATGATGAAGTTCTGGCAGCACATTGGTGGGTGAGGTGGGGGCTGCAATTAGGGGAGCTTCGTTTTCCACTTCCCTGGTGTCGCCACCAGGCTTACTTCCTATGGGGACTCGGGAGGATTTGCGGCGATTTAAATCGGTTGCCGTGTTGGAAGGGATTTAATTTGTGGCATTAATAGGTGTAGGGTTGTTAATGTGTTGTCGCTTGGTATCTCTGGAGGGCAAACGTGTGACAGCGGGGCAGCCACGAGGCGTCCCGTGGCACCCATTAGGGGCTCTTTTCCCATAATAAACTATAACAGACGAGCAGAAGCTGTGCTTTGTTATGGTGGGGCTATGGCTCATTTATGACAGGATGACTAAACCCCTTCTGTTGGTCCTTTCCTTGCGATGTGCTACTTTTGCCTCATTTTCCAGTCAAGAGAATTGTACCTTCCACTCCTGGAAGCAGCCTTTCTCTCCCCTCTTGCCAAGGGCTGTTTTATTAACTCCCGGATGACTTCTGTTTCCTGTCATTTTCTGCTGCTTTTCCATCTGAAGGAAGACAGTGGTCACGTCATAATTATTTTCTTTAGTAATTGCCACAAAGATGCTGAGTGGTTTCTAATTAGATCAGGCAGCGCTCACGGTGAAAACCTCAGAGATGCTGTCCGAGGACGTGAGTTTCCTTCAGATCTGGGTAATTGAGTTGTACAGCCCGTGCTGGTGCAGCCTGAGCACACCAGAGGGCTGGGAATAGCGTTATTTAAAGAGAAAGAGCAAAAAAAGAGCTTCCTTGGGGAAGTAAAATGCTGGGATTTTTTCCCCCCTTTCTTTAAGTACGCCTTAGCGTGGAAATGTAGTCAATTATATCTCATCGCATTTACATTTTACGTATAGCAAACTGGGGCTAAAATACTTTGGTATAGGAGGGGATCTGCTAAAAAAGAAGACTTTTGAATTGTTGAGGCTGATAGATAAAACTCGAAAAGCTATTTTTCAAACGCACTGCTATTTTGATGCTAAATGATTTTGCAAAATGTTCTAAATAGTGCCTTATTTTGCTGTTAGAGGGCTGTAAGGCAGTAGATCGTTGCACTGTAGATGAGATGTTAATTTGGAGGACTTCATGAGCGATACAGAAATGCAGGATATGTTCAGTGTGCTGCTTTCTTTCTTATTCATTAGTCAAAATGAACAAAAAGGTGGTCAGCATTTGGGAGGACCCACAGAGAGGATATGCCACTGGCAGGATTAAAATTCAAGGTAAATGCCAGAAGCAATGGGAGCGATGGGGAAATGCCCTCCCTGGGGGGAGGACCATTCCCTTTGCCCTCCCCTTTGCGTTAAGAGCACCTCCCTTCCCAATTCTGTTTAACAGAGAGGAACGGGGCATTTATCCCGAGCTGGGAATGGGAAGTTTATGTAGAGATAAACCAACAGGGCACTGGGGAGCTGGGATTTTGTCCTCCCTGTGACCACTGTTGTGCATTTCCACTGCCATTTCGGCACATGGGATGCTGAATTGAATCATCCACTGAGCAAGCATCACCACAAAGCCAAGTGGGAGACAAGGTGAAGCTTGCTCTGTCCAGCTCTAGGTAGAGGTAGACATATCTACCACTCCTCAGCTCTGGGTTTCCCTTGAAAATTGTGCTTTTAATATTAGGTTCTGGAAAATAATTGCAGTGGGTCAGCATCCTGGATTCATGTCTCACATGTCAAACCTGCAGGGACACTGTGCCCAGGTGTTTCTGGGGAAAAAAGGGCACCTCTATGCCTGCAGCACAATGCTTCTTCAAGCTTTCCCCATTGCAAGCTGGCCAGAGCAGCTTGGCTTGTGACTCTGACAGAGCTTTCAACTCCCCTGGGCTAAAAATGAATTTACTGCATAGAAGAGAGGGTTAAAAATCAACAGAGTCACTTAAACCAGGAGTGTGAAGTGTGTTGTGGGGTTTGTTTGCTGGCAGGTAAAATGCTGGAGGAAAGGTTAGGCAGGAAGAGAATTCAGTTTTATGTCAATAGCGGTGTTTAATAATAGTTACGCCAGATTATACTTTTCTGCTTTGATGATAAAAAGACAAAAACAAAACAAAAAGCATCAAACAACAAAAGGCAACAACAAAGAATGGCCTGGAGTGATGGCTAGATACCTTACTCATCATGGATACTAAACCCCTCTTTTGATGAGCTACTTAGTGTAAGTGCTTGCATGTAACATCAGAAAATGACTCTCAGACAGCCAGAGCAGGGCCAGTTATTCTGCGAAAGAGAAAGAAAACGTAACCATCTCCTGGAAATAGAGGCAAAAAGATAGTAGAAAGGCACGGACCATCTGCTTCTCTCCTATCAGTACCTGTGGTCTAATGTTTAATGATAGAAAATGCTACTGAAGGAGACAGAAGCAAAGGAACCTTTGCTTTATCCGGCAGGTAACAGAAAATGTTGCTGTCATTTCCAGGGCCTAGTGGATTCATCATGTTTACCAAAATTTCAGCCTGATGCTGCGGATACAATACAATAAAGGAGGAAGGCTGTTGCACCCTATGCGAGGAAGAGACACGTATCAGCAGCACCGTTCTGCTTTGGTCTGTTGGCAATGCGATTCAGTCATCCCAAGAAAGATTAGGAACGAATTCAAGAAACATGCTACATCTCACAGGCAGAAGCCACAGTGATATATAGGATGGCAGAATTTCTGCGTATTAGCAGGGCTTTTTTTTTATTATTATTATTTTCTCCAGATAGAATTCACATAAATAATTCAACAATACAAAACCTGGTTCAACCTGGCCGTCCAGCAGAAGAGAAGATAAATATTTGCAAGGTTCTAAAATATATTGTTATAAAACAGACTCGGGGCTGGATTCTTCCCAATGTTTTGTGGTCTCTTTGCCATTCCCAACTGTTTTTGCCAATTAGATTCTCCCCAGTGGCTGTAATATCATACGCATGTTTGAGGCTTTTAAGTTCTCACCTTGATATGAAGATAGCAATCACTTAACTAGGAGTGACAAAAAAACTCAGCTTTAGGATGTGTCCCTGCAGTGTGTGGCAACACTGAATACAGCTTTATAAACACAGCCCATGACTCAGGATGCTGTTTGCAAAATCGGAATCAAAAGAGTTGAAATTGCCATCAAAATTATGCCGGTCGGACCTGTTTTAAGGGTTTGTTGCAAAAATAATTGCCCCACATTAAAATTCAGAAAGCAGAACCGATTCCTTTGTGTTTCCAAACATCGGTGAGCATCTGAACCCATGTTTGGGACATACATTTCCAGCTGTGGTCTGTCAGATCTACCTTGAAATAAAGAACTCTTTTTTTTAAAAAAAAAAAAAGATATTCTGGACACTCTAGGCTTTGATCATGATGAATAAAAGGATTTTTCTTTATTCAGAATCCATCATATCTCTCTCATTGCAGTCTCCGAGCAGAGGTTGTCGTAATTGCTGCAGTAGACGCTAGTTTTTCATAAGAAGCAGAATATTGTTATTCAAGTGCTTGCGGCTCATGGCATCCTAAAACCAAATGCCAAAGAAATGACCACCTTAAACCAGGGGCTGAGGAAGCACAAAGCAAAACATGATGGCTAGACGATCTTGTCTAGTCCCTGATTTTACCATGAGAGGTTGGACCAGATGCCCTCTTCGGTCCCCTCCAATCTGATTTTTTCTTTGATTCTATGATCTTTTCCCTAGACTCTAGATATTGTATTGTGGTTCAGAGGTGGGTTTTTCTCTAGTCTTTAGGAACAGGTTAAGCCATTACATTACACATTTTGAGCATTTAGAAAATGAAACTGGAATGTGTGAGTTGGACACAGGAAGGATGTAAGGTCCAACTCAGAGCTCGAAGCCTGTTGTGCCTCACGTTTTCCAGAGCCAAGGCAAATGGGAAGACCTGAACTCAGCCTGGCTTCCTTTGTGCCTTGTGAACAAAATGAAAGCATCCTTACTGGAATCATTTATGTATGTCAGCAAATGTCTCTCATACAACAGGCCTGAAGAGTCTGGTAATAAAATAAAGCAATTTAGCAAAGAGACAAGGCATGTTGGTTTTTTCCCCTACTGGGTAACAATGGCTGTAGTTTTTCCTACTTTACTCAAGTTGCTAAGGAACTTTATTTCCTCTTGAATCTATTTTTAATTGACCCAACAAGGAGGAGTTTTGTTGCAAGAAAATGCCTTCTTCACTTTAGATATGTGAATCAAGATGATTCAAAGAAATAGAGTTTATTCTAGACCGAGATGCCTGATATTTGCAGAGCCACTTTTCAGTCCTTACGCCAAATGTGCACATGCAGACTGTAACAGACTGAAGCCTGTTTGATATTTTGGGGATTAACTGGGGTTTATTGTTTAAAAAGTTTTGGAACAACTTTATTTTGCTCCTTCCTTGAGGGTCTTCTGTTCGAGTAGTGAAATGACTTGTGTCTTGAGCTACTTCAGGCCTACTCACAAAGAAAACAAAAAGAAAACCTAACTGAAGTGGGGCCACTGGTGATCACGTTCACACTACATGTCCTGACTTTTGCAGCATATGTTTAAGTTTATATTCCCTTTAAAATAACTTTCCCAAGACTTCCAGGTTTGAGATTTTGATGTATTGCTGTTTCATTTAGACCATCTGTCTTCTGATACCCTGAAATGGTATTTTGTGTAACACAGTTCCTATCAGAGTTGTGGTATTATTAAAAATCAAATTTCATCTTTTTTTTTTTTTTTTTTTTCCCAGGCAAAGCTGCTTGGCATCAACACTGTTGGTAAACAAATACAATCAAATATTCTTCCAGTACTGCATTCCCATGTGTGTTTGTTGAAACTGCAGCTCAAATGAGGTTGGATGCAGCAGTTCTACCTGACTGCAGACAGGCACAGCAATTTTTCCCTTTGTACTCAGTTTGAAGGAGGCACAGTCTTGACAGGCAACTTGAGTTATGCCCTGTCCAAGATTTTCACACTGGGGATAAGCGTGCTGTAAGATGAAGGCCATCATTTTCTTCAGAGAAAGAAATGAATTTGATTTTCAAAAATAAAAATTAGCACACCTCAAGCTGCTGCTGCATTAGCATTTTGAGACACATTGCATAAAGGCCAAGAAATTATAAATTAAAGAAGATATGCAAGATTCTTCGTGACCTTTTGGCTTAGATCAAATTTAATATCAGATTAATTTAAGACATCCTGCATTCAGGGACTCATTCAGTAATCTAATAGGCCTTCTCCATTTTTAACTGCTCTAATTGTATTTATTTTTAAATTATCTGGCATTCATTCTTTTTTTTTTCTGACAATTTTAATTTAGTATATTTTTCTAATGTCTCCCTATGCCAAGGGTAGTGGAAGCTAGAAGTTTTAGAAGGATACCAACCCCATATGGGAGTGGAATTATTTCAAGGCTAGAATAAAGGTTATAACTAAGAGTAATGGGATAAAATCAAGATGGGAACATTTAGACTGAGACTTAAGGAGCCTTGACAGTAAGATCTATTGAACTGTGGAGTTATTTCCTAAAGGATATGGCTAAAGCCTCATCATTTTGAACAGTTGCAACTGGACTGGATAAATTAGGAGATTTACTATGCATGGAGCAATCTCAGACTTATAGATTAACTCTCTTTTCAGTGTAAATTTTGGGCTATTTCTCCTCCTTTGCTTTTTCTTGCTCCTTGAGGAAAGAACTTCAGTATAAGAAAATATGCTGTATTTGAATATAGGATTACCTGAGAAAGCTATACAGTATGAGACAGCTGTAGTGGAAGCAGCCTTTTCCAATGGAGCCAAGAAGCCAGCAAAGCTCTGATTTTTTTTCTGTCTCTGCCTACTGGTGAGAGGACTGCTGTGGCTGTTCTTTGCAAGGACCTGGTAAGACTAGTTTTCATTCTTAATATTTTTGAAATGAAAAATTCAGAATGCAGAATAAAAGATCTCTTCCTTGAATGCCTATGATGGCATCAATAATATGGCAAAAATGAATTTTGATAGTTAATTTCAGAGTTGTGCCTTTCCGAAGTGCTGAGTTGAATTCTCACTGCAGACTTGTATTATGAAGATGAAAGTATAATGCAGTGGTGTGTGGCTGTGGTGGCATCTGAGCACCTGCTCTGCTCTAGTATGAAAGTGCCTCCAAAGGCCATAAAAAGAAATAGTAGTCATTTCCTCTGGTCATCTCCAAAGTCACTGTCTCCTATTAGCATCACCAAAAGTTCTGTGCTGGAAGCGCCATGGGAAGTAAGGTCATGTTGCTACCCAGAGGTCTCATTTGGAGAGACCATCACATGGCTAATTGGCATTTTAGGGAAAGGCTGGAGACGAAAGATCGAGGCTGTGGTCATGAGTGGAGATAGGGACACAGCTCAAAGGGCTGCCAGACGTAGCAGCTGGAACTTCTTTTGCAGTGGAGAATATGCGGCCAGGAGTGGGATCCAAAGAAAGTGTAATATGACCAAATGATGGCCCAGGAAATAAAGCCAGGCTATTTTGTCACTTTGGATAAGCACTTCAGAATCTTTTTCTTTGAGCCTATTAACTGTCTAGCCTGTGTAGTGATCACTGATTTTTGGTATGTTAGATAAAGTGTGTCAGCTTAAAGTAGGAAAACCATTTCTGAGGCATCTGCCAATTTAACAGAACTGTGGCAGTGAGGTACTGAAGATAAAGGAGGGAAATATAAGAGAAACCAGCCAGACAAGTAAACACATTTTCAATTTTTTGGATTTTTGGAAGGGAGTTGTTTGAGTCCCCCCAGCTCAAATGATCTTTGTGAATAATACCAATTTTGGAAGTATTAGGACTCATTTCCTATAATCACCGTTATCTCCTTTGCTACGGGTCTCTTTCTGCAAGGCGCTGCGGTAACTTGAAAAGCGACAATCATAATACTAGCTCGGCTCATTAGTATAAACAACCTGCAGACAAACTTGAGCTATTTTATTAATTAACAGCTGTATTGTTCTCCCTTGAAACTCCCAACAGAAAGGCCATTCATGGGGCTGCCCAGCAGAAATTGCTCAGCTGTCGGAGCCAAAGATGGCAGGTGGTTTATCAGGGCTCTCAATAAAGTCTGTGTCATACTTTTATTCTTCCCAGGGCTCGGCGAGTGGGTAGTCAGGGAAATGGCGTTTGCTGGCTTCGATGGCAATTCACACTATGGCCAAGTAATAAAGAGCCTCGCCTGCAGATGATCCAAGAGAAGATCCCAGTCCCAGACAATACATATTCTCATACAGAATTCAAATACTTAGGATTGTTTTGATAGGATGAAAAGTCTAGGTAAGGTAAATTGTTTCTCAATATTATTAACATTAACAGGCAACGCAGATCACAGAACAAAGATCCATGTAAATATTTCAGTGGATTGCAAGGAATTGAACCTCCCACTAATCTCAGATGGATTTGCCAAAGTGATTCTGCCACAATATCTTTCAAATACTTAGATTTATCGTTGGGGTTATTGTGACTCCATGGATTCGCAATGCACAAGAAAATACGTGCATGAAATATTCCTGTGTTTGCTGGGGAAAGGCTGACTGAGCAAATGTAGGCTTTTTTCCATCTCAATGTCAAATAGAAATATTCCAGATATAACTAGCCCTCATACTTTTGGGCATAGAAAAGCTGTTGCTGGCAGAGGATGGTGTCTTTTTGGACAGGCATAATTTGGGAGAAAATTCTATACTTAGTGAGTTGTGGACAGGGATGGACAAGGGATATATGAAAGTGCACAAGATTTGAGATGTTGTAATGACTCTCAGTTGGGCAAAAGAAGCTGACATGGTAAAAAATGTATCATGTAGCTGTATGTATAGATAGCTGCTAGCAAGTAATAGTTTTATCAACCTGTTCTATGGTACCTGGAGTAAGCACTTACATATATTTCTCTATAAACCCAGAGATGTATGCATGGATAAAGATACATATCATGAGTTTAGCAAGCTCTTAATACCAAATTTAAATAAATGCAGGAGGCCTGAATGCCAAAGCAATACAGAAAGAGTGTACAGGTCATATGTATTAATTGCAGTATGTTGTGTCTCATAAAGCTGGAAGAGGCTTACATTCTAGACCATTGGACTGTAGGCAGGACAGAAATTCATTAGAAATTATCCTCATGGATCCCCATCAGAAAGTATCCCCATGAATTTTTGACCAAGTTAATTACTGTTTGCTCACAGAAGACATAACTACAGCTTATATTTTATTAACCAAACTACAGCTTACATTTTACGAACCACTGGCAAGTTCCTAGGTTGGAAAGAGGTTGACTGCTCCGTTAAAATTTTTCCTCATTCTCCCTTCTCTGACCTTTTTAATCATGTTTTCTCATTAGCAGAGTATACTTGATTAACTCACTAGTTTAATGAGGTGCTTTGGGATGGTAAAGACAGCAGTACATTCTGCGGAACGACTTTGAGAAGTTAAAAAATAAATAAAACTGCACCAATAGATCTCCAGTTAGCCTAGTAGTTCTTTGATGTCAGAGAGCTAGTATCCCCTGTCAGCAAGTCAATTTTCAGATTGTCATTAATAACGAGTTTGGCATACTTAGCTGATACTGACTTCTTTACTTAGATAAACATTTTAAGTAAGAGTAGGTCAAGATCGCATGGTTTTCAAGTAATTAACAACTTTATTGTTTTCTATTGTACTTTTTAGAGAACACACTTTAAAGCGGTATTCATTTAAACCGGATCTCAAAGAAAAGTGTCAGAGCAAATGGACCTTGATCTTACAAAGCAGTTTTCCAGGAGGCTGCCATGTGCCAAAATGGAAAAAAGGTTATAAATAAAATTTGGAAAACAACAGGATGGATGCTACCGTTGGGTTTTGTATGATTCAGGTTATTAAGGACAGCTGGAATTAATCTTGCCTGTCAGACAATTCTCCACTATTTTTTCTAGGATTTTTTGGTGCTCTATGAGTTGTCACTTCTGTACTTGTATAAGAAACTGGAGAATACTATTAATTCTGCTGCAATTTACAGTAACAAGGATCTTGGCCCAGCATTTTTAAGACAGGGAGCCACAAATTCCATTTTTACTGAAAGGTCAACTGTATGGAGTTTGGTGTGCTCAACATCTGCATATCACTTCAACAGCTGGCAAACTCCTGGAACATCTGTTTTGTATTACAGATACTTTTAATTGAGGCAAATTGAGTCTGGCAGCTGAAAGGGCTCTTTGGATATGTGTAGATTTCGCTGGTCATTACATGACAAAATGATTACTTAAGGACAGAGATTTTGCCTGTTTTTGTGTTCATACAGTGCCTGGTATATCACTGTCAGGAGTAAATGCAAATGTGAGGTTAAAAAGTAACCAGGATCATGGTGGGTAGAGAGGACAGCAGTGAAGAAAAGAGAGTTCTGCTACATCTGTAGATATTAATGACTTTCTAAAAATGGTTAAAACTTAACTTTATAGATTGTGAATATTTTTATAGTTTTGAATGAGATGCTTCACGTTAACAGATCCTACTGTCATAGAGGTTTAAGACTGATGCTATATTTAGAAAACTTTCAACGTCAATCCTTCCGTGAAGCTGAATAATGTTTTACCTCTGATTTTTGTTTTGTTCTGTTTGTTTTGATCATGGGTACTCTATAGACCAATTTGGTATCTAAATCTCATTAAATCTCATCATGTTTCTACAATATTAGACTGTTCCTATGTGCTCTTATCTCTAGATGTGACTCAGGAACTCAGTGATACCTTTATGGAAGAAGTAATAACTTGGATTTGGCCAGTGATCTTTCCAGATTACAATCTTATGCTGCCCGTCATTGCTGAAAAAAGGATTTTGAGAGATTCTTATTGAGTAGGCTCAAGCCAGAAATCTGTTCAGAAAAAATAATGCGTAGGAATGGTAATAGAGGTCATGATATAGCTATGGACAATAGGCTGAAGACACCTGCACTGATACTGTATTATATTGATAACATCTGACACTACGGATCAGGACATTTTGTAGACTCATACTAATATCTGTGAAGGTTGGATGCACTTCTTCCCTTCCGTAAAAGCATCTCTTCTCTGACTTTCCTGTGCGGGATCAGGCTGGATGTCCTGTTTTTACCCACGAACGTAGTTAGAATCATAGAATCATAAAATGGCTTGTGTTGGAAGGGACCTTGAAGATCATCGAGTTCCAACCCCCCCGACTCCAAAAGTTAGAGTGGATGTCTCCTCCTTGTCCCATCCTTATGTAGGTAGGATGTCTTTTCTTCTCAGACCATCTGGGAATAGCAACTTTCTTTGGGAACTGAAGTAAGAGTGCTCTGGATGCACACAAATGCACACTGGCAGGCTCTGGCACCGTGACCTGCTGAGCCCGGTGCCAGCGTTGGGTCCCCTCTCAAATGGGCTTGTGTCACAAGTGCTTGGCCAGTGAACCTCTGGGGAAATAAGATGCATGACTGAAGTTCCTTAAAGCTCAGCTCTGCTCTCTGTGACTATGAAGATCTAGGAAATGACTGCAAGTTGTTTTCTTCTTCCTCCCATCCTGATATTTGCCGTTCATTCTGACAATGTAAGCCGGAATGGCATCGCCTCTGTTCTCCGAGTGAGCTGAATTGTACGCCCTGCTTTACAAGGGGGACTATAAAATCTGTTCAGGACCTTTATGGAAAAATAGTTCAATTCTATTGTTGCTTTTAACTGCTTCCTCATAGCTGTTTATCCAGTTGTCATGTTCTCCTGTGGTCTTGCCACTAATGCCATTAATGGAAATGGATGAAAGAGAACTTCATTTGTTTTAGAGAGTTTTCCAGGAGAGGGCAGCCATAGTTACTTCTGGGTCAGTTCATGTAATACAACGTGAATATAGATTACTGGCAGTGTTTGGCTGTGATGCTCCATTGCCCAGCATGGTTTGTGTGCTTAGTTCTTTTAATTTGTTCTTTTGTTTGGATTGCAAGTGCTTAAAAGATAGACTTTTTCACAAATTAATGTTGGAAAAGACAAACCACATAATACAGTGGTTAACTCTCAAAGTCCTGCGCTTGCTGAGATTGCAAATGCTCTTGGGAATACTTTCCATTATATGTCACTGTTTGCTTTATATATTTTCCAACCAGCTTCACTCTCTTTCTTCAAAAATATTTATGGAAAGCGTAGCCCAAACTCTTGCTAGGGACCTAAACATTTCTGGAAAAAAAAATCCCTTGCACTGAAAGCTTCTTTTACTTCTTCAGGAGCTTAGAAAGGATCAAGATAAAATGATCCTCTCTCCTCCCCTGTTTTACATGATGAGGCAACATACAAAACCTCTCCGAGTCTGGATGTAAGGATGATAAATTAGCGTTAAGGGACATACCCTGTATCCACAGTTTGGAGGCTGTTCTTATCCAGACAGCAGGAACAATTTAGTTGGCAGCAGGGGACAAGTTCAAGACAGCAAAAGCAGTTTTTCTTCTTTGAACCTTTTTTTTTTTTTTTTTTTAAACTCATGTCCCTGGACCAACAAATAAAAACCTCCATGATAAACCTTTTGCCAGATCTTTAGATAATTTGAATCCATGGATTTTTACAAAGTTAAAAATCTGGTCCCTGCAGATACAAATGTGGTGGAGACTGGGACGATTTTTTTTGTTTGTGTATTGTAAGAGGGAACAAGATGCAGTCAGCATCACTTCACATGTAAATCCTCAAAATGACATTATTTCAGAAGTACAACTAGGGAAGACATGCAGTTGTTCGATACGTTGTGTTTTGAAGATTCTTAGCTTCTATTTTCTTCAAGTTTGTCAACTTCCTATGCTTTACAACCTCTCTTGATTTCCTAGCAGTTCCACTGCTGTGTGTCAAACACAAAATCTCAAACTACATAAACCAATGAAAGGTTGCACCAGTCAGACCTTGTCAGACCTTGTTGCTTTGGCTGCTGTGGTGGATGAGGAGTTAATAGCTGTTCTCTGCTTATGTGTCTGCAGGTCTCTGGAAGGTAGAGCAGGCACAATACTGTTTCTGTAGATGAGCTGATAGCTCTGGACCGTCTGCTCGCAGAGCCTTGTGCAAATAATTCTTAGAAAAGAGACCTAATCAGCTGCCACACTACACTGATTTGCACATAATTGTATCTGTCTTTTAAAAGCTGAAGATAAAAGGACAGAATTTGACACCTGCTCATTGCTCATTTTTCCAGCAGCTCTGCAGGCTAGAACAGGGTTGCAAGTTTTGAGCAAGGAATGGTTTTGCCACCCAAATGGCCAATTAAAAGGAGGGGGGGGTTGCAGGAATGCTTTGCACTACTTGACAGGTGAAGCTCAAGGCATAGCTCGCAGCCTTGGGTGTGGGGAAGATTTAATTTTTCAGTCTCTCTATCTGGGCTCAATGTTCCTTTGTTCCTTTTTTTTTTTTTTTTTCTTTTTCCCATCCTGATATATTTCACTTTTAGTTTTATTTAAACCCAAAGTTTTCATCTTCTCTGCATTTCACTCTGGTGATATCGGATGTCTCCATTCCTTCAAAATGCAGTGATGGGGAAGAAAGGGTTTCTAGGCTCTTACTTTAACTCTCTTATCAAAGAGTTATTCTTTAAGTAGCACTACTTTTCTTTCTTTTTTTTTTTTCCTTATGTCTGGCTTTCCTTTTAGCCTCGTCCTTCCTCTGTGTCCTACAAATTCTCAGGTTTTACCTTCAGTTTAGTGTTAAGACTCATTCCTGTAAGGAGTTGGTGGACCAAAACACATCCCGATGAGCCAGCATAGGGATTTTGAAAGCTTACAATTCGGATTTTTTTCTCTGTCCTCTGGAAATCACCTTCCCCTCTTGCTCCTGCTGGGTAGCTTATGCTTTTATCTGCTAAGTAAAAACTCCCAACTACTCCTCACAGGTTAACTCATTCCTAAAATGTCCCAGTGTCCTGTTTGGAAAACTGTTGCACTGCTCACATACATACACACATACATTCATGTGTGTGTGTATATATATATATAATTTCAGGTGATTTCCTTTATTGTTTCTATGTCTCTAGTAGTACTGGTTGGACGTCCCAAGAAAACAGGTCTGCATAGTTCTAGGTGCCGTACAAATTGTACTGCTGAGCAAGAGCATAGAAAATGTTCTTGCAAGAGCAAGAACAGGAGTATCACTGTCCCTAGGAGCTTGTAGTCTAGTACTACATATATACATACGTATGCATGTATATATATGTATTATCTATATGTTACAGAAGTATATGTGTTTTATAGTAAAAAAGGTTAGCAGGAAAGAAGAATGGGGAAAATAGTGTGACTGTATAACAGGAGAGCAGTAGTTTTGCCTGCTAGTTGTAGCCCGTAAGTAGCGGTGGGCACAATTTGCCACCCCTGTAGCAATTAGCAAATGTCACATTTCTGTGTGTATTACAGTGGTGTCACGTTGTGGTGAAGGAGCTGAGGAAGGTCAAGGTGAAGCTTTGTAGGTCCTACCACAGGAGGAGCCCAGTGGGGGAAAACTTGGATCTGGATGTGGATGTTGTTGGCCTGGCAGCCTTTCACAGAATCATAGAATCATTAAGGTTGGAAGAGACCTTCAAGATCATCTGTTCCAACCATCACCCTACTACCAATGTCACCCACTAAACCATGTCCCTAAGCACCATGTCCAACCTTTCCTTGAACACCCCCAGGGACATTGACACCACCACCTCCCTGGGCAACCCATTCCAATGCCTGACTGCTCTTTCTGAGAAGAAAAGACTTTAAGACTGCCTTTGTTGGTTGGCATAGGGTGTATGGGATTTAGTCATGGGAGGGCTAAGCTGTAGAAGGGATTCAAGATCAGAACAAGAAATTAGAGTATGGAGAACTTGGAGAGAGAAGAGATGTCTACAGCAGGCCTGAAAACCTGCAGTAGGCCTTTTGTACGGTAGCTGAACTTAAGCAAGGCCTGACATCAGGAGCAGAGTTCTGCTTAGGTTCAAGTTGCCCAGGAAGAGCTGGATCTGTAGGTGGGGATTTAGCCTGGGCAGAGATCTGCTTCTGTAGCTAGAGAGAAGACGAGCCATTCAAGGTGCCCTATGGACATAACCAGGCTGTAGATATGGTCTTTGAAGCAAGGAGCTCAGTAGACAAGAAGGCACTAGTTCGGAGGTGTGTCAAAAGGAGAGAAGAGATTTTAATTGTTAACGCTCACAGTTTAATTAGATCTGAAGCAAGGCTTTGGCAATGTGGGCAGTGCGAAAAGGTCAAATTTGAAGAAGTTTTGTAGGAAGTGGCATCAGGATTTAATCACAGACCGGAGGTGTGAGTCATGAGAGGAAAGCACGTCAAAGAGGAAGCTGAGACTGGCAGGAAAGGTTCTCGTTTTATTTCTGAAGTTAAGGTAGGTAAGGAAAGGAAAGGGCTTCAGGAAAAATTCAGGAGCTTGGCTTTGAGCATGATAAGTTTTAGCAGATGGTAGATTACTAACAGAAAGACCTGAGAGAGGCCAACATTTTGGGGGGTTGATGACTCTAGGCTTAAAGATTTCTTGTTTTCTGTACATTTGATTGTCTTTTTGTGTTATGTCTAACTAGAAATAATATAGATTTGTGTCACAGAGGGTGACTCAAAACTTCTAAGTACATATATCTATTAGTATGGTTCTTGTTAAGGGACTTAAAATGGATTTTGAGACAGGCCATGATGCAGAAGAAGGATGTGATCAGAGTTAAGATGTTACAGTACCACGGTAGGGCTTGGTAGTTTCCAAGTCATATCTACCCAGATTGCTGTCTCATGTCGTAATCCACAAGTGACAGAATGAACTAACCATACCCAGGGGAATTAGTAAAAGTTTAACTCAAAGACTCAATTCAAAGAAACTTCATTAAGACTATGTCCATTTTAACATGCTCCTCTGCTTTTGAGCAACTGTGGTCTGTAGACATTAGCCACATGTAGTCTAGTAACCACACGTCACACCTTCCCTGTACATAAAGTGCTGCGATACAGCATTTGTACCTGCAGTTGTTTAATATCTCATATTTAGCTCAGCTCATTGCGTTTCAATCGTGGTTGGGCTGAAGGAGGCCCATGAGGCTCAGTGTCCTAGTGCTTGTATTTACACAGTGACTGAAATGTGGTAAATCATCTACCTGCCTGTTAATAGGGGGTTATATATTATCTTGTGCCAGGCTTTGGCTGCTCTATGAGGATATACAACTCTTATGGCCTGGACATCTCCTCTAATATTTCACGGTTCCTTTTTAAGACAAGCATGGAAAATGGGTCATGTACCCATCATTTTTTTTTAAATAATGAGTATCACTTTTTTTTTTTTCCTTTCTTTCTTAAAGCATTCTGCCCCTAAGTCTCTATACATCTGGGGATGGAGATACCTGCTGTCTTGCCTCTCTTCTCCTCTTTGTTTGAATTCCTTCTTGCTTCAGACAGCACACAGCATATTTCATCCTACAGGAACCCCAAATTCTCAGATATGACAGTTATATTTCACATAGGAATAATTTAACTAGGAATTGAAAAAATAGCAAGGTATATGAAAAAATAGTTAGGTGCGATCCCTTATATGGGATATATATAGGTATGATCTCCCTATAGAGGAGTCCAGAGCACCATTATATGCCTGTTGACCAAATAATGCAGAAAATGCTGCTTCTACTTGATATTGGCATATTCAATGAGAGTTTGGGTAAGTAGATTGTTTGGTGGAATCCACATATTTGACTTTGAGTCAGGCACCAAACTTGCTATGAGATCAGACAGGCTCCCATACCAGCAGACGAGGCCTCCAGACTCTTTATTTTTTCTTTTTCTTTTGTTTCTTTCTTTCTTTCTTTCTTTCTTTCTTTTTTTTTTTTACCATTAACTTTTCAGCTGCAAGTCAGAAACTCTCACAAAGATTGCTGGAGACCTTTAAAAATCCCCGCTGCAGAGAGGTTTGTCTCACATCCATCATTGCAGGGTGGCAGAAAGAGGAGGAAATTTTAAGTCTCATTATGCAACCAGTGAGGAATAAGGTGGTTTTCTTTCGGTAAGCTGTAGGTTAAGCCACGTTATTCATCACCTGCAGCAGTTTTGCACAAAGCTGCTAGTGTACAAAAATAGTGTAATGTGATATATCCTGATAGGGATTAGTTTTCTTTAAAGATAGTATAGGAGTTTTCTTCCCTTTGTTCTGTTCTTTGTTTTTTTGGCAAGGCAGGGGAAGAATGCTCTGAAAGTAGTCCTGCCACAAACAAGCTGTAGAAATAAAGTTTTTAATAACCAAAAATAACATGCAAATCCTGGCGTAGTGAATTTTCAAAATACAGGCATACAGCGTATGCCAGCCTGACCTTCTGGCGGTGTAGCAGATAATCAAAAGAAGTCTTCTGCAAGCCGGCTTGTGATGAATAGATAAAAAGGGGTTGGCCCACATTCAGTAATGAGACTATTTAAGCAAACTGGAGCTACGTCATGGAACATTTTCAAATAAGTCAAAAGGAGCTCAGGCGCACTGGAAAGCACAAAGCTTTGAGAATTTTAAAATTTCAGGGGTCTGCCTTTGAGTATTTAGATTAGGACCGGACACAAGCAATACAAATGCTGAAGTGAATTTCACTTTGATAGCAATTTGGGCAGATGACCAAATGATGAATTATCTTGGCTGCCAGAGGAGAAGTGAGACAAGCAGGTGCAATCCACGTGCCAGCAATTTCACAGGGCAGGAGAAAAGTCTATTGTAAGAGACAAGTGCAGAATAAAATAACTCCCACCAACACCAGAGAGGTTAAACTGAACAACTCGTTTCTTAACTAGATCTGTGGTTAATGTGCATTCAGATTTGCAGTTTTAAGATCCCAAGTAAAAGTTGGAGGCAGCCAAACCCCAGAGCACCGGTCATGTTAGTGCGTCTCTTTTCAGTGAGTGCAACCCTGGTATTTAGAGTTAATTGAAGAAGATTGTACTACATCTGAATGTTTACAGCCAAGATCGAGTAGGATCAAAACTGAATGCTGATCACATACCTGCCGAGGATAGATTTGGGGATTAAAATTGGACATAAACACTGCACTGATCTGGAGGAGGAAAGCTGACTCACTCCAGATGAACAAGGTTGAAAAATTCCTTTTGCCAGCGGTTCCTAGGGGATGCTGCAGCATCCTCAGTCCGTTGTCATCACAGAGTTAAGAGCAGACACAAACTCAAAACGATTTGGCAAGAACGGTAGTCAGACCAGTCGGGATCTGTCATCAGCATACTGGCCACCGCAAAAGAGTGATTAAATAGGAAGACACAGACAATTATCTAAGACTAATTGCTTATTGTTGCTAGAACTATATTTTAAATGTGTTTTTCTTTTTAATTGCTTTTGGAGCGAATAAAGTGTCCTTAATTCAATTGTAAAATGTTTGGGAATGGGAAGCCTGCCAGGAATTGAGCAGCTCAGAGGTCTTGTGAAAGCAATTGCCTCTTTCAGTAGCCTGTATTCATGTTCAGTCATCCCAGCCTCTGCCAACTTTCCTGTTTTCAGGTCCGTACCCCTGTGTTAGGTGTGAGTCTCTGCCTTGTTGGGACTTGCAGGGAGCTGCCCTAGTTTATGCATACGCTTTCCTGTATTTTTATTCATCCCTGTCCAAGGATCTTGACCCAAATTGGAGCTGAACTCTTCAGGTCTGTGGGGGGTTTGAATCAGCAGGCTCTGAGTTCACTGGGCACTTTCCAGGACGGGACTAGCAGTGGTAGACAGGGTGAAATATTTGTGTTATTTGAACCTGTTACAATACAAACATCTGTATACCTCTGTGCTCTCTTGCTTTTGACTGCTATGAAATTATGGAGGGGATGGATTTGGCTCCGCATCGTGTCAGAATAACAATGAATGAACATGAGGCTGCTATTCTAAGCAAAGATGCTGAGGTTTGGTGCGAGGAGCAGATCCAAACCAAATCCAGAAGATTTTATGCAAATAGCTAAAAGGCTCTCATGTTATTAAGTAACCAGTCAGCTTTTTCATGATGAGAGTCACAGGGAACACAGTTTTTATATTCATAGAAATATCGTTTATATGGATGTATTCAGCTCTGAAAATACTGCAGGACCTCGTAATGGACAAGCAAATGTAACCAATGCTATATCTCTGTGTGTAAATAATTTGCATGAATGGTTTGGAAAATGAAAGGGAACTGGTCTACGTGACTGAGAACAAATGGGAACAGGGGAAACAGAGTTTAGGTTCATTTATTGGAGGAGATACGTTAACAAAATAATCAAGGAGCCTGTTGTCTTAAAAGAATGCCACATGTTGTCTGCCAGCTCCTCTAAGCAGCTGAACCCTGAATAAAAGGCTGCCAAAACTGCTGCTGACCTGATAAGCACATGAGAGGAGGGACAGGGATAATTTGGAGACAGGTGGGATCAGCTTGCTCTGTACACAGATTTGGCCTGTCGTACAGATTTTTTACCCCATTCTGATCTTTCTTCCATCTACATTATATATAAAATCAGAAATGCACAAAGTTGTTCAGCCTATTTTTTAAATGAATGGTTTTATATTTATTTTAATTCCTCTTTGCATTCTTACATTCTTTGCAAAATCCTGGGCAAACATGCTTGCAGAAGAGGACAGGATACAGAAAGAAGCAGCTCCAGACAGCATCGCAGGACCTTTCATTGCTCTTTTAGGACAATTGGAAGCAAAGCTGGCCTGGGCAGACATTTTAATCAGCACTTTAGGTTTGGTGAACACAGAATAAGTGAATCACTCTGCGAGACTTTCCCTGCAGCAGCTCTGGCTTGGGCTTGTGGTCTTTGGCTTTGCTCCATCAAAGTGTCTGACGGACAATATCTAGAGACATCGGCGTTGCTGCAGCTCATCTCCCCTCCTTCTTACACCACGTCTCTCTCTCCTAGTACACTGACCAGGATGAGTAAAACTGGTATTTTGGAACACTTCTAACAGCATAAAAAATGCCCGATTGACTGAAATTCCCCGAAGTATCACAGTATGGCTGAGCAACGCTTGCTTTGCTGGGCTCGAAGATCTCTTTTACCACTCGTGTGAAATTTATTTACTCATTTAGGCATCTCTTGCCTTGAGTTTTGTTCACTGAGTTGTTTGGGCAAAGCCGTGCCTCTGCGAGGTGTTTGCAGGAAGCCTTGAGCCAGGTTCCCAGCTGCAGTGAAGGGAAGAGGCCGGTGCCTGTCTGGGGATTCAGCATCCTGTTTAAAAGCAAGCATTGAACAGGAATTTCTTCCTCTAAAGATGAGCGTAGACACCTCTGCAGCCCATTTTCTTAGAATCAACTCAAACTTGAGCAAGGAGCATAAGCACTGCTGGAATACGTGTTTCCGTTGAGATTAAGCATGTATTTGTGTGCGGCTTTCCAAAATTAAACTTTCAGAGTGTCAAATGGGGAATTGGGTGTGGAAATGCAATTAGCTCTGACTCAGGACTCTTCACGTACAGGTGGGCCAATGTGTGCGGGCGCTCACATGGAAACTGAACCGAGTAGCAAGAACAACTTACTGTGTGTTAAAATGAGCAGAGTAAATAACGCAAAATGTTAATAATGTTTGTTATTTATTTCCAAGCTGCTCCTTTGGGTGATGCAGACAGAAGCGCGCCTGGCAGGTGATGCTAAATGATTTTTTTCATGTGGAATAGTGGCTGTCTTCCCTTTAGGAGCACTCATGCCCTTTGCTGAGAGTTTTGAGACCCTGCAGGAAAGATGTAGGAAGAATTCTGATGCATTATTTTCATATAACTGTCTTCCAGCCTTCCTGTGATGCCAATAAGCACTGTCTATCAGGTGGGCCATGAAATAGTTTTTTCAACAGAAAGGTGAGTTCACAGAGATCTTAAAAGGTTTGGTGAAGGCTTTTCTTTCTTCAGTGGCTTTCAGGCATTGCAGGGTGACGTTGACACCCAAGGATGCTTCTCATAGGGGACATATGTAGGTAAATAGGCAGGAGAGAGAAAAGAGGGGGAGAGGAAAAAAGAAGCAGCATTCTGTTGGCTTATTAAAATACTTGAAAGGACTTAGCTTTTAATTAGAAGGAGATTGCTTGCTCTTTGCTTTTTTTTTTTTTAATTTTTATTTTTCCAGGACTGCCGGAGTTTCAGCTTCCACCTTTTTTACGCAATTTATTTGTGCTGTTTGCAGTACAATTGTTCCTCCTAATTTTCTGAACTAGTGTTTTTCTTTGCGTCTGAATCCGGGGAAGGCGGAGATACGGCCACCACTGTCTTCCGTGCTAGCGACTGTATCTTCTGCTTCAGAGCTACTGTATAGTGAAGCCAATAATGATTCACTCTCACAGCAGTGGTGTGAGCAGTCTCAGCTTTTACATGCCATCTGTGTTACTGAGCTGAATCTGCAGAAATGGGACCCTGTGCACATGGCTTTTCCTCTGTTCATGGATGAAAATATTAAAGCAAATCCGTATGGTCCATGAGATGTTTTCTGTGTCAGGAAGGGAGTAAAACTGCCTGTCAAACCAAGCTGTTCCCTCTGATGAAAGGAGACTGTTTTTAAACACTCCTTTCCATAGTATTATGCACGCCAGCCATGTGTGTTTTCTCATCTGACATCTCATTGAGATCCTTGGCTGCGGTACTGCAAGAGGGAAGGGTGTGCTGGGAGGGAGGGAAGCAATCCTGCAATATGTACACAAGCGCGTGTGCGCACATACTCTTAAATCAATCCTAAATGAATTGATTTTTTTTAGGAATATGATAGAAAATTAATCTGGTTGAGTCAGGCTTAATTGCTTCCCTTTTGTTTGGATTTTCTATTTTTGCATGAACATGTTGGGAAGCAGTGCTCTGAGCTATTATTAGACACAAAGGTGGAGACAGAGGGCAAAGGGTTCATTTATAATTCCTACAGCAGAGCATTGAATTTTAAAGCTAAAAGGTGAGTTGATGAGCAGCTTGAGAACACAGATTCATCCACTTAGCTCACTGAGTATTTCTGAAGGCTCATGCTGGTCCTGGGAGCTAACCGTTCTCGCAGCTGTAAGACCTGCTGGCTGGAGGAACCAGAAAAAAAGACACGTATTCTTGAATGAAAGCACTTACTTTGCAGGGAGAAGCTTGAAAATATAAACTAATCTAAGCTCAGAAACTGATATAAATGCATTATTTTGAAAGAAGCAACTGGACTTTGCTGCTGGAGCAGGATGCTGGGAAGCACAGGTTATATAGACACATACACACATTTTTGTGTTTAAAAACATTCAAGTCTGTTAAGTCTCAAGCATTCCCTGGTTAATGGGATACCATCATAGCCACCACCTCCCCTCCTTGATCCTAGGTCAGTCCTGCAAGAAGCAGTCTGATCACGTTGGGCAGGACAGCCCACAGCATTAGGGTGTGCTGTTGCAAAACAAACCCAACCCTAAGGAGATTTTCCAGCCCTTCCCTAAAATGATTAACTTCCTTTCCTTCTTGTCATCATAAACCGGGCATCTCCTTTGGAAAAGGGAAAGTTTTGGCACGGAGACTGTTCCAACTGGGACACCGGCGTGCGTTTTGGATGGCTGCAGCTCGAGCTTTGTAGGGTTTCCTCGTGCTTGCTCTGCCGAGCCTCTTGAATCCAGGACGTGCTGCTGCATTGGGATGACTTTGGTTTTCATCTGGGGAGCTCAGCTTTGCAGCCCCGACCTCTGGAATTAATCTCCCTTTCTGAAGTAGTTTCTTCTTTGGCACTAGCTTTTTTTTTTTTCAGTTGCTGTTTGCCAGGCTAAAGGGCATCACGAGAACATGCATCATTTTGTAGGTTTTCTTCTAAGGCAACAAAACAAAAATAAGTTAAAAAAAAATAGTAATCACCTTGGTGTAAAATATTTTTCCCTCTGAAAGTTCCTGAAGCGTAAAAAGAGTGTCTTTTCCTGAAAAGGGGATATTCCTAATGTAGATGCGGTGCTGTTGGCAGAGGAACAGTGTGCTGCATCGTAAGGCAAGCGACCGAGGAGGAGCTGGAATGATCGAAATGTCTCATGGGCACGTGAGATTGCGGGGATAGGTATTCACACAGAGGACTCTTTCTTACGTGTGCCCAGGGCTTTCTCTTATCTCTGAACATGAACCCACAGTGAAATAGAAATGTTCCTGTATTAATAGTGCGTTGGAGATAACCCTCATCTGAAAAATACAGTAATACTGCACAACTGGGAGCCCTTTCAGAGCAGGGAATTGGACTAGCAATTTCATAGTGGGTTAGTAATGAAACATTTTGGTTCTGTATGAGCAAATGGGCAAGGTTAGTGGACACATTACTCCAGCTGTCATTGTCCCAGCAGTAACCAATTTAGAGCTTTACATTTTTCTGCTATCCCAGTAAGAGAAAGAAAAGTAGAAAGTTAAAAATAGAAATCTCAGAATGAATTAAAGCACAAAGAGTGAACATGCTTGTAGTACTGCTGTATAATTTTAAAATCCCTTTTTTCCTTATTAGCTGGGCCATTCTATGTGTATTACATTGAATATTCTGGCAGTGTCTGTCCTGCTCTGAAAGGTCACCTCCATACAGGAGGATTTATTTCTGGCTGTAACACGTGAATATGAGCATCCAGCCCCAAACCTCTCCCGTGTGAATACGGGCATCCAGCCCCAAATCTCTCTAGCCATGACTTGTACTGATGACTCCTGTTTGGAGTTCCCTTCACCTGATGCTGCTGATGTGCAGGAGAAGCAAGAAAAGGTGTCTGTGGCTTTGGCCTGCTAAGGAAGAGATTAAAAGGAGCTAGCTGGTTAAATAGATACCTTCTGGTGCCTGTGTGTAGAGCATAGTCATTTTTTTCCATAGCTCTCTCAACAGCTATGGACAGATATCAGACCTTCATGAACTGGTTGTCGCAAGTAGCTTCCTAATAATCAGGATTAATACATTTTTTTTAAAAAAACAGGATTAATGCAGTTTTTAAAGCAGAAGCCCAACGTAACGTAGAATTGTTTTCTTGCTTTGCAGATATCCTTGTCGACGGCAAGCTTTGCGACTGTGATGTCGTGGTGGACTGCCAAGTGGGCGACCCCGTCCCGCTGGAGGTGAAGCTGACCAACTGGAGCAAGCACAGCGTGGGGCCCTTCGCTCTCACCGTGACGCCCTACCAGGATTACCAAAATGGGGTGCACAACTATGAGCTGCAAGATGCTATCACTTTTGTGGGATCCAACACCTTCTACATTGATTCTGTAAGCTCTTCTATCAAGTGTGTCACGGTTCTGGATGATGTGCATTTCGATAGAAGGGCTTCATTTTTCACTTATTTTAAGGCAGATTACTTTTTGGAAAATGCCATTATTATGGTAGCAATTGCTAAAGGTGCTGCTGGGCTTGGGGATGTAGAATCATCTCTCTGAGATGGGTTAAGACTGTAATTTCCTGTAATGTAAGCCACTAGCAAACTCCTGTAGCCAGTAACTTTTGGTCACTCCAGATCTGATGACATGTGAATGGGTAACCTAGATAAAATGTTTAATACCACATTGCCAGTCCCTTGAGCCATCCGGTGCAGCCTGCAGGAATGGATTTTAAGTAACTTTTTCTCTTTAGTGCATGAGAAAAGTTCCCCAGGCTGAGCCAGGGAACTCAGCAAATCAGTTTTAGTTAGATCCTGAGGAAAGACAAAAGGAAATGCTAAACATTAATGACCAATATGATGATCTGGTTCATTTCCTAGTCTCTTGGCATACTCTTATAAAAATAAAGAAAAATAGAAAGATAAAAACCCTGCTTAAAATGGGACAAAGAAGTCCCTTTTTAGAATAATTGAATTTTTGAATTTTGCCTCAAATTATTTTTTAGAAATTTCAAGTCCAGGAGCTTTTTACTTCTAAGGCAGGCACTGGAAAGACTTCCCGAATATAACTACTCTCTCCCACATCCTTCCCCGAAAAAGAGCAACAACGAAAAATCAGAGGAATGAAAAACATATGGACAATATTGCCGAGTGGAATAGACAGTATTTCTGGTAACTTATAAAATAAACATGAAGAAGAGGATGAATGTTTGGGATAGCGCCTAGGACCTTTGCTTAGGTCAGCTCTTCAGACAGATAATAAAATGTACCTGTCAAAACTGAATATTTAAGTGAACCTCAGTAAGAAAGAAATTAAAGGTTAACCACAGGGACAGTCACCATGCATATTTTTCAATTGCGCATCATAGGAAGAAAATATTTCCAAAAGATAATGAGCACAGAATAAACCATCGACTTGAATTTTAATGGGTACTAACTATATTCTGAGCTGAATAATTTAGATATGTCAACAGAAATAATCGAGAGACGGCTTTCTTTGAATCCCTTCCTGACTATGTGGATTTTTTAATGTGAGTGGCAGTGTTCAGATACCCAACTGCCAAAGGGCTGACCCTTCAGGCTAATGAGGAAAAAGGGAGATGACAGCGTGATGTATTCTTACCTTCTGATTGAGTCTCCTATGGGGCAAGAAGTCAGGAGGTCACATCTCTTGTGCCTGCCTGGGCAGCCTTCTCATACATTACAGTCCATGCTTTTGCCCCGTTATTCAGTATTTAGCCATTTTTTTCTGAAAACGCAGTCCCCCAAAAGTTAAAAATAGAGTTGTTTTCTGGCATTTGTCCTCCTTTTTATCCAAAAGGGTGAAATGAAAAAAAAATGTTTACTCCTAGACAAGAAGTGCTGTATTTCACAATATGTAGCATTGATACACGTCCTACACAGGGTCCCAGAGAAAATGCTTAGTCATTTTTCTTTCAGGCATAGAGCCCTGATCATGGAAGAAAATTCTTCAAACAGTGTATCTAATGCTGTCAGAGGCCCTTTCATCCCACGTAATAACTAATTCAGTAATGGAAAATGATTTCAGAAAGCAGCACCTGTTTTGGGGACAAGAATAAAGTCCTGGTTTGTGCAGTTGATGCTTCAGGGAGGAACGAACATACTCAGAATTGTGTTCATGCTCTGAATTTGGCAGAAACAACAAACGCTGGTTAAGAAACTGAAGAAGCTCGTGGTTGGGTGAGATGAAAGAGATTCATAGTGTCTCTTTTTTAGAAATTAAAGCTGAGACACTGGACAAGATTCCCAGCTGGTGTAGCTCCGTGCTGCTCTCAAAGCTATTAAACATGTGTTCATTATTTTTGTAAACTGAGGTCACGGGCACACAATTATTTCTCTTGTTTAATGGAGGTGCCTTGAGATGCTGCCATTTCGCAGTTGCTTGTTTCTGCCCCTCTGCAGAAAGACGCTCCCCTCTTCTGCAGCAGACCGTGCAGGAGAGATGGCGTATTTGTTTCTGTGCAAAGTTGGCCAGTTTAGATCAAACTACGTTCGTCAGCACTTTGAGCTAATTGGGCTGACATTACACTGACACTAGCAAGGAGGTGGTGACATGATTTATTGCACTGCTGAGCTGGGTGGGAGAGAGGACGGAGAACTAGAGCATGGTTGGCGTATCAGTAGCGTATGGTCAAGAACAAGTGGGAGCATCAGGTGCTACAGCACGAAAAGATGCTTCTCATGCCTTGAAAATCTGGTCTGTTGTCACGATGATGCCACGTTACTTGTGCTCAGTTGAATGTGATCTCTCTGGAAGAGCAAACCAAAACAACCCTCGGCTTTCTTAAGCGTTAACTTCTTATTAAACCTAATGAGTACATGCTCAGCTAATCACAATTATTTGATTTCAGACTACATAATTTAAAGTGCATGGAAATATCTCATTATCCGCTAAAGTGTTCAGTAAAAAAATGTTGCTTTTAAAGGTAGTACATCCCAGCAGTGATCTTTGGACACAAATCCAGACTGGTGCATTGAATTGAAAGGGGAGCACAGAAAGGTGAATAAGGTTCTGTTACCTCCAAGACAAATCATCTAACTTCAACTTCAAGCCATAAGAAAGAGGAAAACAGGATCCTACAACTTTTACCCTTTAAACATTTTTTGTTCATTCTGTGAAGCCATGTGCGCATGCTGAAAACTCCTGTATATATTCCCTGTCTTCCAGATACATGCAGAAACTGATTTGAAACTTTGTAAAGTCTTTATTTTTAAGATTAACTTTTAATTTGATTAACCTTACCTTTCTATGACAATAGTTAACAGAAAAAGTGACTTCCTCAGTTATCAGTTAGATAGAAGATAAAAGTGTGGGGTTTTGAAACATGAGGTAACCTGGCAGACCTCTACCAATTAAAATACCTTTGCATTTATTTCTTATCTCACTTCACAACCTGAAGTTTAGCTTTAATCATATTATTAAAGATTCTTAGTTCTTACCAGTGTTTTGACTAATTAGTTGATCAGACAGAGCTGCTTCTAGCCAAATTAAAAACAAAAAATTATCTGCCATGGAGATTCCTGTAACTATCAACAATTCATCTTTCCTTGTTGTTCTTGCTTTTGTCATTACTATTCTCAAGCAGGTTTTTCTTTTTCCTGGGTGTGTTATCACTCACTGGCTCAAATGATTGGTAGCGGAAGATGAGGAGAAATTCATTAGGAGATGGTCATTTTGAATCAGCCTAGAAGCTATGATGAACGTTTGCTCACTTCTGGCAGGTCCTCTGTGGCCCATCTGGAACAAATTAGTTTTCTTGGCACTTGTACTCGCACTGTAAACTCTTTGGGGCAGCGTACAGTAGCTGGCACTAGCCCTAATCTCTGACTGAGCTCCCTAAATACTACAGCAGTATAAATAAGTAGTAATTAGTTCTCAGGAATCGCAGTCCCACATGGTAGCCTGAATCAAGGAACGATTAGGATGAAGCTAGAAACTTAATTTTTCTTCTCTCTCGGAGGAATGGAGGAGTAATGTGGGCATTTTTTTTTCTTGAATCTTCAGTCCTGTTTTCCTGGGGTGGAAGCTTCCTGCCTTTGGTCTCCATGCAAAGGAACTGGTGTGATTTTAGTAAAACCTCTTCCGACTCTGTAGCTAGACTGAGCTACATGTGTGCAACATCACTCTGGATTGGGACAACATACAAACATGTGTCCAGGCAGTGAGACTACCAGACCTATTTGCTGCTTGATCAAACATCAGTACAAATTTGGTCTGCATCAGGCATGAGTAGGTCATAGAATCATAGAGTATCCCCAGTTGGAAGGGACCCACAAGGATCATCGAGTCCAACTCCTAAAGAGTTGGATTTCATGTTTATCTTCATGTTTGTTTCAGATTAGCTGGATCATGTATTGCAGTCACTGGGATGGCATATGCCAGGTACGGTGGGGTACATCTGACTTGTATACACATCCGAACAAGTCATACTGCGTTCCCTTCACAGCCAGTGAAGAGTGAGTCATCGGGGCTGATGGAGTTTAAGGAATATTTTACTTCATTCTCCATCCGACACCTACATTTGATCACATGAATCCTTTTGTTGAACAGCTGGCTCAGATGTAGACATCCACTTTACAGAGATTTGGGTTGATAGAGTTCCAGACTGAGACATCTGAACGAGTAGGTGTCTCCATTGATGCTGGCCAGCTAAGCTCTTGTGAGACAACAGAGATGTAGTCTGCTGCCCTTGAGGCCTGACTCACCCTAACATAGACACCAGGGATGAGATCCAGTTTCCTAAACGTAGGTGTCTCCCATCATTAGGTGCCATGGGCGTACCTCCATTTACTGCTTCAGAAATCCTCCTGTAAATCCTGTGCCGCATCTGCCAGCCCTGTGTAGATGTCTCAGTGCCTTAGGTCATCCCAAATGTCACAAGATGCCTGTGGTTAGATAGCTGTGTCCTGCCTCTTTAGGCCGTCCATGTAGATCATTTTGTTAACTCCACTGCATTGACTAGATGTCTGCTTACTGTAGTAGGAGCTTTGGTACCGAGTGTGCATAGGAAGACCTAAAAGTAGGTTGTTTAACCTCAAAATGAGTCCTGTGCCTGGTATACCAATTGGTTTGGATCTGGCCCTCTACTGACTTCTGCTGATGATGTCGTTGTGGTCTTCTGGGAATGCCGTACTCCGCAGTCAAGTCATTGCTTTGGAAGAAACTTCTAACTTCTGCAGGGCCACTTGCATCTCAGCAGTGGAAAGGTTTAAGGCTAGTTTTGCTTCCTTGTTTCCTCCCCAGACCACAAGTGCTGATGAGAGTAGCGGCTGTACAAGTGACAGTGATGATGTGGATAGTCCCCAGGGTTGTTGGGAAGGTTGTTGGTGAGGGCATACTGTGCTGTGGGCAGATCTGGACGCACACTACTACCTGCCTTCCTGGCTCTTCTCCCATATGACGAAGGAAAGGATGAGTGCTGCAGAGACTTGTGGAATAAAGGCAGGGAGAGCTCCTACATAGGCAGAACTTCAAACAAGAAAAGTCTGTGTTGAAGCTGATGTGCCTAATGTCACCTTTCTACTTGTCAAGAGCTTTGATAAATGCTATTTTAGATGTTTCTCCGTGGTGCAGCTAGGTTAGGGAGAAATGAACGGGGGCTTCACTTGCTGCTCACCTCCACCCATCACTTGCATCAGTGCCTGCCTCTGTCCTTCTCTGGATGTAAGTACGCCTCGGTTGGAGTTAAGCAAAAATAAGGCAGGCAGCCCAGGGAGGGGGTGAGGAAGCAAGAGGGGAGGCTGCTTAATGTTGTTCTGCATGTCCAGACGCAGCGCCGGAGGGCAGGAACTTGTACCCAGTGAGGAGGGGAGATGCCAAGGACACGGGTCAGGAGAACAGCTGTGACCGCTCTGAGCGCTCACGTGGATGACACGATGCTGACACAAGTTTGCTGGAGGTCAGCAGAAGTGATCAGCACCAAAGCCAAAGGGAGCCTGGGCTCTGCCAGCTCTGGTGATGTTGCTGCTTGTGAAAAGCCAGGCTCCTGGGCAGGAGCAGCAATTCAGGCAGGTTCAGCAAAGAAGCCCGGTACCCCCGGGGGCTCTAAGAGGTGTGTGCCTGCTGGCTAACGGACCCAGCAGTGAAAGTCCAAAAAAAAAAAACAAAAAAAATGGTATAGAAGAAAACAGAAACAAACAGCTCATTCCCCTCACATCTGATGGGTACAGAGAGCTTTCCTCACCAGAGGTGTTGGCAGCTCAGGCAATTTTCAGATCTTTGGCATATTCTTGAGGTGCCCTACACCCCTGCAAACCTTTTCCAGTGTTTCACCTCCCCAGTCCCCCCTGCCATGGGCTAGTCATCATGTTTGTTCCCATCTTATGACCTAATTCTTCACAGCAAGCAAGAATCCTCCTGGTCCTTGACCATGTTTGTAACCCATATTGGAGCCCTAACCTCATCCCTTCACTGTTCTGGGTGGTAATGTCCCATCATTTCTCAGGGATATCCTTTGCAAACATTTTTCTTCCCCTGAATCCAATCAAGTCCTGTACCTTTGGGCAGCTTGGTGCTTCTGGTTGTAACACCAGAGTTTCCTTTGTGGTTATGTTTGGGTCTCAGCTTGGTGACCAGTGCTGTGTTTTGCTGTCGTTTGGAGTCAGCTCTGGGCTCTGTACCATGATGGACACTGAGGTGTTTGGGGACAACCAAGAAAAGGCCCATTACCAGTTAATGTTAAATAAAAAAGAAAACACGTGGGTACAAGCCTACCTGTGAGAGTAGGGATGGCCCCATGAGGATATCTTGAGAAGATGGTTTCAGGGTCTCCAGAGAACAAAAGGGAACTGGTAAGATGGTCTTGATGGAAGGAGGACCTGTACTGAGGAGCATCAGGTGCCCTTTGTTGGGTCTGTTCTGGGACTGGAGTTGACTCCACGATTTTTCAAATAAATTCCATCCAATGGTAAGGCTTTGTGTTGATTCGGTGTTTTGCATCTGCAGTGACTTTAACCCAGATGTAGATGCTGTAGAAATGGATTTATCATCTTGTGGAAGCAGACATTTATTCAAACATTAGCACATGTTGAATAGTGATAAGACTGTTGAAGTTAAAAATTACTTGAGTGTCTCGCTGAAATGGTAGAGCAAGATATTTGTTGTAAAGATATGGATCATAAATGGTTCAGTGATGAAGGGAGATATATAAATGTAGAAACAATGCAAATCCTCTGTTTGATTTGGACAGGTTAAATCCCACTTTTCATAGGATGTTTCTTGCTAAATTTAATTATTTCAGTGAGAGTGAATATTAAAGATTCCTGATTAGAATTTGCAGTCAGATTGTGTCTGAATAAAGTGGGGATGAATTTAGTTATTGCTAAGTTGTTAAATGGTGTTCAACCATGCATTTAACAAGAGTTCACAGCCATGATTTAGACCTTTAATATAGATGTTGATAAATGCAGTCTAAGGGAAGATGTTCCTGGTTATTCAGGACATCGTGTGGGACTTTTGCCTTAAACCAAATCTGTTCTGAAATCAGTGACTGCTGAAGATCTGTCTTCCGGTTTGAGCTGTGCCACAGCTTTGCTGCATGACAGAATAACACAGAATTTCATTTTCAGTGCTCCCATTTTACCACTGCTAGAATAGGGACAAAAAATTTAATTATGGGAAGGTAATATTGAGATGTTTAATTTCTGAATATTTCTGGAGTACTTTGAGATCATTTCGAGGAGCTACTGAATTGCAAAGTGCAATTATTTTGTTTTGTTGCTTGTTTAATTTTACTGATTTTCACATTCTCTTTTGCAGGTGAAGCCGACCAAAGACTCTGTGTACTTTGGAGCACTTCTTTTCCTCTACACAGGCGATTTCTATCTGAATATCAAATTCCATGAAGACAACTGCAGCAGGGAGCTGCCTCTCTCCTGGTTCTGCCTTCCTAGTGTCCACATCCGTGCTATGGAGCCTGTGGCTGGAACTAAGCTGTAAATGCACTGTGCGCTATTTGATTAACAACAGTGCACAAAAATGCTTGGCACATCCTCTGCTTGACCCCAGCTTGTTTCTGTCCAACCCCAGGCCACAGTCCCTACTTTGGAGGAACAGCTGAACGCTCTCTGAATTGGCTGATAGTCATTTGGGCAGCTGCTTTAGCTAATTTCAGAGAGAGAGACAGATTATAACTATGCTCGAGTTTTCCTCTGTTTCCAAAAAACCTTTGAAACTGCTAATATATGCATCATACTTTCATACACCCCATTGATACCAGTGGATTTGAAAGGGACTTGAGGGCTGAATTTAAGGGGGCTGAACTTAACCATGCATTTGAAGGCCTCAACTCCAACTTGAATAGTCTCTTTTTAGCATTTCAACACAAGTTGAAATTTCTGAATGAAATTCCTCCTGGCTTAGGCTGGACCTGTGGCATGTAGCCTTGAGGTGTAGGTTCTCTGTTAGAATTGTTCCCAGGCTTGGTCTTTTTCACTTGTTTGCTTAGTATTTGGTGTCTTTGGTGGTAAATAGCAATAGAGATGCTTTTTCTTGTGTTAC
The DNA here is from genome assembly GCF_009769625.2 of Cygnus olor. Taxonomy (NCBI): domain Eukaryota; kingdom Metazoa; phylum Chordata; class Aves; order Anseriformes; family Anatidae; genus Cygnus; species Cygnus olor. The sequence continues at coordinate 156,150,528 of NC_049170.1, read as the reverse complement.
TGAAAGTAAGAATAGCAAACGTGCCTCCAGTTATTCTGTTCCTCCCCTGAGTCCAGTGCCACATGCTCCTGGTAGGGTCACGCTGCCTTTACTTTGGTAGATCTGTGAACAAACGAAAAAAGGCAATGAAAAGCTTAAAGAGTTCTGTCCTTGAGAAAGGAAATAAGTCAACTTCTGGGTTGCCTGTGGCTTGCCTGTGAATTTGGGCTTTCGTAGTTCTCTTTAATACAATCACAACCGATTGAAATGTTTGCAGACACTTAAAGAGCCACCAGAATTAATCAGCTGGCCATTATTATCCCTTTGCATCAGTTTTTGCAAGCTCTTCTCATCAGGTTTTTCATGCTAATAGACTGGGTTTGATTATGTGGTTGTTTTGTTCTTTTCTCTCTCTCTTTTTTTTTTTGTTTCTTTATTTTTTTGATTTGTTTTGTTGGAATGAGTAAGCTTAATTATTAGGCAATTAAGAGCATGGAATTCCCGACCATAAAATACCTGATGAACATATTGGAAATTTAATCTGTTGTCTTTCAGAATTTATTTTTTTTTGCATAAAGAAACCTGAATCTACCCCATGTAACGCAGGGAGATATCTGACATGTATGATTAATACAGGTTTCAAACCTGTCTGAATCTTTTCTTAAATTTACATCCTGTAGCTCTTCAAGTTCATGGTAGAATAATTTCAGGGATGAATATGCCAAAATGCAGTAGGGGCACTCACGTTAGCTCTATATGTGTTAAACCTACATGCACAACCTCTTTGCAGATTTTTTTTGTGTAGGGTTCATCCAAAAGTGGACGCACTTGCCCTGGTCCATCCTGCTCATGCTGTGGAGCAGTAGATTGGATAGCCACTCGTTCTGGCTCTCTGCACTGTGCTCATTTGTACTTTTAGATGTGACTGGTGTTTTCCTTAGGAACGTGACACTGCTCAAAACTCAGTCCATTGCATGTTTGGAAATTACTGTAATGTATTCATCCTACATATGTTATTTTTAAATTTAGGAGACCTATAGCTATTGCATGATAACTGTATTTCCAGCACATCCAGGGTATTATCTCTAAAACCGTATTGTGGTAATGCTATCAGTGTTTGTTCTGGGGCTGTGTCTCTGTACACAGCTTCCACACAGAGTGGAAGTCTTCAGACGTAACGTGATGGAAATCTGAGACCGACTGAAGATTTACTTGCAGTGATGTACTGCTCTGCCAGCTGCCAGCACACAGTGTCCACTAACAAAACTGCTCCTTTGATTGCACAGTGGCTCTGGGCCAGAGGCACCCTTGGAAAGAGGGGCAAAAGCAGCTGAGCTGGGCATGTTTTTTATGTCATTGGAGGCCGGTTCTATGCTATAAGGCTGAATTCTCTGTCACTAGATAGACATATACACAGAAAAATAAGATCCCAGGAGAGCAGGAATTAAACCAGTTAATCTGCTCCATAAAAGCTTGCTTTTGGCATGTGTCTCTGTACTATGTTACACAACACTGTTGCAGCAAAATCCAAATTGGGTTTTATTCAGTATTCCCAGCAGGTAATCTGCAGATGCGAGGCATACAGCTAAGGCTTTGTAGGGACCACACTGCATCCGAAACAAAAATATTGTGAAGCAGAAGCTGTTGTAGTGAGGATCCTTCAGCTTACCTGGCTACGGGATCATTTCCTAGTATGTATTTGAGAGTATTCTCTGAGAACAGAGGGAATAGTTCCTGTGAAGCCTATGCTGAGGTGCAACGCTGCCCTTCACTTACAAAGGGGGGTGATTCCTAGCCTGCTGAAGCTGCTGGAATGGGAACAGGTTTTATTATAGCAAAAGATAGCTGCATATTTCCTAGGTTTCCAATATGCCATTATAAATCTGCCATATGTGCTCATAAATATAAGTTTTATGTGTGAGCTGACCCTTAATGGTCTATCTGTTCATTATACAGTATACCACTCTGTCCCTTGTCAACTTTGATGCTTAGTTGCTTTTGGCATTTATGATACCTTTCCCAATTTTCTTACACTTCTACTTGTCTTGGAGAGAGAGATGGAACACAAGAAATTCTTCCTTCTGGGGATCATTTGTGACATGTCCAGAAGGAGAATGTTTAAGTGTCAGTGTAATTTGGCAAAGGGGGAGGGGATGGCACTTGAAATGAGAATACTGCATCACTTTTGGTTTTCTTTTTAATGGAAGCTTTCACTGGTATTGCTGTCAGCTTTGGTCCTTGCAATGGCTTTAATAAAGGATGATACTTTTCTGATCTGCTCTCCTTTTCTGGAACTGAAAACTTGTTTTTCTCTTTCCAAACCACCCAGCTATTATTTTGAACATGAAGAGCCAAACTGTGCGTTGTTACACAGCTGTAAATCTGATATGATCCTACTTGGTTGAATTAAATCATTCCTAATTTAAATCACCGTTGCTGAGAGCAGAAGTTGGTCCAATATATGTATGCATTGAAGAAACATACGTTGTGTAAATTTAACTATCTGAATAAATACTTATTCTGTGTTATTTACACCTCTGCCTGTCTCCTCTGCCTATGATTTGTGACAGTGTTGTGTGTTTTTACTGGTAATGATAATGTGTCCCTCGACGCTGCATTCTGTCTCTGAAAGGAGAATGTGTTTGTGGCACTGAAACTTCAGCTTTGTTCAAATTTTCTCTTCCTAAATGAACTCAGAGCTGATGAAAGATAAATGCTGTATAGTGTGGCTCCTGTGTCCTGTCCTGGGTCAGTCTCCATTGACTGTCAACTGAGGGGAGAAGGGTGCACTCACGTGAAAGACTACTTATGCCTCAATATCCTTCCATCCTCCGCAGAAACAGCACAAAGGCAGGACAGAGGACCAGCTATGGAGGCAGTATGTTTAGGAAGACTGGTTGGAGGCACTCGTTTTGTGCACGCAGTCAGATATCCAGCCCTATTAGAGTTCCTTCTGCCAACGGTCCCGAGGCTTCCACGTCTCGGTTGGCGACCTAGAAGCTCTTATGCTTTCCTTAGCGAAAGCCAGGTGCACTCTTCCCCTGGCTCCCTTTCTGGATGTGGACACTTTGTTTCTTACTTACAAAAAAGAGACTGTGCATCCATCCGACTTGCACCACACACAGCAGAGCAGTGCTATCTGCCAGGCCCCAGGATGTTAAGCGTGCCCTGTAGTGCTTTGGGCTTGCAGTTCAGCTCTTTGGGCTGGGATGGGATTTGAGGGATTTCCTAGAGAAACATGCTTTGCTGCAGAGGTTTGTAAACCGGGCACGAACCTATGGATAACACTAGTGCTCTTTGCTAGGTACAGAAAAAACGTGGATGTGGACAGTTTTCATGTTCAGTGTTCAATGATACATTTACCTCTGTGGTTTAGACCATTCTGGGACTTAGCTCAAGGTCCTTGGGTTGTCCGACATCTTTTTATTTTAGTTCTTGGATTCTCATCTCTCTCTCCTCATCCTTCCCACCAAATCCTCTAGTCGCTGCTTTTCTGCTTTCGTTTGGTCCCAACAGAAAAGATTCACGTAGCCTTTTCTTTTTCTCTCTCCTTCTGCTGCATTCCCATCAGACCCCACCTAACACTTGGATCATTTTCAGGCAATTTTTTTTTTTCTTCAAACCATATTTCAGTTGTTAAACTGGAGTTTGGCTCTCACATTCTGTCTTAAAGCATCTTGAGATCCTTCATTTGAATGGGACCTTATCTATTTTATAACCATCTGGTTGCTTGTTGGAGTTATACTTAGGTTACTACTTTCATGATGCATCAATTCTGCAACACCAATGAAACTCATGCTGTATGTAGGTGAGACGTCATTTAACATACATTCATTTTGTCTCTATGTTCCTGAGTCAGCAAGACATTTAAACACATGCTTAATTTGAAGTACATGAATAGACCCACTGATTGCAGCTAATTCAGAGTCACACATCTGCCTGGAGAGCTTGCTAAACCTGTGCCCAGATGCACAATCTGTATCTGAACCTGTAAATTTGAGATCAAGGCCTCTGTTTCATTATGTTGTACAGACCATCATATTCTTGCATCACCACTGGCTCCCAGAAGCTGTGGTCCGTATAGAAGATATCAAAATTGGACACCATCATGTTAATGCTAGGTATATACAATGAGTCTGGGAATGCAGAAGAAACTTCTGAGACAGTATGTGCTCAATGCATTCCTGTACCAAACACAGTAAGGAGCCTTTAAAGCATAAATCATACGAACAGACCACCTTGGGAAATCATGTTATACCCAAAGGCTGTGCCCAGTAGCTGCATAGTAGGTGAGAGTGCTCCTCAACCTCCTGCTTGCAGTTGTGCATCCAAGGGCTTCTCTCCCAGGGGCCGGTACCAACCCAGGCTGCGTCCACGTCCTCTCTGCCTCTCCATCTCTGCATCCACAGGAAATCTTCCCTGTTCAGAAGCTACTTGGCATAGGGGCAGGTATATGTTAACAATGAGGACACACAGCTAAGAGGGAGTGCTGGGTCCTCTGAAGAGGATTCCTTACAACCCCGTGTTCTCTGATATCAGGAGTGAATTAGGGCAATTTCTACCCCTTTTCGGCATGTGGTTGATTTGAACAAAACAACACTGCCAGAAAGAAACTAGGGCAGCTATTGAAATGGTTTAACAATGAGTATCTTGAAATGGCTATGAGGATGCCATTGCTCATCTGTGTCAGAAGCAGGGCCCTTGGGCCACCCAACGTCTGCCCACGTACTTACAGAACGGTCCAGGCCTATGGCTGAAGTCATGCCGTGCTACTGATGCTTTGGTATAGGCTTCTGCCTTGCAACTCCTTTCCCAACAGCTCAAATCCAGAGCATGGATGCCATGCTGTAGCCCCTCTAAGTGCGGCATTTCCAGTGAGGACCTAGGCTGGGGCCGTAGCTGCTTGAGGCTGTGGGGAGTTAAACATCTCTGGGACCAACCCAAGATCTGCATCACCCTCTACAGGAGCATATTTTGGACACATTCCTAATTCAGGATACCACTCATGTTGCTTTTCTATCTGGTGCGTGGTCATAGAATCATAGACTCGTAGAATCATTAAGGTTGGAAAAGACATCCAAGATCATCTGGTCCAACCATCCCCCTGCCACCAATGTCACCCACTGAACCCTGTCCCTAAGCACCACGTCCAACCTTTCCTTGAACACCCCCAGGGATGGTGACTCCACCACCTCCCTGGGCAACCCGTCCCAATGCCTGACTGCTCTTTCTGAGAAGAAATGTCTCCTCATTTCCAACCTGAACCTCCCCTGGTGCAACTTGAACCCATTCTCTCTAGTCCTAGACCCACTCCTCCCAATCCCTTTGCCAGATTTGCCTCTCTGTGTGGCTGCACCAGGTTGAATCCATGAAATGATTTGGGTTGGCAAATGTGTGTGTGTGCATATGTACATGTGTGAGGGTTACTAGTATGCAACTTGATCATTGCACAGACTGTGGAACCTTTCAAGGGCACACCATCCCTCGCAGACATGTATGCAGTGCTCTTTGGGCAGCAGTGGGGTAAAGAAGGAGTGGGAGGCAAGGAGGGGAGAAATTTCAGAGAGAAATGGAAGAGGGCTTCAGCCACAGACACCTCTGCGAGGTGCCCGAAGTTAGCCGAGATGAATCAAGGCCAAATGGATTATGTAACTGCCACAACATTAAAAATAGGTTACGCTGTATATTAAGATTTCATTTATAAATTGTTTATAAAGCGTTCATAAATGTTAGATGTGGTAAGCACGTTATGCACACAAATACTTCATGTTCCAACATTATCGATGGCTGTACATACGGCAGCAGCAGGTGTTATAGATGCTTAAGTCAATGCTCTGGAGACCAACAGTTCAATAGCAATATACAATAAATGATTCATCAATCACTTAAACATGTATTAAGCATTTATGTGTTCTTTATAAATGGAGTCTTAATACGAAGTGTGACCTTAAGAAGTGTGGAACAGGGAACTTTTCTTTTTTCATTTTTTTTTTCCCTTCTGAAAAAATTTGAAATCTCTCAAATCACCCTTTTAATAATGATTATTTTTTCCCCCACCTCTGCTATGAATCAGGTTACTGGTTCCTGAGTATTAGAAATGGTTCAGGGGAATGAGTGCAGCATGTGGATGTTCTCCCCTCTGCCAGCAAATATGTTTTGTGTAGGCTGGGGGTTTGGGCACCAGGGATGCACAAGGATGTCACCTCGGAAGGATGTCACCTTGCCAGCCTTTGGTCTTGCTCAGTTGAGCGTCTGCAGATCCCTGGAGGAAGCACAAAAGCAAAGGTAATGTGACTGTAAAATAAGTAAAGAGCAGAGCAGAAGAAATATGAAATGAGACTTGGACAGGATAATTTAATTCATGACAATAAACCCTGCAGCCAGCTCCGTGGGCACTTGCTGGCCCATAGATAGAAGGTGGAAGGTGCCACTACCACAGACCCCGGGGACAAGGCAGATTGGGCAAGAGGTTTCCTTCCCTCCCGTGGTGTCTGCAATGTAGAAACCTGGAGGGAATGGTAAGGGTGTAAAGCCTTCCTGCCCCATCCCAGCTCTTGCTCACTTGGGCTGCTGAGCCCCACAGGCCTCTTTTTATAATGGAGGAGACAAAAGCTGCTCCTGCCTTTCTACACCTGGCTGAAGCCCTTTACAAGTCTCTTCAGGAGGGCATTGTGGGAACCTGGCCCAGGGCTACAGCATAAAAAATATGACAAAATATAACCAAATGCTTTGGGATATTTTTCTGTATAAATATTGAGTAAATCTACCAGATTTTCCCTTTTGTATATCTCTCTAAACATTCCTGCTGTTAGTTTCAGTATAAAAGCGTGTCCTCTAGAGCTTGCAAGTCCATAGTGGGGGCTTGGGGTCACACAAGCTCATTTGGAAGAAAGAGCAGAAGGGATCGATGATGTTATCAACACAGCCCTCTTTATTTAAAACCACTGGATAGGAACAGAAGCCATATGATGGGCTGTTGTGATTTACAGAGCATTCATCCACTGAGAGAAAGGAACTCTACGAGGAAGAAATCCAGCCATCCTTATGCAAACACCTACCCTTCATCGAACGAGTCATGCTCCCATCCCAAAGGGCCAATTCTTTGCCAGTGGCTATAAAGAGAGGTCAAGATGACAAGCTGGGATGGAGATATCCACGTACCAGAGCGCTTCATTGAGGTGCGATAGATGCCCCTGCCCTTCAGCACTGCTGTGCTATGAACAACGGGACTGCAGCTCGTGCCCAGTACTTTTCCTTCTCACTATGTGCACCATTGGCCAGGTGCTCAGTGACCTTCCGGGCATCACACGGCATGTCAGCGAGGAGCCACATGACGAGGAAATACAGCTCCCCTAGGGCGCACCGGTGTGAAATGTCCGGGGGAAGGGGGAAACCTGCCACAGCTTTATGTTGGCTTTGTGCAAATCTGCTCCAATGAGCCCCTTGGCTGGGAGGAGCTGAGCTGTAACTGAATGACCACGGTCACATTTTTCCCTCTCCCTTTTCCCTGCACCTCTTGCTGCACCATAGATAAGGCGGCAGTGTTTTGGCAGCTGGGAGGCAACGTGCTATCTGTTTGCACATATAGGATGCTAATGGAAATGTGCCACCCACCACCCTCGCTGGGGTTTAGTTTGTGCTGGTGACATCAGCAGGGTCCGCTGGTGGCAATGCGGAGAGCAGCTGCTTGCAGTGACACCGGTACAGAGCCTTTAGGGATTTTTAGGGACTTTTTATTTATTTTTTCCCTGATGTCAGGTCTATTTGTGTTGTAATCCCTCACGCTTCTTTGTGTGGCTTTTCTGCAGCTGGACCGCACCACTTTGCCCATTTGACCTAACCCTCGGTTCTGGGCTTGGAGCAGTCAGAGAGAGTCCCAGAGTCCATGAAGTCCCCTTCATCTTCATGTGTAAAGAGTGCACAAAAGTCCTCTTCATCTTCAAGTGCATCCTTCACCTGCTCAAGGCTTGTCCACCCGTGCCCTGCGTGCTGCCTGCCTTATTTCAAGGTGCAGGCATGGGGAGGACAACACAAGCCTTGCCCGGCTGGGCTCCCCCTTCAGACCTGACACATCTGGTCTGAATTAGCCCACAATATGATCGTCTTCTCCTCCCTGATTTATGGGTGCTCCCAGCCAACACTCCAGCTTCTAAATCCCCTTTCCTCCTCCCTTCCCAAGGTTTGTGCACTCTGAGGTGCGTTGGGGAGGAAAGGAGGAAGATAGGATGTTTGGTATCACCTCACTGTCTCCTGCAAAATCCTTGTTTTGTTGCTTAGTGACAATATCTCGGTAAGCCCTCCCAGTGCTGTGTGTAAAACACCAAATGTTAAGAGCTGCTGTGTGGCAAAAGCCGAGTGCTCCTACATGCCCTGTCTCCCTGCTCCTCCTCCAAGCATGGCAGGCCCCGCACCATGGGGGACATGGGCCTGCCCACAGCTCCATGGCATTTTGCCGAACCAGTGGAGGTGGGCTTAGGGTCTCTGCTGTGTTTGGGACATCCCAAATGCCCCCATGCTGCTGGTGTAAAGTGGGTGAGGCCTTGGGGCAGGCTCAGACAGGGCAGGAGGACAACGTCCCCCATGCGGCCTGCAGAGCCTGGCCCAGGCTAGTGGCTCAATCCAAAGTTTAGTTACACGCCACAGTTTTTCCCAGGAAAACTCTTCAGCAGCTGTATCTCTCTCTTCCACCTGAAGATATAAAGCTGACTCCTACCGGTTTTCAAGACTCTGCCTTGGTGACAGAATAACAGCAAGAGAGGAGGCCCTGGGGCTACAGATGGTTCAACCCTATGGCACCAGGTGCAGCCTGCATCAATCCCAACCAGCCAAGCACCCATCCCCGGCCTTGTGCACCTTGTGCTTCTGCTGTGGAGTGAATCCAACAAAAAACAAATCCCCACCCCACCCCAAAACCAAGCAATGTGAATTGTCAGCCACTGATTAATAGAGATCAGGCTGATGCTCCGCTGCGGATGGTGGCAATGAGAAGCCAAGAGGGTTTTCCTTGCTTCCTCAGCATCTTGTCTCTGGTAGGAGCAATTAGTGGCGGCTCGTTTGCCAGTACAACAAAGCAAAGCTGGGAGACATGGATCTGGCCTCTGCCTTGTGACCCACCTTAATGCCAGGAACTGGATGTGTGAGATAAATACACCAAAATCAAAACAGCATCAAAACCCCTGGCTGTATCAGGGAGAATTGCTCAAGAATGAATGCCTGATTCAATCACAATGCAGTGGGTGCTGTATGAAAATGCACATTTCATGGGCTACCTGTGATTGACAATGAACCAAATACATTTTGGATGGTCTGCTTTGGTAGTAGACTCTGTCTAATTGACTCTGGAGACTGAGGTGGCTGCAGCAGCCTTGGTTACACCAACACACACTATTCCATTTTTGTCATGTTTGATAGAGTTCTGTACAAGGCAGTACGCTCACAACCGAAAGCTGCATTGCTATTCTTATAACAAAAGAAAGATCTCCTCTTGTTTTAGGTGAAGCCTCCATTTGCATTAAGAATGCCCGGGGGACATGGAGACATGACCATGCTTTATCCGAGGGAAGCGTTGAGTAGGGTTCCTTGTAAGCCTCAGCTCATCTGTCTTGGAAAAAAGAAAAAAAAAAAAAAAAGGGGGGGTGGGGGTGGGGGAAGGGGAAAAAAAAAAGTCAGGGCTGTAGCAACACAGTCGGTTTTATTTATTTTTTTTCTGCCACACTGGGCAGCAAACCCACACCTGCAATGGTGCACAGGAGGGCTGTAACAGCGAGAACATGCCTTTGGAATGGATTTAGAGATAATAAGAAATCATCTTAATGCGACTGTTGAATGTACAAGGGATCCGGTAATAGTTATCACAGGTATATTTTCATTAACTCCCTTTAATTTAAAAGCTCAGTGTTTGCAGCAATCTTTTATAGGGAGGAAGAAGTCAAATCAAATAATAAAAAATAAACCTTGCTGAAGTGTGGTGCTGCTGCCTCCCCCTGAGCCTGTAACCCTGCTGTGAGCATCCCTCCGGCCAGGCCTGTTGGGGAAGGAGGCCTGGGAATGGGGACTGGGCTCAGACCTGCGAGGAAAAGGCATGGATCAGCCAGGCAGAGCCCGGGTAGCCCATTAGATGAGCCGCCAGCTGTCACTTTGGCCACCAGTGCCTAATTCTGGCACCTCCTGCTGTGCAAAATGGATGTTGAACAGCCCTTTCTGCACTCAAAATGGCCCAGCATGGGTAATGGTTGAGAGGTGCTAGAACACCCTGCATCATCCATTGCCCCCATATCTCTTTCCAGCTCACTGACTTCAAATGGGGCTTGGGTGCGACCTTCCCAGCAGTGAAGCACAAGTGACAGCGCCTACCACGTCACCAGGGCTGTGGCTTTGTCCCGTGCTTCTGGTGAGATACCAGGCACAGACCAGGCTGACAGTAATAATGTTCCTCCACCCAGGAATAACCCATGTTCCTATCTATTGAGAGAGAAAGAGTGACAGAGAGAGAGAAAGAGAGAGAAAGAGAGAAAGAAAGAGAGAAAGAGAGAAAGAGAGAGAGAGAGAGAAAGAAAGAAAGAAAAAAGAAAGAAAGAAAGAAAGAAAGAAAGAAAGAAAGAAAGAAAGAAAGAAAGAAAGAAAAAGAAAGAAAGAAAGAAAGAAAGAAAGAAAGAAAGAAAGAAAGAAAGAAGAAAGAAGGAAAGAAAAAGAAAGAAAGAAGGAAAGAAGGAAAGAAAAAGAAAGAAAGAAGGAAAGAAGGAAAGAAGGAAGGAAGGAAGGAAGGAAGGAATGAAGGAAGGAAGGAAGGAAAGAAAGAAAGAAAGAAAGAAAGAAAGAAAGAAAGAAGGAAGGAAGGAAGTAAGGAAGGAAGGAAGGAAGGAAGGAAAGAAAGAAAGAAAGAAAGAAAGAAAGAAAGAAAGAAGGAAAGAAAGAATGTAGAGAGCTTAATACCCAGCCCTAATATAATTCTGTGACAAAAATAAATAAATAAATAAATAAATTACATTATCGGGATCCAATGTAAATCTCCTGAAAATTAATAAACTGGTAGTTGACCTACCCAGCACATTCGCTGAACAAATCAGTAAGCATATAAGAGAAAGCTGGGATTTCACACAAGATGCAATAAATGATGAGACTTGTGATTGCTGAGAAGGGGGAGACAGACCCCTGATTCAAAACGACTGTGCCCCTCTTTCCCCTTCCACCCCCCAGCCTGTGCTGTACTGAGGTTACACCACGTGTAACTAGTGAATGAGGAGAAAAGCTGGCCCAGCTACGCGCTGGTTGACTTTACAACAGCTTGCTGAGCTCTGCTCCTAGTTTTTCTGCGAGTGATTCAGCTTTATGAAAGCATTCATACGCGTGCAGGCAGTTTCGGAGGACACACGCCAGGAAGGCTGTAGGAAATTTCGGTGCAGTGATGGAGTGTTCCCGTGGCTGCAGTAGGAAATGCCTGTGTTTGCAGAAGCAGGATAAGGGGTGGGGACACAGAAAGGAAAAATAGTTCAGTTCAGGAAAGGTTTATTAAAGGAAAATAACCGAACAGTTAGATGCTATCGGGGTTGTGAATCATGTGCATTTCCAGCTCAGCTTCAATGGAGGACCCATAGTGCTGATCTCCGTTGCATGCTGCTCTGTAGGGAGTATCACATAATGGCACGGTGACTGTTGGGAACAACTGGAGGGTTTTAGGGCTAAATGTACCACAGGTGCATTGCTTAACATGTTCCCTCACCTTATGGCTGAGGCTTCTCGTGCTCTTTGGGCTCTGAGCATGGGCGAGCATCAGATGGCAAGCCTTACGGCACTGCTGACAGGAGGGGGATGAATGGGTGAAATATGTTAACATACTTTGAAATAAAGAGCCAGAAAGAGAGGTGGGGAAGGAGGTGCTAATAAAACATCACCTACATGGAAAGTGGAGATATGTGGGCCTTTGTGGAATGTGGTGAGCTTGTGGTGAGCTCAGAGACCTACGGCGTAGCAGGTAGCCCAGGCCCAAAGCTCCAGGTGCTTCCACCAGGGTTCAGATGCTGGGTTAGAAGCAGCCCCAAACTTGTGGAACGGATGTCCCAGTCCAACAGGGACAGGCTGGGTTAGGCCATATGGCTAGGGCATCACTGAGCTGGGAGACTACTGGGTTATCATTTTAAACAGGCACAGAAAGTCTTCTGTCTGACAGGTGGTTTTTTTTTTTGTTTGTTTGTTTGTATTTCATTAACCTACAGGGTAGAAGATAACCTGCAAGAAGTTTTGGGTGTTCTGTAGGCTGTTCAGATAAGGGTAAGTCTGGGTCTTTTTTCTTATTTGTGCTTCGCTCTGTACCAGCTGTAAGGACTCGCTTGGAGCAGAGGCCCAGGAAGCTTGTGACCTCCCTCTCCCTGGCACAGAAGGTTGTGGATGTTTCCAGTTGGGCCCACCTGGAAAAAAGTAAAGGGCCCAAGGCTGGGAGTTTTTATGGGGTGAAATAGGAATGCAAAGGTACTTTTGGTTATCACAAGGGAAGGAAATAGCTGAACACCTCCATGCAACATGAAACAAAGATCCACACAGCCAGTTTGGACTTCAGTTCACCCCCAAGGCAAAAGCTGATGGTCACCTGCTGGAGCCCTCCCAGGGCTACTCTAGGCACAGCAGCCTGGAGGACACTACGATCTCCTTTCCAGCCCTTGCACTGTTTATTCACCTATCCTTTCTGGCTTGTTCACAGCCTTTTTTACCTCCACCTACCATCTGGAGTGACAATATCCCTTTGCAGTTGGGTACCATGAGACAGCTGGAGCAATGGCACAAGGAGGAAGTGACACTGTAAAGCATCTCGGTATGGGGAACAGCTGCAGATCCAAACCCTTCTCTTGTAATCTCTAATGCTTTGCCCCAGGCAAAAGAAACCTCAGGACCATCAGGTTTGGCCTCCACAAAGTGAGATTAAATCCCTTTTTTCCTGCAAGGGGCTCTGTAGTGCACAGCCATCCCAGGGCTCTGAGTTTCGATCACCCACATCAAAATTTTCGCCGTCCCCGCCAGCCCCAGGTTCACATGGCAGTTCTCCCTGCCACGGGCTGTCCCTTGGCATCTTCGGCTGCATTTCTGCAGGCAGTGAGGGAAGATGTTCTGTGAAAGGACCTTCCAGGGCTGAAGGTCCCTGAACACGGATTTTTTAAAAATTTTTATTTTTTGCAGCAAGAGCACCAGAGCTACCTGAAACTCCTGCAGCCTTTGGGCCAACTGAAGGTTCACGAGCATGCAAGCGCTGCTGGGTTCCTGCAGGAAAGCCAGAGGAGGCTCATCCCTGTGTGAGGGGCAGCTGGCACGGGGATTTCTGTTTGAGGAAGCCACCGAAGACCTCTTATCCTTGCAGCATCTCAGCTGTGCACACCTCTCCCGGCAGGGTGAGTCACACCTGCATGCCGCTCTGGAACACAAGGCACTACATACAAATGCTCTGGGGCGTTTTTGGCAAGCGGCTTCATCCTGGTCCTCCCCCCCCCCCGCCCCATCTCCCCTTAGCTACAGCACCTTGTGTAACTGAGAAATATGGCATATTTATCCCATACCTCAGGCCGTCTCTATGCTCTTTCGCTGTACCTTGGAAACCAAACTTCTATTCTTGCCAACAAATCACTTTCAGACTAACGGGGGAGTGTGTGGTAGCTTGGATTTTATTTTATTTTATTTTTAAGAGTTTTTTGGTTTTTTTTGCGATCTAAGAAAAGAATTGAGGATCTATTTTTAAAGATTATATCCCCCCCTCCACCCACTGTGCTGCAACAACTGAACACTTTGGCTCGCATGAGAATATTAGTAAAGCAGTCACAATCTGTAGGGTGCACTTAAAACTACATTGCATAATGGGACGAGCAGTGAGCATAACACAACAAAATGCAATGGGGGCTGGGATTTTCTGCAGTATATGAACTAAAAAGCAGTGTGTTTGGCCACTACTGATCAGTAAATAGTCTGAAATACCCTCCTCCCCACCCTCGACCCTTCCCTTTGTTTGTCTCCCCAAATTGAAGGCCATCAATGCTACAGGTATATTAGAGCATGGTTAATACAATATTTCATGGGAAATGTAACTGCTAAAACAATCTCTCTCTCTCTTTCCTCCTTCATATATTTTGGTGTTTAAGGAAACCAATAAGTACAGAAATGGTAATGATATGCCTGTAAGATGATTTGAAAAGTGCATTTTTATCATTAGAGTCCGGGGGAATTGCGTTAGCTGTAATAAAATCCTATAGGACTTCAGTGAGGGTAATAACTTTAAAACGTTGTTATTAGTAGCATTGTCAACTCTATTCTGAGATCTGCAGTGTAAACAAATTAGATGTAAGAAAAAAAGATCAGTTTGATTCAGTTGAAGGCTACTGCGTTCAAGGAAAAATATAGCACTTTCTAGATTTTATCAAAAGTCCTTGGGAATCAGCCACCCACCCAGGGTGTTGTGAGTGATTAATGCTGGTCGTGTGCTATTTATCCCTTAAAATGTAATCACAAGCTGATTATTTTGCTCAACACATTTTTGGTGATTTGATTAAGAAGCTGCATGGACTTAACGGATTCAAAGGAAAACACATGGAAGAGGATTTGAAAGACAACGGTTGCCGCTAGGTAAGGATGTTCTTGGGGCCTTGGTATAACCAAATATCTCTGATTAAGATCCAGCTTTTGCAGTGCTTTAGGCTCCTGTGTGTTTGCATCTATATTAAATGAAGTGGGCTAAGTTGATGAAGGTAGATGAGGGAATATGGCCTTATTCTGCAGCCTTTTGTGTGGCTGAAAAAATACTGAGCTTCAAGTCTACAGACACTGTAGGGGAGAATGGGGAGGAAAAAAAAGTGAAGATTTGATATGATGTTTAAAATTTGAAAAAGAAAGGTGTTTATATTCAGCTCAGCTGCCCTCTTAGAACAACAACTCCTTGCCTCTGGCCTTGGGATCTCATCACACCTGACAAACAGAAACTCTTGGATAATAATAATAACAAAATAATAAAGATTATGTCGCTCTTTGCATTAGCATGTAATGAAGCACTTTAAAGGACAAGTATGTGTGACTAACCTGCTACTGAGATGGGGGACAAGAGCACAGAAAAGCTTTGTTTTCTGATTTGCATGCAGCCATGCAGCCACAGCACCACCAAGTCCACTAGATTCTGATTTCCTGACCTTACCTCTGCTGGCCTACAAGAGGGTCAAAGCTATCTGTTTAGTTGGGACAAGGTGATAAAAGCAAGATGTTTTCTCCTTCGGTGGCTTTCTGCTGTCTTCCTTCCTCTTGTTTTTTTTTTTTTTTTTTGAAAGGGCTGAATGTGACAATGATAAATGAGATGACCTCTCTGGCAGGTGTTAAATATCAAAGTCTAGAAAGAGAGCCTTGTATAAATCAGGAGGTGGGTTAGAGTCAGCCACGGAAAAGCCACAAGGCTTATGTCTGAAAATCTGCTGGCCTCATGCTGGCAATTGCAGGAAGCAGAAGAAGAGACTGTGCCTGCATATGAATTCAAAACAGTTGATGTGAGAATGGAAGCTTATCCTAATTAACTCAATGAAAGCAAATTCAATTTGTCTGGCAACATGTGCATGTTGCATTCGGTTTGGCTAATAATGGTTTGAGTTTAACCCTGTTAAGAAAAGAACTGGAATCCAGAAGATAATGCCTGGAAGCTGATGGGACCCTTCATCCGCAAGGTGCTTGTTCCTGTCTGAGGAAGAAGCTCAGGATGAAAGAGAGGATAAAAGAGTGCTTAACTTTACTCTGCTACGCAGCAACTAGTTATAAATTATAGAGAATGACGGTGTCAGGCTTAAAAGGCGGTTAATGTTCAGAGGTCCCCAGACAGTAAATGGTCTTTGGCACTTTTTGGCTTTGCGTGGGCTAAGATGACATTCAAGTGCTTTGTGTTCAGCCTGCTAGCTGGAGGACAGGAGCAGGTTTGACAGCCTTGGAAGTACCTGGTGTTCCTGGTGGGAGCTTAGCACGCAGTGAACTTATTCATACAAGGCTCAACCTTTTGTTGAGTCCTTTCACTCACGGTCTTCAGGGAAGCTATTTGATTTGGGGGAGCTGTTGTTTTCCAGACCATATGCTCTCCTGGAGGTGTTTCCTCATTGTTTCTTAAGCATTGGCTGAAATTTTCTCACTGAACAAATGTCTCGTGCTTTCTGTGCTGAATTTCTTCCCCATCGCTGTTTCCTTGCCCTCTTCCAGAGGCCTTCTGCTCTTGTTGGCACCGCTTGGGTGCTTCTCCCCAGTTGAAGAACCTTTGCAATGCAATGCCTCTCCAAGTAGCTTTTTTAATGCGTTCCATACTCCTCATTCACGGCTCTTCCCCAAGACTCCTGGCTTTCCTGGCCATCTCACCAGAACTCATTGTCCCACTGTCTTTCTTCACAGAAATTCCTCCCCTGATATGAAGTAAGCCAGGTCATTGGCTCCACTGGATCCTATGGATGGCATTAACATTTCTAGGTGGACATTTCATAGGCACTCCACTCTCAGACTGCTCCTCCTGGTTTGTTGCTGCTTCTTGATCTTCTCTAGAACATCTCATGCTGCTCTGTTGGCTGAGAGGGATGATGCAGGACTTTTTGTCTTCTCTCAGGACAAAAGCAGCACTGTACTTCACATCACTTAACCCCAGAACATGTGTGCCATATTCCCTCACCCTCAGTTCCCTTCTATGGAATAACCAGGCCACCACACTGATGTGCTGTTTGTGGCCAGCAAACACGTATTCTTTACTGCCTACCCAAAGCTTTTAAGGTGTGAGTCCGTCTCTTTTCCTTTGCATTGGGAGGTACCCAGAATAGTTTTGAATGCCATCAAAATAACAGAGACCAGAGGTTATTTCTCCCTGTAGCACAAAGAAAATGACATTTTGCAAGAAAAGTCTCCTCTCAGGGGATGGCCAGCCCAACATCCAGAGAAATATGTTAAATACCAAGAGCTGAGCTGCACTTGGTGCAGCAGGGCATGGGTCCACTGAAGTCAAAGGAAGAGCGCAGATTCACACTGGCTGAGTTTCTGGCACCCAAGAGACTTTGTATGAGCTTCAGCTGAGACTGGTGTTGCACTAAACAAACCAGAAGTTCACAGGCAGGGTCTCTGTTATTTTATTTATTTTTTAAGAACATCATAAAATTGGAAAAAATTCTGCTAACGGTGACATAGAAAACTTCAGTAACACTGGCTTGCAGCAGGGAAGGAGCCCAGCACAGGTTCAGCTACAGCAGGGGATTTCAAGCAATTATTGCATCTTGCGTGAGATCAAGAGGCGGCTGGAGCATCGTGTGGCCCAGCGTGGGACCTGGGGAAGGTACCACAGGGAACAGGACGTGCCAACTCCGCGTCGCCTTCCGCTCACTGGAAACATGTTAGAAGCAGGATTTCAGCATGCTCATTTCTTTGAGACTACCCCGTCTCACAGGGTGCTGATGAGACATGGGTAAGGTAGTGGCTGTCAGGGATCCAGAAGTGTGCTGGGATCAGTAGAATAAATCCAAAGCCATAACTGAGAACCAGAGACCATCTCGCTAGTGCCGACTCCTAAATATTAACGCAGGAGAGTGAGAGATAAGAAACCAGAGAGTCTCATTTATTGCTTCTTGAGAGAGAAAGGCATGTTCAACACTGACAAGTTTGCTTTTTTTTTTTTTTCATTATTCTTTTCTCCTAAAGCCAGAGAAGCTGTTTCAAAACTATTTCCCGTAGAATTGCAAGAGGCTGAGAAATGGAGTTGAACAGAGATAGCTGTAATTTCCAGCAAACCCAAGTAAAGAATTGTTATCGACAAGGCTTCTGTCAGACTATAAAGAAGCCAGCAGCCATTTTTTCACTCCTGATGCTGTGCGAGATAAGGGAGTCAGCGGCAGTTCGGACAACTCCTGCCTCATTACTCTGACACGGTGCTCGATAGGTTCAAACAAGCAGCCGGCGGAGATGGGACTAGGGGTCTGCAGGGACTGACTGATGCACAGGAGCCACCTGGAGCCTTCTGTTGTAGATTTGTGGGGCAGCTGGGGACCAAAACTATAGATTGGGTTCAGCCAAGAGATAAATGTGCCCCTGGGTCTCTCACTGCTGGGGTTATAAAGCTGCATCTTTCCTCCTTTGAGAAGCCAGTTTCTAAGCCATGAAATAGCCCTATCCCATGTAAACGGTCGTTGAAACTCTTCGTAGCTCTTCTAGTTACTTCAGTGAACTGCATTCTGTGAAATTTCATATGATGGCTCAAATTCTTTTTAAAGACCAATTTGTTTAAGAAAACCAAGGCCTTTTTGTTAATATTTCTAGGGGGAAACTTTGGTGGAGGATGCGCCTGTGTGAGGACAAGGTTTCTGAGTGATGACCAGGGGGAGAAATGCATCCGCTGTGGTCTGTGACCCCACCCCATCTCTGCCCATGCACATTTGATACTGCAGCACCTGAAATCATGGAAAATTTCCATTGCTTTCAGTAGGGTTAGATTAAATCCCCAAGGAGAATGGTTTGGAGGCAGGAGTGTAGCCCACGTGGCCCCTTTTCTTTGATGTCTTGCTAGGCTTCCTTCAAAAAGTCTGATGTGGGCATGTCACTTTTAAGCCACAGTCTTGGAGACAGTTTGGATCACCAGTGGCTGGATCACTTGCCCTCTCCTGTGTGATCAGAGGGGTTTAAGACATGGACAGATAGTCTCATAGCATCTCCCTGCTTAGATGTCCACTTCCTTCTAATCAGAGCCTTTGTTCTAGACTCAGGGGTGCAATGAAGATGTGGCTGGAACTGCATGCTAAATTATCCTCTCATCCTGTAGGTGATCCAATTAAACCAAATTTGACGAGAACCAGAGAAGTTCATGCTCTGCCTTGCTGTGCATGAAGTCAGCAAGTTAATAATGGACATTGATCTCTAGGGCTGTCAGTCTGTCTAGGGCTGGGTGGAAGAGATCTCAGATTTCTTTTCATCACATCATTAGATTTCATACTGCAAGCAATAAACTCTGTAGCCTGCAGCTGTGAAAACTCTAATTTGAAAGCTATTATTTTTGATATTTTTGAGAACTTGCTGCCATATTTATTTATATATATATATATATACATGTATATATATATTTTTTTTTTCAAAACTCCAGTAGTTCATTCCTTTTCCATTTCCCCCTGTCTAGTTTTCTGGGAAGCCTTTCATATCATCTATTTCTATCTCATCCCTCTCCCCTTCTTTCTGTCCCCCTACCATCTCTTTCTCCCCTCCCTTCTTTCCCTTTACTTGCTAAAGCAACTAAAACCTTCAGAGCAGAGGGGATTTACACAAAACATATGGATACACCAAAGTTTTGCCTGTTTCTTATGAATACAACATGAGCCCTTTCCATTTGTACACTCCACTTGGGGTGTCTTAATCCACTATCTTCTTCCCCCTTTCTAGGAATATAATTTCCCAGATCTGATGGCCTCTTCAACCACATAAGATTAGAAGAATAGTCCTTGGATGAAACTGAGTGGCACTATCTACCCAAGAAATTGTCACCCATCAGCGGCATGTTGAAGAGTTTCTGTCTCTTGTGCCTTCACCATGCATTTACACCCTGGAAATCTTTCTGCTTTATTTTTCCCCCAGCTCCAGAGTCCCCTGGTAGTTACTAAAGGCAACCTTTTAAGGATAGTTCTCCACCCAATGTATCAGAGGGACATCAGTGCAAAAGCTGGCCCTGGGAATACATGTTTAAAAGACAAAAAAAAAAAGACTTTTAAACCTTGAGAAAACTAAGTCAGTGCTGTGTCTTTTCCACTAATGAAAAGAGATGTACTGTCTGCCCTTCTGCTTTTGTGGGATGGTTATGGTTAAACGTGCTGGTTTGTAGTGCAAGGTGATGAAAAGCCACATTTCTGTCTGACTCAAATACAGGCTTGGAAAATAATAACGGGAGTTAAAGTGTGACTAAGCACTTCCAAGGGCTGTCATGCTTGACACTGAAGGCAGCTGGTCATGCCCTTAAAGTCCTTTTTAATAAGATTACCGTGTTGCTCATTATTCAGAGGTCTAGGAAATGTATTAAATTGTAATGTTCTTATAAATGTAACTAGTTGCTTGGGTGTATTCTGTCTCCTCCTGCATCGGGACTCCTGAAGACCCTTCTTTATGATGACCAGGCTGGACCCATGATGTTTAGTTTGCAAACTTCCTTCTCAGAGTTGCTTATTTTTGTAATAAGCCTTTAGTTCACTAGAGCCCTTAGGTTCATGCCTAATTACTTCTGGGGTCAGTCGCAGATGCTTCATGTGTGTGCCACAAGACACCCCGGTGCAGCAGGCTCTGCAGATCAGCAGCCAGGGAGCTTCCAACACTGATCCTGAACCACCTAGTGCAGTTATTACATCCAAGCAGGGGTACGATGGGAAGGGATGCTTTGTCTGCCCTGGCTATTAATGAATGAAACGAAATCTCTCCCCTGCATGACTCTACGCTGGGCTGGAGAATGAGCCATACAGGAAACCTGACTTTCATTTCCTTTTCAACCCCCTTGTTTAAATCTACATGACTGTGATTCATTACTGAGAAGTGACTCTGTTCTACCTTTGTATGCTGTAACTAGATTAATACAGCCCAGATTTGCATGTATGGGTGATCATGTCCAGTGGTTAGCACACCTGAGATTGAATTAAAAGCCTCTAGAGCTAAGATCATGAGTCATTCACACGGGCTGAGCTCGGGACTCAACCTTTGTGGCTGGGGCTGAGCACATCTTCTGTGGATGAAGGGCATGTGCGGAGCTGGGTGGTGGTCTCAGCCTCACCCCATTTCTGTCTCCCGGAGGGGAGTTCCTGGCTCTCTTCCACCCACTGAGACCTGCCCATGCACGGGACTGGGGGCTCAAGGGCTGGGGTCGGGGCACTGATTCCTTCCATCCTTTGATAAGCTCTCTGGGAAAGACAAGTATGGTTGAAATTAGATGCGTGAGAAGGTTTGAAGGTGTATCTTCAGTTGCAGACACTTGATCACGAGAGTTAGCCTCTGCCTCGGTACTCAAATGCAACTTCCGGTGCTAATACAGCCAGTACCACCAGGGAGGCTGAGGGAACCTGTATGAAAATACAGCAATTGAGAGTGTTACTGAGTTTAACCCAGGCAAAGACACCCTACAGAGATTTAGTAGTAGACAGCATTGCTGTTGGAAAACTTTGCCAAGCCTTCTACTGGTGTTACTTCTACAAACCATCTGGATCAGAGCATGGCAGCTGTGGTGGCCTTAGGAAGAAGTGTATGACCCGGGGAAGGCTGGGGTTAAGCTGGCATTTGGCAGCGTGCTCTTACTGCTCTGTTAGGAGGAGCTCAGCACCTACACCTTGGTCCCTGTAGATGGGTTTTAATGTGTGGAGATGTGGTTAGTGGTCCGCAGCTGGCCCAGCTCAGTGATGCTGGAAACCCTCTGCTCCAGCAGATGGAACAGCAACAAATACATAACTAATTTCAGTCTTTGAGGGAAAATGTGCACGACTAAAACTAAAACTGAAATCACAGCGGACTTTGGTAACTGCTGGTGTGGACTGGTTGGACCACAGAGGCTAAACTCCCAGTTCTGCCACCCTCCTAAACTGGGGTTGATAGGAATCTCATGCTTGTGTTCATCTTCTCTTGGTCCCGTGGCACACGGCCAAGCAGCAGAAATCACTCTGAATTTTGAAATGAATTTTCTCTCTCTCTTTTAACAGATTAGTCTGCTTTTGGTTACAAGGAATTCAGGTTCATTTTCAGCTTGAAGAATGTGAGCTTAAGCTATCTCTGACTTTGAATCTGTGGAAATAAGAATAAAATGTGACCCTTCACTTCCTCAATGGCTCAGACTGAATTGAAATAGGTGATTATTTAAGATTTGGAACTGGTTAGATAGCTCCTCCACCGTACTGACAACTCACAAGTCTCTGCCTTTCCATCTCCTTCTTATTTTTCCTTCACTTGTGCTCTGGTGAGGCCTGGGAAGAAAAATAAATGCCAAAAGAAAAACAAAATCTTGGATTGTATCCATTCTTACCCAAAACAAAGTGGGAGTAATGGAAATCCAGTAAGAATATACGTCCTCAGAAACCAAGCGATCTGGAAGTTTAACAAAACCTAGGAATTACTTGGTGTCTGTTTGATGATTACTCTCCCCATTTATTTTGTTTTATTTTGTTTATTTTAAACGTGCAAAGTTTGGGACAGCCTGGACTGGACTTATTTTTGTAATAAATGTCTCTATCCCAGCAGAGAGAGATACTTAAAAAAAACCCAACACTGCTGTGGTATGACTCTAGCCATCTATGACTATGTTAACTACAGATCTGAACCCACTGTTGAATTTTAGGATTGCAACACAATTTACAGGCTTTCTAGCCATTTTTGTTATCCCTGGGAGCCCCTGGTAATTGAGATGAGTCTGTAACTATTTCTAAAATCTGTTCTTTGCATACTAGTTATTTCTACAGGTTCTTTCTAATTCTTGTGTGGAAAACTGGTATTGGAAGAGTTTTAGTGCAGGTCTCAGCCACCACAGAGCAAGACACAGCCTTTTTTGCAGTAAAAGGCTGGAGCACTTTCTACTGTTGCATTTAACTAGAAGTCACTCTCCCTGTATTTTTTTTTTTTTCTTGTGGCAGAAAATCAATGCCATAATAGCTATTCCTTTTTGGCAAGAGACTGATAGCATTGGCCCGCACCCAGAATAATGCAAGCTGGAGATATAGAGTTGTGCCAATGTACCTTACACCTCCTGACCTTCAGCATCTCAGGATTTCCAGCCCTGAGAAGAGCGCTTTTGGGAGAAGAGATTTATTGTTCTGCCTGGCTGCAAGATGGTGTCCAGGAAAGAGCCCCGGTGGGAAACAGAAAACCTCTGTGTTGCTTCTGCTTTCACAGTAAGGTAAATAATGGCTGATGCCACTGAAGCCAAGGGAACTGACTACAGAAATTATGGTTAAAGACAGCAAAATCAGTCCTCCTAGGCACGTTCTGGCTCCCCGACTGCACTGTGCTGACTTTGCTCACAAACATCTATTGGATTAAAAAAAGGCATGTGCTTGGCATGATCGCTTTGCCCTGCAGATCAGCTTGTATTTTGGACAGTCATAAGACTGCAGTTACAACCAAACCTCTCTTGGCTTGTGGCTGATTTTACCCTGATTAACCTCCTGTGTGTGTGATGTACCAAGGCAAACTCCCCTCATTCTTGAGACGGGAACATTTCACTTCTTGCTGAATGGGAGGGCTTGGTTCACCAGTCAAAGCACAGCTCTGGGAGCCGAAAATGCTGACATCTCTCCCTGCCTTGGGCACAGACTTACTGCATGACCTTGTCCCAGATGCTCTGCCTTTATTTTCCCATCTGCAAAAATGGGTTTATGAATCCTCAGCAATCCACCTTTCCAAAACTGTTTACTAACATGCAGGGTGGTCATTTTTCCAGTTTACTGCTTACTTGTCTTGCTTCATGAGCTGCAGTGGGCTGTTGGATGTAATGACGCTAAAGAAACATTGCCCCAAGCTGATCCCCATAATATAATTCCACCATGAAATATGACTTCTGAAGAGATATCAAACACAGGGAGACTTGTGCATTGCTGCATCTTCTCACTCCTTCCGGCTTAAAGCTTGCAGTCCCGTTGTCTATAGCACGGCTGCTGGTTTAATCCTTCATGTATTACATTCACTTAATCTGAGAAAATTCCTTCAAGGGGAATTGTGTTATGCATCTGTATCATTTTTTGCTTTACAGTGAATGAAAACATCCTGCCCACATACAAATAGACTTCTGAGTAGTGAGAGGGTATGGTTATTTCATAGGTCTTAGATCAAGTGCATCCATTATAATTGTTGAGCCTGATCTTCTGCATAGCCAGACTATTGAATTTTACCAAGAGACTTCTGCATCAATGTATATTTTATCTTACTTTTTACCTTTTTTTTTTTTTTTTTCTGAAAAGACACAGCAATAGAAAGCATCTCTTGAGATACAATGTTAGGATAAAAAGGAGAAGCAAGAGTTAAGCTAAACTGGGAAGTGACAATGTGCCAGATGCATTCACACTAATGTGCCTCTTTAGAGTTCACGCCTAAAGGCTTTGTGTGTGATGATAAATATATTTGTTTTGGTTGTTGGAGGTGGCCTTGAATTATTAAAATACAAAACAGAAAAATGGCTTTTCATTTTCTAGTCCCATTAACTAGTTTCACTGGCCATGAGAGGCTCAAAAAAGGGTTCAGAATTGAAAAATCAGGGCTCAGACAGCCCTAAATGTTGTTATAATTTTCAACCTTTTGTCGTGCTTCACGTTCCTATTTGTTTAGGTCCAATTAGCAATGTCACTTGTTTGTAAAACCCACAACCTCTGGCTGCCTCAAAAGTCTTTTTATAATACAAAAGGGAAAATAGGGCATTTTCAATATTTCCTTCTATTGATTTTGTGTATGTGTCTGCGAGAGAGAGAGAATGGGAGAGAGAGGGAAAGACAAAAATGCAATTGTGATAAAATAATAACACAGTAGCAGTAAAATTTTAGCTAAAAGAAAAATGTTAAAGGTAAAAAAATACTTCTGGTTCTGTGAAGCTCTGAAAATGTCTTTGACAGAGTCAAAGACAGACTTCAGGCTAAACTTTTTAAAGTGGAGATTCACCTCCATCATCTGTTACCTTTTATCTATTCAGGCTGTATTTTGCTTGCTGTTGCCCATTCATTTAACCCTCTGCTATTGAATAAATAATTTCATGTCATCTGCAGTTTTTTGCTCCCTCTATAGCTTTCCAGATCACAGAGCCATCTGAAAAGGCAGGACCTCACCCAGATCTTGCAAGGAGTCCTTGACCACTTCTGACAGCAAACTCTTGACTGATTCTATTAAAAGAACAATATCCCTGAAATGAATGACATAAAACATGCAATTTCTGAGGAAAGCCAACTGAATCAGGAATATCTGTATTCATGTACGATGAAGAAGGTTGAATCTGTGCAACTAAATGCCACACAGAGCATCAGGGAGGGATCAGGATCCCTGCAGTCCTATGTATTTTGATCCCAGCGATGCCTTTAGCAAAGGGTCGTGTACAGGACACTAGTTAGGACCTCTTGTCTTGTGGCTCAGAAATGCTTACCAACATTTTCAGCATCAAGGTCAGTGAGGCGGTGAATGGGGCTAAATTGAAGACATGGAGGTGATGAAATTCATGGTCAATGAAGCAGTGATTCAAAGAAAAGGAGCTGACCCCTTCTTTTCCTCTGGAAGGGAAAGTTTACTATGATCTTCACCCACATCTTTGGATACCTTTTCTATACATCCCCCCCACTGCTCCTGTACATACACATCAAAGGTCGCCATGCAAGGTCTACTGACACCAGCTGATGTGTACACATCCCCTGCTAAGAGTAGGAGTGAGAACTCAGAAAGTCCTGAATGAAGGCATATCAGGGAACAGCTAAACCTGGAAAGAAGTTTCGGCAGGGGCTAAAAAAGCAAATTCCACAGAAGTAGTCAAATGCCTGGATCTGGAAAAGAGCAACTGCCTACCCATCCTGAAATGAAAAGCTGTTTCAGGGCTAAATAAAACTGAAGTGTTTCCTAAGTGGGTTCAATTGTAAGTAAGGTCTCCCACAAATTTTCTAAAAGCTGGCTTTACCGTAGTAAAACCTATATTTTTTTTTAAGCTATGTTCTTTCAGCCTAAGAAAACTCCCTAGTTATCATAACCCATGATGATCTTCATCCAATTGAGCACATAATAAAACAGTATTACATCTGCCTTGTTAGCAGCATGCTCAGTAAACTGCATTTTAAAATATGAAGTCCCATTCTTTTCATAGATACCTTCACCACAGGTAGTGAAAGAACATTTTGAAGGTGCTTCCAAGGAAGACCTGGGCAATCACATATAGATATACTTGAATGCAATTACAGGAGCAAATGATTGTGTACCAGTGAATCTCACTTTAATCTAAGCTATGCAATCACCTTCTGCACACTTTTCAGTATCTTATTATTAACCTCTTGTCTATGGAAAAGCCGCTCTCAAAATGAAGGAGTAAATGAAAGTAGTTTTAATGCTAGGCTTTAAGTCTTAGCTAGGTCTTTATTTGGGAACAAGCACAGTCAGAGCTGACCATGCAGACTCTAAAGTTGTATAACACTTTCACTTCTATCTGACCTCTCTTTTCAAAAGTTCTACCAGACTTTCATGCAATCATGGAATAAGTTCAACTATTTTGGTTAAAGTATTCTGGCTGCCTATTTCTGAGCTACTTGTTTTTTCTTTTCTTTTTTTCTTTCCTTCTTCCCCCTCCCCCCCTTTTTTTTTTTGTTGGTTTCATTTTGAATTGTTTTGTTTTGAACAGTTTTTGTTCAGATTGTATTTTTAATATATTATTTCAAAAAATAATGTGCCTTAATTTCAGCAAAAAATTATTTGGCTGAAAGATGCAACAAGGAAATGGAAAAACTGCTTCTTTTGCCCAGGTCCCAAGACTTGTGGGGAAGTCAAGCATTCAGATGTTCCAGAGCAGACATGACATCTCCCTTGTGCCAGGGATTGCCTTCTGCCTCTCCTATTAAAATTCATGCCCATTAATCTTACTTATGAGCTGCTGAAATATCTGTCTGCACATACTCAGTAGGGATATATTGGAGTCTGCATGCTGCAGTTTGCTAAGATGCCACCCACCCTGTGTGCTCTACTCCTTTACTATACCTCCCTGTGGGCAGGACTGGGCGTACAGCTATCTAAAATACGTATGCTTAAATGTGTTTATCTACAATGCACTCATATCCACGTCCACCTTAGAAAGCTGCACTTCCTTTATAGATAGTGCAGAGCCAGTCAGTCTGGTCAGTGGAGCTCCAGACATGCTTCATTTCACCCTACCTTTGGTCAGATCTCTCCCGAACCTCGAGCTTTCCATGGGAACACCACTAGCTCTGCATGAGTGGTTAAAGGCTCAGGTCCAGACTTCTATGCTACCGACAGGTAAAGTCAGTCGAGATGAATTTTGCCTCAAATAACTGAGTAGTCCTGTACTGTAGGGATTGAGCAGTAACATGTCCTGGGAATCTGCCATAATGAAATATTTAGAGGGAGAAATTATAGTTGCCTTCAACATTTGTTTAGCATCATTTCTGGGTGGAAATTTTGACACTATTTCTTCCCAAATTAACTCGAGCTACTAGGGATTTCAGGCCCATTCCAACTCCTCTGATAGAATGAGAAGAAGAAAAAAAATGCAAACCTGGGCAAGTATCAAGTTAACCAGTAGCAGAGAGGTACCAGTGGAAATTTTTGTTGTGCAAGGATCAAGAGCAAAATGATCAGTGATATCTAAACTGATATTTTTCACAAGGAATAATATTTCTCTAATAGAAGAATCACCCCCACATAAATGCATGTAATAAAAAGAAAAAAATTAAAAAAAAAAAAAAGAAAAGAAAAACAAGGAAAAAAAAAGGAAGAGTTTAAATATTTGGAAGATTATTCTAGAAATTCATTCTAGAAAGTAATGGGAGACCTGTACTCACATAACCTCAAATGGGATTGCCTACCATTAAAATATCTGTCTAACAGGTGTCAGAATGACACCGAATATGACAATCTAATTCAAGTATCAGTTTATATTGTGACTCTGGACTTCCTAGGCTCAAATTCTGCTGACGCTCTGGTCTCTCGGGCTGGCTAAAATAGCTTGGATATGTCTGATCAACAGGGGCAAAGCCTGTGTGTGTCACTCTTTGCATAAGTACTTGCCCATTTGCTTTCAGGATGGGCATTGCCTAGAATTCAAGAAGCTAGAGTGGCACACCGTAAGAAACTGGTGAAGAACCATGCCTCAAGGCCCTACATCCTCTTTCCTCCCAAACCTGCTAAATTAATTTAGCTTCTGACCCCTGTATGAGTTGCAGAAGGAGAAAAGCATGGAGTCAATCCTCTCTTCTTCAACAGTCAGGAAAAGCAAAAACTGAAGAAATGGCAGAGGGAATTGGCTTCAGTGCAAAAGCACAACTGAGATGTGTTTGTAGCTGTCCCATTGCAGGTGGCCATCTACTCCCCCAGCACAAGAAATAGCTGGACATTCCTCTCCAAGAGCCAGACAAAGAGGAAAGGACAGTCCCTCCACAGCGATACTTCCTAAAGACCAGCAAAGGACGACAGCAAAGAACGGGCATTCCTGTAATTTGCTGAGATTGAGGATGCAGATACACAACCAGAAAATTCCATGGTCTCCTGATATATGTGCCTTGTGCTCTCCTGGTCTCTCCGTGATCGTCTGTCTGCATTTTTAGGAGCTGGATTGTCAACTAGCAGTGTTGGCAATGTAGCAAGAGCCTCGGAGGAGCAATCCGTGGTGACAGACGGAGGGAAGCCTGACCAAATCTGTAGCCTCTGTTGCTGCCTCTCCGAACTGCTCATCCAGAAACTTCTCGGCTGTTTGTTAGCTCCTGCACTTGAGATCATGACAGTTCCTGGTGTTGCTGAAGAGCCTGTTTACCGCTACAACCCTTAATGGGATACAGCATGTCTCCTCTGTGTGTTCTTCCAGCCTTAACGGCGAAGGGGAGGGGGGAGAGAAAGGGGTAGGGCTTTGCTCCTGCTTCCCTTTTCCATTAGGGGCATTGGGAGGGAAACAGTGAATGTGATGCTGCGTGGGGATGCTGGGGTCTGCCAGTCTCTTCAGTATCCCCACACCTCGTCCTAAAAATACCCATGGAAGAAGTTATAAAATGCCTGTAACAAGCTTGATGACTCAGTGCTGTCCATTTCTATGCATTGCAATTCCAGCAACTTAAACAGATTAATCAGTAACTTCAAATAATGTTCGTCATTCTAATATCGCTACTAGTAATGACGTGATTGTCACGGCTTTGACGAGTTTGTGCAGTGTGTCAAGGAAGGAATGGAAAGTGTCTGCTGATGCATATTGCTTGAAGGCACCCTTCACCGGCGGCACCATATACCTGGAAGCTTGCAGAGGAATCAAGACTGAAGCGGATCGCTGAGCAAGGTGAAAGACCTCACTTATTGGTCACCACACGAGGAGGATGTTCCTCCAACATCTACACTTCCCTACTGCAGTTGTTGCCTGCTCTTGGCTTTCACAGGTACAGATGAAGATTATTTTATTTATAAAGTTGCAAAAAATGTGCCGAGGTGTATCAGGGGAAGACAATTGTAGTTGTGATATGACTTCTATCCTGGAGGGCCTTACAACCTGATATAAATATGATGCTCAGTTTGAGTAGGGCAAAGAACAGGAGGCTAAGGGCTGAGGGCCACAGTGGACAGAATTTGTGGTGAGTTACTCTGATACGTGCACGTGTGTGTGTTGTGGCTCTTTTCCATCCTTATAACAGGCATTCAAAAATAATTAGTTTGGCTAAGTAAGACATACTACATGCTTCTTGTCTTTTGAAACAGGAGGGGTGTTCTGTCCACTCCCAGAACAAGGAAGTGCATTTGAAAGTAAAAATGACTTGCTTTGTCCATTGAAAGGAACATAAGTTGCCTTAAAATGTATCCTCTTCTCTGGCTGCTAAAAGAGGACTTCACTTTTGTTCACCTACCTGCCACCTGATATCTTCCGTAGCTTCTGTTTTGCTCACTTTCAGGCTCCTTCATGGGTCCAAAATTTTCTTAATTCCTTCAGTGTCTCTCTGATTTCCCTACAACTTCTTTTATTTTTATTTTTATTTTTATTTTTATTTTTATTTTTATTTTTATTTTTATTTTTATTTTTATTTTATTTTTATTTTTTTTATTTTTATTTTTTCCCTCAGTAGAAACCCTTTTCCCCAATTCTTCTTGTATGTCTTTCACAAAGTTCACAAGACTCTTCACAGACCTTGCATCGATGTGTCCTCTCTGATCTTTCCTTACATGTCAGTATGAAAACCTGCTGAAGGTGACAACCACCTCAGAGTTGTAAGAAGTTGTGCTTTCGTGGGAAATGCAATAAGAAATCACCTCCAAATTGCTGGCATAGCAATAAAATAATGAGCACCTGACCTAAGGACCTAACATCCACACAGTCTAAGTGTGGAGCTTATCTTGATCTTATGGCTCGAGTGCTCATTAGTGGCTCAAGTGCCTTAGATGCATTCCCAGAGAACATATTTTGGCTCAGTTTAATCCAAAATGAAATCAATTTCATGTGCCATTCCATGCTATGAAGGAAAGTGCAACAAGTATAACTAAGAAATTCACTTCCAAAACAAACTCTGATCTAAACTAAAACTGTAATGTAGACAAATCCAGCATGTCCATCTCAACTACTCTAGTAGGAAGGTGATAGTTTCCACTTGGCTCTGGGAAACACTAAAAATTGTACTACAAAAGGAACTGGAAAATTTTTAATAGGTCAGTCTTGATGTTGTAGGGAGCTGGAACTAGCTGCAGTATGTGTTTCAAGACTGTAAATTGGGTTCTCTTGAAAAGACATCATCACGGTATGCCTTCTGTGTTCAAATTCAGGTGCCTTATGGCCTGATGGATCTTGTTTCCATCCAGAAACAACGTTTTCCACTTAAGATGAATATTCTGTGATTCATTAGGTCTTTATGAGACTAGATACCAGTCTACAGGTCAAGGAGAAGATCCAGCTGTCTCGTGAACTATAACCTGAAGCAGGAGGAGTTTCCAGCAATGGGTTGCTCATCGCACTTTCTTGCTTCCTAGGGCAGAAGCAGCCAAACAGAGTTAAGAAGGAAATGAGCTGAGCTCTCAGCTTGCCCATAACTACCTTCTTTTACTCTGAAGGGAAGGAAGAAAGTAAAGCAAGAGAAGACATGATCTAGCGCTCCTCCTCTGTCACCCACCTGGGTAAACTCTGGCTTGGAGTGAACTATTTTTGCAAACAACCTAGAGACCAGGATCCAGAACTGGGCACTCAGTTCTTTAGATGTAGCTGTACAGACTGACTTGTCTACCCACTGACCCACATGTGAAAAGATATTTTTGGAGCATGAAATTGGGAATGAACATGTTAAGGATTTTTCCATATTGAATGTCCATAGGGCAGGGTAAGAGGGGAAGCTAAGAAGCCAGGATGTAACGGCAGATGTTTTTATTTGATCAGCTTTTATTGTGGCTTACTGAGTTTGTCCAAGTTTGTGCTAGTTTCTTTATACCCTTAAGGATCAGGGCAGTGATTCTGCACTGATCTGGTGGTGGTAAGTGGCTAAATACAGTCCAATTAGTGCAGTCCAGACCAGTAATATTGATTAAGTTTTTTATATTTCTTTCTGGCTCTTGGTGCAATCAAAAGCATCCCTCAGAAGCTTTATACAAAGACATTACCCAAGAATGAAGAAGAGCTTGACCTGACCAGCATGGCTTTATCCCAAAATATACCATATGAGTGAGGAGAAGGAGGTTCTCTCCAGCTACGTGGGAAATTGTAGTTCTGAAGAAAGTCACCACATCTCTGTTCCCTGCCAATGGTGTAGGCAGAAAGTATCTGCATAATTGCTGAGTCTCACAGCCATCAATGTACTCATCAGATTATTTTCCAACCTAGGGAGTCCTGTTAGGTACAAAATATTCCCTTTCTTCATTTATATCTCTAAGATAGTCAGTTCATAAATTAATGTTTGTGTCGGCAGCATCCATATGGGCCTCTTGCATCTGGGGGCTGCAGGTAGCAGAGAGTGACAGGAAGGCATCAGAGTGAGATGTGTAAAACATACAGAAACAGTGTTCATTTTCCATGTTTCAACTGAGAAGGCATTTCACTATGAGTGTTATACCATGCTTCTTTAAATGCTTTATTATTTATAGACACGACTTGGGTAGTATTGAAAGCAAGATTTCTGGGTGACAGCAAATGGTGGGGTAAGGTAAATAATGAAGAACAATGCAGTTAGACACAAAAGGTCTTAGATCATTTAAGTAATTGGGCAAAAAGATGACAAATTCAGTTTGGTGTAGATAGCTGTAGAATAATGAGTCTTGGAGCAAAGAATATAAAGACAGAATATGCTAACTAGGAAGATGCTGCAGCATACTGACTAGCAAAGAGATCTGGGGACCTAATGGAGAGAAATCTCCTTAAGGCTCAGGATATAACAGCTCCTGAATGGGTGGAGTTGCAGAGGAATAAGAAAAGGGTCAAGAACTGAATTTTTCATAGACATAAAACCCTCTTAGGTTATCTTGTCCATCCCCTTGCAGCAGTTGAGAGACAATTCTTTCTGCAAAGAACCCTATTATGTTGAATTATGAGAACTGTCAAGGTGATTTATAAGACAGATTTAGTTAGAGTGTGAACATTTTTGCAAGCCAACACAAAAAGCTGAACATTTTGTATGAGATTCTGACCTCACTGACACAGATGTAAATAAAGTCACCTGTGCAATTCTGAGCAGAATCGCTCATGCTATACAGAGGTATATGCATACTTTATTTATTCTTGGAACTAGAATTAAACCCCAGGCTTTGCGATACTGGGATTTTAGCACCAGCTGCAGCTGAGACAGTGCAGCTTGTGAAGAGGGGTTTTCTACCAGGGAAATTCACAGGACTTGTGAAGCCTGAGGCGATTTCAGACGGATGGTTGGAACCTTTCTTTTTACATGGGTGCTGCATGGTGACCCAGCTTAGATGTTGATCTGGATGAAAGGTTATCTGCTTTCTCAGCAGACCCACTGACTTCAGAAGATATTATTGGAGAGCGGAAAGAGCAGGAGTTAACTCTTTCAGTAAGAATATAAAGATGAAAAGCAAGAATCAAAATGCACAAGCCCAAAACCGCAAGCTTAAAACCCTGTACTTGACATACACTAGAAACACTCATCTGTCAGTGTCTGCTTATTTCATAGAATCAGAGAATCACAGAATGGTTTAGGTTGGAAGGGACCTTAAAGCCCATCTAATCCCAACCCCCTGCCATGGGCAGGGACACCTCCCACCAGCCAGGTTGCCCAAAGCCCCATCCAGCCTGGCCTTGAGCACCTCCAGGGATGGGGCATCCACAGCTTCTCTGGGCAGCCTGTGCCAGTGCCTCACCACCCCCTGAGTGAAGAATTTCCTCCTTATATCTAATCCAAACCTAACTCGTTTCAGTTTAAAGCCATTCCCCCTTGCCCTATCACTACACCCCCTGACAAAGAGTCCGTCCCCAGCTTTCTTGTAGGCACCCCTTTAGGCACTGGCAGGCCGCTGTAAGGTCTCTCCGGAGCCTTCTCTTCTCCAGGCTGAACAACCCCAATTCCCTCAGCCTGTCTTTATAGGAGAGGTGCTCCAGCCCTCTGAGCATCCTCGTGGTTTGACAGCAATGTTTTCCATGTTCTTGAAGTTCTGCTGTGATCATGGTCTCTGCTGCTGGAATCTGCCCTGAAGCCCTCTGGGATCCAGACAAAGGTCCACTTTTCTTGACTCATGTAGGAAACAGAAGACCTGCTTTCTGATCTTTCTCCAAGGGCTGGTCACACACCGTATGTTTAACAACCACAGAAGCAGTGAGAGGAACCCAGGCCTCCCCTTTCCCTAGGAAGTGCTACCAAGAGCAGACTGCAGCCTTCTTGTGCTTCTGCCTTGTGGGTCAGTGAAGGTTTTGCTCCTTTCTTCTTTTGACACAAGGAGACCACCTCCCCAGCCATCTTCTAAAGCTTCGAGTTACAGCACCGTTTTGGGGAAATGAGAGACATGGCAAGATACCTCTTGCTTTGTGGGGGACACTGATCTGAGCACCTCTGTTAAATAAGATAGAAATAATAACTGTGAGTGCTACAGCATTGCTCTAGATTGGTAAGAAACCTTTGCTAATGTCTTTAGGAGGATGGACCTATGCTGTTTCTTCAGGGAAGGTGGAGGGGCTTCCATACTTTCGACTCTGAGAAGATGGATGAACCCTTGTGCTAACTTGTGTTGGGTGAAGGAAGGATGAGAAAAGGATGCAGTGGGACCCACTTTCCCTAAGCATTGCTACAGGGAGTAAGCACCGAGTGCTGGGTCCTGGACCCAGGTGCCTGGTATCCTGGGTATCAGACAGGTATTGTGGTACCTACCTCTTCCCATGGAAAAAGCTCAGGATCCACAGGTGAGCTCAGTGCAAAACAAACAGGGTAATCTAATCAGAGTGCTGTTGTTTTGTTAATTCAGCCTTGGAGAAACTTACCTCTAGGTAAACAATAGCTGCAATATCCTTTTCCATGTCAATGAGGTGTATGTTCTACTACCTATTCACCTCTGTCAGCTCTTATTTCCACACCTTGCTAGGGGACCAGAAAGTGCTTACTCCGTTAAACACAGGCAATTTAAGAAACTAACACACAATTGGAATTTGAGATGTTAATTAAAAGGTTCTTTTCATGATCTCCAGCTGCCTCTTCCTTTTTTTTTTTTTTTTTCTTCTTTTACTGTTTGCATCAGGGTGGGCAGTAATTTCAGGGGGGTAAAGCTGAGGTTGGGTGAAGTGGAAAAAAGTAATGCAGAGGGGGGTGGAAGCAGGACCGCTGTGCTGTTGGAAGTAAGCTAGGCACATTGCACAAAGGTGTGCATCCAACAGCTCCCTTTGTATAAACAGTCTATTTTAACAGGAATTTTCCAAGAGCTGTACCTGAGATGTGAAAATTGGGTGCAAACGCTTGATCCACGCCAAGCTTTCCATAGAGCCATGGCCAAGGTACTTCTGGTTTCATATCGTCTGTGAAAAATATACATGCACAAACATACAGCATGTAAGAGCACTTGCCTGTCTCCAAGGGGCAGAATACCAATAAATGCATTAAAACTCTTTTCTTTCTGATACCGTGACCTTGGAAGCCTTTAAAATGCTTGAGAGATCTTATGGCATTTAATTCCTCTTTTTAAGAGGTGTGCTTTTTTCCATTTTGTTTGTGGGGAGACATTGGACTCAGCTGAAAATGACTTGCAGATTCAATGTTTTGTGAAAAAATAATTTTTCTTTGTGATGAGTTACCAAGCTTCTGGAGCAGTACTGAAGTAATGCTGCTTCATTTATTATTCTTATTTTCTCTCAAAGCTGGGGTTACTGTCTGTGTCTAATAAAGCTGCTAACAAGCATCTGTGGCAATTTGTTTCCTTCTGATGCCTTGTTCACAAAGCCCTTGAAGAGTGTGGCATCACATTGGCTTTTCAACATACTAAGGAAACGTTTTTGCTGCTCTTTGATCTGCTATAGGTTCCAAATACCTTTACCTGGATATCAAATGAATGCCAGTGTTTGGTTACATAATTATCAGGTATTCATTTAACCTTTTTGACACACAAAAATGTCAAATGTTTCCAAGATGCTTTCCTATTTTCAATAAAATCTATGAAACTTTCTATTAGATTCTAAAATGTCTTTACAACTCTAGGATGCTGTTGTATTAAATGTTATATGTGACTATGAAATAAAATGACACTCTACTTAGTACTAATGATATTAAGCAGGTCCTAAAGCCTACCAGCTATATAAAATGAGATCACCTCTATACCCTCTGACTGATATAGTCAGAAATCTCTGACTTTAGCCAACCATGGAGAGAAAAAACTGCTGTAGAAGCTTTCTGGTACACAGCTAGAATCCCAGCTTGAAAATTTACCCTCTTATGAAGCTTAAGAGGCAGGTCCTAGATTGGGATATGAACAGATTATGGACTCTGGGTTGCTATGGGCATGGGAGATAACCTTTCCTGGTGAACAAATGGAGCAATTATGCATGTAGGTTATGTTAACTATCTATTATTTTCTCCATCAGTGAACCTCTTTTGCAGTGCTGCACATGACATTCCCCTTTTTTAGAGGAGAGGTCCCAACACACATATAAATTTCAGTGCATAATGATATTCATTTAGTCATGTTCAGGACCATATCCCACCAGCCCAGACCTTGGATTAAGGTCACTTTGAGAAAAAAATTCCACATTTGAAAGACACAGTAAGATTCATCCTAAAAATGTTCTAAGTCTCAGTGTGTTTCTTTATAGTGCAGAGAGAGCAGAAGAGACGAACACACAGGGATGCACAAGATAGTAGATGACAATCTAGGCTTGAAGGAAAGTGTATAAAATATTATGTCAATGTAGTGTATGTGCATGTGCACGTATAAAAATTTGTTTTCACAGTACGTGGTGTTTTAACCACCTGAACGTGCAATATAGTACAAGGGGCCTTTGGGCCATTGATACCTGTTTTGTATGAAGGTGTATAGTACTGTGATAACTGTGATACAGTGAAAAAGAACCTGGACAAGAAAAATAAGTAAGAGATCTGAATTTCCCTACATGCTTTGTTGACATAAGTTGACCTATGGAAACATGTTTGGCAAAATCAGTGTAAATCTGTGTGCCTTAATTTTGCAATCAATAAAATGAAGACACTGTGGAGTGCTCTGTGAATGTAATGAAAGCCACAGTGACCAAAACCTTGATGACAGCATTAGGATGCTCAGTATGGATTTGTGGTACATGGCATGATGAATCAAGGACACGCTATGCTCTCAAAGAGTAGTAGAACCTTCTTGTGCCTTTTACTGCTCCAGCAGGACATTGTTATTGGTGAAGCCTCTGATTAAGAAGCAGTACTTGAGAGATAACAAATTTTTAGTGATTACCATGGGAACCACAAATGATCTCATAAGGGTGGAGAAATTATAAAAAGTTCTAATTGAGAGAGGATTAGGCTTGAAACAGTTTCTATGGAAACCAGAGGTAGTATCCAAAAAAAGTGGGTTTACTAATCTGATAGTCTGACTGGCAGGTAACTGGTTTGGTGTTAGAGTGGTGAAAGTCTTGGGATGTGAGATAAAGTGTCCATCACACAAATATACAAAACAGTCTTCTAAGAGGAGCTAGAGCCTCGAACTCTTTCCTCCCAGCAGAGTACACTAATCACTCAATTGGTAATTCATTTTCATTCTTGTCTCTTTGCTGAGTGAATCTTGTTCCTTTATTTTTTTCCTTTTTTTTCTTTTTTCCCTTTTGTTTGCCCTGTAAATTGGAACAACTTCAACAGAGGCGATGGATGGAGCTGCTTCCTCACCTTGCCCAAAGCTTAGAAGCCATAAAGGTGCTTTTATGGATAGCAGATGTGGGCTCTAGTGCCCTTCTTCTCAGACTTAAAAGAGAAATGAATGCAGACTTCCAGCCTTCAGTAAGCACTCTAAACAGCTGGATGAGATATTTGCTTGGACTTTCCAGGACTTCAGTTTCTTCTGACGGATTGGATAGTATCCAGCTAAACTTAGTTCACAGAATCCAGAATTTCTAAAGTACTTTTACTTGTAAGATCACATTG
The DNA here is from genome assembly GCF_009769625.2 of Cygnus olor. NCBI lineage: Eukaryota > Metazoa > Chordata > Aves > Anseriformes > Anatidae > Cygnus > Cygnus olor. The sequence goes on along the minus strand of NC_049170.1, from coordinate 156,113,338 downwards.
GAAATCCCAAAGACACATTGTCCAGTATGATCTGTGAAGGAGCCTTAAAGGTGCAAAATAAACCAGCTAAGTTAGTATTTATATCCAGCAGAACTATTTGCTTTTAAGGCAAGTGGAAGACTCTTGTCAATAGTTTTGGGGGAGACATGAGGAGCAAATCAAGTTTTTGCTCTCTTTCATAGGTCCACAGTCCAAGTACATTATGACATCTTTCAGCCTGATGCCTGAAGAAAGAAAACAACATAACACTGTTGTCACTAAATTAGAGAAATAACAGGCCTTTGGCAGCTGCAAGTTGCTGAAGTCCTCAGCAAAATCTTTGACAGCTCAGTTGTTTGTCAGACACCTACTTTCCCCCAGTATCCTCCGAACTCACCAAATTAATTTCTCCATTCAGCAGATGTAGACAGAAATGCCTAGCATTTTGAAAAAAATGTATGGATCTGAGATGTTCTGAAAGAAGATAAGCCTCCCTGTTGAAAGGACTTGAAAGCTGGTCTGCAACCTCTCTGACACCACTTGACAGTCCTCCCATTGATATCACTAATCATGATCTAAAGAAAGTATTGCAAAAATATCCGGAGTAAAAGCATCCCTCAACTTAGCAAATGTACATTTGGAGAATTGGCTTTGCCTGTTTTCTGATCATTACCAGTGCCAGCATCAATCATCACAGCCTAGGCTGTAGCCATCTGCAGAATGGCCACACTTGTCATGGTCTGTGGCCAACCTTTTAGGCTAAGTTGTATCCAGAAGGGCTGCTATATTATGAGCTCTGTATGTTCCACAATAAACTGGATTCGAAGAATGAGACATAAAGGCATTCCAGGAGATCAGAAAGATTTCTTGCTTCACTTCTGGTCTGTCCATTTTAGATTAATCTTGGGTCAAGCTTCACTCTGTTTTATGTATAGGACTCAGGGTAGATGAGTCTTATACGTACCACAGCTTTGCAAAACATTGAGAAGTCTGCCTGGATATAAGCCTAAGATGAAAGCTTTCAGGGATTCTGTCCTTATAATATGATATAAATATTATTTTCCATAGACTTCATGGCTCAGAGAAGCTGTGAAGAAGGTGGTGGCACCCATCTAAAGAAGACTACTAGAATAATGCCACATTAACAGGCATCATGCAACTGGAGGGGCTCTCAGGTAGTCACCCTGTCTTGTGGCTCAGTGAATCCATCACTGCTTATACCACACACTCTTTTTAACAGCATTTCACAAAAACAGCACAGTGAACTGAACACAGCAGCTGAAGAAAATGACAGGAGATGTAGCTCAGAGCAAACAGACCCAGGGCTCCATCCTGCTCACTCAGTCTGCATGGTCTTATGGCTGGATCGAGGTCACATTCTTCTCTCAAAACCCCTACACTTCTGAATTTTCATCTATGTTCTTATTCTCACTGCCACCAGTGGGGGAGGACACCATCCGAGAAGCAAACTTGACCCAGACGTGCTTCTGGCTGTGTGCTTAACTTGCACATCTGCTGCTTTCCTGATAAATTAACTGATGGTGCTGGCCTGTGCTCTGTCTATTGTGAACCACGCATATTTTTCCAGAGACTGAATCACTAATCCACATTTCATTTCATTTCAGATCTTGCAATTGCACTTCTCAGAAGTGCATGTCTGTGTGTGGGAAGGTGTGTATTAACCTTATTTATATACTTGTTCAATAGAAAGCAATTGTGAAAGTTTCTGATTTACACAGGTGAACACTTTGGTGTGGGTTTTGCAGGTGGTGCTTCATCCTTTCCAGTACAGCATACCAGTAGGATTCAGCCCCTCCGGAGACTCTCACATCTTTTCTATGCAAACAAAATGTTCCATTAGGTACAGAAGTATCAAATAAAGTACCAGCTTTTGTAGGATCAACATGCGAGAATAATCACTGGGTCAAGATTAGTTGAGCTAAATTAAGGAACTTTTCATTCCTGAACCTTTCTGGGGCTTAGACAGGAGATGCTTAGCCTGCGGAGACTGAGATGTTTGAGCATGGGCAGAACAGTCATTTATTATCACTTAGAAGCAAGGTTTTGAGGCTAGAATAAATGTTTCACGTTAAAATATAACTACAGTGCTCAGTAGGGGTCAAAAATACAAATCAGATATTGGAAAAGATGTTGACAGCACAAGAGAGAACTTCATCATACTTGTGTAATTCCACACTGTGCCCTCATCCTGGTGAATGTAAGGAGTTGTGTCCTGCCTGTGTCTGAAAGGTATAGTAGAACTGAAAAAGGCACAAACAGGGTGACACAACAGGGGATAACTGCATGAGGGATGATTAAAAGACTGAGACTCTTCTCCCGCGAAAGGGAACAGCAGAGGAGGAATTTTAAAGAGGCCTTTAAAACCTGAGCGGTGTGGAGAAAAGGAAGGAGGAGAGTTTTCTTCGTGTCCTCTTTCAATGCAAGGTCAAGGGGATAACAGCAAAATTAGCAGGTGGCAGGTCCAGAGCAAATAGGAAGGTACAGTCCCTTGTACAGGGTATAATTAAGCTGCGAAATTTCCTCCCATGGGATGCTGTAGACGCTAAAAGTTTACGTGGGTTCAGGAGGTGACTAGGCAGATTCAGAGAAGAAAATATCTGCTAAGAACTGTTAATTACAAAGACACAACACCTGGGTCAGAAATTCCTAGATGATAGTTTGCAGACACTGGGGAAATGCCAGCACATGCTGACCCCATTCTTTCTCTTTTCTAGGAATCCACGTCGAGCCAATGCCAGGGATGGCAAAATGAGCTATAGGAAACTTTTCCCACCTGGAAAAGCTGTTGCCATGTGAAAAGAAGTGGCCTTGTGCAGGGATCGGGCTGTGAGAAAGAGGAGCTGAACGTGGAACAGAAGAAACTAACAGAGGGTGGTGATGGTCCACTGGTAAGAAATGCAGTTCAGGAGGACCAGGTAGGGTCTCAGAGTACTATTTATTTCTGTTTGAGTTCAAAATCATAACCCCAACTGCACTGGAAGCCCTTCTGGATTCTTTCTCATGCTGTGAATACACAGGCCAATAGATTGTATACTTATTTTACCACAATTTTTGGAGCTCAACTTGAGATGTCTTCAAGTAGACTGAGACTGATGTTTAGATAGTGGGTAGGCCTATCACTGTTCAATAATGTAATCAAGCCCATAAACAACTGCGATGCTGTGAGAAAATCCAATTTAAACAATTTCACAAGTAGATGTTTGGACAGTTTATTCAATGAGGAAAATTTCTCGAGTTTCATTTTTTGTTTTCAACTCTTAGATCACAGTGCACCCTCTGTGTCCTAGAGTAAAACTTCATGCTCCTTGGCACTCTAAAATAAGTTTTGGGGAGGACTGAGTAAGAGCATTTTTAGCACTTAGAGTCCTCATGAAATCATGGTTTATATGCTACAGACACATCTGAAATACAAAAGCAAACTTGTTTATAGTTTTGGTCTGAACTTACTTATTCTATGGGCCTTAATGGTCTAACAACACCACTACAGATACTTCTGCAGATTTCAGTTCAATTAAAAGAATTTAACTTATTTAAAAAAAATAGGAAAATGTGCCCACTGTAACAAAAGTGATGCAAAATCAAACTTCTAAGTTCAATAGTGCAGATATGTCAAGGGCTACATGAGAGTGAAGTCAATGTGCATGTTCCTGAAGCTTGCTTACAACGATCAGCTTGCAGAGTTTGCAAATACAGTGATTTGCTCATTTGTTGAGTGACAGTTAATATAGTTGCCTGGCTGATATATTAGCCTTCCTTCCTTCAAGCTGTGAGGTAAGGTAACATTAATGGAGCATAGGGAACAGGCAGTCGGAGCTGGGAGAGTAATTTGCCATCAACAATTCCTCTGATAAATGTTGCCTTTTTTTTACTTCTGTTCACAAACTGTTCATGAATAGGCTATGCTTGGAATTATGTGCAGAACAATTTCTGCCACTGTGTCTCCATCTATCGTGAACTTTTTTCTCTGAATGTATGATTGACAAAGGTCAAGAGGCTTTGGCTACACATATGTTACAAGGACTGTTTCTTTTCCTTTATTGGATGGCAGCAAATCTCAGAGTAAAGCCTTCTGGAAAAACAGCTGTAAAAACAAATCCTGAGTCTGCTTGCTGACTGATTCAGTTATATTTTGCTGTTCTTTTAAGCTTTTTGAAGTGCATTACATGTTCCCTTCCAAAGACCGTCATTCACCAAGAATCTGATAGCTCTTCAACTCAAAAGCCAAAGAAACTTGTAAGCTTAAGTCTAGAATCCTCCAGGTCCACCTTTCAGGCTGTGTAAAATGAAGAGCATTGCTCTTTGCCTCAGGACACTGGACAATAAAATTGTCTTACAAATATATTTGAGAACCAAAGATTACTATAGATTGGAAAGGCCCTCTGGAGGTCTCTAGTTCCACCTTCTGCTCAAAGGGCTCAGTTCAAAGTTGTGTCAGGTTGCTTGAGGTCTTGTCCAGGTGTGTTTAATATCTCTAAGGATGGAGATTCCACAGCCCTTCTGGGTAACCTGTCCCACTGCTTAGTCATCCCCATGGTGAAAAATGTTTTTCTGCAAATAGCTGAAATTTGCTTCACTGCAACCTGAGTCCATCGATTCCTGCCTTTTCACTGTGCTTCTCCAAAAAGAACCTGGCACCATCATCCCTTTAAGCAACTTTTAGGTACTTAATGCAGTCTTCAGCTTTAGTGAGGGCAAATCTGAAACACTGGAAACAATACTTGTCTGTAGAAGGTTCTGCTCAAAGGTGAGCTACTCAGAAAGTAAATAATTGTGACGTTACCCTTGCTTCTAGTGGCAAAATTCATGAGCACAGATGTCATTGAGATAGAACACAGGAAAACATAAAAGAAATTAAATAGAAAACATATTTAATGAATATGTTTCTCATTACAGCAGGGCTCTGCTTGTCCCTTCCAAAACACCCAGACCTCACCCTGAATGCCTCTTTTGTGTGTGTGTGCAGTGCTCACATGACCTGTCACACATAAGTGTGACTCTCTGCAATTTTCCAGTACTTTCATGGCATTAAAAGAGTCCCATATAGAACATGGCAGGAAAGGAAAAAATCCTACCACGACCCATTGGAGCTGCAGTGCGTTTGTTCTGTGGGAAGTAAATCAGCTCCACAGGTATATGCAGCGTAACGGCAGGGTAAATTCCCAGTGGTTTACACTAGTCACTGAAATGGCTGTAATTGCCAAGGAGGATTTTTCAGATCAGATCAGCATAGACATTGGGGATATACAGTTTCAGTATCGTGGCCTTTAATATTACCAGTGGCACAGAACACCTGACTATTGCACACTGTGCTTCCGATGCTGGAGCCCCGAGGTACAAGGTTTGCTAATGTGGCTTAAGGATGGGGTTAGGGCATGTGGGTGGTGGTTTTCCATCCCCTGAAGGCAGTGTCAACACCACGTTTGGCTTTCAAGGGGGTTTCTCAGCTCTCTGTCCCAGCAACCCTATCCAACAGTGGGAACAACGAGACCCCAGTATGGTCAATGATATTTGGATTTGTCTGTGTAAATCTAGCTTTACTTGTTGTGGGGCACACTTAGATATAAAAGGATATCAAATCAAAAAAGGATAACAAGCTTGGTTCCATTACTGATATCAGAACTGAGTGGTTTGTTTCTGAAAAGGCAAAGAATATATCAGTATCAAGCGGTTCGTTTTTGAAAAGGCAAAAAAAAACCCAACAGTTAAATACCAAAACCCTTATTCTCCTGTGTGTGCTAACTTAGCCATTCAAGGAAATTTTCAGCATGTGTGTCGCTAGCCAGACCCATTCTCATTACTGCACAGCTGTTTTTAGTGCCTGTCCATAACCCTCATGGACCTCTCCGAGGCACTGAGTCAATACAGTAATTTTATACGAACTGGGCTATCCAGCTGTCCTATTAGAGGCCAATGATTGGTCTCTTGGAGAAGAAGAGGGTCATGGGCAGAGCAGTGCCGCTTGCTGGCTATTCGTGGCCAGCGGGATGGCTATTGATAATCTTGAGTCTCTTTTAAGCAACACCATGAGCAGAAGGACGAAGGGCCATCACTAGGACCAGGAGGGTATGAAGGTGGGTTAAAGCAATCTCGATTCATAGCAGACGGCTCTTGCACTGAATGCAGGTGTCTGGAACAGAAACAACAACAAGTTGTGTGATATTTTTGAGTGGAGGCACTGGAATACTTGCTCCAAGGTACTTAAATTACAGCAATTGGTGTAAAACTTAATTTCAGACCTCAATTGTATCAAATCATTTCAGTTAGGTTGAGAGCTAACCAGTTTCTTTCCCAAATGATGCTGGCATATGTTAAGTGCTGGACACCTTCATTGTATTGTATGCTGATGTTAAATTATTCTAAAACGGGGGTTCTGTTAGCAGTATGTCCATTGACTAATGAAATAGCTAATTTGATCATTTTAATTATAAGCTGAGGCAAAACAAGAGCATAAATGTTAAAATATCATTTTGTGCCATTAGAGAGGAAATTTGACATTTACTTAAACCAAGGACTAGATTGCTGAGAATGAAGGAGAGAGATAATGAGCAAGTGAAAAGGAAAATAGGAATGAAAAGGTGAGACAATCTGAAAGCTGACAAGACACTAGAAGGACATGACCTGGAGCCAGGGAAGGCTGGAAAAGCTTTCAGGCAGGGACAAGATGAGAAGTTTTGTGAAAAGATTTCATGTGTTTCTTTAGTTAGGGAGGAAGAGTCTCAGTGCTGGAAAATGGAGCCTCTGTTTCCTGCAGCTCTGAATCAAAGCTTTGGATATCACACACACAATAATGTCTCTGGATTCTCTTCTGAGTGGAATTATTTCTGCATTTGTAAAGCCAAATTTGATCAGATTCCCATAGGAAGAAAAACAGGCACACAGACTCTTCCCCACCCCTCCGCCCCCCTTAAAATAAAACCATACTTTTATTGCAAGAGACTAACAGCTACAACAGGCTAACAGCGATGTTAACAGAAAACAGGTTTCTAAGACAGAAAGAAAAATGGGATTACACAATTACTTCAATACCAGAAGCAGAGCAGAATTACCAAAGCACTGCAATTTGCAAACCATTCCAGCACCAAAGCACCTCCTACTGCAGAGGTTGTCTTCTGCTTTTGCTTTAGCCATTGACTGGGTGTGTGGACTATGAATCATGTAACGTCCCTACGTGAACTTGTGGCATTGCTGGAATCAATGAGGATTTTATCACTTGGGGGCCAAAATCCTGGTGTATAGTTTTGAGAAGGGAATGTGAGAATATTTACTGACCTGAGTCACTCACCAATTGGTGCTCATTTTGCACTTGGGTGGACATGGTGCTATGGGAAGGCTGGCTACGTGTGAAGGTTGATCAACTCCTGCTTTATGGACATTATGTTGGTGTTAGGTTTTCCAAGCTTTTTTTTTTTTTTGAAATCCCTTTTGTCTTTATCAAGGAGAAAATCGATGACCTGAATAAATGCAGTTTGCTATGTCAACACCTTTGCCCAAAAGCTGGGAAGTCAAAATCACCTTCGGGGCTGGTGATTTTCCCTACTGTCTTTCCCCAGCCAGACTTTACATGGGCCTGGGAAAGCTGCTGTTAAATAGCGTCAGGAGAACCTGAATGATAACTGATGGGAATACAGAGCCACAGGGGAAGTTTCTTCGTAAGTAATTTCTCCTGAGAACAAGTTTCTTCACATTGGAAATTCCCCATTTCTAGTAACTTTAGTAGCAATACTGTAAAAAGAGAATCCTTGTCTCACATAATTTTTTTCTTACCAATTCAGTAGAGAAAAATTCCCTAAGATCTTATAGGCTAGAAGCCTTCTTTGATCTTATATTAAAGATATATAATATCTGACAATTTCAGTGGTTTATCGTCTGTGTAATTGGATGCAGCGAATGGATTAGGCCAAATTCTCAGCAGGTGTAAATTGACATCGTTGGCAGCTTTGCAACTGTGCATTTCCTCCAGTTTCTGTCAGCTACAGATTTCAGACAGTGTGGCTCTGAGATTAGCACACAGTGGTTTGAAATCTCGTTTGTGTGTCCCCGGGAAATCTGGTCCCCATAGGTAGATGGGGAGGCAGATTTGGGTCCTATTTGTAGCCTTTGTTTCTGCATTGCTTCTGATTGACATTTCTGATCTGCACCGATTTCCTCCGTGCCCCCGGTCAATGCTGTAATTTCTCTAAGATGCAGTTCTCTATCTGTAAGATGTGGATAGTAATACAGCATTGAATTTCTCCTCACTCGAGTCATGCAAGGAGAAATCCATTAATGCAAGTCACTTAGGTAATAGAGTAATGGTGGCTATGAGCATCGCAAATACCTAGGTCTAGTCCTGCAGAGGGATGCACTCATATTTATATGGAGATAAGAGACGTTTTTCTAACTGCTACCAAACCATTTGATGTTCTGTGTTGAAAAAGCACAAGGCGGTGAAATAAATATTCTAATTGCAGTTCCAGAGAAGAATCGTGTGAAAATAAAGGATAGAAAATTGAAAAGTGCTGTTTTAACTTCTCTTGTCATTTGCTCTGGTAGGATATGGGAAGATTTTGAAAAATAAAAGTGCTGTTTTGTGGCTGCTGCTCTCCCTCTGTAATCAACCCTTCTCCTTTGCTCTAAAGCATCATGACAGCGTTCCAGTTAATAGTGATCTTGTATAGGATTAAATCGTCCCTCTCTCCTCAGGCCCCTCAGACTCAGCTCCAGGTCAGCCTGGAGTTCCCATCCCATTCCTTAAGGACACAAGTTTTCTAGGGCTGATTTAATGATATGGTCATAATAAATGCTTTGCCCTAAATTCTAAATGTCTTTTCATTCAGTCTCAGTCTCCACTCATGCAGACTCCCAGTGAAACCAGCCATTTCCACCAAACCCAAGCTTTTGATTTACTAGATCTCAAAACACTCAGAGAACCAAGCACCTCCCCTATGTGAGCTTTGGGTATAGCATCAGCTTATACGTTCCTCTTTGCCACCCTGTGCAGAGCCAGGAACACAGACCTAGGGCGGCATCCCATGGAGGGTGTCAGGAGCTTTGGGCTTGCGTCATGGCAGAAGTGATTTTTAGGGAGGACTGGCATGAGCTGGTGGCACGTGGGGGACAGCAGGTGAACTGAAGTGAACGTGAGAGGCATGGAAACAGGTACGGAGTCAGGAGAGGAAGAACAAGATAAACAGAGCACGAGGGCCAGAGTAACTGCGAGGTGGGAGTACAAGTTGGACGATGGCGGAGGATGTGATAACAGATGAGGCTGCTATAAGAAGCCTCGACTATTAGTAGTATATCAGTTTTCTGTTTTACTTAGCAGTGTGCTGGAAAGTGCGATGAATTCAGTCTTGTGTAGCTTGTAGAAATGCAGCTCTGCGTGCATTTGAAATGCAGGAGATGCCACGGTCTGGAGCGGATCTCAGCCCCTCTTTTATCTTGTACACCTGACATTTACAGTTGAAGGAAGCCTGCAGCAGGAAATGGAGTGCAGTTTATTTCACTATATTTATATGAAAAACATTCAATCATGTGCCCTGCTGTTTGTACAGTTACTAAGAGGATGATATTGATAGTAAGTGGTCTTATGAAGCTATCAAGCAGTTTCATATTCAGGGCTCAGCTTCCTGACTGTTCAATCTGCCCAAAACCGGCCTTTTCAGGACTTCCTAATTTTCCCAACAGGACTTTTCAATCTGCCAGAAATTATTATCCTTGCCCAGACATGATCTTCAGGGAAAATCAAAAAAGACCCAGTTTCCTCCTTCCTCACCTCTGTCGCTGATTCAGCAGGCCAGAAACACAGTTTGCCATTTCCTTGTAGGCTTTTGTCCTGTGACTCGTGGCTGTTATTTCATGTGGCTTTAGTCCAGGTTCAGCGAGCAAGAGCTCAGCAGCCCCTAGAGCACACACCAGCTCCAGCCTCGCTGCCCAGCCGGAGCTAACCACGAACTTTTGCTGGCCTGGTGACATTGCCCGGGGGTGTGAGGAGGTGTGAACCCCAACTGCCTAGCCATGCTGGCATAGAGTCCTAAAAACGGCACGATTATAAAGCCGAGAGCTGTAGCCAGACAGCTTGTTTTGCTAACGGGGAAAAGCTACTAAGCTTGTGCAACGCTCTGCTTTGTAGGCAGGAGTCTGTGTATATATGCAAAGATGCTTTGCTACTGTAGTTTAGCAGGAGGGAAATGCATCTACTGTAGACATAAATTTAATCATGGAGAAAGTCTATTTAAGCTGCAAATTTCCCTCCTGAACAATGTGTCCTGAGCTGTCTGCTCAGGAGAAAGGAGGGAAGGGTTGTTTGGGAGATGCATTAGGGCTAATGGCCCCCAGCTATCTCAGCACACACAAGGAGTCTCCAGCTGTGCCTAGGGAGGCTGGGATCAGAAAACCAAGGAGTTGCAGGAATCCTGGTGCTTTTTTTTCCCCTCTAACAATCAGCTTGACACAGAAGCACAAGCAAAAGTCTGCAGTGTGACATCCATGCAAGAAAAAAGCCTTAGCAAGATATGTGCTCAGAAATCTTCAAGGCACGATGCCTCTTGGAAACACAATTTGTGTCTGAGAGCCCACTCTACCCTGCCAGTACAGTGCTAACTTCAGTGAACATAATGTGCCTTTCCCAAGAATCCCCTAGATTTTGAACACCGCTTGACTATCTGGCCCTCTGGGAAAACTGAAATTCGGGTGCTAGCTGTTTCCTCCTTTACTTTGTTGCCTTCAAGAAAAAATGCCAAGAGTATTCAGCCAGAGTTTTCAGACAGCTGGAAAAGCTGCAGACACAGCTGAAGTGGACATTGACAAACATTTTCTGCAGTTCTGACGGCAATTTTTTGCCTGTCCAGTGCCAAATAGCTCATTGCACCAACCATCTCCCTCCCGGCCCCTCTCCCTCAGCTTCAGTATGCAGCTGCACCATTTCTCCATCCTCTGCCTTCCGCACTCTCCCACACCTTCTTTCCCTTCTGTTTTTTTCCCCATCTAGGTTAGATTCCCTGCTTGACAAACCCTGCAGACCACCAACACTACCGTACTCTTCACTCACTCTGCAGAGCCTATCCCTTCCACTAGTTTTTTGCCTTGCACATGCAGATTGTGAGCCATCAATCTTGGCTGGTCCCTCAAAACGGACTTACTGAACCTGATGCCAGCATCTCCAAGCCTACTCTATGCATCCTTTTATAACCCCCAGCTCAGCGAGCTGGCTGGGGCATGGATTGCTAAGCAGATCCATTGGTCTCAGGGTGACGAGATGTCACACCATCCAGCACCGTGAGAATGCTAAGTCGTTATTTTTGGTAGCCAAAAGAGGAGAAACTGCAGAAGTCTTTAGTTATTATTGCAGCCTTATTTGTGCAGCCAGACTGGTCTGCATTAAGCAACCACAAGGAAGAAATGATGTCCCAAAGCACTGCTGTATGATAGTTAGGATATGGCAACCTGAATTTGGATCACGCTCTGCCTTTTTTAGGCTTGTAATCCTATAACCATGATGTGCTTCAGAGCAACCGTCTGCACCCTGACTGTAATACTGAATCACAGGGATGTTGTGAGGCTTCATCAATCAATTGTGGTTTTAAAAGGACTCTCAGCTCCTGGCCCAAAAGTGTAAATCTTCGTAATTTATGTCCTTGTTAGGATTTTTTTATACAAGCCTTTATCCCCCCCTTTTTTTTTTTTCTTAAAACAAATGTACTTTGGGTCAATTCTCAGTGGGTTACTCCTGATTTAAATGTGTGTAACAGAGATGAGAATCCAGTCCCTTGTCTTCAGCCAGAGGAAAGCTCTTAACACTGTAGCTACTTACACACCCTTGAAAAAGGAAGCTATTTAAAAGCCTTATTTGACTTCAACAGCAGGAAAATGTGCCCCTCACTTTTCCTCAGCATCAATCCTTTTTTAAAGCATATCATGTATTTACAAGCTGTCTTGAGCACTGAAATTGATTTTAGAGCTGGGCAGTTATTAAAGGTTCATTTTCCCTCCCTCCTCCAGTTTCTAAATAAGCGCTAATATGAGGTGGTGGGAAATTCCCTCCATGAGATGGTACTGCCTTTGCCCTGACTTTCTGAGTTTCCCAGGGAAGGTTTTCACTATACTATATATCCCGCTTGATCTCTACAAGTAAAACTATAATCTTCCTTTCAAAGAAGCAGTTTAGGCTTGTGTGTATATACAGGTTGGAATTTATTTAGGAAAATAGCTGTAAGAGACTCTGGCACAGCTAAATGTAGTTGAATTAGCAGAGGTTTAGGCTACTGCTATGCTCTTAGTTCCATTTGAGTGCTTTCAGATATAATAATAATGATGTTTAGCACCAAATTCTTAATTACTAGTTGGTCCAGCTAGTGCCTGAGTTCGGTGAGATAAAGCTGACACTTCCAACATGTGAGTGGAGAAGAGGAAAGGTGCTGTTTTTCCACATGTTCAGTGGCAAATTGGCTTGCTTGGCCCTGGTCTGTCCTAGGTGGACTCTGAAATTGCATCCACAGTCAGAGTATTCAGGGATTACACAGGAATATTCAAGCCTTGGACCACTGAGACAAGTTTGCAAGAGGTGCAATAGTGGAGGCAGCAGGGGCACCCCAAAGGATGTCCATCTTCTTTTGTGAAAGATCTAGGTTAACTCTAAGGCTAGAGCTGCAGCTGGACGCCTTACCTGCCACAGGCTTTCTCTTTTAGTAAATCTATCTGTTCCCTACCTAAAAAGATGGGATATGCAGGAGAAAAATGTTGGCTGGAAAACATTTTTTGTTTACTAGGTGGTGGTCAGGTCCTAAATTATGGGAAGAGGCTTGAAAAAATACTAGAAAAAAATGCACTCTGAAAAGTATGGAGGTATCTGAAGTGTGAGTGTATTCATGTGTCTTCAAAATAGGAAAAAAAAATAGGACGATGCGTGGAAGAGCCCACTCAATCTCTTCTAAATAAAAAGGATGTATATACATCTACCATTTATTCAAAGGAGATAAGAGTTAGATCCTGCAGCTCAAGCAGTCAACACAGAGAAGCCAGTAAGGTAAATCAGCATTTTATTCACCCTTATTTTAAACATTGTAGGCAGTATTGGGTATTTTCTCCTGGACAAGACTATTCCACAACAACTATTTCTGATAATGAGTCCCAGTTTTCCTTTTGCAGTGGTATAGTAATAGTTGCAGCTTATTTCATCAGCCAGGAAGCCCCCTAAGCAATTTACATGTCCTTCAGCTGTGACTTTAACACAGTGCTCACTTCCACAAGTTCATTCAGAAGTTGCTGCATCAAATTATAGTAGCCACTGCCACAGGAAGGCTGCTGTCTCTCCTAGCATTCTGGCTCTTTGCAGCTCAGGCATCGCTGGTGGTGATGGACAAGCCCATACCAGTACAGGGATCTTTTTTTTTTCTTCTTCTTTTTTTTTTTTTTCTAGTTTTCCAGAGCTGTCCTCAAAGACTCGTTCTTGTTCAGCGGCAGTTTCAGTATGCAAGGCAGTCATCTAAAGTATGCATCAAATACTATATTGAGGCGTCAGCTGCAGCAAATGCAAAAGTGCCAGTCACACTGCGAGCATTCAGGAAACTACAAATAGCTCTGGAAGTCACATTGGCTCAGGAAACGGAGTCAATTCTGCAACAAATGATCAATAATCAACACCTTTGCCGTATTAATTTCTCCGAGGCAGCCTGTTTCTCTTACAGTGTGCCTACAAGACTGGCATACATTACTGTCAGTGAGTGATGCTGTCCGCTTAGCTGCTCATGTTTAATGAAAGCTTTGTGCCTATATATAAATTCTGTGTTTGAGTGAAACATCTTCCAAATCCTTCACAGCAGTGCTGGAAGAGACCTTTGGCTTGTGTACTGAGAAGCAAACTCACCCTTTCCGCCATGCACGAGCTCTGCAGAATAAAAATGATACTTGAATATAAAAATAGAACAGAAGAGACTATTTAGGTTGGACCAGATGCTCACACTCCTGCCACCTAGGTTGATTTAGCATTAGTGAATTCACTGTAAAAAGAAGTAAGTGTGGGAAAAATACGAAGCGTAGGTCTGATCCTGTTCTTTTTTTCTCCCACGTGTGAACTTGCTTCACACGAGCACCCTCTCCCTAAGTCAATGAAACTCTTCGTGCATGTTTTCTGTCACCGCTGATTACTTTCGAGAGGGTTGTCATGTTGCAGGCACAGAGGGATGAAGAGAAGAATTAAAGCACCAGTCCCCTGTTCTGTCTCCTTCTGCATAAACACTGCTCGAGGAAGGGAACACTGCTGAATGATCCGAGACCTGACTGAGTGTATCCGATAGAGGCTGCACTCCTTTTGAACATCAATGGGAAAAGGTACAAAGAATAAAACGAGAGCTGCACAGGGGAGGTTCCCTCCTCCATCATTTTCCTGAACTGCTGCTCTAAGGACACAGGTGCGTTCACCTAGTAACCCAAGCTCGGCTTCCTCCTGCAGTCAGCCAAATAAGTCCATGGTCCACGAACACTTCAGTGACTGTGCAAACGCACGCAGCTGGTGGAAGCAACGAACCAGAGGAGAGCTTGTGAAGGTAAAAGGAAGCATGGCTCTTACAATCCAGCCTCTAATATTTGCCCTGAGGCTCCCTGCATTCCTGATAATAACCTGATCCAAAGGCCGCCAGATAGAAAGATTCTGCCTATGATCGGCTTTGAGTCAAGCATAGCATTTTTAAACTGAGCCACTTCCCAGTTCTTAAAATTGCAATGTTTACCTCGGTGCTGCAGCTGCACTGTGAAGGACAGCCACTCTCACGGTTGGAGCATTTCCTGAACTAGTTTCTTAAACTTGCAGGGAATAATTTTTATGGGGGACCTCTGGTGAGCTATTCTTCATTGCTGAAATGGCAAAGTTTTCCTTATGCATCCCCACCCTCCATGGATGTTGGATTTGCTATAGATCTGAAGCCCTCCTCTCAGGTAAAATGTGTGACAACAACCCCTCCTTGTGTGTGCCCACCTTCCACGAATAACTGCCTATTGCCACTCAAAAGAACATTCACAGCAAATTTCAGCACCCATCAGGTGTTGATGTGTATCTCCTGCCTGATTACCTAAGCTTCCTTAGGGCATGCAGAGCTGTAGAGGACAATGCCTCCTCCAGTACCTGTATTGCAGTAATTTAAGGAAATCCCCCGAAGGGCAAGAGACACTTTCTGGGGTGAAACAGGGCTACACCTCTGCCTTGCTTGCTTGTAGGCAAAGAATAAGGCACAGAACATCTTCTTGCCATGGCAGACAGGTGGAGAAGCTACAAAGAGCTGTCATGTTACACCCTTGCATGGGGACGGTGACTAAATTGGGGCTACCTCGCTTGAACTTCAAAACCTCTACCAAGCTGTAAGTGGCATGGAGGAATTGTATAGTAGACTCTCTTGCAGCACAGGGGCTGGGGACCATTGAAGGAAGGCTGGTTTGAACAAACAAAAGCAAGTGCTCTTCCCAGTCTGAATGACAGATCTGTCAAACTCCTTCTCAGCAGACGCTGAGCATGCAAAAATTTTAGCTGGATTCAGGAAAAGAAAGAACAAGTGCTTGGAAGAAAGATCCATTATGGGTCACTAAACAGAGCAGCTAAGTGAGGCTCCGAAAATCTCCTGAATCGAAATAGTCTTGAGGTTGGGAGAGTATTGAAGGAGGTGAAAAAGAATCACATATACTTGTTCTGTTTTCATTTCTCCCTACCTGTCACTGTGGGAGAGAGACTCCTGGGCTAAATGAGCCCTGGCCCTGAAAGAGAACCACTGTTCTGACCATCTTCGTGCCGCCATTTCAAGAGAAAGAAAATAACTTCTTGACAACCTGTGGAGAAAAATAAATAGGTTAGCTATTTCTTTTTATTTTTTTTTCTTTTTCTTTTTTTTTTTTCTTTTTTTTTTTTTTTTCCTTCAGTTTTGATCATGTCTTTCAGTTATTTTTTCTGGTTTGGGGCTTTTTTTTTTTTTTTTCCCCTCATATCTGGTTTGTTATGATTCCAGTGGTTCAAGTGGAAGATGGCTCGTGGATTGGCAGCTCTCAGCCCGTTCTTGCGGAGAAAGCCAGTAGATCTCTCCCTGTCTCAGCATCTCTCACAGGTCAGCAGTAGAAACTGAAGAGCAGTCCACAAAAAGTCCACAAAAAGCAACTCAGATGCCAGTTCCCTTGCAGCTTGCTCTTGCCTTCACTGCAGAGCAAACTCAAGGTGAAAGAGGAGAGCAGCTCTAACACCACAGCACCCACACCATCTTACCTTGAAGGTGGGAGACATCTCACACCCGCTAGCTTCTTCTCAAGGGAGTAGGTGAAACATTGGGTTAGCAGAGCTAACAGCAGCCAGTGCAACCACTGTGTAGCTTGGGGCTGTCTTCCAACCTGTTTGCTCTCCCTCAAGTCAGACTAGTCTGAGAGGAGCTAAGATACATGCTGACACTTTGAGTTAGGCGTCCTTTTGGTGAATAATCAGGTCTTGCTCCTTCAGTAGTTGTGTTACAACTGGCCACGTCCCCGGTCAGGCAGTTCTCCACAAAGATTTTTTTTTTCCTTACAAAGAAAAATTTTGGCTGGGATTTTTTAGCCACCTCCGTTTATATTAAAGAGAGAAAAGCTCTTCGCTCATCCCTCATCGCTCTAATCCTTTCCATGCCAGCTTTGCCAAGAGATATTTTCTAGATTCTTCATCTTTACGGCTTCCTTTTCTTTCAGCCATGCTGCACACCCCTGGGTCCCAATCCTGCACTCAGGCTGACAGTGAACTTTCTGTTCCAGGGTCTATGTGTCTGCCTCTCACTCGGGCGATGCCAGCTCCGCTTGGCACTCCAGCAGAGCCCGCGAGCTGAGCCATCGATCATCCTGTCCAACGTCACTCCTTCTCCCTGAAGTTTGCCTGACTGCTCCGCTGCAGACGGAATGCTTGAGGGACACTTTGGATGGTATTTGCACCGTAGTTCAAATGCGGAGTTTTGCTTGGGGAGGCCGGATGAGCAGTGTCGGGGGCTGGTCCTCAGAGAGGATGGATATTTTATCAGCAACAAGGTCAGAAAACAAGGAGAAAATCCTAAATTGTTGTAAATAGATATGACTGCGACTTCTCTCTAAGCAATGCTGAAATGTTTGCAAGTACACAGAGCTACAAATATTTCCTGCTCCACAACCCCACCAAAATGCTAATACTCGGATATTTCTCCACTACGCACTACGCCAATCTGCAGCTTGACCCTGCAGCCTGAGAGGAGGAAGGCTGCAACTCTGTGGCTGTGCCTGCAACCTCCATGACTGTCACGCTGCTCTGTGACCCAAAGCCTCACGGAGACCTCGTCCCTTCCCAGCTGCCCACAGGCTCCACCTCAACCCCCCTCTAGTCACCATTTCCCAGCTAAAGGTTAATTACTCTGGGGGACATTTCCATCCAAGCTGTTGCCCGCAGGTTGCAATCCCCTCATGAGTGCTATTTTTAGACCAGCTCCTTCGTTGCTATTGATCCCAGTCACCCTCTGTTAATTAAATACACACAACACACACAGCATTTGCAACTCATTTATCAATTCCATTCAGCACCTCCATCCCCTGAGATGTAATTTGGAGCCCTCCTTGAATCATGCTATTGATCTTTCCCAGCGACTTTGCTATAGAATTCTCTGTGTTGCAAACTATTTATAGATCCTTCTTCTTCTCCTGCTCTCCCTTGGGGAATCAGAAATGGGCAACGGTAATCAGACTTCTATTTTTAAGAAGGAGTTGATCGAAAGCAGATATTTCCTCTTTTCTCCTTCCCCCTGTTGCCGTTAGCACAAGCGTCTTTCATCAGGTGAGACCTTCCCACTCTGCATGGAGCTTGTAATGATTTTGGTAATGCTCAGGTGACGCGATCCAGGCTTTGCCCTGGAGGATGAAAATTTCGTTTGCTGAATTAACAAAATGAATCCCTCACTCCTCACTGTGTCCAACAGTTTCACGAAGGGCTCTGTGACCTGTTTTGGCTGCTCAGCCTGAGCTGCTCCTTTCAGAGGGCTTCTGTCTTCAGAGACTGACTTCTCAGCATGCAAATTTGATCCATTTTCAAAGCACTGGGTTCCCGTTGCACGCTAAAGGAAAGGTTCCCAAAGCCCTTAAAGAACGTGTAGTTAGGACCGAGACAGAGATGCTTTAAGGGAGGGAGGATAAGTAACAAGCCCAGGTGTCCCAGGATTTCAGAAAGACCTAAAATGGTACTCGAAAGCAGTCAGGAGCAACTCAGCCTTCATTGGCTAAGACTGCAAATCCCAGCTGTAGGGCAGAAGTTACCACCTCGGGGCCTACAGTTACCATGGGCAAAGTGACACCAGAAGGACAGCCTTGTCTTGAAGCATATACAGAAGTGGCTCTAGGCTTCCCCTGGTGGCACCTACTGCTGGAAAGCTGATGGTGACATGGGGGAGAAGAGCTGGGCAGGCTGCCAGGAGGTGCCCTGGCTGGAGGCCTGCTGGGGTGTTTGGGGCTGGGGTGTTCTGGGGCTGTGTGTGTGTAGCTTTGGTGTTTGGGGCTGTGCATATGTGGCTGTGGTGCCTGGGGCTGTGGTGTTTGGGGCTGTGGTATTTGGGGCTGTGCGTGTAGCTGGGGTGTCTGGGGCTGAGGTGTCTGGGGCTGTGTGTCTGATATTTAGGGTTGTAGAGTTTGGGACTGTGCATGTGCAGCTGTGGTGTTTCGGGCTGTGCTGTTTGGGGCTGTGGTGTTTGGGGTTGTGTGATTGTAGCTATGGTGCCTGGGGCTGTCTGTGTGTAGCTGTGGTGTTTGGGGATGTGCATATGTAGCTGTGGTATTTGGGGCTGTGGTATTTGGGACTCTGTGTAGCTGTGGTATTTTGGGGCTGTGGTGTTTGGGGCTTTGTGTGTGTAGCTGTGGTATTTGGGGCTGTGGTGTTTGAGGTTTTGGTATTTGGGGCTGTGTGTGTTATTGCTGTGGTGCCTGGGGCTGTGTTATTTGGGACTGTGGTATTCAGGGCTGTGTGTGTGTGTAGCTGTGGTGCCTGGGGCTGTGGCATTCAGGGCTGTGCGTATTGCTGTGGTGTCTGGCACTGTGCGTGTGTAGCTGCGGTGTTTGGGGCTGTGGTGTTTGGGGCTGTGTGTCTTCGGGGCTGTGTATTACTGCGGTGCCTGAGGCTGTGCGTGTGCAGCTGAGCTATTTGGGGCTGTAAGCGTCTGGGGCTGTGTGTATAGCCGTGGCGGTCGGGGCTGCGGCGTGCCTGTGGGGCTGTGTCCCCACAGCTGCAGCGCCCATAGCCGTGAGGCGCGGAGCACGGCCGGCGTGAGGGGCGGCCCGCCTGTCCCGCCCGTCACCTCCCCACCACCATCGCCACGGCCACCACCGCCCGTCCCCGCTTGTGGCGGCCAAGGCGTGGCTATGCCGGGGGGAGGCGGGCAGCGAACGGCGGCGGGGGAGCCCCGCGGCCTCTCCCTGACAGGGCGGCGCCGACGGGGTTAAGCCGCTCCCCGCGGCGGGCCGGGGCGAGCTCCCGCCTCCCGAGCCGGCGGCGGGGCGGCCACGGACACACACCGGGGCACACTCACACACACACAGACGGGCACGCTCACATTCACACACGCTCACACACACACGCCGAGCACACACTCACACACGCGCGGGCGATGGCAGAGGGGCGCGGGCTTCATTTTCCCCGAGATGATGTCAAGAGCTTGGGAGAAGGAGGAGGAGGAGGAGGAGGACGCTTGCTCTTTTTCTTAACGGCTTTGTTCTAAAACCCATCCTAAATAAACCAGCCCAGGGGGAGCAGCCGCGAAAGTAGCCTTTTTTTTATTATTTTTTTTTCTCCCAAATCTTTTTTTCTTTTTTTTTTTTTTGTGTGTGTGTGTGTGTGTGTCTGCTCCCGGGGGGTGGGAGCAAGGCTCCGTCCCAGCCCGGGCAGGTGCTCCAGCGGCGGCCGCCTCCCCGCCGCCCTCCCGGCCTCTTCTCTCTCTCCCCGCCCGCCCGGGGCGGCTCCGGGGCCGCTCCTCCCGCTCGGCTCGGCTCGGCTCGGCTCGGCTCCTGCGGGGCGCTGGCTCCCCGCCGCCCCCGCCTCCCGCCGGGGATGCTGCCCCCAACTCCCCGCCCGTCGCCTGATACCACCACCACCGCTACCACCGCCGCCGCCGCCGCTTCTTTTTTCGCCTCCCCGGACTCCGCACCGCGGACACCTGCAGCAAGCCGGCTCCCCGCTGCCCGCCTCGCACGGCGGCCGAAGGAATAAAAGCGCCCCCAGCCCGTCCCGAGCCGCCCGGACGGAGATTCACCCCCCCCCCCCCCCCCCCTTTCCTCCTCAAGCAGCCCCCGGAGCCCACCCGCTCCTCGGTCCCTCCATCTCCGAAGAAACTTGGGACGGGGCCGGCCCCAGCCTCCCCGCCGAGCCCTGCCCGGGCTGAGGGGGACCCTCCCCGGGGCAATTTGGCGGAGGGGGGGACCCTGAAGGCACCGCAGGACCCCGTCCCGGCTCCCTCCTTCCTTCCCTCGGCGGGGGCCCCCCCCTAACCCCTGGCCTCGGTGCTGGGGAGGAGCGGGTTGGGGGGGGGGGGGTTGCCCTGGATGGCCCTGCGCACTGGGACGGCTTGGTTTGGGCAGGTCCTGCGCAGAGTTTCCCGGCTCCAAGGCACCTGGTCCCGGCGCTCCAGCAGCCTCCTGTGCCTCTCCTCCGGCCAGGAGCCCGAGCACAAGCTGCCCCCCAGCAGCGGTGGCGGTGGGCGCCGCCGCCTCCCCCGGCAGCTGTCCCCCTGCTGCTGCTGCTGCTGCGGCTGCTGCGGCCTGTCGGATCCCCGGGCGGCCAGGGGGGGACATGGTCCCCTCACTCGCCCCTTGCTGGCGGCCATGAAGAGGCAGAACGTGCGGACCCTGTCCCTCATCATCTGCACGTTCACCTACCTGCTGGTCGGGGCCGCCGTCTTCGATGCGCTGGAGTCCGACAACGAGATGCGGGAGGAGGAGAAACTCAAAGCCGAGGAGATCCGGCTCAAAGGAAAGTACAACATCACCAGCGAGGACTACCGGCAGCTGGAGTTGGTGATCATGCAGTCTGAGCCGCACCGGGCCGGCGTCCAGTGGAAATTCGCCGGCTCCTTCTACTTTGCCATCACGGTCATCACGACCATCGGTGAGTGGCTTCGTTTTGGGGAGGCCCTTTGAGGTCGGGACAAAAGCCCCCCCTCTGGGCTTGGAAGAAAGGGAGAGGGGCAAGGGGGCTGTGGCGTGCAAAGTGTTAAGTGCTGAATGAGTTTTTTGGCTTCCCTCCCGTGTTATGTAATTCGTGGCTCTCCGCGGGCAACTTGTTGGACTCAGAGGTGTCCCGCATCTCTTTCCCCTGGAGACACAGCCTGTTGTCCCCTGGGTGGGACTGGAGAGGAGTGGGGCTGTGCTGGTGGGGGACTGGTGGCTACCAAGTGGCTACCACCATCCTGTGGCTCGGGTAGCGAGGAGGAGGTGGGGAAGGGGCGGGATGGCACCTCTCAGGGGGTTCCCTGCGGGAGGAGCGAGGCCCTGTTGCCACGATTCTCCTGGGAACTGTGTGTGCACCTGCACTTCAGAGACACGGGGAAAACTTGGGCAAACGGCAGCTGGATGAGGACAAAATGAGGAGGGTGTGTGAACGGGCTCAGCCTGGAAGACCCTGTTTGCAGCCGTGGCTGAGGGCAGCCCGGCTTTCCCAAACTTTGTCTTGGCATCGGCAAGGGCTGTGGTGGGGTTCCCACAGCTGCGGTTCTGTCGCTGGGCCTCCCAACGTGTTCCCGAAGTTTTCTTCGCAGCTGGAGCGTCTGATGTGTCAACAGGTCACAGAGTGCATCTCCTCTTTGTGGGCATACAGTCCAGCAGGCAGAACAATGCCCGCTGTCGTGCCGGTGTTGCCTAGCTCCCCGGGCATGCCATTCCCCAGGACAGCAGAGGGACCGTCAGCGGACGCAGCCACAGGCTGTCATTTCATACTTCTCTGCTTCGCTCAGCTCAAACGGAGCATTTCGCATAAAGTTTGCTTCCCTGCCATAAAAATAAATACCACGGTAACTAGAGGCTGCAGTGTGCACGCAAAACTGCTGCAGCTCGGGCTTTGGCTTGGTTAGCAGGTGTGTTCTTCCTTGTTTTGCTTTCAGTAGGGTGGATTTGCTGAGGCTGTTGACTCGTCCTTCTCTCTGCACTTCTAGATGTTCCCCTCTAATATCTGGGGAGATCTGAAAAGACCTCTCTAGCTCGGAGGCTGCTTGACAGTGTGTTGTATCGAACACGAAAGAACTAGCTCTCACGCTAATACATGAAGACTCGATCTTTTTTTTTTTTTTTTTTACCAGTTAGGGCTTGTTACAACCAATTACCACGTTGCCACCTGAAGATAATGGCAGTTTTCAGCAGAGTACGCCGTCCACTGTCCTTTGAGCTGTATTTACTTACATTTGTATTTGACTATGTTATAGCTGGTGTATTAACGTGTTCATTCGAAAGACTATTTGACAGCATGAAGCCTATTTGCCCTTTCAAAGATCAGATTTTAAGTGGCAATCTCCTCTTCTGTTATTATATACATACATAAATAAACATATGTAAGTAGGCTATAGAATATAAAGTAGAATGTAACTTTAGCAGATGACTTAGATTTGCTTCTGTTCATTACGGTGTCCGAACTCTCCTCCTTTGCTTACAGATTCTCTCTTCCTCGATCTGTGTCTTGTCATTTATTTGGGCTTAGTGAATACTAGACTATCGTGCCCTTCTGGTTTACAACAGGGCTTCCACGCACATGCCTGTATACTCACGGTGCCCTATACTCCTGCCTGAGTGGTGGCTGCAATACTTTCTGTGTTCTTAAGCTCGGTTGGTGACAGGTAGAAAAGGCTGTTTTTACAGTATTTTGCTGGTTTGACTGTATTTTACCTGGAAACAAGTACAACTTGCTTGGGAGGCTGTAGCATTTTCTCATGCAAAGAACTGAGATTCATTTAGGATGCTTGGAACCCATCAGCGTGCAGAGGATAGTAGTGTACATTTCTGTAGGCTGAGGTGCTTTGGGATGTCAGAACTGTGTAAATTTAAAGCATGTATAGCAATGGGGAACCACAGAAAGGGAAAGGGATAATAAAGAATGGTGCTGAAGGACATTCTTTGACGATTGTTCATTGGGGAAGCTCTGCTCCAGGAGGATACGTGATCCCTTTAGCAAAAGTTTATTAATAGTTACTATCAGTATCTTGCCAAACTTTTTTTCTGTTTTGTGTATTTCTTCAGTGCTAAAGTAGCTTCAGGATGTTATCTGATCTACGGGTAGTCTGCAAAAGTGAGCATGGATGGTATTTCTTTATTTTTTTATTTATCCTAAAAAAAAAAATTGATTCACAAGAGAAAAGCATGACTTTTTGTCTTAAAGTTCTCAGGAAAATAAGAAAAGATTTCTTCTCTGTTTCTTGCCCTGAACAGTGATCTTAAATGTTCATCTTAATCTTTTTTTTTTTTTTGGTGGTTCTTATTTTTAATCTAACTGTGTGTGTTCTCTCACATACATTTCCTTCTCCCTCTGAAGCCTTCCAGACACACTTTGAGAAGCACATGCCGTGTATGCATTAGTGAGCGTGCTGTAGGCAGTAAGTGCTCTTGTAAAAGTGCCTCTAAATAACCATCTCAGGGTGATTTTTAAAACAGAGTGAATAAAACCCTCTGTCGCCTATTCCAGAGTGGTAAATCAGTCTCCATGAACTTCTCCTTGGAGGAGTGCAAGAGGAATCAGTGGACCACAAAGTCTAGCGATATGCATATGATAGCAGACTAATTTATGTCTAACCTAATTGCTCTCCTTGATATTGCAACGTGCCTGAAGCGATTCCCTCCTCACTGTGCTGCGTGAAACTCCGGCGGCTTTAATTTAATGCGGGAAGGTTCTCATGGGCCATGGACTATGGCCCGTATATGATCGATCTCTTCTTCCTCCGGGCTGTTCATCCTTCGGGCTCTTCATCCTCCAGGCTCTTCATCCTCCCGGCGGGACGTGGTGCTGAAGGGACAGCTCCGGCAGCCTCCACGCCTCCTCCCTGGCCTCCCCAGCGGGCAGCCTCCGCAGAGAGAGGCTTCGTTCTGGTAGGATCCGGGCGCAGAAGGCCAGGTTGGGTTGGCTACAGAAAGCTGAAAGCCTCCCGTGCGAGGTGAAGCACTGAGCGTTGGCCAACTCTCACGTTTCCTCGAACCTTCAGCGTTTCGTGTGGAGTAGAGGGCGGGAGGTTGTTGCTCGCTTGTCAGTCCGACTGCTAGACAAAGCAGCCAGGGCTGATTGAATAAATGGAACAATTTTTATTTATTTATTTATTTATTTATTTATTTATTTATTTATTTATTTATTTTCCACCTGTGGCAATATTTTTTTTTCCTACTCCCCAGGTGCAATGCTGTTTTTTTTTTTTTTTTTTGTCTATTTTTTTGAAACAACTGCAGGTGCTGCATATTTTTATGGCTCTGCTCTTAAAATTCTCCAGCAGAAGGGAGATAACCAAGCTTTCACGAAGTTTGGGTCCTGCTTGAATCCTGTGAAAGTTTTTAGGTGATCAGAACGAACTAATAGGCTGTTCTTGGCTGTTGCCAGTTGCTGAGTTTATTTCGGGATCGTTCTCACTTCAGAGTTAGCTAGTATAATTTCCTATCCATTTACAGTTACACAGCCAAAACGATGACAGAGAGTGATTTAATCCAGTTCTCCATCCAGCTATTTGTCTTTTCTGAGAAACACTGCAGAATATGCCACTGAGTATCAAGAGGCTGGCTACGATGAATGAAAACACCAACTTTTGAAAATAAAAAGTAGCTCCTAGGGTTCCTACTAAGTTTTGGTGCCCTTTTCTACAGGTTTATAGGAGTGGCTAAACTGCTTCTGTGTTAGCAGGTGTCGACACTGTCAAGATGTGTTGTTGGTATGGCTATCGCTCTATCATTTAGGCCTTAAAGGGTGATAGTCATACTTGATTTAACACCACTGAGCTCTAGTAAACACTGAATATTTCTGGAGGCTTGTGTAGAATGTAAAGAACTGAAAGCTGTTTATGTCACCCTAAAATGAACTGAAACAACAAACAGATTGAGGATTTTTATTTATTTATTTTTTTTTCCTGGGAAGTGACTGTAAGGAGAACAAAATTGAAACAGTGTGTGTGCTGTGAATTGCTAGTCTCTTTTTCTAGCTTTTAGGCCTTTCTTTTCAGTCTCAAACCTACTGTAAGCAGTGAATGAAGTATCCTGGTGAACAGAGACAAAAGGTTTTTGGAGAACGTGGTGCAACGTGTGTAATGATGAATGGAGAAAGCACCTACTGACAGCTGTTTGGCTACTGATATCTAAAGATTCAGGAGCTGTTTATATCCAGAGGAGGGGATGGCTTACTTTTGGCAGATGGTGGCCTCACAGCGAATTTGAACCTGTGTTAATGAACTAAGCACGCACATGCTTAAATCCAGATCAGAATAGTTATTTTGTCTCCTTATCCTTTCTCTACATCACTTTACCCTTCTGTAAAATGGGTATAAAATACTTGCCAAGCTGATAGTGTTGCGATGTTTCTAATTTGGGCTAGAAAAAGATACGATGTTAAGTGTGAATTGTTTTGTCAGTGGTGCTCCTTCTTTAAGGCCAGCCTCTTGTGGTTTAAGTCTGCTTTTGGTTTTTGATAGATGGCAATATTTAAAAGCAGTCCATTGAAAAGCTGTGAGTAGGGAATCATGTCAGATGGACAACTTGCAGTGGAAAGAAAGAAAAGAAAGGAAGACAACAAGACATAGAAGGAGAAAGAGAACAAAGAGACCAATATTTTGTTCAGTTAACTGCTGCACTTGTGAGTTGCTGGGACCATGAAGGTCATACCTCATTGAAAACAAACAAACAAACAAACAAAAAAAAACACAAACCAAACCAGAAAATAACCAAGACAGAGTAGATTAAAGCCACTTTATTATTAATAAGCTCAGGTGAAAGTAGAGAGCAAGATTTTCTGGTGATATGAGGGCTTGTAGATCCACAGAAGTAACAGATCTATTCTGATTCACACCACCTGAAGTTTCAGTGGAGATTACTGGATGATCAGAACTTGTAATGTCTGCTTGTGGCATCTCCTGGACAAAGAGGAGGACAGCTTCTGTGAGCCACATGAAGATGAAGTTTATGTAGAGTTTGCTCCCTGAATATTTAACATATTCTGCATTATCTTTTCATACTATATGATTTGTCTTGTGGAGAATTAACAAAACAAAACAAAACAAAAAATAATATCCAAATAGTGCTGTGCTAAGACAGAGGGGACTTGGTATGTCTTCTTTGCTTGCTTGCTCACAGAAACAGTTCCCGAGTTCTTGAAAACTGGTTTTGCAATGATACCTCGCATTCCTGCCAGAGGCACATTAAAAAAAGCTTTTTAAAAATCACTGATAAGCAAGGCAAAAATACAGCTCAGACTGATGCTGAAGTGCAACTTCCCGCTGTATGGCTTACTGGCAGGGCGAATGCAGCACCTAGTAATAGTCTGAAAACAGTTATGGGGAAGCATCGAGAAACCTCTAGCCACTCTGACGGCTGATGGTGTCAGCAGATTTCCTTAGCGTAACCTGGGTTGAGAAATTGGTATTTTTTTTTTTTTTTTTTAAGATTTTGTGTCCTTTCTTTTCTTTCTGACTATTATTCTTCACTTGTTTCTTGAACTGAAGCAAGTGAGATTTAGATTAGGCACTAGCAAACTCTTTCCAGCTGTCAGGGTAGGTGTGTGCTGGAAGAGATTGCCTAAGGAGGCTGTGGTATCTCCATCATTGGAGGGTTTTAAAAGGAGTTTAGACAAACATCTGTCAGGAATGGTTAACTTATAGCTGCTTTTGCCTTTGGGGTGGAAGATGGACTGGCTGACCTCTTGAAGTCTTTATCAGCCGTATGTTCTACAGTTTTCTTTTTCCACATCTCAAACTCTTGTAGTTCCTACACTGGTTGTTTTTTTCTGGAAAAGGAAAAACGGAGATCTTTTACATTTCATTTTCTCCACTATATAGTCTTCGCTTATTGATTATTTTTCTATGCGGTAAAATCGTTTATGTGCCTTTGCAGGTGTCAGCATAGAAACATCTTTGTTTGCACCCTGACAAGGCGGTAAGTTAGAGATGTCAGTGAGTCTTTAGGGATAGAAATTAGCTGAAGAAGGAAATGATCCCCCCTGATTCAGGATGGCAAGCAGAAATTTTCACGGCCAAATTGGGAGGGAGAGGAGGTGTTCCAGATGAAGAATAAGGGAAGAAATTTATCTGCTAGCTTTGGGCTTGAGCCTGCTTCACTAAAAAGAAGTGGAATCCCTTTGCTTTCTCTGGCAGCAGCATCAGAACTATGAGGCTTAATCTATGGGACAACAGATTAATGGAAAGCTTCCCTTTTGCACAACGTGTGTTTTGGGGCAGACCCTGTTGGTCTGGCTCAAAGCAAGGACCAGAATGCTGTCATCTTCTCTTGAATGCAGCCTGAACTGAGGTGCTTAGTTCCTTTGGTGCTGGAGCACATTCCTTCATGAATGCTGAAAATGATGCTCATGGCTTCGAGCTGGAGTTACACAGCACTTTATATTCAGAATGCTGTTCTGACATTAGGTGATTCATCTTCACAACACCTCTGTGTAAAAATTATCCTCAATTTAGAGACAAGAAGATAAAATGACTTTCTGAAGATTCAGGTTGAGAACTATTTCTAATTGCCTAGCAGCTCACTTCTCTCTTTCAGACCACATGGCATTACTTTATAGCCAGATTAAACAGTGAAGATGAACCAAAGGCACAGCTCCATAATGAATTCCAGGTGATATTAGCAAACTCCTGCAGCTCAGGTCTTCTGACGTGCAATAAAAGCAGAACCTGGAGCTTTACTATGTAAAGGAGCATTTACAGTTCTGGATAATTATTTGCCAAAGAGCTTTTAGACTTTTTAGGTACCTTTAGACTTTTTTAGGTACCTGGTTCCTTTGCATTTTTCCTGACAATCCTTGACGGGATTTGGATAACGGCTGCATGAAATATCCCCCTCCCCTGTAACAGATGCTAGCAAGGACACTTGCTGATGATGCAGAACTAATCAGTAAGAGACCTTGCTGCTTCTGAGTTGAACTACAGCTTACTGCGGGCTTGCAACAGATGCTTGCTGCGTGTGGCGGGCATGGTCATCTCCTTTTGGTTTGGGGATGTTTTTGAATAAAGCCATGGACTACTTCAGAAATTTCGTATATGTAGATGCATATGTGCATACGTGGTGTAGTGCAAATTAATTTTAAACTGTTGCCTTCTCTGAATGCATCCATGGGATCCACTGACTTCAAGCTAAAAGGTATGAATAGTGGCCTTCCAACAGGTTACCTACGTCCTACTAGGTGTCTGTGGCTTGACTCCTTCCAGCAAATGTTGATGTTGAAAATGCACCTGTGGCAGTTTCTTTGTTTAAAGTCAGATTAGGGTATCTATGGATTAGGGAGTTTAGGAAAAACAAACAAACAAAAATCAACACGGAAATTAAGGCCTGATCCAAAGTCTGCTGTAAATAATGGAGAGACTATTTGGACTCAGAGTAGATTTGGATCAGGCCATTATATGACATCAGTTCTACAGTGCAGGGAGCTGTATTCTGTAGGAAACCATTTCCCCGCAAATATCTGTAATAACAATTTTCAGATTTTTCTTTTAATAAAGAAGCAAACAGATTTTGTGGAGTGCTGAATTTGACATTTCTACTGATTTTTAGTTTATTTAATTGAAAGTGGAAGGCTCAACCATACACGTCCTGAATACCTTTACCTTAACTTTCAAAAAATAGAAATCTTGAGGAAGAATGTTCATGGATTTTATTGTTTTTATTTGTTTTGATGGTGTTGGTTTTCTTTTTCTTTTTCTTTTTTTAACTTTGTTTTCTTTCATTGCTGCCTGACATTAACAACCTCTTCTGATCCACTGAGACTTTTCATTTTTGCTTTTGTTTTTGTTTCTTTTTGGAAGTGTAATGCCTACTTCTTTACTGTTTCAGGGGGAAAATCTTTCCATTTTTTACTTTTTTTAGGAGTTAACTGACCTTTTTTTAATGTCTGGCCAATTGCTACAAGAGGCTTATGCAGTAGTCAGTTGAGTCAGTTGGTTAAGGGGTTCAGTATCCTTTTTAACTGCTTTCATTACAGAAATGATTCAGGCATGTCAGTGAAAGACATATCTCTATTAAGGACTCGTGTATTTGTTACTCGTTAGGACGCTTAGGAGGGAATAGGCTGTCTTGTCCTTTCAATTCCCTGCACCAGCAAGAAAGAAGAGCTTCAGAGAAAAGCAGGCAAATAGTGGGGTTAAAAGGTATCTGATGGGAAGTTGATTGTCTCCTTGCTCTGCTGTCACACAAGGGGATCGCTCCCTTCGCTAACTGTTTGAGCCATTTCCAACAGGAAAATTTCAGAAAGCTTTAGGACACGGGCTGATGAATGAGACCTACAGCAGCTCTCTAATTGTATAGTGCAAGAGATTAGCTGCAAGCAAGCATTCATAGTCTCCCAATTTAGGGATATTCTTGGTGTGCTGAAGGAAAGGTAGAAATAAAAGGGATCTGCTCCCATGGCAATTGGCACTGTCAGCAGTTCCTGATGTATGCTACCATTAACTCATTACGGAGACATTTGGGTGCAGATGGAATATTTTATTTCTTCCACCACCTTTTCTTTTGATGTCCTGTAGAGAGGATGTCCTGCTCCTATGTTTAAACCACCACGGGCCATTGCTATGGGAACTGTATCAGACATTAACTGTTGTAACACACCTGTGACCACCTGGAGTTTTGAGTTTTCACTTTCCTACATCTCACACCCATCTGGATCTTTTCAGGACCAGACACAGTAGGAGAAGGTGTCAAATACTCCTGTTTCAGAGGTCTAGGCCTCTATTACTTGAACTAATGAGCAGTTGCTGTTAGCTGTTAATAGTCTGGACTATATGGTGAAACAGGTCTGGCTCCACTCAGTGAAAACAGTGTTATTGGAAGCAATAATTTTTAAAAATCTGGAGTTTGATACTTATATTGGCTCTGTTCTGGAAGTGAGGGGGCCTGCAATATGAACTGAGCAGCAGGAAGCACATGGAGCCCTCTCTATAAGCCTCCATGTCCCAGCTATATTGTATAAGGCACTGCATCAGAAATATTTTAAAACTCTTGATGTAATAAAGGTGATTGATTATAATCTTGCACCTCATACCTGCAGAGGCGACTAAAAGTCTCAGCGCTCCTTCACAGTTGTTCTGTTCTTTGTTAATTTTTTGAGGTTTCCAGAGGTAGACCAGGAGTTGTAGAAGAGTACCTTTCATGATAAAGCATCTAGTGTTTTCTGCTGAGGACTAGAAACAGCAGAGGGATGCCTTTTCAGTATTGTTCAGAATTGTTACATGTATGAGGCTGTCAAAAAATCTGAATTGCCTTAAACTCCTAAAGAGAAAAACAGCAAAAATGGAAGTCTGGCAACCACTGTTTGGGGAATGAGAGGCTGTCTGAGCGTTTGAAGGCATTTACACACCATAACTCCCCCATGTCCTCCGTAGAAGCGCCTGATCTGTTGCTGGTTTGCTGCTGGACACCAAACATGACTTATTTTTTCAGTCTTTTCTGCAATATTACTTAGGTGTGTTAGAAATGAGATAAAGCTAATTCTAGTCAACTGATAGTTAAAACAGTGACACTAGATCTCGGTCATTGGAAGCACCTGGAAATCCCAGAGTTTTGACTGAATTCTTCAGTAGACCTTTCAACTGACATATTAAGAATTCAGTGATCTTCTCAAGCTCTCTCCTTCAGAGTTTCTCACCACCTTTGCTGTTTCATGTGGCAATGAATATCCCAAGACGAGGATGTAGATCATGGAATCACAGAATGGTTTGCGTTGGAAAAGATCTTAAAGACCATCTAATTCCACCCCTGCTGCCATGGGCAGGCACATGTCCCACCAGACCAGGTTGCTCAATGCCCCACAGATGATAGCTGTTCAGTCTGTACTGGTGCAGTCGGGTTTTGCATTATTTTCTGGTATTTTTGCCTGACAAACAAATAAATGAGCATCCAGTCTTTTGGCAGCAAAGGCTTAAGCTCATGATTTGCTCTTAAAACACATCCTGCCTAGTAGTAAAAGGCCTGTTATTTAAAGGGCACTTTTCAAAACAATTAGGGCTTTAGTAGCAATGTGTTTGCCTTAATGAGTGCACTCTGCCAGTCAGAGGAAACAACATAAGCTGATACCTACTCATGTAGGCCAACAGAAGCAAATTAGCAGTGTTACAAGTCAGTTCATGAATGTACTGCACATCCAAGTGGTTTGTTTTAACACTTGAGAAGCACTTGATATGATTCAGCATGGCTTTATTTTTGTTTTCTTCCCAAATATCCACCCCCAATTATATTTTCATTTAGAAGCCTTTGTACCAGTCCTATCCTATTAAGCGATAACCTAATCTGTATGGGCTGCATTCGGCTCTGCTTTAACTGTTGGACTGGCACCAGAGATAATTTTCCACAAAGCCTCGCAGTCTTCCTGCATCGCTTCTGCTGCATGAAGCTTGATGTCAGTGCCCTTACAACGTAGGCAGGCCAGCTGCTGGCACTTTGGTATTTGGTGTTGATTTTTTAATCGTGGGTTTGACTGTGGTTTACCTCTATATTGCTGCTTCCAAAGCTAGGAAGATGAGTATGTTCTGGCTTATTTATTTATTTATGTATTTTTATTTCAACATTTTTTTTCTTTCCTCAAGATGAACCACAGTAAAGGCTGGTGATACCGAAGAGGTAGAAGCATGGCATGCGAGCTTGGCTCTGAGTATTTAGCAATAGGTATCACAAGGAAAGTTGCCGGCTCTCGAACATTTGTGGTCCTGATTTGGATGACTAGTTGAAACCTGGCTTGCAGGTCGGGTGCTAAGCAGTTAAAAAATATTTCTGTGATCTCTTTGGAAAGAATCCAGCCTGGGCTTTTCAGATCTGACCAAAGCCACAGCCTGTTCCTGAAGAGCTTGAGTTTGGTACAGTGAATAAGAAAAAGCTATTAAACAGCATCAAGGAAGAGTTAGATTAGCTACAGAGGGAAAATCTTTTTAGCAGTGATACTAGTGAAACACTGAAATACATTGCCTGGGGAGGGTGTGGGCTCTTTTTTGCTAGGTCCTGAAGAACAGGATAGACAAGCATCTGTCAAGAACGACCTATGCATGCTGTCCTACCTTGCGGCAAAGTATGGACTAGTCTCCTCCTGCCTGATTTTCTCTGGTTCTGTACACACACAGGCTGTTTGAAGTTTGTCTCAGATCTTGCTTGGGATCTATGTAAGTTTATCCTGTCCTTTTTTTGCTAAAGGTTCCTGCTTCCCTGGGGGATTATTGGCGCATCCTACAATTTTGTCTCCAGCTGAATATCTGGATAAGAATCAACCTCTCTTCTCTTAGCAGCAACTGCTCAGTCAGCTCTGTCACCAGTTTTTTTATGGCTACTGTTTGAACAGTTCTACCGGTGGCTGTTGCAGGGAAAAGCAAACACACTGCCTATCTCTGAAAAAGGGACAGGAGACAACATGGGGAGTTAATGCTCAGTCAACCTAAATTTGATACTCAGAAAGATATTTGACCAAGCTGGTAAACAATCGGTGTGAAAGTACCTAGGGGATAACAAGGGACAAGCTGGAACCAGCACAGATTTTTCTTGAGTAACTCATGTCAAAGTTATCTGAATTGTTTTTGTTTGTTTCCATGTTTGTTTGTTTTTCAATAGAGTAGCTGGTTTAGCTGATAATGGGAGTGCAGTAGATCTTGACTTTTATTGCATATATGTATATAATAACATTATAATAGCGTTATAATAACATTGAGTTCTCATAAGTACAATAGAAAAACATGGGCTGGACTGAATTAATACAGGGGGGTGCAAGGTCTGGAAGCATACGCACTGTGGACTAGGGGTTGCAGTGTGGCAGCACTTATCCCATGTCTGACAAGAGCACACTCTGCACAGGTGTGGGTAAATAGGGCAGAAAATACAAGCCTGATTGGCCTTTGCTAAATCTGCCACTGGATAATTTCACAACAGGAATAAAAAAAAATCTACAATAATTATTAGTAGTTTTTTGTCAGATTGGATGGCCATAACATGTATGGTCTTACGAGGATCTGTCTTGTGGTTGGTACTATTCAGTTTTCCCATTAATGGCTTGGCTGAGAGAACAGAGAGTACACGTATTAACTGTGAGAGGGGTGGCTAGCACTCGGGAGGGCAGGAGCAGAATACAAAATGACTTTGATGAATTGGAGAAATGGTCTGAAATCAATATGATGAAATTCAATAAAGACAAGTGCAAAGTATTACACTTCAGAAGGAAGAATCAAATGCACCCAGAGAAAAATGATGTGAACTGACTAGATGCATGTACTGCAACCAGAACACGGTGATAAACTGGATCGTATTCTAAATACGGGTCTTTAGTGTGAGATGTTCAAATCAGGCACGTGTTGGATGTGAGTCACAGAAGCAGCTATTCTGTTTTGTTAGAATTGGCATGGCATCAGCTTGAAAATTGGGTCCAATTTTGGGTGCAGAGTTTTGAGAAAGGGACAGAAAAATCAGTGTCAGGAGGGGAAGCAACCAAAATGCTAAGAGAATGGCCTGTCTTCAGTGTGAAATGAATAGAGATTGTTTAGTCTGGAAAATGAAGAGAGGAACAGTAACAGCCTTCAAATATTTATATTGTTGTTGTAAAGAGGACAGTGATAAGTTTCTCCACATATCTTCCCACAGTGTTTGCAGTACAGCATGGCAGATGTAGACTCACTGCCAGCAGTGAAAACAGCTGTCACATCATCTGCAGGGAGCCTCCCACGTGCCAGTGGTCGGATATTTATCTGAAGAGGTTAGTTGTCCAGCAGGCGTGGGCTTGGTATACTTCAGCCTTCCTCTCTGCTGAATAAACTAGGTTACCTGTTGAAGTCCCTCCAAGCCATGTGTTCCTAGGAGTGGGAAGCTGATAACTGCTATACAGGAGCTAGCGATAATTTGAACAACCCCCAAATGACGGACTGAGATCTAAGCATCCTGAAAGAGGTCAGATAGTTGAATGAGGTTCCTTCTAGTCCTCAGCTGCTGGGCTTGTATACTCTATGGGTGTTGCTGAGTACCATGCTAAATGCACAGCAACATTTGGTATCTGGCAGTGGGCTTCATTGCAGTCAGGGCTGAACTTGTCTTTAAGAGAACTGTTTTGCTAGAACATGCATCAAAATGCATCTTGCAGCTCCTGCTCATTTTGTGTTTTGGGTTACAAATTGTCATGTTGAAACAAAGAGGTTTCTCCTCTTTCCCTAGATCCCATGCATACAAACCAGCAATTTCCATAACACAGACAATCATCCAATCTGTTATCTTGGCAGACACCAATGTGTTTCTACTTTGGAGGAAAGAAACCTATCCCATAATACACCTGTGCAATATATGGCGATGGTGATTTCGTTGCTAACCCCCGCAGCAATCAGTTTATGCCCTCAAGCATGGGATTTGATTATCCTTGTCATTATCTTAGCTACAAATGTTATTAGCAGCCATAAAATTGTCCATTAAAGTGAGAGGAATTACTTGCCTGTACCAAGGGGAGAACAGATAATTTACTACACAGATTTTAAGCCCAAATGTACTTTTTTTCCAGAAGAACCCTCTAAGCCTTTGTACAAGCTTCCATTATTTTTGTTTTAAGTATTTCACAACTTGCTTTCCCTTCCATGGGCTTAAGTTTGGGTCTTTATACTGTAATAGTTAGATAGATGCATGCTGTTCTTGAAATAATCCCAGAATCACAACCATATAGTTCATCATGTTCCATAGCTTGGGTGAATTTATCCCTAAACCTGGAAGTGCAGATGCCCAAACGTTGGTTGGGTTCCATAACTTCTAGACTTCAGTATTGGCACAGGCTTCATTTCCACACAAATGATTCTGGAGGTCTGGGACTGGCTTGGCATGCATGGACTGACCGTAACATCACTGGTTGAGTGTAGAATCAATTGATTTGCTTCTGGAAGTGTCATTTTTATAGGTTTTCTTGATATTGCCGTAGTATGTTTTTATGAGAGGAAGAGATGAGATATCACAGGGACCAAGAAAAGGTGCTGTGGCTGAGTGGGTGAGATCCAGTGTCTGAAAATTTTCTTTGTCTTCACCGGGACTAGCTGATTCATTCCCTTCCCACCACCTTGTTAATTCCTGTTCATGTATCAGTTCACCATAAAGCTGCTTTTTTATTCACATGTGGTATTGTGTTCCCACCCCCTTCCATCAACAGGGAGTGGGAGAGACCACCTACGTCTTTCCCAACAGACAAAAATGGTGGGTCCTGACAGACTGGGACAGATTCTGATCACAGTTGCTCTTTGTAAATCCTGTGGAACCAGGTTGTTTCAGTGGAGTTACTAGCTTTAAACAGAGATGAACGTGTTCAGAATCTGGTCTTGAGAGCCTGTATTTTGAAGGAAGTATCCCCTCCTACTCATCCAACAAATTCACACACACACACAATGCAGCGTCAATATTAGCTCCTGTAGCAAATGGAAAATGTTGCAGCAGCCTGAAAAAAAAAAAGAAAATGTTCTCAAACAGGGCTTAAGAAAGTAAATAAACATCATATAACCAACAAAATCAATATAGTTCCTTATTAGCCATTACAGATATCTCTGTCGTTGTCTCCATCACACTACACAGATTTCAGAGCTGTGGAAAATGTATAACCCAGGGGACCTCATTTCAGAACTTAGAGCTGCTATATTAAATGCAGGGTCTTGGGCAGGAGACCTGACAGAGATTGATGTTTGTAACAGGTTTTCCCCTTTCTCCCCTGAAAGAGCATTAACTGAACAAAACAAGTGTAAATATATATCCAAAATGGATACATATTCATGGATGTTTCAGTGTTATTAGAAACAACTCCTCAAAAGCTCTCGTTTCCTGAGTCATCTCCATTGACTTAAAAAATGACTTTTCAAGAACAAATATTAGTTTCAGGACGTCCAAGACGGGGAGAGCCTTTTAGCTTTCTGCATTCTGAAAGCTTTATATTCTTCAGTTGTGCTTCTTCTTGGAGAGTGTCCTAGACAGAGGAATGTCCTTATGCTTTCCAGTCTATGTCTCATCACCTTCTTCTTTTACTCTTCACATCTTCCAACACACCCAGTAATATTCAAGCTATTCTTGCAGGCTTCCCTATCGAATTTGTTCAAGCCAAGCTGCTCTTGGCTGCTGAAGGTGTTCCCTCTTCTCTTTGAGAACTTGATGCCCCTTTTGATCTAGGAAGTAAGAGCAAGGACTGTGGACTAAGCAGGTGGTTAATGATCTTCCCAATCAGAAGAACATGTCATTAACAGTTTCAGTAGAAGTGATGTTAGATTTGAAAGGAAGGAATCATGCTCTTATGACCCAGGACCATTCTTTGGTCGCTTGCCTAATATACATAATATTGGGGGAACATCCTATGTCCTTTGGTGACTTTTGCTTCCATTCACAGTGCAGAGCTCTTTGCCAAGGAGAAGCTGGCACGTTTTCCTGCACAGCACATTGGTAGAGACTTTGAAGAAGAGGAAGAAGCTGAAAACGTCTGTTAGGACAAAATGGACCATTGCTTGGACCATTCATTCAGGTGATTTCCTGAAACAGAAATGTCTGGCTTTGTTGGTCTGCAGTATCCTAGCATTTTAGTTCTGTATACTAGAAAAGGTGTGCTTAGAATCACAGAATGATTTGGGTTGGATGGGACTTTAAAGATCATCTAGTTCCAACCCCCTGCCATGGGCAGGGACACCTCCCACCAGCCCAGGTTGCCCAAAGCCCCATCCAGCCTGGCCTTGAGCACCTCCAGGGATGGGGCATCCACAGCTTCTCTGGGCAGCCTGTGCCAGGGCCTCACCACCCTCTGAGTGAAGAATTTCTTCCTAACCTCTAATCTAAATCTCCCCTCTTTTAGTTTAAAGCCATTACTCCTTGTCCTATCACTGCACTCCCTGACAAAGAGTCCCTCCGAAGTTTTCCTGTAGGCCTGCTTTAGGTACTGAAAGGCTGCTGTAAGATCTCCCCAGAGCTTTCTCTTCTCCAGGCTGAACAACCCCAACTCCCTCAGCCTGTCCTCATAGGAGAGGTGCTCCATGCCCTTGATTATCTTTGTGGCCCTCCTCTGGACTCCCTCTAATACTTCCATGTCTTTATTGTGGTGGGAGCCCCAGAGCTGAAAGCAGGGCTCCAGGTTGGGTCTCACAATAGCAGAGTGGAGAGGGACAATCACCTCCCTCACCCTGCTGGCCACACTGCTTTTGATGCAGCCAGAATATGATTGCCTTTCCAGGCCTCAAGTGCACATTGCCAGCTCACGTGCAGTTTTTATCCACCAGTACCCCCAGGTGCCCCCTCAGGGCTGCTCTCAATCCATTCTCCACCCAGCCTGTGTTTGTGCTTGGGATTGCCCCAACACGTCTTGCAAGGCCTTGCATGTGGCCTTGTTGTTCACCTGGGCCTACCCCTCAAGCCTGTCAAGGTCCCTCTGGATGGCATCCCTTCCCTCCAGCATATCATCGGCAAACTTTAACAAGGATGCACTCAATCCCACTGTCCGTGTTACTGACAAAGGTGTTAAATAGTACAGTTAAATAGTACAGGGTCCCAGTACGGCCCCCTGAGGGACATCACTCATGTGTGAGCATGGTGACTGAGACTGCTGGAGAGCCCACAGGAGCTGCGTTTCACTGTGTTTCTTTTTCTGTTTAGAATGGTAGAATTACCTGAAATTTGAATATACATATATAGGTAGGTAGAAAGACTTTTTTTTTAAATATATAACCTTTTGATGTGACATGCTCCAACCCTTTTACAGGCGTCCGTAGGCCCTTTGGGACGTCCACAGCCTTTCATCTTCAAGGGGAGGCTGAAGGCTTTTGTCTCTCCTCTGGCTTCCCCTTCACCTCCCAACTGCAGTGCTTGGTGTCATCCTTGCTTCTCGGAGTGCCTGCAGCGTGAGGCAGGCTGGGGGTTTACTGTCCCCGTGAGGGAGCCGGGGTTTCCTGTCTCTTTAATGGCGTTCTGCGAGTTTGTGCTCAGAGGGAGACAGAAAGATCAAAGGCTGTGCGGGTGCACTGTGCTTGGTTTTGCTTACACCAATATGAATCGATTGACTTCACTGAGTTATGAGGGATTTACAGCTGGGGGAGAACAGATTCTGACCTAATGGCTCCAAAAGAGGCTTTTCGTGGATGAGCAATGTAATTAGAGCAGGGGAACAGACAGATTTCGTGACTCATCTGTGGGTCTGCAGTCTTTTCTTTGCTTCTACTAGGGTGTTCACTAATGTCACCACACTTTCATTTCACCTGTGGGCTGATCTAATGAAGGATCAACCATTGCTTGAACAGAGATCCCTATTCAGCTGCAAACCGTCCTCCAATCTTCGTGTCACTGTGCAAACTTTATTAACCTCAGTGCACCTTAGAAAGAGCCCCAGCAAGCTCAGAGCTAGGCACTCAGGTAGTTAGGAAAATTTCCAGTTTCATCCTTTTTTGGAGTTAAAAGAAATAAAAAAGTGAGGTGGGGAGCAGGGAGAGTGAATTAATGACTCTGTCCACTTACTAATCCCAAATATCTGTCTTAGCAGGGGGCAAAGTGGTGGAGTACATGTGCCAACATGGACTTGCTCTGTATATACAGCTGAAAGGCAGTACATGGATTTTGAGATCAGAAAAGCCTTTTCTTTAGAGCTGGTTGGAGGCCTGGGGATGAGATGTTTTTGTTAAAAGATACCAGTCCACTGGAACTGCAAAGCATCAGTTTGGGAAACTTCATTGAGGATGTTCCCCATATTTGGGGAGGAGGAAGTAATGGTCAGTGTAAGAGGGACTGGGCATGTGTTTGGAATGAGCAGAGGTTAGTGTAGTCACAAGGCTCTGGCTTATCTCCTCCAAGTGTCTGGAGGTCATGCTGGGTACAAGGGCCCGATGGAGAGGTGGTAGCATTGAGGAGGTGGACGTGGTGCTGCTCTGGCTGACGGTTCTCCTTCAGTCCCAGTGCAGTAGGAATTGGAGTCAGGGGCCTGATGTTGCAGTTTGGCTGGTGACCACAACCATGAAAACACTAGCAGGTGTATGTACGAGCTGAGTAGGCAGCAGCTCCTAACCTGCTGCATGAATGGTCCCACCTCTGCCTCACCCATCTCCTGTTTGAGCAGGGCTTGAGCTGTGGCACCTCTTCACCATCAGAACTGTTGCCGTGGCAAGCAGCAATGGCCTTGCTTTGGTCCGCCAAAGTAACAAGAACCACTAGTTCCAGGTGACAGTAGGGGAACAGTGGTGCGATGGATTTGGGTCCAGCATAGGATGGGAGAGGTGAGAGACACCACACATGGCATCATTGAGGGTTTCTCCAAAAAGACCAGAGGCCATGGATATGGGGAACCCAGACAGAGGTGCCTGTCTTTGTGTGCAACCCTAACTTTTGTGCCTGTGTGTTATCTTCTGAAACCTTTGAGATGCCAGGGTGCATCCACTCCAAAATCA
This sequence comes from Cygnus olor, assembly GCF_009769625.2. Taxonomy (NCBI): domain Eukaryota; kingdom Metazoa; phylum Chordata; class Aves; order Anseriformes; family Anatidae; genus Cygnus; species Cygnus olor. Next base: position 156,073,808 of record NC_049170.1, on the reverse strand, counting down.
CAACCTACTGCAGCTATACCCCTGCTAGCTTTAGCCCTACTAACTGGGGAGCTGCTGGTGCGGTGCTCTGCACAGATTATAGGACCCACCGAGCAAGAAGGTGAGTTGCTGTGTGCTGTCACTTGGCAGTGACAACAGCACCGCTATATCTGCAGTTGGATTTGATGTTTGTTTTCTTCTAATTTGCCACTCACTGAAACTTAGAGCTAGTCATGATGATTGGTCCTGTCCTTGGATTCAAGCCCTGCTGCACCGGGCTCTGTACCAGTGTGAAATTCAGGGTAATTTTGAAAAAGTGTCTAGAAGACCACAGGACTAAAGCTCCATTTTCAAAAGTAGCTTTTGCACTTAGGAGGCTCGTTTTCAAGCCAAGTAAGCTCATACCTGCCAAATACGGGTTTGGAAAACAGGTTGGTTGGGGTGCGAAGTCATTGAGGAACATGTGAAAAATACGCCTTTGAGGACAACTTAAAGAAAGGATACAGGTGCTTGGTAACTCTGAGTCCTCTGGTGATCTGCCTCCTCAGCTACATGCACACAAACTTCCCATGGAGGATTTTTCTATCCTGTTATTCCCAAGGGAGCAAGTCACCACCTGAAGTATTAATGAAAGCTGCAGTTGGTGCTGGTCTGCTTGTATATAGAAGTTAAAACTGCCTTTTTTTTTTTTTTTTTTGCATGCTGACTCATGAGGTGCAAACTGCTGTTGGTATTCACAGGAGTGTGGTGAATACCTGCAAAATATGGGAGTAAGTAATTGCTTAGGGAAATTTTGTCGTTTTGAAACAAGACGTGAATGATGGCAACAAGTAATAGGATGAAAGGAGAAGATACCGTGATAGTAATAACAGTTATGTGGTTTTCCAGGTGTCTTTACTACCAGATATTGAATTTCTTTTGTTCAAGAGGTCAGTGTATAAAGCCAAGTTCTCCTAATAGCTGTCAGTTGTCACCATCACTGCCTAGCTGAAGAGCTTATCCCAGGAAAAATACTGGCCTCATGGGTTAGTTTGGGGACAGCTTTTGTGTCCAAGAGGCTGTGAGGAACAATGCCTGGAGACATTTTTGGAGAAGCCAAAAAATGCTAGTCACAGCTGGCACAAATGGCATTGCAGATGGGGAAGTGGGTGATGAGGTGAGAAATGGGAGCTGGGAAAGATGGAGTGGGGCTGTGTGGTCATGAAAAGCTTGAAGATGCTTTGGGAAAAGGAAAAGCCAGCAGGGAGGGAAGGGTGAAGTTCTTGGGGGTATTGAGGTGCTCCAATTAACACTTGACATTGATTTCCTTTGATGTTTTTTTTGAGATAGGTGAGGATATCCCACCTGAATGCGGTGGCTCGCATGTACAGAGCATCACAGCTTGTGTGAGTGTCATTTAGAACAACTACAGCTTGATTGACCTGCCCTGGGGTGCCAGTGGGGATCAGACTTGGCTGAGGGCTTTCTTTATGCTTTGCTTGGTCATAAGGATCTGGATGCAGGACGCGTTTTCCATTCTGAAAGAGTCTGAAGCTACACATTTGATTTTTTAAGCCTCCAGAGATAAGCACTACCACAACCGTTCCCTGGCTATTTGCACCGCACAGCTAACAGTGTAATATAGTCCGGGACAGCGTAAGAGGTTTATGCTGCTTACAAAGCTGCAATATAAGCAGGGCTGAAGCACGCTAGCACAGCCTTGCCCAAACCCACAGGTTTTGTGTGCTCTCTGCCCTAGGTTTAACATCAGCCCTGTTTAGTAGCACAGCTCTTTTGAATGGCTACCAACAGTTTTCAGCAAACTTTGGGGTTAAGGCACTGGTGAGAGAGTTAAACTGTTCCCACTGTTCTGATCCGTGGAGGTACTTGGCTATGGAAAGTCCTACCTCAGCAGGATTAGACAACATCAGGGTAGAAATGCTAGACATAAAGTTCATGGCACCGAAGCCAGATCATCGATCAATAAATTGCAATCCTAACTCTCCAAGCCTAAATATTGCTTTATGACTTCAGCTGGATTTGTGGACACCTTCCAGTTTGGGGTCTTGAAAACACACCTCCAAGGAGGGAAGCCGCTGTTGCAAGTGTGTGGCACATACCCCGATGCTTCTGTTTTCAGTCTGAAAAGTGGGGGGCAGAGCCCTTCCAACCTCCCCAGAGCTGTTCTCTCCGTTAAACCACACTCAGGGAGTACTAAATGTTTTCTCTGTTATGCGTGTGATTGAGGAGAGCAAAATCACCTCAGGAGAAAAGGAACCGCCAAATCCACTCTCCTGGCCACGTCACAACGTCACACTGAAGAAGAATTTTGATTGTGAGCACAACTCCAGGCTGTCGTGATGCTCCTCTGCCGTCATTGCAACGCCGCGGCAGGAGTGCCGCTTCCACTCCCGATTGTGTATTTTGAGCACGTTTCAGTAGTGCTCTGAGTTAACATTTTTTTTTTCTCTTCCTCTACCGTGCCAGTCATTGCCTTTTCTTCATTTTAGTGATTAATTGCTCTGAATACTCCTGCTCCTGGACTGCGGGAGTACAATTTCTGAGCTGTATTTCATTTGAACTTGCTATGCAAGTACAAGCGAACTTGGGGGAGTGCACACACCCACGTATTGCTAGGTAGAGATGGTTGCCAAAAGGACACCAAGTAAAAGAACAGTTAGTTCTTAAACAAGGGTATAATCTAATAAGCCAAAAAAGAGAAAATTACATATTGGAATCTTCAGTGCCTTCCCCCCTCCCCCCAAGTTTCCAAATTACAGCTAGTACAACCCCTGACTAGAGCAGTGATTTAAATATATATAGGCATCTGTGCTTCTAAGAAAAGGAAGTGTGTCTGTTTGGGGAGCTGTGCGGAATGAGTTGGTGGATCTCAGTCCAACTTCTGGCAGCCAGGTTTTCACATCACTCAAAGCCACCCCCTCGCCCAGCCCCCCTGCCGGGGCTTGTGCCAAGCTCTTCATCTCTTCCCCATACGATGCCACCTGCCTCAGCACCTTCCGCCCAGATGGCGTGTTTCTCATTTTTGGTTGGGGTCCTTCTGGGCTGGCGCTGAGACACGCCGATGGCCTGTCAACCCTACGTGTGCAGCCAGAGGCTCGCAGAAGTGCATCTCTTCTTGCTCTTCCCCCCTGCATGGCCTGTCCTTCACAAGTGGGATGCCAGCTGCCATGGGCTCTCATCCTCCCCCTATCCCCTTGCATTAGACACATTTAGCCAGCCCCATGACCAGTTTTCCCTGGCACGTGGCGTCTTTTCAGCATGCCAGCTGGATGGCACGGTGCTCTCTTGTGTTAGGACCATGGTGCATCCCCCATCATAGGGTGGCTGTGCTGGTCCCATGTGCCAGATGTATCAGGAGCATGGGTGTTGTCTGGGATGTGGAAGGACAACACTTAGCCTTTCCTATACCCTGGCTCTGTTTTTCTACAGGCAAAAGGCTTCAGGACTTGCAGCGAATTTAGCAGCCCAGAATTAGAAGGTTATTTCGTGCTGCCTGGAGGTTACAATTTCCTCCTCAATTCCTAGGTGGAAAATCCATGGCTTGCTGCTGCCCTCCTTCATCTGTTCTTAGGATGTCCACTGCCAGGCCCCTCAATCTGGTCTTGTTTATGTGCTGCCTTCCAAACCTCGCTGTGCGAGTTATTTCTTACAAATCTGTCTCTGTGTCTGGGTGTATTTAGTTGTTTAGTGATCCTTCTGTGCCTCTTGAAAAGCACAACAGCCCTTTCTGATGAAAGCGGCATTCTGCAGGCTGAGTGCTTTTACCTTGACTCGAAAACTTAAAAGGAAATGTTAATTGCTTTAGTGGTGTTATTGTTGAAAAACGCATGCTGGGCAGACTAGCTCAGAAAGATGAGTCCTGGTGCTGATAAGGGAGAGAGCAATCTCTGCAAGTCTGTGAAAAGTCAGTAGTGCCCAGGGCAAATTCAGAAGTGGAATGGAAATACCTCGGTGATTTGCTTTCTTGTTGCTTTTGTCTGGAGATGGCAGAACTGACTGGCATCTCAGGGCTGTGTTAACTTCTGTGCTGCTTTGTCACAGGCTCTGAGCTTCTTCAGCGTGCTGCTTGTGCTGCTTTTTTCTTCTGTGGCGAGTGGCCAGCTGGAATGGAAATGCAAAGGGGAGAGAGAAAAAGAGACTGTTGTGAGAATTGATTAGATACAGGAGTCATGAAGGACATGGGAAAGGTGCGTGCTTGGTTTTATCCTAGATGCAGAGGTGCTGTGGGTGGATCAGAACCATCAAATCCAATGTGCATCCAAGCCTGGGGGATTAGATAGGTCAGAAAAAGGTGACAGCTCTGCAGGAACACAGGACCAGAGCCAGGGCATACGACCCTAGAAATACGAGGGTGTCCCAACTGGTTCCCTTTCTCAGTTCCCATTTGCCATAAGGCCAAATCAACATGGTCTTGTAGATGCTTGTGGTTTGAGATATGGCTGATGTGTCTTCATGTCTCAGGCTTGCTCTTTTTCATGCTCAGGTGCCCTGTTCCAAGTACTGAAACCTCTGCTTTTCTGGCACCTCTGCTGTTGTCTTTTGTTCTGCTTTGTTTTTCTTTTATTTTTGAACTCTTCCAGTTAAACAGTTCCAGTTTTGCATGTGGGCAGAACTGTCCCTCTGTTAACGTCTCAGCACCTAACACACATTTAGGCATGCTTGAGATCACAAATAGAGGTTACTGTGAAGCAAGAGGAGGTAGGGAGTGAACACTTTCTTCTACTCGTGCTGTTAAAGCTGAGCCATTTGATAGAAAAGGATCCAGTGAGGGAGAGTACAAGGGAGGGAGCATGCGATGCTGCTGCATGGTGATCAGATGAGGAGGAAGTCTTTGACCTGGTTTTGGTTCCCTGCACCGATTCTGGATTTTTTATTTGAATAAAACACTGTAACAGTCATCACAGCCCCATTTTCCAAGCTCCTGAGACAAGGTTTTGAATTTTACTTTGTGAACTAGACACATACAGCATGGGCATTGCTGTACCTCTGTTGTGGGTGCCCAGGGACCTTCCTGGTTCTACACTTTAACCTTACTGTGTCTCAGTTTCCTACAAGTGCAATAGGTGTAACAAGTGTCTCCCTCTTCCCCTCCTTGTGCAGTCTATGCTGAAAAAGAATCCTTATCTTATTATGTTTGCACAGTATATAATATAGGTGCTTGCTTGGGGTTTCAAAAGCGCAGCGCAAATCCAATAAACTAATGCATTATTTACATTTTGTATGCACCTGTTACTGTTCTCCAAATTCTTGTTTATTTTTTTATTTTTTTTTTCTTGTACGAATCCGTACTCATTCTCCCCAAAGAGTTTTTAATGGGCTGGCAGAATTAAGGTAGGCAGCCCGTAAAAATCCAGACACTTAGGAAAGAGCGGCAACCTTAATTATCACCTCAAGTTATCGCTGAGCTGTGTTGCTGCTTATTCTACAAGGTGCTCTGAGCTGTGCTGAAGCAGCTGTAATAGCGTAGTTTGTAATAGCGGAGCTGTTTGGTATCGGGTAGATCAGAAATGCCCCATTGCATGCTAAGTGGTGATGGTGGTCTTCTGTATGAGAGCGTGGTGGTAGCTCTCCTATATCAGGGAAATGCCTACTGTCTTACAAACTGGCTCTAAGTCTCATTTAATTAACAGTATTTATATAACTCATAGTACAGCATACTTATAAAGATGGCTGGGAATGGTGGGAATAAAACAGCGCAAAAGTCATCCTAGGGGACAAATGGAAAAGGAAAGAATCTGTGGTTCGCAGAGTGGCAGATAAATTGGCGTGAGCTAAATGTCCTTGTTATTAACATAGCCAGTGCTAAGGGCTCCTTCACTGACAGAGCAGCCCCAAATTCAGCAAGAGGGCTGTAGCACCACTGCGCAGGGTGCAGAAGGCAGAGAATCTCGCAGCACACCTTAGCTCGGGGATTGTGCAGGGGAGCATGGACGTTTGGTTCAAGCACATCACAGATCCAATCCCACTCTTGTAAAAAACAGATAACCTCATGCTCTGCAGGTTTCTAGGCAGTCACATTGTCCCCTACTTGTCTTTTCTTGCTGCACTCACTACCATTGCATTGTTCCGCTTTTTTGACTATATCTAAAGCTATACCTCTCGTTTACTCCCTTTTTGTTTCTTCCCCATGTTATTTCTAGTTCATAGGATTTCTACCCGGGGTCAGATGCCAAAGGGTTATAGAGAAGGCAGCTGTTGTCAGAACTGTGGCTTGTAGGTGAACAATGATGGATAAAATTAAAAAGTGCCAATTAATGCTTTTTTGAACTACTCAATAGCCTGCAAAACTGGTGACTAGCCCGAGACATTCATAATATTCCCAGAAGGACCTGGGCTTCAGGTTTCAGTGGGAACTGACAGTATTTAATCCTTGCACAAGATGATGTTTTTTCTTGTCCCATGGCTTTATTTATGAGTAAAGACCACAGCAGTTTGGTAACAGTGCTGTGGCAGAACGTGGCTGCTTGGGTTCAGAGCCAAGGTTGTGATGGTGGCATTGGTTTGAGAGGGTTTCCCTGGATTTTCAAATCAATCTCTTTTATTGGGATGGTCTTTGTGCTTCTTCGTGCTTGTCATTACTCCAGAGCAAGCATTCAAGAGGTGGGTGAACTAGTCTGGTAGTAAAGATAGTCCTTTGGAACTGGGTGGGACTTGTTTGGGACTTGTTATTGCTCTACTAATGGCGCAGTAGGATAGACAGAGAAGAACAGGTCCAAGGGAGAGGGGAAGAAATGGTGTTATTGGAAACCAGGTGGTGGGAGGCCAGGATTCAGATCCTTTGTGATCCTTTCAGATGCTCCCTGACTCTAATGATGATGCTTTTCAGCCTGAAATTTCATCCTACTCCCAAGAAACGTTGTGTGCCAAAAGTGGTGTATTCCCAAGCAAAGGGCCAGGGGTTGAATTGACACTTTTAATAAAAAAATCCAGAAAATTACTGTATATTCAGTATCTGTCCTAATTGCTGCAAGGGAATCCAGCTGGCCTGTGGACATTAGGTCTCCTGTATGTCTCCCAGGAGAAGCAGCAACTCTCTCTCCAGCACCAAAGTTGAGCACAATCCCAGTACAGTCACTTCTGTTCCTGAGGTGAGTGGGGGCTCCTTGATATGTCCTTACAAACGAGATGGGAATCCCGGAAGTGCACCCCGAGAGCTGCATCCTGAGTGAAACTTAAGGAAGCAGAGAGGAAGAGAGAAGAGCGAACGTCTTGTTCGGCAAGTGACGGGGACGGGTCTGTCCTTGCATCTTTGCTTGATTTTGGTGTTGCAGTTCAGAGACTGGCTGCTGCCCATGCTCTGGAAGAGTTGTTGCTGCTAGGCAGCCCCAGAGGGAAACCTAAATGTCTGCCACGGCATTACAGCTGCTCGAGGAGGTTAGCTTTCTTGGACACTTGTGATCCAGGCAACTGCAAGAGGAGCCTGAGGAAACCCTGCGGTGTTTTAAAAGCTGTGGATGCAGTCACAGCGATCCTGGACATTGGGGGGGGCAACCGATGAGTGCTCCCCCAAACCATTCCCTGGGCTGCCCATGTAGGAATTTCATTACAAAAAACTTCAGGGAGCCCAGCATCGTGCTTCAGCCAATTCAAAGCCATCTAATGCATTTTCCAATATCCTGTGAGCAGGAATAATGTAACTGTAGTGCTTTTCCTTTTATCCCTGACATTCATCACAAAGACGAAAGCAATGGTGCTGTGACTCAGCCAACCTGAACAAGCCTGACACTTCTTCTCTCTGATGGGCTGGGACTGGGCTACGATACAGAGTCATTTACTCTTAGCTGGCTTTCAAGCAATAAGGACTTCAGAAACGTCCCAGGTGAGGTAAGGATGAGGGCACTTAGCAAAAGCCGGTTCTTATCAAACTGACAAAAAACTGTAAGAAGCTGCTTCTTTGTGGTAAAAACCTAAAATCAACACGCAAAAAAAGACGGGGTTGGACAAATGCCTCATTCCAAAGTGTGTTTATCCATGGTGAAGTGCTTCTACAAAAGGCGTCTTGGGACTCCCTGTTTATCCCCCATCAATGACTTCTAGACTGGGTTTGCTCGATTTTCAAGTCAACATTTCTTTTTCCAACGACCAGACGTGTGAACTCAGCGGGGTTCTGGAAATCAAGCAGTGCTGTCTCCCTCCTGACTGCCATCTCCAGCAATATTCTGCAGTCAGCACATGGGAACCAGCTTTATTGGCGGTATGTGAGCCCTTTTAGGAAGCAGTTCATTCCCCACCATAGTGACCCTACAGTGTCAAGAATATAAAAAACCTGTTCCTCTAAACAAAGTAGGAAGAGCTAACTTAGGGATGTGCCACGATGGGAAAAAAGGGTCTGCTCCTTACATTGACACGGTGGTGACTGCAGACTTCCACCTTTTATTCTAAGTTCCCACATTCATACGTAAAGTCACTGGGGTGAAAAGCTGATGCACCCGTACCTGTTGTGTAGTGGGGAGGAAGAAAAGCCCACGTATGCACGTCTTTTCCCTCTTTCTGGAGGGTCATGTGGATTCCCTACTTGTACATCACAGAACCTCTAGGTTGGGGTGTGCTCAGAGAGACCCCCCAAAGGGGAGCATGTAAAGGGGGCATTAGACTTCCACTTGTATCTTTGGGATTTTGGGTGGATGTCTGGGCTGGTTTAGGTCTTGAACAGCGTTATGGGGAGGGCAAGAAGGAGAATTGACTTTTGTGAGCTGTTTCTGATGCAGCTGTGAATCCATCTGGTGCTCCTGGAGGCTCTTGATCCCAATCCCGCTTCCAGGTTTGGTTCAGTTAACTCCTTCCATAAAACCACAGAAAGGCTTAGGTTGGAAGGCACCTCTGATGGTCTTCAGTACACGCCTCCCCTCAAACAGGCCTGGTCCTGGGTTAGGTCAGAGCTTCGTCCTGTTGAGTTTTGATCATCTCCAAGCCAGTGGGAGATTGCACCTCTTCTCTGCTTCTATTCCAGCATTTGCTGGGAGGTGTTTTTTTTTTTTTTTTTCCTAATACCAAACTGGAATTTCTCTCTCTGCAGTTTGTGACCATTGCTTCTCATTTCACGGTGCCCCTCCAGGTGTACGGCTCCCTGTGCCAAATAGAGGGGAATAATCTCTCTTGACCTGCTCGTTATGCTCGTTGTCATGCAACCTGGTATGGTTGGTCCCCATTGCTTCAGGGACACACCACTGAGTCCTGCTCAACTTGTTCTGCACCAGGATGCCCAGAGCTTTTTCTGCAAAGCTGCTTGCTAACTAGTCCTGATTTTCAGGCCCCTCGTGACTGTTTCCAGCATGTGCACTTCTAGGGGCAAGAGCAATAGGGCTGGGAATGCATCTGGATAAATATTAGAAAAAAAAGGGATGGGAGATCTTCAACCTGAGAGCTCTCACTGAGGGTCAGAGCAGAGTTGCTTCCTTTTGTAGCTGGAGCGATGTTTTTTTCCTCTCGTAGTGTAGAGCTGCTAAAAATTTGCGCAGTATCAGTTGTAGCAGTGGTGTTACGATTTGCAAACATGTTATGTTAAGCAGTTAGTGCGAGGCTGCACACTGGAGCCTGCAGTTCCTCGACTGATTTCTGCTGAATCCTCCTAGATGACAGACGATGCTGAGAGACTACGTCTGTATTAAATAAAATCTTTCTTTTTTTTCCAGGAAAGGTCACTTTCCTCGAAAGACATTTCCACTGACGTACAGGCCCAGTGTTTGGCAAGAGCTCCTAATTTTTAGCCTTCTTCATTTTGTATTTCATAATTTCCTTCAATTCTTGCTAGTTTTACTGCCTCAAATAAAGTGTTTACATCCTTCCAGTGTTTACTGACTGCTGTTAAGTCCTCACTATAGATCACTTTTGGTCAAATCGTATGTTTATTTGACTGTTTTAATCTCCCTTTCTTCATCAGTTCTTTCCAATGCTGGCATAATTCCTTATGCCTGTCTTTGGATTTCCTTATCTTGTACAAATATTTATCCTCTCTTTCTGGGCCTGGGAGTACTGTAGAGAAGCAATCAAAGGTGAGCTTTCCCCCCCTTGTGTTTTTTTCATCAGAACATTCACTTCAATTATATTTCATCAGAGATTTTAGTTTTTAATTTTGCCTTCCCTGATGAAGGTGTGAATGCAAGAGTCTGTAAGTACTGCATTGAAGCTGAGACTTCTGAAAACCACATCTATGGCTTAGGTTGAAAAGAAGGAGGAACATCCTAATGGGCTGCCTTCATATTTCCCTCTGCTGGGGAAATACCTTTTCCCAGGCTAAGTGTAACTAACATCAAGGACTGTCACAGCCCGAAGGCAGACTTGTGAGAGGGATGAGGAGAGCAGGGTCATAGGTTCACTTTTCCCATGGAGAGATGGGATGTTTGACAGAGCCCTGGTAGGCTTTGTGGTCAAGCCCTGCTGTGATCTTCACGAAAGCATCACAACTCCTTCCTGCTCCAACCTTGCAGCATTCAAGTGCTGCCTCTGCAATGGGTGCAGATGGGTGCTGGCTGACCAAAGTGGCACGCGCTGAGATTAGTTATTTCAGAAGCCAGTCAAAATGCCTGAGGCTCTGATAGATTGTGCAGGAACTGCTGGAGAACATGGCTGCTGGGAGTGGGTGAAGCAACCTCAGCAAGCATCCCTGCTGGTACTCGCGGTTGTGCCTGGGATGGCTTGGTCAGGGATCCGGCCCTTGTGGGCGTGATCCTCTATGCATAGAATCATAAAATCATTAGGGTTGGAGAAGACCTCCAAGATCTGGTCCAACCGTCCCCCAACCACCAATATTGCCCACTAAACCGTGTCCCTACAACTGGTAGCATCCCAAAGAGACACCACCCAGGGAAGTGGTGGAATCACCGCCCCTGGGGGTGTTCAGGGCAAGGTTGGACGTGGTGCTTAGGGACATGGTTTAGTGGGTGACAGTGGTGGTAGGGTGAGGGTTGGACCATGTGATCTTGGAGGGCTTTTTCCAACCTGTATGATTCTATGAGTCTATGATTATTGGGATTAACGTTTCAGGGCACGATACTCTTTTGCTCAGCCCCTGTCATTCTGTTTGTTCTCAGCTAGCCAACAAACTGCTGTAAAACAGATACCTGCCTTTCCAGACTGAACATCCAGGGGAAGAGGATGCTTATTTTTCAAACGAGAGAGAAAGGGGAGAGACGGCTGCTTCCCCCCCCCCCCCCCCCTCCTGATTTATCAGCACAGAAAGCGAAATGGAAACAGCCCCGTGGGGGGGCGAACTGTGGTTCCCGAGCTCCCCCCAGAGGCGCGCCTGCTCCCCGCCAGGCTCGGCAGGGTTTACAAGCTTTTTTTTCCTTATTTTTAACCACTTTTCTTTTTCTTCTCCCCTCCTTCCTCCCCCCAAGCCGTAGATAAGTGAAGCATTTCTGATCTTCAGCAAAAATGACCCTCCCCCCATTTCCCTTCTTTACGGATGGATTTTGTTTGTTGAATAAGGCTCCCATCACCATCTGCAATGCAAGAGATCTCCAGCCCCCAAGCCCTTGGGAGTACCCTCCCAGACTGATCAGCCAGTCATTAAGCCAGTTATGGTTTCTGAGATAAGATTTAAAAAGAAAAGAAAAGAAAAGAAAATAATAGAAAACCCTCCAAATTTTGTCTTAAAGAATTTAACTGCTGTATTTTTTGGCTTTTGCTTTTTAGGAGATGCTTCAGGTTAAAAGAGATGCACAGATGGATGAGAGTGTGCAAACACTTCTCATTTAGGCTGCCTGTTCCAGTACAAGAGAGGGTACAGAGGCAGAAGGGATGCTTGCACTTAGTCCTTTGAGGGATGTGGTTGCACTTGGGTTTTGCCTCTTGCAGCGTTTGGGCGTCCTCATATTGGATAATCCTATTGACTCTGGGTTCCTGGCCAAACTGAACTCCCACTTTTTGGGAGCTCAGTCTCCTGTCTCTAGGTAACGCTCATTCCTGGCTGAGTCCTTAGGACTTCTGCAGGTCTGGGGGATGTGCTTGATTAAGCTTGTGTTTTTCGTTCCATTTTGCTGGGGAATTTTGGATCCATTCCCTCCTTCCATCCTATACCTCTTCCTTTCCTCCCCACAATGGTGGCTTATGGCGATAAAGAAAAACAAGCCACAAAGAACAGCAGCATCAGGTAGACTGCAGTGTGGGGACCGTGCAGCCAAGCACAGTGGAGATGGAAGATATCAGCATTAAAATGATATTTTGTAGGGTGTCTTTAAATTACATGAGTTTCATGTAAGGGATTGTAGAAGGAGATGCTAATGCTTTGGCAGTACTTATCTCCCAAGCTTGTGTTACAGCGGTCGGTTAACATTAAGGTGACATTTGGATGATCCCATTAGCCTTTCTGAGATGAAGGAGGAGAATGCAGAAATCTTTGCATTGTCAGTGAGGCCTTGGCCAAGTCCCAATGAATAAGTGAAATGAAGGTGAAGTGCATTTGGGGAGTTACGGGGATGTCAATCTGCTTGCAGTGAGTTTGCATGTCAGGTTGGTGGCTTTTTGACCATCCTTTCTCAGCTTGTATTTGTTTTGCCTGGCACTCCAGATACACATTCATTCACCCTTTGAAATTTATTACGTATTCAGCGGGGACATGCACAGACTCTATTGGATTTCTTTTTGGCACTTGGGCTATATTTTTTACAATGGGATCCTTACTTACTAAGGATCATTTGCTGGCATTTCCCTCCTCATTTTATGCTGTTTCACTGTATCTGTCGTGCTTGAGCATAGGCTACAAATCAGCCAGCATGATTCAAGACACTTAACTGCATGTACTGGGCAGGGAGTAGAGTTTGAGGTGGTTTCTCCTTGTCTTGTGAGGAGTTTCTTCACTTGTTAGCAAATATTTTTACTTCACACTTGGTGAAGAGTGGAAGCCAACGGGAAATCTGAGCTCAAACCCTCAGTAATCCTGCCAGTGAAAAACTCCTGGGGGTTCCCATTTTATCTGTTACAGGGCAAGATGTTTTTTGGTAGAGACCACTCCATGTTGTAGGCATCATCCAAGGTAAATCTCTAAGCTGCTGTCAGGAGGTTCTCTTTCTGCAAGAGAGAGGATTAGGTACAGTTTTAGGTGTTATGTTTTTCTAGTCAATGGGATTTATTTAGGATTTTCTTCAATGATGAAGACTGGAGCATGTTCTGCAGTGACTATGTTTGATGTCAGTACAGCTCCCTGAAGGATCTGTACTGTAGGATCACTGCAGCCACTGGTTAACAGAATAATAAGTGGACATCAGAGTGGCTTTGGCACCTGCTACAGTGAAATATCTGCCAGAGCAGGCCAAACCTAACATTTGCTAGTCTGGCATTTCTTGCCAACAAGCCTTCCCTTTTCTCCGTAACCGTGAAACTCGGAGGGGACAGAATTGGAAAGCCTTTGTTTTTCTTCTTTAAAGTATAATTAGTATAATTTCAAAAGTTTTGGTAAATGATAATGAATTAACAGGTTTGAAGGCAGGAATGTGTAAACAAAAATCAAATATCTGGTGCCTAATGTAATACCCTGAATGCTTCTGACCTCTGAATGACATGAGCAATAATGGTGTGCTAGATTAAAGGGACATCAGTACCATGTAAAACCTTTTCAGTATGTGCAGATGTCATTCATAATAAAATTTTGCATTCAAAATGTGCTGTTTGTTAGCTGGTAACTTGTTAAATTTGACCTGCTTACTGACTATGAAATGCCTATAAAATTAAAAAAGCAAACCTCATTGAATGTGTTGGTAAGTAAATACAAATCTTATTACAATCTGGTTAGTAGACATTTAATAAAACTCAGAATCTAAGTAAATGCTGCTTTATTTTTCATTTAGAAGGTTATAAGAGAGCACAAAACATTGTGGAAAATAGACTTTTTTTTGGACATTCTGTGTTTTATCTCAAGTAGGCTTTAATATCGTAAGTCACTAGAAAATGTACACTGATGTATTTATTTTAAATATATAGTCAAATACAGGTTCAAGATGACCAAAGAATTCCACAGAAATGATGCAGAATTAGGTCTCTGTTGATATTTTGTTAAGGTAATGATTTTTCATTTTTACTTTCCAGACAGTGAGATTTCAATAAAAGAAAGTGAAATTGAAGAACAACAATGACATCCACATTCTGATGGAATTGACTCAAATAATCAATTCTCTTGTCTGAATCATTCAACTTTTCATCAACAGATTCATTCCTCTTTTTTTCCCTTGATTTGACTATTCAAGAAGTGCCACTACTTTATCATAATCGTAAGAAACCATTTTTAGTATCAGCAAAGTGATATTTGGTGGGAAGAGGAAACGAAATAGTGAATCCTAGCAAAGACAAACAAAAAGATTTTTTTTCTTCTACTCAAAGTGCTACTAAAGTGTTAGGTGAAAATTATGAGATATTTAAAATTGAAGCAATACTTGCCATTTCTTTTTTCAATTAGGAGCAGCAGTCACAGTCTAACTTCCACCCCACACTCTCGGCATTTCTCATCTCTGGTGCATCGTGGGTCTCCTCTAGAACTACCTCCAAGCTCTCACAACTTGGCAACAGGATGAAGCTCTCCAACTGAAATCCACATAACCCTCATTTAACCCTCATTTGTTGTTCTTTCAGACTTCCATCTGCTGTAATATCTGTTGAATACTGTCTGTTGACAGTTATCCAGTGAGGAGGAGGGTGGATTTGTGTGTATGATGTTCTTAGAAGGATTTGGGTTCCTGCAACACCTGAGAGTGTGGGACTCACTTCTGAACACGAGGAAGGAGGGAATGCCTGAATGCAAATGTGCTACGAGCCAGTCACACACGTGGACCAGTAGTCCCAGAAGTATTTTGTGCTGACATCACGGCTTGAAATATAGAAATGTGCATAATTTGTTGCTGATTTATTGTCTTTATTTCTTGGCATCGTGTGCCTAGGTCAAGTAGTGTCCCAGGCCTTCTGATTGCACCTCATGGAGTCCTCTCCTGGGACTATAGCAGTAGTGAAGGGGCCTGGGAGCTCACTAAAGCTGCTCTGTGATTCAGGAAATGTTCTCCTCCATACAACAAGAGCAGCCTGTACCCACAGCCAAATTAAACTAGTGTTGAAAAGCTGGAATAACGAGGTTCCTCCTGGAAGCCAAGTGAGAAATCAGAGCCACTGATGTAGCCACACTGGTGTTGTCCTGGCTTTATCTTTCTTTCAGGAAGCATTGAGTGGGACAGACAAACTCAAACCTCCATGGGAGTCCTTTTCTACCCCATGGATGGAGATGACCTTTTGAGAAGAGGGAAAAAAGTCTTTTCAAACAAGTGCATATCTATCTTTGAAAGCCTGATGTAATGGGTAAATTTGGGGTAGAGGCTCTGTTTTCTCCTTCTCTCCTTTGTTTTATTGGGTCATTCTGAGTAAGTGGCTTAAATCTGCTTCCTCAGTTTCCTCCTCTAGCTGTAACAGTTCCTACTCATTGCCTTCCTTCCTCAATCCTTGGTGAGGATTATTTAGTTAACATTGGTGCAGATCTGTGGGAGGGAAGAAATACCTCTGAAATTGCTAATTGTTAACCCAAGTGATGAAACGCTGTTGTGCGCAATAATTCATTTTCTGCTGGATGAATTGGCTAGTGGCAAATTAGGTAATGTTCAAAACAATTCACTCCGAGGTCCCGCTTAGCTGGGTTTATCAACCCTTGAATTATTGGCCTAGCATACTGTTACGTATTACACAATGAAGCTATCGAATATGCATCGGCAAAGTCTCTATTAGCAAGACAGGATGGGTGTAATACTGTAAGTTGCAGCCAAGCCCAATTACCACGCAAGAACGCCTCTCATGTTTGGTCGCTGCCAACCATTTCAACTGCACATTAATGGCGTTTACTCCTTTTAAGTGGTTTTGCCATCCTGTCCCCAGCTCCTTTTTCTCTGGCAGTGCTACATGGCTGTAAGCAGTGATGGGCATGTTCAGCGGTTGTTTTGGCTTCGAGGGGGGATTAATTGCTCTTTGAAGATGCTGATCTCCCTCCACTGACTATACAGGGAACCTGTCGTGATGAGATGTGTGAAGTGCATCGTTGCTGAGTCTCTATCATCAAGGTGAAAGGGGGAAATAATGATGAAAATTTGCAGTGAATGGTTGACTCTGGGCAAATTAGACAGTGGCTTTGCCAGCAAAGTGGTCTTGTCACCTGCTTCCCAAGGCCTGGTGATCCCAGGCTGCTGTCCTGCCAAGGGGTGACTTGGGTTTCTCTGGAGCATGGCTGAAGTTGGGGCTTGGCCATGGTTGGCAGCACTCGTTGTTGACCCTACCACCTCCGTCCTTTGGGTAGGGTCGGAGTAGCAAGCCTGCTCTGTACTCATCTCCCCCACCTTTCCTTCCATCCCACATCATTCACTTCTTCAAAGCTCCTGCTGGGCTTCTGAGCAGAGAAACCCACACAGTCAGGTTTGTCCATATCAGCTTTTTCGAACCAATGTTAGATGACCTGTATGATGGGTCTTCCGCTGTCTTAGCCCTCTGGCTGCTGGTACAAAAGAGGGATTAGGAGCACATATGATCCTTCCAGGTATTCTGGAAAGATTTTAAGGATGCTGTCACAGCTACACTCACAGGCAAATAGAGCACTTTGGCTGCTCCAGGCTGTGAAGGTTTAACTGAGCTCTGAGAGAAGGCTTGAGGCTGAATTCAGTCTTTTTCTGATGGAAAACAAGGTCTTCTCTAAAGAAATTATCTTGATGCATGCTTTCCCCACGTGTTGGCTCTGCAAACCCAGGACCAGCTCTGACCCAATCCAGAATGGAGTTTGTGCTGAGAAAGGGGCCATTTTCCCTGCTGGAGTTATCTTCTGCAAGTAAATAACCTATTTCAGGCTCTTTTCAGCTCCAAAAGCACTTGGAGTAATTGAACTCCCATTTTTAATAGCTGTTTTTAATAGCTAGAGACCGTGTTCCTTAGTAGTATAAAGATGACATACTAATTTCAGAGCAGACTGTGGAGATTTGTCAGAGTAAAACCTTGTTGGTTTTACTTCTGAATTTTACTCCTGAATAAATAAATACTCAAACTCTACTGTGTTTTCACTCCCAGGCCAATTCCTCAGCCTCCTTACAAGCAAAGGTACCTAATTTGTCCATCCCTGTAAGGATTGTATTTGGAGATCCTAAAGGACAGATCTTATGTTGGTTACTTGGAATTAATTGCCCTGGATATCTGCATGGTAAACACCTCTTAAAGTGACTTTGAAAAATGCCTTTACCCCTGTGTTCTTGTTGCTAGACTTGGCTAAAATATCCTCGTCAGCCAAGAGTCCATGGCTAGAAGATGGGTGTTGGGGATCTTCCGGAGATGGACAAAGGCTTTACCCCTGAGGCTCAGCAATCCTGTGACATCTTTAGGGAAATGTCCAAAAATGCTTCCATGGAAGGGGATCTTCATGCTGAGTGTCTTTGGCTGACTATTTTTTGCCTGTGCTTTGTGAGCAGGAGAATTTGTTTTGTTTTACAAAACAATATCATGGAATCATGGAGTATCTGGAGTTGGAAGGGACCCAGAAGGACCATTGAGTCCAACAGCTGGGTCCACACAGAACCACCCAAAAATCAGACCATGTGCCTGAGAGAGTTGTCCAAATGCTTCTTGAACTCCATCAGGTTCAGTGCTGTGACCACTGCCCTGGGGAGCCCATTCTAATACCCAACAACCCTCGGTAAAGATCCTTTTCCTGATATCCAGCCTGAACCTCCCCTACATCAGGGGATGGATTACATATGTTACCAGGGCTCAGTATGGTTATATATATATATATATATAAATATATAAAAATATATAAATACAAAATATATAAAAATATATTCTTTTTTCCCCGGGATTTATTTCCTTTTTTTTTTTTTTTTTTAAATTAAGAAAGAAATACCAAAAATCTTTTTAAAAGGTCTGCCTCTTTTGAGCTTTATGGCAAAACCAAGGGTATCAGATGTCTGAATAAAGATCAGAACTGCAGGATACTGGTGTGAATGAAACTTTGGGGGATTTGTCAGGTATTGCTTTTTTGTTGCTTGCTACAGGCAGTTGGTTGCTCAGAAGATATTTTTGCAATCATAAGATGTCTTTGCATGGATTTAACAAGAATTCAGAGAGGTCTTGTGGTATCAGACCATTAGCATACCCCCACACTGCTAGTCCTTTAAAAAGCTTTCTCTCTGTCTTTCCCAGAGATCCTCACTAGTAACATGCCTGAGAATGTTTTCATTCAGATATAACTGACCTGAGACCATCACTAAGGTGTCAGAAGTGTTTAAACTAGAAAAGAGTTATTACAGAATTCAACCTTGAACTACTGGGGGTTACAGGAAAGCAGAACTAGGTATGAATTATGGGAAAGCAGATGCGAGGTGAGAGATAGGCAATATTCTTGGAGGCTTTGTGATTCCAGGAAAGAGGGAAATGTGAAATGGAAGATGAGCCAAAATTAGAGACCCTTTAGCAACCCTAATAAATCTGGGGGGTGCTGATTAGTGCAGGGTTTGAGAGCAGCTTCCCATCTTTTGTGCAGTTGAGGGAGAACTCTTTCTAAATCAGCGCACGCTAACCTGGTTCTCGTCCTGTACCATCATTTACACATGCACAGGAGGTGATGTAAATCACAGAGGAAATCTGTTTCGGCACCGTTTTACCAGCCCTCTGGACAGATGAAAGCGAAAGCAAAAGTCAAGGCAGCTTTGCAGAATTTTGTCCTGTGACTGCAGGATTTCATTACACAGCTCTGGGTCTGAATTCTTTTACATTCCTCTGACATGACAAAATGAAAGGACTCTAAAACAGCTATAGCCTCATCCACAGCAAAACTTGCACCAAATCAAGTGCAGAAATGAATAGACTGGCCTGTGACCGAAGCTTGCAGATGCCTCACCTCCTCTTATGTTAAAATGGCACTGGGAAGGGATTACCTCTCCAGTAGGAGATCAAGGGTCCCACTGGGCTGTAATTCTTCCTGAGGATTTAGACAATGCACTGAGCAGTGCTGTGTGCAGTCAGTCTATGGCTGGAGCTCAGGCTCTCTGTGACCTTGGCGAGGTTAATCCTCATGTGCAAGTGTGAAAACAGAATCCAGTCCATATGTTCAGCCTTGCATGTGGCTCCAGAAGTGGCATGGAGAGGTTCAATATTAGAGTCATATCACTGCCTCCTTGGGTAGATGGAAGCTTGCCAGGACTGGAGGGAAAATGTTAGCTGATATTCTTAAAAGCAAGGACATTCGTGATTTTTCTTTCTCCCACCTAGGTTAGACACCTGGAGAACCTGAGGAATTCTCTCTTCTGTTTTGTTTTGCTTAACAAGGAAAGAGATGGAAAGACTGATTGTGATTTAAATGTCAGGTGACAGAATTATAGCCTTGCCAATGCCTTGGGTGCCCTTTTATTTAAAAGATGCATCTGTGAAAGAATTGGTACCCACAACGAAGCCAAGGTTTCGGATAGTAAAATGGAAGTGACTCTAACCAACCGGTAAACACAAAGCACAAGCACGCCTGAATCTGCCTCGGAAACTTCACCTTCTCTCCAAACTGAAGGATAGGGGTGACGGATTTTCGTAGTCCTCTGATTTAAATACCAAATTGTTCTGCAAAGCTTGTAAGCCATGGGATGCACCTGGGAGATGAAGGGATGGGAAGATTCAGGAATAGTTTACGGTGAGAACGATGGTGGTTTCTCAAGGGCTGGTTACTCATTTGGTTCTGCTGGGTAATCTCTTGGGGCTGATCAGTGTCCGTTTCTGGGCTCCTGAGTACAAGAGAGACGTGGAGATGCTGGAGAGAGCCCAGTGAAACCTATGAAGATGATGAAGGGACTGGAGCATCTCCTCTGTGAGGAAAAGCTGAGAGACCTGGGGCTTTTTAACCTGGAGAAGAGAAGGCTCAGGGGGATTTTATCAAGGTATATCAGCACCTGAAGGAAGGGTGCAAAGAGGACACAGCTCTGTTCGGTGGTGCCCAGTTCCAGGACAGGAGGCAATGGGCACAAATTGAGACATGAGGTTCTGCATGAACATCAGGAAACACTTCTGTGTGCTGACTGAGCGCTGGCACAGGTTGCTCTGGGAGGTTCTGGAGTCTCCCTTCTTGGAAATATTCAGCAGTTGTATGGACACGGTCCTGGGCAAGCTGCTGTAGGTATGTAGGCTGAGCAGGGGGGTTGGACCAGATGACTCCTAGTGTTCCCTTCCAAGCTCAACCATTTTGTGAGCCTGTGATTCTTTTAAAACTAATGCATCAATTTACTGAAAGCTGTGGCTTACCTGGGTTCATTTCTGAAATGTGAGTGGTGTCTTAAACCATTCAGCCTGCGTGCTAGTTAAGAGCCACAGCCTGTCCTGTCCTTTTTTGGGTTAGAGTTGAACCACATCAAAACAAAGATATTGGCTATTCCAGAGTGGTAAGAAGAGCATATTTCACACCACCAGCCCTTGCAAAGGAAGACATCAGCAGCCTCAGAGAAGGAAATGCAACCTTCCAACCATGGCTATACAACCACACCAATATGCTTGTAAGACAAATATTTAGTAGAGGTTATCTGAGTTTCTAGAGGTCCTCTTGAAAACGTGAACCAAATTATGTGACAAGGATGTGTGGGCTGGTGTTGGTGTAGTAGCTCTGGGAAGTGAAATTTCACTGCGCTTTGCTCCCATGTATTTGCTTTGACAGAGGGAGTTTCTTGCAATAAGGGAACCTGGCAGCACCACAGGTTTGGGTACTGGCAGTGTCCTTAGCCAGGGGGTGAAGCTGCAAACTCTCAACCTCCATCCCAAGTGGGCTGGCTGGGAGCTTTGCAGCGTACCCAAAATAGCATCACGATTTCTGACTCACCTCATGTGCCACTGAAACGCCACGCAACGTTGCGGGTGACCCAGCAGGGGTTAAATAATATCCGCAAGCCCACTGATGTCGCACGGAGAGCTCTGAACTTCTGGCACCATGTAGTGTGGCGGAAAAATAGGAAATGAGTTTTGATGGGAGGAAGGGTAACAGTAAAGGCAAAAATCCTGTCTAGATCAAGAGGTTAATACAGGCCAGGCCAGCGAAGCGTTGCTGATAGAGGTGCAGATAGGCCATGAAAAATTCACAGGCTAACATCTCGAGCCCGTGTCAGGCTGCAAAACATTGACCTCAATCCCCTGAGCCCGTGATGTCATTGCCAGGCAGTAGATGCTGAGCCTGCTCTCCCTGCAGCGTTGCTCTAAGACCTGCCGCTCTCCGTGTCTCATTCACTGTCACCCCGAATGCAGCAGGATGTCTGATCTGTTTTCCTTGAAAATGCAGAGCCAAGGCCTCGCTAGAGGGTAGGCAGGATGGAGTGGGTTAACTGGAATCTGTGCTGGACCCACTGCACATGGGCAGTTTGACCACCACCATCTTTACTGGAAACAGCAAGACCACATCTAATCCTAAGGGTCCTAAATACCTCCTGTTCCTTGTCACGCAGGGGTCTCTTTGGCACAGCAGTGGCATTGTAGCTTCATTATTGCATCATTTCTTTTTCGTCACTGATGTGTTTTTTTTTTCTTCTTTATAAATTTGCCAGTCCTGCTTCCCTCTATCTGAAGGAAAGTTCTATCTGAAGGAAGGCAAGACTCACCAGCTCTGCTCGACCAGACGAATACTAACTAACCTAAAGTGTTCAAAAGTTGTTCTGAGGATAGAGATCTAAAATCTTGTACCTCATTATAAGCCATGGGTGACCTGGTTGATGAAAAAACTGGGAAATCCCCCACCATCTCAGTCCCACCATCTCAGCCTTCACATAGAGGTACCCTGTCCTCTGGGAGTTGGAGGACCAGGCTAAAAATTAGCTGTGTCCTCCTGTGAGTTGTGATTCTGACTTGCCATGAGGGTTGTGTAAGCACTCTCCTCCCTGTCCAGAGCTGATAGCTAACTGTCTCGCTGGTGTCAGAAGGTCTGATTGCCCTGTGTTTATGAAATGTTGGAAATCCTCCAGTGAAGGGCTGAGTGCTATTTCACTTTTATAACAACCCACCCTCTTGCATGAGCGGTCACCCCAGCGACAATGGCATGTCACTCATTTTAAGCCTAATCTGATTTAAACTTGCTTATAGAAAAGCAGAGAGAGAGATGGGGAGAGTTGGCTCCATACAAACCTACTTAGATTTCCCATTTAAAGATTTCCTGATAAAAAATGTCTCAGGAGGGTTTTCAGAGGTTGGTCCCTAGGGAGGAGCTCTTTATTCTCCCCGTAAATATTCTCCCCATATTCTCTCCAGACCACCTCTACCTGATAATTTTTAGTCTCTAGCTGGTGCGCAAGGCACTAGCACTGGAGTTTTTGGCCATAATTCTTGGCAGAGGAGTAAATGGATGCAAAGGATACAGCCCAAGCTAGCTGGGGTCTTCTTAGCAGTCTCCAGCCCTGGTAGTGATCAGGCATCTGTTTGTCTTGTGAAAGCTGGAGTATCTACTTGCAGAGTACACCAACCAGATAGATGTGAGAGATCCAGCTAAAAAAAGTCTCCTAACACATGCTAGTTGGGTTTCGGCTAATAAAAACATAGATTGCATGGCTTCCATCAAACTGTGTGACTGCAGACCTCAAAGATTTTACTGCTTGAAGTCAGGGGAAAACTTGGGTACATAAAGCAGTAGTAAATCAGAGCCTGAAAGATTTTTGGATTTAGCGGGGCAGCGGACAGCATGGAAACAAGCCCAAGCATTTCCCCTTCTCCCATATCACTTTTCCCCCCATCTCCTTTCAGCTTTTGTGCCTTGCCATCAGGAAGTACTGAGGGAAGCTGCACAACATCACTTTTTCTAAGATAAAGTCACCAACTGATTTCTTTTTCCCGTTCTGTGCACATAAAACTTGCTAGGACTATAAATTGATGGTTGTAATATGCTCCCCAATTTATTGGTGAATTCCTGTATTAAAACGAATGTGAGGTACAGTATTGCTACTGCTGACTTGTAGTTTAGTAGCAAGGCTGCCAGAAACCATAGGTCTTTTTTCATTGAGGTGGGGACCCCTCCTTCAGGCCTCATTCATGCGAAGGTGATTGGGCTTCTCATAAAG
Organism: Cygnus olor; assembly: GCF_009769625.2. Taxonomy (NCBI): domain Eukaryota; kingdom Metazoa; phylum Chordata; class Aves; order Anseriformes; family Anatidae; genus Cygnus; species Cygnus olor. The sequence continues at coordinate 156,050,823 of NC_049170.1, read as the reverse complement.
CTTTGTGGGCTTCCAAGTGATGCATCATTTCAGATTCATTTCCTGCTTGGGTTAATAAACAGTTCATTCATATCCTTCTTCCTAGTTACAAGCTAGTTGCAGTGACTCTAAATACTAGACTGTCAAGGTGAAAGTGAGGTGCTCCGTTCTTATGGAATAATGTCTTTCAGCACAGTATGCAAGCACTTGGCTGGAGCTTAAAGTTAGGAAAGTCCCTATGGATATGATGCAGTAACCTTCTGGACCTGAGTTTCTTACTGGCTCTGCTGGAAATGTGCTCTGTTTGTGGACCATATGTACCTTTCCTGCTTGTTACCCTTGATAAAAACTCAGTTGAGGATCTTCATCATTCTGCCTAAAATTAAACCTGTAATGCCATAGGGGGTCCGGATGGGCAGGACATCTTGCTGTATTGGTTCTGCTGGGCACACAAGAGCACATCCAGTTTGGTGAAGCCTGTTATGAAGGAGGTGGGCCAACACCTTTGCCCAGAAGCCCTAGTTGATGGATACCTTTATTCCTCCACACCCACTGGTGACAGCACTGGTATCAGCTTGGGAAAGTGTTTGGCGCTGCCTGGGAGCTGTGGCAGGACAGGTGGATGAGCTCTTTATAGAAAACCACAGTGAAAAAGTCTGGCTCCTGGTCCCCAAGGCTGGGGAGAGCCCCAGAAAGGTGCTGGTGGCTTGTTTCTTGGCTGATCAAGGTGGGGGTGCTCTCCAGGACGAGTTCAGTCCCACTCTGATGTCCAGTTGGAGGGAGAGAAGTGTTTAGTTCCTCATTATCATGCCCCTTTTGCTCCCATTTAAAATAAAATCCAGTTGGGTGTTTCACGGTGGCTCTTGTTGCCCTGTCAGGCTAGGACACAAGACCAACCTTGCTTGCTTGATCTCTCCTGCTGAGGGCACAAGGCTGCTGATCAGAGACACCCTGACTGCTGTTCCTGGCTTTGCTAAAGCCTTTTTTAAAAATAAGTTTCCCCATTTTAGCGCTTCAATCTCCTTCCTCTTACTCATTTCAATGCTGTTGTGTTACTGAGAGGTTGAGGAACATCTAACGACTCCCACCCTGCTCTCAGCTGAAGCTCCTAACCCCCCTGGTGAATCAAGCATGTGATTTATAGAAGGGTGTACTGCAGGGCACAGAGATAAGACACCAGTAATCCAACTGGGAGTGCAGGTAGGGAAATCACTAGACATGCTCTTACGTTGTACTCTACAATACACAGTGCATGTGTGTGCGTAAAGGAAATGTTTAGTTCTAACTCCATTTCATGTTTCTTCTCTTGAGGAATACTGATGTCCTATCTTTATTCCTCACTTGTTATTTGTAAGGAGTTATCAAGTTTAAGTGCTGTCTTTGTGGAGTGAGTTTCTCTAGCTGAATAATAGGTAACGACAGACATGGAGAAGGCTGAGGTACTCAGCAACTTCTTTGCCTCCATCTGCACTGGTAGACAAGCTTCCCAAGTCTTTAATTTCCCTGAACCCGTAGATGGAGGCTGGGGGAGCAAAGTCCCACCCGCTGTAAGTGAAGAGCAGGTTCAACACCATCTGATGAATCTAAACAGGTACAGGTCTATGGGGCCTGATGACGAGAATCCAGAGTCCTGAGGGAACTGGCTGATGGAGTTGCCAAGCCTCTCTCCATCATAGCTGAAAAGCCCTGGCAGTTGGGCGATGTCCCTGGTGAGTGGAAAAATGGAAACATCATGCCCCTACCCTTCAACAATTAAAACAAAGAATTGAACAAAGAGCACTACTCTTCAACAATTAAAACAATTAGGAGACATTTCTTCTCACAAAGAGCGGTCAGGCATTGGGACGGGTTGCCCAGGGAAGTGGTGGAGTCACCGTCCCTGGGGGTGTTCAAGGCAAGGTTGGACGTGGTGCTTAGGGACATGGTTCAGTGGGTGACATTGGTGGTAGGGGGGTGGTTGGACAAGATGATCACAAAGGTCTTTTCCAACCTTAATTTTTCTATGATTCTATGATTCTAATCGTGGACAATAAACTGACTGCGGAGAAGTTCAGTTACTTGTTTGCATCAGTCTTCACTCCAAAGCTGTGTTCATGTTGAATTGGGAAGGGTTCGGGTGGCAGAGTGAGAAGAGATGTGTGGGAGGGAATCCCTTTCCTCTCCTGGATTTAAATTTCTGAGTACCACCAAACTATTCCCACAAGCAAAGCTCTGTGCCTGTAAGCCATAGGATTTCTGACGTAAAGTCTCCCTTTAAGGGCATCATATTAAAGCAACTAAAAGACAGTCCTGACCCTTGGGTAGCAGGTAATCCAGGGTCCCATTTCGTAGCATTTTTCCTTCTTTGCTCATGCTTTGCCCACAGAAGAAGTAGTGAGGAGAAGCAATACAAAGCAAAGTCAAGATGGTAGTGGAAAAAATGGAGATTGTCAGGCTCCGGTCACGTCAGGAGCACATCATGGGCACATCTCTGTTGTACCCTGCTGAAGTTGGCTGGGCACAAGGTCTTCTTCCTAAGGAGCAGCTCCCAAAAGAGAGGTCTTGATAAAGGTAGTCAGGAAAATCTAGATGTCTTGAAAGAGCTTTATATTGGAGGTTCATAGCCATGCTGTTTATCACCATAAGCATCTGAAGGAATGGAAGAACTGTGCAATTAAAATGCAGTTTTGTTGTTTTGTGACTGAGCACTTGAGGTCATTTAACTTTGTTCAGTTCACTTCATTCTCTTCGTAAGTATACTGAGAGCCCCAAAAGATGTGTGAAAGCATCTTCCGGTCTCCAAAGTACAGTAATATTCAATGTTTTATCAATGGTGAACCATTTTATCATTGATCAATGATTTTCCAGTGCAGTGTGTGACTTCTCTTATAGATGAGTTATAAAAGATCATGGACATGGAGTACCAACCAGGAACTGACCATTAAAAGTGAACAGTCAATGAAAATTGTTTGCAAATAGCTTAAAATCTATTTGCCAAGTGCTTATAAACAATCAATACATTTAAAGAAAATCAGGATGGTTCCCAAACATTCTGCTAACCAAAATGGGGCTTTATTCATAATAAATACTATTTATGATGAATAATTTGACTAGGGAGGACTGGAGAGATGCCAATGTATCCATCTATTTAATAGGAACTATGGGTGATCCAAAGAATTATAGACTTCTCAGTCTTATTCCAGCTGCTGTAAGAATAACTGAGAAATTAATTTAAAAACAGGCAATAAAACACCAGGGTAAGTGTAAGTTAAAAGCAACAAAACTCCATGGGTTTTAAGGGTAAAATTCTGCATGCTTTCGTTCATGTTTTCTAGAGTAGAGGAAACAATTGTTCCTTTTGCTGGCTTTTCTGTATTGACTAAGATTGTGAACAAACAGGGGTGAGGACTTCCCCTTGGTGTACACCGAGCTTAGCACGAAGCCACCTAATCTTTGCTGATGTCTTTGAACACTGCAGCACTTGAATACAGATAGTAAGTTGTGTCTCTAACGTTAATAACCCCTCAATTTCTTTAGAAAGATTAACAGCACAGCAGATAACGGAGGACTGGTAAATACAGTTAATTTAGATTTTCAAGATGTTTTTGAAAAAGCGCCGCGCAAGAAGCTATTAATGGGATTCGGTGAGTGTAGAGGGAGAAGGGAGGCAGAGGCATAGCTTCAGCTGTGTTTGAGAGATGGAAAGAGGAGGGTTAAGAGTTCAATTCTCAGCATGGGAAGAGGTTAATAACAAGGTCCGCCCCGAATCAAGTTAGTGAAGACTACTGAGGAATAAAAGCAACTCTGTAAAGGCCTAATAAACCTCAAAAACTGCCAGCGTGAATTTCAATATAGCTAAGCACAAGGTGATGCTGCTCAAAAGGACTGATTTAAATGCTTTGTACACAGTGATGGTTTCTGTGCTCATTTTAACCCTCCAGACCTCAGGGCATCATCGTCAACAGCTGAAAGAAGGGATTTGCTCGGGACGCACTGGGGACTGGCAGCAGTGAAAGGACCACTCGGCTGAGTTAAGGAACGGGTGGAGGAAACTGTGGCTAATAATAATGATGTGGCTAATAATAATCTGATGAACCAGTGCTTCATCTTTCCCACCTGCTGTATTCAGTCCTGGTCGCCCTTTTGTTGAGAAGGGGAATGATAGCACAAATAGGGGGGAAAAAAAGAGAGTGATGAGCAGCATGTGGTTCTTCTGAATGGTAGAGAAGGGAAAGCGATGGGGTTTAATCCGTATGGAAAGAAGATGAATGAGTTAAGATTGACGTATTTAACAGGGTTAATACTCCCAGGGAACAGCTCACCTGCCACTCCCCTGTGCTGCTTTTTGTCTTTTAATCCTTTTCATGAAGCAGTGAGTACAGAGAAGTACAAAGAAAGTTAAAGGCAGTTGGTTTTGGAGGGGAGAAGTGTTCAGAGGCTACATGGCAGCAGGTTTCAGTTTGTGGGCTTGGGTGGGGACAGCATTTCTTAGAGGTAGCTGCATATTTTTGTAATGTATGCTTATATATATAAGAATACAGGAATCTATATGTATTTTAGGGAAGGATCTAGTATTGTTAAAGGAAAGAAAATTTCATGGGCTGTAAATACTCAAGACGTGAACTGATGTAGAGCTGGGAATGGGAAGGGATGTCATTCTCAAAATGTCACCTTGTTCATGAGAGCTGCTATATGCAAAATCCCTTGTGCCCGGCAGCCATCGCAGCATGGGTTGCCTCCTTCCAAAGGGCAAATGGCTCAGATTTTGAGGGCTGTTTTGGGCGCTAGTTCAGGCTCTCTAGAAGTTGCATGGACCCAATGTGTGATGTCTTGGATCAACCTGAAATTAATTGGGCAGGGGCTGGGGGGGTTGCCTGTGTATGACTGCAGCTGGGAGAGACCCAGCAGCCCTGATTCAGGCTCAGGCTCGGTTTTTGAGCTCGTTTGAACCCCCGTAATGAAACATGGGCAGCTTGGTTCAACCCAGCACTTGGGCACCAAAGCACCAGCTCAATTTTCCTGAAGAGGTGCAAAGTGAAACCCATCCCAAACTGAAGAGTGCTTTGAGAAACTGCCAGTGACCTGACGCTCCCGTGTGTGCTGGTGTTTCCTGGCACAGGCTGGGACACTGCCACTGTGCACACACACGCTGGCACGGGAGGGACACCGATCTATAGGCAGCTGCAGGATGCTTGCTGATGGGGAGCACTGATCCTGTGAGCGAGCCATCGGCACCCTGTGTCAGAGATAGGGACGGATTGCTTGGGGAAATGAGCATGCCTTGTCATTACTTTTCTTTTTTCTGAAGCCACTTGATGTGCATGTTAAGATGTGACCACCAGAGGTATCTGATACATCTGTTTTGTCCGTAGCTGTTTGCTGCTTCAGCATTAGCAAACTGGGCTTCTTCAGCTGCTGCTCAGAGGTCATCTGATCTCCTCCTGCCTCACCTCCGTTCCCTGCAGTGCTGCTGCTGTTGCTGTTAGCTGAAAAGGTAGCAAACAGGGCAAGGAAGGAGGAAGGGCCCCTTGTGCAAAGGATGCTCTAGTCTGTTGCTAAACAAACGCTTAGCACACTGATGAAATGTGACACAGGGATCACATCTTCCCTTTGCTCATGAAGGCAGGGAAGTGCCACATCCTTTAGTTGTCACCGGAGAGCACAGAAAATGCCTTGGCTGTACCAGGAAGAAATTCAATGCCAGCAACTGACTCTGGCATCCCTGCATCCCAGCCCTGGGTGTAAAGCTTGACCTTCCCTTCATTGAGGCTGCCTTCTCCCCTCCTGCCTGTCTGTTGCAGTTCATTGCATCGTGTTCAGCGTCAGCACCCACGTGTGCTATGGGCAGGGCAGGTCTTTCAGGGGTGAGCTGTGGGGAATAACCCTTGCTTCAGGGCTGCTATGCCAATTGATAAAAACAACGATCCAGAAACAGTAATCCTTAATCATGGGTAATTTCTGAAATGAATCAAGCATAATCTTTTCTTTCCAACAAATAATTTTGTTAGTGCTAAACTTTAGTAATAATAAGGACTTTCTAATGTCCCTACAATATGTTTTAGAAGGCATTGGTTTCTCCTTTTAATAAATCCCCTTTGGATATGTTCCGCTTAATCTGAAAACCTTAGAAAAAAGAAAGGTCTGGGTCAAAACCAGTCACTGCTGTTCAACCTTAATCACATCAAGATGGTTTTCATCTGCAGATTTAATGCACGTGTGTGGATGGGTGGCTCAGACCCTTCCTTAGGCATGCACTGACTTCGTAGTCCTTAATGGCCATGTCAGCGATCCACAGATAGCAGGTCATCAGGAGATGGGGCATTTTGATCCTGCACCTTTCAATCCATGTTGCTTTGCCTTCAGGGGGTTTCTGGGGCAGCCGCAGGAACTCGCCAAGAAGTAGTGATTTTATAACCGTCAGAGAGCATCCTAAGGAACACCTTGGGCAGTGACATTCGTCATACCCCTGGCCTTTGAACAGGCCTGAAAACCAACTCGAAACTGCAGAATGTTAAAGAGAATCAGAAAGCCAGGGAAGGTATTGAACCACATTGCCCTGCAATTGTATTTGTTAATTGGGAATAAAGCTGCTTTGGGGCCACTGAAGCCTGTGCATTGCCTGTCCTGGAGGCGGTGTGTGGAGCTGGTGGAGGGAGGGATGCCAGGAGGCATCTGGCTGGTGGTGTCTGCCTGGAAGTGCTTGGACTCTGAGAGGGGACATGTACTGTGCTGGGGTGGAGGGACACGGGCAGTCACACTCGTGCAACACGTGCAAATGCCCTCACTGTCAGGAACGCAGTGCTTTTGGCTAGTACTATCCGTCCTTACTGCCCTATTCTTTCCTCCTGCCAGTCCAGCTGGAAAAAGCACAGACTGTTTCCTTAGAACTCTGACGAGGAAAGACTAAGAGAGGAGAGTTTAATGGATGTCATCAGGGCTGAAAGTGCAGAAAAGCTGTCAAGGCTTGTGGCCCTGGAGATGATGTGGTCACTGCGTGTTCAAAATGCCTGTGCACACCAATGTGCCAGCTGCCCCGCTGCATGGGGCATCATTTCATGACGTTCCCCACTGATGTGCCCAAGGTTGTGAACCATCAGTCCCAGCTCAGACAGACTTCAGGAAAGCAGGATTATACTCAGCAGTTCCTGTCACTTTTATTCATACTGCTCCCGTAGGATCTCCTGACCACCTGGTGCAGTAGTTGGTACATCGACTTATTTTTGGTAAACCAGAAGTCAGAAGGCATGGAATTAACAACAGAAAACCTCTGTTCCATTCAGAAATGTATTTCAATAGGAATGGAGAGATACCACAAGTGGCTCATCTTGGTTTTATCCTGTTTTCAAGGCTGTCTCATAGACAGCAGGGAGATCTCTACATGGGGATGCAGCATTAGATCTGAACTCTTGCTCTGTGTCACTATATAGTTCATTCCTGCATGAAGAACATATAGATAGGGAGGATATTGCCTCCTTACAGACCCAGAAATAAGAGTTTGAGCTTCCCGTTATGTCTGTGCTGAAAGTTAAGCGTGTTTCAGGGTGATGTGAAGAAAAAGTCCTTTGTGTGAAGAGCTGATGACCCAGACCTTCAAAGGCAAGGTGAGCAAGGGAAGAAAACACTTAAGAAAACACTTAAACTAAGAGCCAAATGGGGAAACCTCTGACCTTTCTGTCCACTGTTAGTTGAATTTGAGTTCTAGTGCTTGCATGGATCTGGTGGTCTTTGATTAATACAATGTGGGAAACTGGTAAAAAATGCTAAAAAAAACCTTATCACCATGTTTAAAGGGACTCGTGTGGGTTCTCCACCTGGGTCTGCTGTCTTTCTGCTCTCACCCTGCCTATGAGGAAGACTATGAGGAGGACTTCTAACTATGCAAATTTAATAGGATAATTTGACTGGAAATAATAATTTACCTGAGTGTCATGCAAGACTCAAAATGGCCCAGTAGGATGGAAGAGACAGTTACCCTGTTTGTGGGAGTTATGGCTTAAGTAAAGCATGGGAGTCTAGAACTGCATGAAGCAAACATATACTGATAAATTCTTCCTATCCAGTCCTCTAATGTCTGTTCTATACATGCTCTCTTACAGAGAAACTGTTCTGCAAACATTATAGAGAGCTGTAATGTATTAAATTTAGGCTTAGATTAGCATCCTCCCACCTGGAATCCAGGTGCTTTACTCATCACGGGTTGAGCTCTCTGGAGCTTGGAGACAACCATAAAGCTTCTGTGAACAGCCTTAAGTAGCTGCTCTGCACATATAAATGCTGCTCCTTTGAAATCAACTACCTAATTTGGGAGCAAGTGATATGTGCTGCTGTGCATAACTTTCCTTCCCTGGGTATGAATTGCCCTATTCTTCTGCTGCAGAGCATGGGCCAGGGCACAGAGTGGCAGTTTTGTATTGCATACTTCTGTCTGGTTGAATTTTATCTTCTCATTTTTATAGAAGGTGTTAGTGGGCAAGGGAGAAGACCTACCATCTTGGAGGAGAAAAAGAAGGAAGCGGTGCATAGATCTTTTTAATAAAAATCAGTGGTAATCATTTGGAGGTGTCCAGATAAGATGGTTGAGGGGTAAAATCATAATGTTCCTGTAATCATCAGTGTTATCGTAACGACTTCCCAGCTCATCACAGGGGTATCATTTTCCCCACGTGTGGAGTAGATCAGTTATTTTTAAGGGCACCCATAAATCTTCTAAGCCATATCTTCAGCTGGCATGGGGTGGCATACCTGCATGAATTCTGCAGCACTGGATGTACTTATTTCAGCTCAATTTCTGGTTTATTGTTTGATTGCAATAAAATGCCCCACACATTGGTTCGAGTTGGCAAGTACAGAATGCTGCATTTAGGGAAAATTTCAGGGGAAGCAGTAATAATACCAAACTCACTCACCACTGCCCAAATTCTTCCAGGATTCTGAGTTTAAGCCTGCTGTATGTATTGGAAGGCTCATTGTAGAAAGTTCCCAGCTTGGGGGAAGTAATGGAAAAGACAAATGGAAAAGGATGATTGGATTCTGCTGTCAGCTTGAGGAGGTGAATAGTTGGAGATTGAAGTTTATTGTGAAAAGGAGGCCTAGCCCTTAGAAGTCAACAAAAAGCCTCCAACTGGCTTCGGTGTCTCTTTGTTCTAAGCAAGGAGAAGGTAATGGAAATAGGAAAACAAAATGATAACAGGCCTTTGACCTGCAGAATGCTCTCTTGGCCTGTGCTATGCAGAGGTGGAATTATCTGTTTTCAGGAAATAATGTGTTCGGTGGAATTGGATGGACGTGTCTAAAAAAGGATGAGGATTAAAGGCCTGGTTCTGCCTGTTGCACTCCTGACCAAACCTGAGTTGAGGAGCAATATAAGGTAGTTCATGGAGCAGAGGCATCAGTTCAAGTTCTACAAGGAGATGATGGGCATAATTAACCAAAAGAAGAAGGAGACTGCATAAAAGCTAACTGAAAAGATCTGTTGGATAGTGTACAGGAGGGAATAGACTTCAGTTGGCAATAAATTGAGGACAGCCAGGTTCTCTTGGGAGTCTTGAATCCTCCTGGTTGTCTGTGCACATATGAGCCATCTCCTGCATGGGGCATCCTATAACTAAGGCAGACAACCAGAGTAGTCTGTGACACACCGAGAGTGTTGCTTTGCGTATGTACACCTGAGCAGTGCCTGGTTACTCTGGTGACTACGGAAAGTGCTCATTTGGATTCCTGGATTCCTTGCCAGTTTGTAATCCAGCAGGGAGAGAGAGTGGTCTGAGATGGGGACTTTGCCAGACAGCCTCCAGTGCACATCCATATGGAGAATAAGGTGTCTTCCCTGGAGTCCCTATGCCAAAGGGAAGGTCTTTCGCTGATAAATTGAATTTTTGTTCTTTAAGAAAAATAAAATGAGCTCTGAACACAAGATACCCTGCAGTTAGAGAGTTTTTTTGTGGGGCATGGCTAGACTTTATGTCACAAGCTTACAGGCACCTGGGTAAATATGATGAATTTTAAGCTTAGTAAGGCCTATCAGGTATTTAATTGTGTGTCTGCTTTTAAGCAGCCAAATCCACGGTGCAGGTGATAATAATATCCTTGATCAGCCAACGAACTGGGGTGAGACTCACAGAGTCACTGAGTTGCGTGGTTTGGAGATTGTCTAGTCCAACCCCCATGCTGGTCCTGCATCTGGGCCGGGGCGCTCCCAAGTACAAGTGCAGGCTGGGCGGGGAATGGGCTGAGAGCAGCCTTGAGGAGAAGGACCTGGGGTTGTTGGTGGATGAAAAGCTCAACATGAGCTGGCAATGTGCGCTTGCAGCCCAGAAAGCCAACTGTATCCTGGGCTGCATCAAAAGCAGCATGGCCAGCAGGTCGAGGGAGGTGATTGTCCCCCTCTGCTCTGCTCTTGTAAGGCCCCACCTGGAGCCCTGCGTTCAGCTCTGGGGCCCCCAATATAAGACACGGACCTGTTGGAGTGAGTCCAGAGGAGGGCCATGAGGATGCTCAGAGGGCTGGAGCACCTCTGCTATGAAGACAGGCTGAGGGAGTGGGGGTTGTTCAGCCTGGAGAAGAGAAGGCTCTGGGGAGATCTTACAGCGGCCTGCCAGTGCCTTAAGGGGGATACAGGAGAGCTGGGGAGGGACACTTTGTCAGGGAGTGGAGTGATAGGACAAGGGGGAATGGTCATAAACTAAAAGAGGGGAGATTTAATTTAGTGTTAGGAGGAAATTCTTCACTCAGAGAGGGTGGTGAGGCCCTGGCACACGCTGCCCAGAGAAGCTGTGGATGCCCCATCCCTGGAGGTGCTCAAGGCCAGGCTGGATGGGGCTTTGGGCAACCTGGGCTGGTGGGAGGTGTCCTGGCCCATGGCAGTGGGTGTTGGAACTGGATGGGCTTTAAGGTCCCTTCCAACCTAAACCATTCTATCATTCTAAGCACAAGCAGGTTGCTCAGGGTCACGTCCAGTCAGGGTTCAAATATTTCCAAAGATGGAGATGCTACAACCTCTCTGGGCAACACTATACCTGTGTTTGACCACCCCACAGTAAAAAAAGCTTCTTAAGTTTAAATGGCATTTCCTGTATGCCACTTTGTGCCCATTACCCTGTCAATGGGCATCATTGAGAAGAGGCTGGCTTCGTTTTCTTTGCACCCTCAGATGTTTGTACACATGGATAAAATCTCCCTGAGTCGTCTCTTCTCTAGGCTGAACAGGCCCAGCTCTCTTAGCCTCTCCTCATATGACAGATTATGCCCTCTCCTAATGATTTTCATGGCCATTTGCTGGACTCACTCCAGTATGCCCCTGTCTTTCTTGTATTGTACTGGGGAGCCCAGCACTGAGCCCCTTGGCTCCAAAACTGTCCTTTGGCGAGTCTTCACATTGTTGGTCTGAAAACGACCAAGGGGGGCAGGAACTGTACCCAAATGTCCCCAATCCCCAATTTGACAGCGAGACGTTTTCTAGCCAGGCTCAGAGATGGTTCCTGTCCCTGGCTTCTCTTCCTTGCTGTAATGAAATCCTGGTTGGGCTGATTATCAGAAGTGGAGAATTTGATGAGTCACTGTTTTGTAGAACAGTGCAATTTTGTGTGGAGCTGCACCAATCTGCCTACCTATCTCGGGCAAAGATTTATTTATGGCGCTCTCTGAAGTGATACTGTAATATCCTTTTCTAGCCCACATTCCCTCTGGTGCCTGCTCACTACAAGATTTCTTTTCTTTTTTTTTTCATTGTGTTAAATAAGATTATAGCGTATTGAGGTTGAAGGGAGCAGGATATTGTTAGGATTTTTATCATCAAATTACTACTTTAAGCAAGCTGGAAGTCTCTGATCAATCATTTAGAGCACAATGTACTGGTCCTGGCCCTGACGTCCTCTCTCCTTTCAAAGCCCCGGCAAGATTCAGCGAGAATCCAGAGGTTACGCGAGGTAAAGGTGGAAAACATATTGGTGGGAACAGCTGCTACTGAAGCTGGCTCCTTCGCTCTTAGGGAGTGTTCAGAGGCAATAGGTCTGTCTCGGTGAAACATTTCTCCTGCTTGGTACGTTGTGCTTCACTAAAGTACTCCTTTACGGGGTGCCTATTTCCAGTTTATGCCCATTCTGACAACAAGAGAAGGAGCACCTCTCCCCAGTCCTCCCCAGACTTGTTGCTTTGTCCTGTAAGGGCTCGAGGGGCATCTGATGTTTGCAGGGAAACGTGAGCACTTGGAGCACATGCAGGAATTGTTCTCCAGCCCGAGTCCATCCAGCCAGTGAGTGTGAGCACACACCTGAAGGACAGGAGCACCCAAGGTTTTGCCCAAGGCCTCACTGCAGTCCAGGTCTATATTTTCTCCACAGAATCAGGGAATGGTTTGGGTTGGAAGGGACCTTAAAGACCATCTAGTTCCAGCTCCCCTTCCATGGGCAGGTACATCTCCCACTAGACCAGGTTGCTCAAACCCATCTTTAATGCAGCATGAGAAAAGTGATCCACTGAAGGTGCTGCTACGTGTAGATGGCAAAGTGCAAGTTATAATAAAGTGGTACTTTCCATGCTTCTGCAGCATGGAAATCCAGCATCTCCCTTTTTACAGTGAATACATGATGGTAACGTTCCTCTCAACTCCTGAAACCCCAAATTAGACTTATTTTGACTCAAGGGTACACAGAAGCTAATCAGTCTAATACCCTGACAGTTAACCCAGTGGAGGCGGCAGTGCAATAGTTAACAAGAAGGGACCACAGAGAGACAAATGAGATGAAATGGGCTTATCCAGGAGAAGTTGTTTCAGTTTGCTGCAGAGGGGCAAGACACTGGTGGTGGTGGCTGATGTATGTGTGTCTTTTTTAATAGACGTGCCTTTTCTTCTGAGTGAGATTTAAACCAAAAATGCGTCTTAAATGTGGACTACTGTCAAATGATGCAATGGGGACAGTCAAGTGCATATGTTACACCGAACAGCTCTGTAGCAGGCCACCTGGTGAAAGGATTGATGGGTTATTTATTGCAGATTATGTGACAGGGGAAGAAATTGGGCTCATCAGGGGCTAGGGAAATTAAATGTTATTCTCCTGTCACGGTAGGTGTTGAAATCAGCCTGTTACCTTCTCTTACCTCTTCTGATGATCATGCAAAGCAGCTTGTTGCTGGAAGTGTGAGGCTGGCTTTTTAGAGTTGCAGCTGACTAATTTTGAGGGCGGTGACAACGTATCTGGTTATGAATTTCAGAGCAAAAAATGTTTTCTGCATAGATCAAGAAGACATCCTTGCCAGGTAAATATTTTACCTCGATATTCGATTACCCACTATGGAAGTATTTTTACATAAAGAGAGCTCTTCATCATCATCACCATCAGCCCTGTGGCTAGTGCTGTGCAATGAGGTTTGTTACATTTGGTTTATAAGAATATTTATGACACATATAGGCACAGATTAAAGACCTGAGTCTGTTCCAGCTGATGGCTGCAAGGTTACCAAGCACAGTGCTCATCATTACAAAGCAATTTGGTAACTCTGAACGAGATCAGCGATCCTTGCTGAGAGCAGCCTTAAGAACACCAGAAACGAGGCAATCTGAATGCAAACTGAATAGATGGGACACATTGCTTTATGCAAGAAACGATCTTACGGAGTCAGGACATGGACAAAAAGCAGGCTAACCAGCTTAGGAGACAATTATGCTGTGGCTGAGCGGAAGGATAGGCATGATTTAGCTGTCGGCAGCGCTGTTGGATCCGGGTTCTGCTCCTAACTCTGCCGCAGGCTCGCAGTTGCCTTCATTTGCTACTGATGCTGTCCCCAGCACAGCCTGGTTTCTGCTTCAGAGCTGCCGAAGTACAGGAGTGGCCTTATGGGGAGCAAAATGTTTCGCTGAAGACTTTGAGCTCATTGCAGAAACGGTCAGGTCTCGGTTGAGAGAGGGATGCTGGCGGCAAGGCTGGTTAGTACAGTGTCTGTAGCTACGTATATATATATTTATGTGTGTGCATCCATATTTATATAGCTATGTGTAGCTGTAAGGCTGTCATTCTTGCTTCGGCCTGTCACACACCTGGGCATGCTTTATAGGAGGTGGTAGGGGAGGTAGGAGCCTAGCTGTACCCACACCTTCTCCACCTTAACTCTCCTGATGTCTTCCCTCGGCTGGCCATGGGGAGCAGCTGAGGAGAGCTGCACCAAGGTCTCCAGCAAGCTAAAGCAAAAACTGATCATGTAATCACCCATTAAAATATGCCCAGTATGCCTTTCCAGTCATTTCTGCCTGGCAGGACAAAGAAAACAGGAAACTAACCAAACTCATGTCCCGGGAGCCACTAGCCCATCAGCATCAGCCACAGCATGCCTTTCTCTAGGCTGTCCTTTCTCTACCCTAAGTCAGATCTTGCCCTCTCTTGATTTGGAGATCCTCTCTTGGATGGACCGGTGAAGATCTGACTGCCAGGAGCTCCACATGCCATGACAGCCTTGTCCCATATCTCCAGGAGCAAAGATGAGTGTGACCGGGCTCTCCAGCTGAAACACAAGACGATGTGAGGACCACTGTCCCTAATGTCACAGCCGGAGCTCTGGTAGTGTTGAGGAATGGCAAGGGACACCCCATGGCACAGCCACCGTTAGAGAGGAGGACTGTGTATGCATGTGCTCAGTCCTGGTGCACATCAGCAGGGCAGTTATTTCCCACTGGTACCCCTCCCACAGTCACACCAGAAAAGATCTGCTGAATAAGCTGAGTAAGCCGTTTCACTGCAAAAGCCAGTGCAATAGACAGCAGTTCTGGCAAAGACCAAGTTTTCAGGAAATCAATTACCTAAAATTCAACCTCTGGCTGGGTAAGGTCCTGCAGATTCCAGTATAGTGTTTGCATCGCCTGATGGATTTCTCTTGGTGGGGATTGCTTTCTCCTTGTTTTAATTATGGTCACTTGCAACAAATGCAGCAAGGAACGCCCTGTGAAACCAAGACTGGCAGCTCTTCCCCATGCACCTTTTAGATATGGTCAAAGAGGCCGTTGATCCTGCCACCTTGTTACATCTAGAGATCAGAAAATGAGACTCATGCTTAAGTGGATTATGCAGTTTTGCTCAGTGGCTTCACGTGGAGAGCAGAGACTGGGAGCCAAGATTTCTAGTTCCCTGCATTGCCTGTTGGCACTGGCTGGGCTCCTGCAGCGTGTGACATTGCCACCTTCTCTATTATTTGGTAGAAAGCTGGGGCTTCCTTCGAATGCACCTTTCTAGGGGCCTCCCACAGAGCTGGGATCCTTCCCTGTTTATTCCCTTCTCGTTTCCTTCAGATGTTTCAGTCTTTAAAGCTGCAGCATGCCAGTGCAGCTGGAAAGAGGTTAAGTAGACAAGCTTGGAGATTGAAGCTGGTGTGTGAATCCCACTGGACTCCGGGCATGACCTCCAGATATTCTGTAGGTGCTAGGAGATAAGTAGATGGCATCATGCCATGGTATGTGCAACACTCCCTCCAAGCACAAGCACAGAGGGAAAAAGCAATCTCCAGTACAGCCACCGGGAAGGAAAAGGAAGAGGCTGAAGGTGGTGTATCCTGCTGAGAAGGGGGAATCCCCCTTCTCATACCTTCTGTAAGGGCAGATGTTCAGACTTTGTAACCCTGAAACCAAAAAGATATGTGCTACGAGGAAATGCACAGAAAAACAGTGGGAAGGCAGGGTGAAATACTAGTGGAGGGTTGAATCTGGAGAGCTTGTCCAAGGGATGAGTAAAAGGGCTTTTGCTACCTAGCTACAAAAATTTAATGGATGTAAAAACCAAAGAAAGAGGGGAATGATTTGGCTTAGTCAAAGGGCATAGCACTTAGCAGTAATGGGGAGAAATTATGGAGGGTTAAAATCCAGGTTGAGTACAGTACAGATTTGCAGTCAGATGTGTTAGTTTAGAGAATAACCTCCCGTGGAGATGTGTGGTAGTTGGCTGGCATTTTGTAACTGGGTAAACCACAAAAGGGGTAAAGGCGAATGGGCATCTGGAGACAGGAATGGTGTAGGAGCAGGTCTCTTGACGTATGAACACATGTGAAGCTCTTTTATGAGGTCTCATGTCTATTTTACCTGTAAATAACATGGACAAGGGAGCCTGGGAGGAGCCAGTGGGATGGCTTCCCAAGCAGTTATCCCAAGGCTGACTCTTACAGGAAAAAAATCACAGATCAGTGGGGTTTATTGGAAACATTTTTGTGCCCAGTGCTTGCTGTTCAGGAATCCCACAGTCATTGTCACTTATTGATGGACAGATGCCACTACTCCCAGTTTACAGAGGCAGTAAAGAGCAAACTTGAAAGGCTAAGACTCTTTGTAGTCACTTAGTTGGTTAGCAGCTGAGCTGAAAAATGTTCTTATTTCTTATCATTTAGTTTCTTCTCTGAAGCATACCACATATATCCTTTGTTTTCCCGTTTCCAGTCAGTACTGGAACCTTCTGTACCAAAGTGCTGCTGCTGTTTCTTGGAGGGGGGTAATCTCCAACTGAATCATGAGAAAGATTGTACCTGTCAGATGTGAGCACAACTTCTGAGACATTTTTAAATGCCTTTTAAAAAATATTTGAATTTATAAATGGTTCTCCAGACCCAAAAGGATTCTAGGATTCTATGATGTCTGAGGTCCTTTCAGCAATCATGCTGGTAATGTTATCCAGGGAACAGCAACTTTCTTGACTTCTTTTTGTACCTGCTGTTATACCCAGTGTGAAGGAGCTGCTCTATTCTAAATTTAGGGGAAGCCACAAAGTTCACGTGTTCATTCATTTATTTTTCATCCATGCAGTGAGCAAGAAGCAGCCAACAGCTGTTGCACCAGGATCCAGGGAGGGAGGGAACAGCAGCAAATTGGGGATTACAAATAAATCCCTCATACAGTTAGAAGTGCAGCAACGTTTCCAGGTGGAGAAGTCAGAAACAGAGACATCTGTAATTGTCTGGGAGCCAGTCTGTAGCTAAGAAGTTGGTCTAGTGAAGTGTCAGTCTCAAGAGCCAAAAAAGAAATGTCCAAAAAATAGAACCCTTCTAAGACTTTTTAGCCACAGGATCCACTTGTGCTCATTCTTCATTCTGTATTTATTTAGTATGTGCAAGGAGAAGTTGTTTGATGAAACATACAGCTGAACTGAACGAGGCTCTCACAGGAAAAAATGAGTTTATTTTTCTCCTTAATGACAATTCAGATAAGTAGTCAATCACTCCAGGAGGATTTTGCACTGAGATCATGGAGATACAGGCAGCTCTCCTTCTGTAGTTCCCCTCAAATCCTCTTCCTTGGTCTTAGATTCACAGAATCATAGAATCATTCAGGTTGGAAAAGCCCTCTAAGATCATCTGGTCCAACCTTTAACCTAGCACTGACAAGTCCATCACTAAACCGTGCTGCTGAGTTCTACATCTCCACATCTCTTGAAGACCTCCAGGGATGGTGACTCAGCCACTTCCCAGGGCAGCCTATTCCAATGCTGCACAACCCTTTCAGTATAGAAATTTCTCCTCATATCCAACCTAAACCTCCCCTGGCAAAACTTGAGCCCATTTTCCCTTGTCTTGTCACTTGGTGTATCACTTGGTCCTAATGTGTCACGTCCATATGCTTTGACCTCTTGGTACCGACAGTGTTATGCAGTGAGGAGAATTTGGGAGTTAGGAAAGAGCAGCCAGGAAGGACTTACTATTCAGAGATCCCCTTGATAATCAGACCCACAGATCACAGGAAAAAATTACTAAACCTACATAGAGCTATAGATCCATGCCCTTCCTCTCAGTCTGCCTTTATTACTGACTGATGACAAGGAAGGAGGTGGCTATTTGAGCACAGTGATCTCCAGATTAGGACCTGGAGAAGCAGTGCCACCAAGTCCACAATTGTCCAAGGGCATTAGAGTGATGTTGGGGTGAGGACAGGGTTTGCCACGCATGCAGTTGGCAGCCCAGGTGCCTGCTGCAGTGTGACGGTTGATAGATGTTGCACTGGGGGCTTAACCAGCTAAATTAGGCTAAAGAAACCAGCTAAATTAGGCTAAAGAAATGCTGTGCAATTGTAGGACTTCCAGGATCGGCCATGGGAGAGAATGTGTAACACACAGTGGTATGTCCCCAGGTCTGTATGTGACTATATCTGTAAGTACCCTTTGCTGCTTAACTTACAGACTTACCAGGAGCAAATATCCTAGGCTGCAAACAGCAAGACCTCCTTCCTGTCTGAGATGGGATTTTTTTTTTTTCTAAATTGGTTAATGCCAATTGCCTGTGCTTTTTGATAAGCTAAATAACTGCAGTTCGGATCATCTTCATGGAAATTTCCATATGCCCCTTGCCGAGAAGCCAATAACCAGCTGTCAAGCAAGGAACCTCAGCCCAAACACCCGACCAGGACGGCTGGTAAATGGGTGTGGAGGCAGTGATGACTCCTTCCCATAGGTTCAGCCCAACTGAGGATGAGGAGGATGTCTTCATCACTTGGTCCCCATCCCTTTTTCTGTACAGAAGTGGAATGAAATACTATGATCAGCAGTGCTGGGTTAGTGTACCTCTTCCTTGGTGTCCTGCAGTCTTCAAGGGTGGTCTTGCCTCCTCCAGAGCTCCCATGAGTGACAGCAGGGTGAGCCTGGCTTTTCTCACTTGCAAACAGTGCGCCATTACGACATTTATTGCAGCTTTGTTCTGTCTTTCCTTGAGATGTCTTCTATTGCCCTTCAGCTGCTCGAGTAGCAGAGATGGTGTATTTGGAGGATTTAGAGTAGAAGTTTACAGTTGTCTAATCTGCAGCTTGAGAGAACTAATATGTGTCTGTCAGGAGTATAGAGAGTTGTTTTGTTATTATTTTATTAAAAGTGCATTTTTTGGTAAAGGGGATTCTTAGCCAATAATCAAATAAGAGAAGCTGCAGATCATTAGGAAAACAATAAAGGATCAGACTAATGACTCTTAGGGCCTCATTTGCTCTCCAGTTAATTAAACAGACAACACAGATGCTGCTGCTGTTAATAATATCATTCAATTACTGTGCTGCTAAGTATTATGGTCCCTCGGAAACCATTACCCATTGCTGATTGAGAAGGGGAACTGTGAAGGGCTACTTAGGGGACAATAAACCATGTCTCTGTTGAAAAGGGGGCTGAAAGCAGTGTTTTCTGGTGACACTAGGTGCTCCAGCACAAGTAGGGGCAAGGTTGGTTGAAGTGATGGAGGAGATAGGGGGCTAATCCGAAAAGCTATGCTTCTGCCCAAGGTGTGAGAACAAAGGTCAGAGAGGATGGTTGGGGGTCAGTGGGAGGCATTTTGTGGAGAAGGGGCTGGGGAGGAAGGCTCTTTGCGTGTGGAGAGATGGGAACGTGTGTGGATGGCTGCTGAGAGCTGGCTGCTGAATAAAAGGGAATTGGAAATGGAAATGAAGGTATCTCAACACCCCAGTGTATACTAAGCATCTCTCTTTGGGGGACAGGGGATATCAAAAAAGCTTCATTGAGCAGTGCAGGTAATAGATTTGCCTGCCTAATATTTCCACTCTCCTGGTTTCGGGGTGAGTGTAAAATCCAGGGCTGGCAGTACAGATCTCATCTCAGCCCTTGGGACTTGGGCAGACTCGGCTCTCTCGTTCAGGCACTGCAGCACGGGGACTGTTGAGCTGTAGGAGCACAGCACAGAGCAGTCCCAGGAGGCTCCCCATCCCCTGGCTTCTCTCTGTACTCTCATGGCCCAAACCTGCTTTCCCCAGCATCCCAGAAGTGCGATGCACAAGCGTGTGAGAAGGGAGATGAGAGCTTTTGAAGGGAAACCTGGACCTTCCCCAGATTCCTGATGCCTCCTTGCAGCCTTTTCCTCTGTCCCAGTCCATCCGGCATTCCTCTTTTCCCTTACAATGACCAAAAGAAGCTCCTTTTATTTCTTTTCCTTTCTCATTTTCTCTGGTTTGCCTGTGCAAAAGCAGCTTTTGTAGTTTTTATCTATGCTGTGGTAGCAGCAGGAGACCCTGACGGGGGATGCAGGGGGACTTGTAGTCTGTGATGCTCAAGCTGGCAGGTAACAACAGTCTGGGGTTAATGATCTGTGTGCCTGGTACTTTCAGCTGTTCTTTGGTCCCCAGGAAATGCCTTGGGTCATGGTCATAATAGCTTAAGTAATATGAAGAAATGTGTCAGAAAATGCTTGGCAGTAGCTCTGTGGAAGAAAACTGCTCCTGCATGGCTGCACTGACATTTTGAGCACAATGCTGATGAGTTCGCCTCTCTGTGAGGCTGTGTCTTTGTGGATGTTGAGGCTAAGTGAGCAAATACGGAGGTTTTGGGGTGCTAATACTGCATCCATAAGGAGGTCTGGCAGTGTCAGGAGCTGTACTGCCATGTGGTGACACCAAGCTGCATCGTAACTGGTTTTGTTAGTTGCAGGAGGAGCTGTCACTGGCCTCTCCTGGAGACATGGGACAAAATCAGAGTCTCAGTTTGTATGTTAAAGGTGTCACCTTTTTTCAGAGATGTTTGTGCATGGGTTTGCATGTTATACAAAATGCTTCAACCCCAAACCTGCAAAGAAGGAACCATACTTCTGAATGATACTATGGGGAAAGCAGTCCATTTTCTTTAAAGGTCAATTTAAAAAAAAAAAAAAAAGTTACCCAAACTTGCTTGTATTCACTCTTTTAATATACTATCCCAAAATAATTTCAAATGCTTTGAATCTCACAGATGTGCCCCCAATGAATTAATGTCTGAACACCTCAAATGCAGTTCTGGGCTCTCAGCCTTGGAGCTGGACTTGGCAATTAGCACCTCTGCTCTCTAGCTAATAAATCCCAGGCATGGACTTGGGAGCACACAGGGATATGAGACCTGGGCATGCACCAACGTCCCGCCAGCCCCTGGGCTGGAAGGAGGCCACGAAGGACTGAGGCCAGCCCAGATCTTGTGGTTCTGCCACAGGGTGGACCCGTGGCTTTATCCATGAGTGGCCTTGGGCTAGGACCATCCTGATGGCTTTGGCAGCTCCAACTCACCGGGGCTGTGCAGTAGCGCCTCGTCCTGGAGAGTGGGAGAGGGTCTCAGCAGCCGCCCCAGAATGATGGCCAAGGAAAGTTCAGTGCAAGACTGGATCTCTCAGGATGTTTCTTAGCGCCGTGACAAACACAGGCAGTGAAAAATTTAAACGGGAGGATGCAGTGGAGCAGCAACAGGAAATTTGGACCCAGTTCTGCAGTTAAACATCGTAAATTGGGAATAACTTCAATCAGTGGAATTAAACGCGAGGGAGAATAGCCGAATAGCCTAGCCCCTCGCTACAGCTGCTGTTACGAAAGGAGATTTATTGTGAATGAAATCATTCTCTGGGGTGCCTTGGTGTAAGCAAAACATCTTATTTCCATACAGTTTGTCTCTGCTGGCCCTGGCCTGTTGAAAGGCAGCTCTGGATCCACTTTGTGACAGCAGGACAGGAGAGGGACACGCTGCTATGCCTCCTCGCTCAGGCAGCGTGAGAGCAGGAAAGGGGCAGGAGTGGTATGGGTGAGTGGGGCAGGTCTGCGCCCTGTGTTTGGGGAGTTGCAAACCCTTCTAGCATCTCATTTTCCTTGCATTTCAGCTCTTTCGCAGTCTTCGGGCTGTGTCTGGCAGCAGGAAGTGCTTCAAGAGGAAAGACGCTTGCCTCTTGTGTTGTCTGGGGCACTTGGTGCAAACCTTCCCAGTGCTCCCACTGTAGATTTTGGTGGTATGGCTGCAGATGTGTTTGTGACTTGCTAGCTGACATTTCTCATATTTAGCATCCCGCTTCTGTCCCAGCAATGAAAATACTCACAAAGAGGAGGGCCACCTCGAGGAGCATCTATCCCCCAAAGCTTTGGTTTTGGAGTTTGCCAGTCGCCCGGCCAGCCCCGTTCCTGCAGCCTGCTGAGATCTGTGGATCGCTGCCCCTGCATCATCTGCTCCTGCCTCTGACGTTTGTTCGCTTACCCATTGTCATACTAAAGACTTGTCTTGCTCATAAGCTGCCACACAGACATTTCTTTAACCACCGTGACAAAAGATGGCCATTAACTCTTTCTGGGCGAGTTACCTGCCTCTCCACACAATGTGTTGGCACTTCTGTTTAATCCTTTAGTTTGCTCATTTCCACTAGGGATTCCCTATGTGGGGCATATTATCCAGCTGGAGTGCAATAAGAAACAGACCTGCAATTAATTAATTATTTTCTTTCCTTCTCTTTCTTTCCTTCTCTTTCTTTCCTTCTCTCTTTCTTAAATCTTTCTCTATTTAGTTACAAGAATTCTTATACAGGGATATTCAGTTCCTACATTTGAGGATGTGGGGAGTTGTTGTTACCTGTTCTCTATCCCCATTCCTGATCTCTATTGCCTGAGTATCAAGTAACCTCCTTTTTGCTGAAAACCAAAGCAATGTTCCTCCCTTTTACCCTAGCTGCCTTTTTTCCTTATACATTCCCCAACCCCTTTCCTGTTTGCTTTAATGTTAATTAGGCAGTTCTCATCCCTCCACGTGGCAATTTAGCAGACATGGATTTGTTGGTTTGTCCTTTTCCCATTCCTCTTAAATGCTCCTGTCAACCCTTCCCTTGCAACGAGTATTAGCGTAATCTTGCAATACGTGGTGAGATTGATAGCAATAAGCATTATTGTAATCTAATCCTGGTATTTGTGCACTTGTCATGGAGAAATTTCAAGCTTCTTTTTTATAATCCCTGTGCTCTTCATACCAAGTGACTCACTCCCTAATCCCTTTAATTTTTCACCATTGCCTTTTGGAAATTAACAACTTGGCTACCTGCTGTTGCTTATACTTCTTTGTAATTTAAACACTACTAGTCAACACTTGATCAAACACTTTTCCATAGTGTCCTCACTGTTCATCGCAACCAAGTCTAAAATAGAATTGCCTCTTGCTGGCTCTGATGTTATTTAAAGGGGGAAAAAAGGCTATTTCCTATTATATCCAGGAAGGGCAGAGCACAAGTATTGCTGGTAACAGTAATCCTCCACTGCCATCTAGAAAATTGCAAAATGACACATTTCCCAGTATTATTTATCTGTCTAATAATTTCCCAAGGATCTCTGCTCTTGTCTGAATCCAACAGCAGAGTTCTGTAACAACTTCCCAGAAAATAAGAAAATATTCAGATGGATCCTGCAATAACCATTGTTTATTTTTTTAAAATCCTTACAAGCTATCGTGTAATTCACCTGCACTGCAGTTTTGCTGTTACAGCTTTTATTTCTCTCTGATCATATCCCCCGGTACTGTGCTCTAGCCAGAACGCTGATTGTATCATGCTCCTGTTATCACAGAAATAACCTGTTTCAAAGCTGGCACCAGCAGTTCCAGTCCTCCCAAACATTGTCTGTCTGTCATTTTCCACAAGCAAGTTTTTCCTCATCTTTTTCTTTCCTTCTCACTTTCTCTTCTTCTCTCTTTCTGCTTTTTTGTATCCTCCGTTTTCCTTTACACCTCTTCTCTCTGCTTATTTCAACTGTTTTTCAGACCCTTTCCCATCTCATTTTGCTCTCTCTTTTTTTTCCCCTCCCCATTTCAACTTTCTTTCATACCCTTCCCCATCTCATTTTGCTCTTTTTCCCACTCTTTCTCTCTCCTCTCTCACTGAGAAACAGCTCCCATGTCCTTAAAAATCCACTTGTGCTTGTCTCTCTGCTTTAGGTTAGCCTGCAAGAGAGTCACAGGGAACCACACTTTAAAGGCATTTAAGATGTTCTTAGTCCACAAAATATGGAGCGCACTCAAATACAGTGAATCTGTCTTTGCTAATGTCCCGGTACGTCAGTGAGAGTTAAACAATCGAGGTCAGTGCAGTTCGGGGCTTGCGTGCACACTGGATTACCCCTGTACACGATGACACTCGTTATCTCTGTCAGCCCTCTTTGACTGTTTTGCTCGTGTTCCTTAATCCTGCTGATTTTTACACCAAACTGCCCACTGCTGCAAGTGGAGGAGGGAGGGATGCGTCCAGTCTGGGAAATGGAGGAGAGGGTGTCCGAGGGGAGAAATGCTGATGAGTGGGAAATGAGAAGAGGCTGGGAAGTGTTGTGTGGGGAGAGGGAAACTAAAAGTGTTTGGGAGGAGCCGCTATGGCCAGAGGTGGGGTGAGAAGGGGCACTTGGGCACTGCTCAGCTGCTGCTGGAGGTGGTACGCTGGCCAAGATGAGCTCCAGATCTGTGCTGCATTGCATTTCTGGGTGTCAGGGGAGGGAAGAAAAGGGACACGAAGCAAAGGGGAGCATGAATATGAAGGGAAGGACCTGGAAAGGGACTGAGAACAATAAAAAGTAGAGAATAGGAAGGGAGGGTGGAAGTGGGGCACCTCTGAACCCCTCACACTTCATCTTCATAGCAGGAAGATGTTGTTCTTCTCCCCAGTCCCATTTGGTCCCTGGGGGATGCCAGCACCACCCTGATGTTGTTTGCCTGCACCCTACAAGCACTGCCTGGGTACGGCTTTGGCACTCGCTCCCTGCACCAGCACCAGCAGCACTTGCAACAGCAGCCAAATAACAGGGTCTGCCGCTGGCAAGCTGCTATAGGTAAAATCTGAAACAACAACAAAAAATTATGTACATAAGAAAAGGAAAATGAAGCAATGATGGGTTGTGCAATTAAGCTAAAAGCATTTGGGAGTGTAATCCAGCTCTCTCTATCAATAATTCAGGAGTCCGAGATCAGTCTAATTGATTGAACACCTTCCATGGTAGTCAGCCACTAATAAGACAAATGAAATGTCTTTTTTATTGTCAGATCTCCATTCCATATTCAAGCAGGCAAAATCCTGCAGGGCTTTTCATTTGAGGAGCTTGGGTATTTTTTCTCTTGATGGAGATAAATGGAGGGCCAGCGTCTGTTTTTAAACAGCAGTAAATTAAGCTGGTCTGCTCCTGGGCTTTGCTCCTTTGGCTGTGGGTGGTTGGAGAGCTGTGATGAACAGGATTCATGCGTAAAACTTGTGAGGGTCATCAGAGGTTGAATCCGGTTTGCGGAGAGCGTTATCACTCTGTAATGATTTGAATGCCTGGGACACTTGGCCTTGACAAACTCCAAGGGACTACATATTTTACCCTAAAAAAAAATCATCTTTGCCCATCTCATAACTCCTTTTGTCTGAAGGACAACTGCAGTAAGATTCCTGGTTTCCTAGTGGAGTATTGGTGCTTATCTGGGGAGGGCTGGACAAATGTTTAATTTTTCCAACTTAGAGGAGCAAACCATGCTGCAGGTTGTGTGAAAACTGGTGGGTTGAACTGTTCTGTTCCATAAACTTCATCTAAAATCATGTCAAACTCAGTGATCTGGGGGACCTCTGTGATGACAAAGTAGGGCATGCTTGGCAAATTTGCTTTATTTTCTTTCCTATAAATCAAATAATGGGTGGCGGGGCAGATCACCCCAGCAGGCTGGAGCTTGTGGACACCAGCTCCAGAGCACTATCCATGGATAAAAAGCTGATTTGGAGAAAAGGTGAAGCTTGAGTTGCTATTGATGAATATACAAGTGCCTATTCAAACAGTGAAAATCTGTGTGAGCGAGGCTTCTTTAAGCCCAGATATTCACCAGTTATGCTAGCACACTCTTGCATGCACAGAGGATCAGGGACTGGATTTTTAGCCAACGTAAATCAAAGTAGCTCCTCTGGGGCATTCTGCTGACTTACATGAGCTGGGGTTCCAGCCCTGGGGTGAGGGAGCAGCTCTTGTTATGATGTGTGCGAATGTGTTTAATTAGCAAAGACCGCAAGCTGTGTGCATGCTCTGGAGTCCCCATGGAGTTAACCTTTCTGCTGGCGCAGTAGAAGTTGTCTTCTAAGCAAACCCAAAGTCTGGGTATCTGGTAGCGATTTTCCTCTGAGTTTCATTCGCTGTTATTACATGAGTTTCTCCACGGCTTGCTAGGGAGGGAGGAAAGTGCCCAAAAGCAGCTTCATTTTGCCTGTATTACCTCTGAAATGTTATATAATGTGTTCGAACGCTTGAGCTAACTGAGATGTGGTTGTTTTAACTTCCTAATCTAATAACTTCATGATGTCTGTCTCCTCTTAGCTTTGCTCTAGCTTGACTGTGCAAATGCCATTTAATTGTGTTCTTGTGAGAACTAAAGGGCAGTAGCTTTGCCAAGGATGGCTAATTTTATAATACATCATGCCAGAATTAATCCTGTCTGCAAAGATAAGGCTGATGGCTTATAGTTGGCAATTATGGTCGTAGAACAACTATTGTGCAGGGCGGTTATAGGCTATGAAGTTCTCTTAACTATTGAGCATTGCCTAAGCAGGCAGGTGCTTGAAGTAGTCAAGAAACGAGAATGAGGAAGGGGCAGATGGGAATGAAAGAGAGGAGTGTGGGCAAGAGAGAGGAGGGAAACAGGAGAAAGAAAAAGAAGGGGACAACAACAAGTGAAAACAAGTAGAGGAAAGGCAAGAGAATGGCTTAACTGAGAAGAAGGATGGATACAGCCAACAAGAAGGGAGAGGGTGTGGAAAAGAAGTCGAAAGAATCTGATGGGAAAAACAGGACAGTGAATACAGAAGTATCTGAGATGCAGTGCAGCCAAAGATTTTTTTTTTTCTTTTGAAGGGTATTTTCAGCTTCTCTGTCATTAGGCCATGTACCACCTATCTGCGTAGCAAGAAAAGCAACTTCATTATCTATCAGATGTGCCGATACTCCCAGAGTCTTCTCCCAGAGACAGGTTCTTTCAAGCTGAGAGCTGGTCCTCTGCAAAGATAAATAAAACACCACCAGGTTTATAATTCTGCTGCTGCAACACAGCCAGGAGTCAGGAGATCATCAGGACCCAGAAACGGCTTCAGCCTCAGCGCGAGCACTGGAGGCTGGTGACAACAGCTCCATCACACTGCTTGCGGTTTTGCAAAGCAAATGAGACCCAGCAACAAATGAGGTCCCGAGTCTGGAAGTGCAGTTGCTACTTCCAAGACTTAAAAGCAACCAAGCAAGCAAATAAAAAATAGATATTGATTATGTATATCGATTACAGGAAATGTGCAGCTGGGGAAACTTGACTTCCACAAAATCGTGCTCAGATCCTTACTGAGGGCCCAAACTTGAGCATGTGTCTGTAACTCCACTCACAAACAGGAATGGGAGTTGGTACTGCACTGAAAATGCAAGGCATGCATGGGATGGCTGGTGCAATGAGGAGTCATTATGTCTTAGAGACAGGAACTCTAGTGAACCCTCAGTAGGGCTGCTCCGTAAATTCTGCAAGCTCCAAAACTTGGGTCTGAAGCTGAAACCAAACTTAAATGCCCACAGGAGTGGTACTGCAGGATGCTACCCAGAGTTTTGTCCAAAACAGTTTTAAAATATCTCCCTAATGTTTTTTTTTTCTTTTTTTCTCTTGCTGAGCAGTTTAATAACAGTTAAATTAAATTAATAAACAGTTTAATTACAAGGCTTTTTTGTGGGGGGTGTCAAACTCTTGGTCTGATCTGTATTCTTCATGACCAGGCCCTCTCCCTCTCTGGTATCCCCATACTGGAAGTGCAGAGAGTAGTTCCCAGTGTCGGAGGAGAATTGTGAATTATTCCGTGTCATTTATAGCCCCTGCCACTCCGGGTTCTTGGACCACAATGGAGGTTCCCAGGTATAAAAGCTATTCAAATGGTGGCTGTGACTGCTCAGAAATATCACATGAAGGACGTTGTCAATCTAATTTCTTGAGCTACATTGCATGCAGGAATTCAGGGATGAAGTAAAATAAAAAATAGTTATGATACTAGAATAATATAGTAGGAAACTGTTTTCAACCCAGCAAAAGAGAAGTGGTGAGGGGTACAGATTTGAAGAAGTTTATGGAAGTGGCTTTGCATTTTTTGCCACTCAGTTTGACTATTCCTGTTGGCTGCGAGTAGAAAACTGAGGTGATGGATTGCTCCGATCATGCTTAGTCGGGTGCATTAAATGGTGTCTCAGTCTACTGCCTCCTGTAATCTTGCTGCTCAGTGTGCTTATCAGGGCTGACATGTAAAAGGTAGATGTCTGTAAACAATAAAGAAATGAAAGGGGCGGTGAAAGATCTCAGACTGAGCTCAGCAAAAAGGTTTGCTGGGAACTGGAAATGTGTTGAGGAGGTTAAACTGAGCCACTTTTAGAATAACTAATTACTAATAGCCTGTCAGCTTCAGGACTCCGTAGTCCACATGAACCCCATCCTGCTTTTCATGGGTCGTTTGTTGGAGACTTGCTTGCAGTATATGGGAAGTTTCTTCTTAGCATCCTTCTGTTTAATGCTAACAAGGAGCTTAGTTCAAATGCTTGTTTTTAGTTAAACAAAAAACTCACGTGTACTCGAGTTACAGTGCTGTGACTTCATGGTCACCAAGAAAGATCAGTCTATTTTCATCATATTATTCATATTATTTTGTGAGACAAAATAAGATCTCATGGATTTTTTAGTATTGAGATGCAAAGACAGATAGGCTCAGGATTCATCACTTTTCAATTTTCAAATTTCATAGTTCACATCAGTGCTATCTCCAAGATCTATCTAAAATTATATGAAATACTAACCAAAGTCTGCACAAATGAAGCACAGAATTTCTGTGTTTCTGTGTCTAAATTCAGGTTCTTGGTGTACAGGAAAATTGAATTAAAGCTGAATAGACTCAGAATGCTATGAAGGGGAAACTGTCTAATGCAACAGACTAGCAGAGGCTGGTTTACTCATTCTAGGGGGAAAAAAGTCTGTTGGGATATGTCTGCTATGGGAGTAGGGAAGACAAGCTAGGAGGAGAGCTGTTCAAGTTAATGGCTTTATTTTTACAAGAACAAACCACGAACAAATTTGGATTGGAAATAGGGAGACTTTTATCTGTAAGAGCAATGAGTTTAGGGACAGCCTTACAGCTTGATTAGTGGAGTCAACACTCCTAACTGAGGTGGAGCTCCATCTGTTTAGGAAGGAGATTTTCATTGTATGTGAAATCAAGTTCTGGGTTTGGTATCTCTTGGTCTCAAGTTTCTAAAACACCTGATTGCTCTTAGTTTCTGCTGGCTGGGACAGAATCCCATGAGAAATGGCTCTGTTTTCATCTTGGTCCAGCAGTCTACACTCCTGGCATGTGCTTGCTTAGTTGAGATAAATGTTGCTATTAGGAAAAAAAAAGAAAAAAGAAAAAAAAAGAAAGAATAAAAGAAAAAAAAAGATGAGGTGACTTCATATAAAAGTGCCAACCTAGAAAGTTAGGTTAGACCAGTATAGCTGCAGCAGAGTAATTACCCTGATACTGCAATCTAGAAGATCTTCATGTAGACAAACCCAAACAATGCTGCAAAAATTAGACCTTCACATTTTAGCTCAGCCCTTCTGTCTTCAAAGTGCAAGGATAAATGTACCTCAAAGTTAATACTGGGTCAATGGAAAACTGAATAGGATGGTAGAGTTGGGAGGTATATTACCATTAACTTTTTTGGTATCATATTCCAAAAATACTTTGTCAATAAGAATTACTTTTTCCTTCACAGAAGTGTTTTGGTTGAGTTATTGCAGCTTTTCAAAGTTGGTCAAAAGAACGCACTTAAAATTTGTAGAAGAAAATTGAGACATCCCTTTTTACTTGTATTCTCAAACAGAAGTCTGTTTTGGGAATAAGAAAAAAAAATCAAATAACCTTACATAGGTTACAATAAGCTCAATCCAAAGCATTTGAACAAAATGTGTGGTTTTTTGTTCTTTTTTTTTTTTCATTTAAAAAAATGTATGTATCCCTTTGATGAAATCTGTTTATAAATCCAGTTGAATCACTGCTTATTTTGTATGTGATGTAATGGGTGAAATTATGATGGACTTCACTTGCTTTGGCTGTCAGATCACTGAAGTCAACTTTCAGCTACTGAAGCTGCTGGAAAATTAGAGTGTCTGCAGGGAAAATAGCCTTGGCCAAAAGTGCGGCCAGCCAGAGTCAGAATACGTGTTTGAGAGCTATTTTTTTTCAGAGAAGGGTACAATAAATGCTGTAAGTGATGTAAAGAAGTCTGTCATTCCAAAGGTCTAGAAGCAGGGAAGCTTGTGTCCATCCGGCTGGTTCCTTACCATGGCCAAGAACAAAGGGACAGAAAATGAAAAGCAAAGAGGGAAGAATTGGCGGTTCCACCAAGCTCAACTGTTATGCCAAGATAGAAACTACCCTGTAAGAAATGCTTTTGTATCTGTATAACTTTGTCCAGATCAGAGCTTACATCACATTATCCGTGTTAGCAGAAGTAGTGTCTTCTAACAGATTTGTTGTCATGTTTTTCAAGGGGGGGACCAAAGCTGAGCACGGTGGGAATCCCTAACCCTTCCTTTAGCTGGCCTTTTGCATGGGCGAACCCCTGCTTTCTTTCATAGCAGAAAGGACAGTCTGCTCAAAGTACCGTGTGCTTATTAATATTTTCTAAAAGTTTGAAAAATATCCCATTATTCTCCCACGTGGGAACAACCTGCAGCAGCCATGGCACAAAATAAAAACAAAAACAACAACAAAACAAAAAACAGACAAAAAAAAAAAAAACAGGCAGGCAAACTCATGGCAGGCTGCCTGTGCTCTTGTACATCTCTTCATTGCACAGAGGAGAAGAGAGTCGTAGAGACAAAATGCGATTGCTGCAGTGAAATCACAGCCAAACAGCTTCTCTAAGAGCCACCCCGTGTCTCTCGCAGGATGCGCTGTGTTTTACCAGACCAGCTCTGACAGCTACTGATGTCACGCTGATCTGCAAACAGAGCTCCGTGGGCTGCAGTGGATGACGACATCACAGGTACCGGGGAGGTGATTACTATGGCAGGGATGATTTGTGTCTGATGTTTCGAGCTGCTCTGCTGCTTTCTGGCTTTGGGAAGCATTTATTTAGCAGCATATTTTTGCTGAGATCCAGCTTCTGAAGCCCTGGCGATATCAGATGGAGAGAGGTCTCAGGCATTCAGCAGGTCTGAAAGGAGACTTCTCTTTTAACCCCATGAAGGCTCAGACTTGGTATGTTTTTAGTTTGAAAAGTACTAATCCTCTAAACAAAAAGAAATCAGAAATTTCTCGTGCTCCTTTTTCTGTCATCAGAACAAAATGAAGAAGAAACCTGTTCATTTTTGGCCTGTTCTTAAGACATAACCCCCTGTGCTTCTTCCTGATGTATTTTTTCCCGAACCCCGAGTGCTGTTTGGATCATCCTGCCAAACCTGCAGGTGGTGAGTCCTTTGTCCATCTCCCCTCATGGAGAGTTCACAGACCATTGCCAACAAACTGGGAACAACCAAAATCACCATTACAGAAAACAATTAAAATTGCTCGATAAGGTCGTTTATACAGGAGACTGAGGAAAAATGGTATGTATTGCACTCACATATGTGCAATAGAAGGAAGGTTTGGGATTAAAGAAATGACAACAGCAGGAAACGTTTGCAGTGTTGGGTGCTCATTATGTTACAGTGAAAGTGGCCAGTCTTACAAGCCCAAAGAGGACATTTGGCAATCCAGGGAACTGATAAATGTGCTACTGTGGTCCTGTGTCTATCAGGACTGCACACAACTCTGGCATTGAGATCTTGAAAGTTTCTGGAGAACAGGAAGGGTCTCAAAGAAGTGTAAAATGACCACATAAGGAGCTGCTTCTAAAGAGGTGTTCAAAATGTGAACCCAGGTATATGTTGTAAAACATCTGTTGTCTTTCTTGCCCCAAACAGCTCTGTTTATAGCTAATATTGGCTAAGGGATGAAGCTGTGACTGTCTCCAAGAAGCGTAAAGGAGTGAATAACAACGGGAAGAAATGGGGTGTGTTGGAATGAGGGCGATAAAAGAATGCTGTGATAAAAGATGGCATAGAAAAATACAGGCTGTATATCAAAAAAAAAACCTTAATAGCTGGATCTGTTAGACAGGGGAATAATTTCCTAAGGGAGAGAGCAGAAACCCTGTTATTTCAATCATTTAAACAAAACTGGACAAAGCCCCGGAGAACATATTGTAGGGAACAATCATATGCTGGCCCTCGGGAATGGATAACATGACCTGATAAGTCTCTTCCTAGTCGTTGCTACGATTCTGTTCAGATTGAGATCTTGTTCTGGGCATGATTTGTCTTGGGACTAGATGTGATGTGAGCCTCAGGTCAATGCTCAGACTGTTTCAGAGAACAAAATGGAGAGAAGGATGTGGAGAAAAGGCATGCAGGGGAAGTCAGAACTAGAGAGCATGAGTTGAGTGGGAAAATGTTGACTCAGAAATGCTACGGGGCTTTGTGCAGTCACGTATCTCAGCACCAAATGGATATAAAACACACTCTGGTCCAGATACAAAAGTTTTATGCTGAGCTGGTGGTGTGCAAACTCTAGAGAGCCTGATCAGTTGGTACTTACCACAAAGCTCCCAAGACATATGAACCCAAAGAGTCACTGTCAACCTTCCTGTCCTTGGCTTTGGAGGTTTGTTTTTCTTGCTGTTAGGAGAATCCAGTGTACTGGCTGATCGGTCTTTCTGAGTCCCTGTGATGCACGAATGCTCTCCTCCTGGTCTGCCTGGCTGCCGATATGTACTGCTATTGATTTCCTCAGAAAACCGGCCAGGTTCAGCTGCAGTCCGAAGAACTGTCCACTGTTGACCAGATGGAAATCCAGAACAGAGTTGCTGTTGGTTTTGGAAGGAAATGGGAAACGGTGCACCAGAAGCACGGCACAAATCACTGCCAAATCTGTGCCAGTCTACTCTGCTCTTCTCTAAGCAGTAAAAGTAGACATTGTCCAAGTTCAACAAGAGGAGGTTTCAGATGATGAGGTCTTCTGTGTCTACAGCGTACAGATGAGCAGGAAGATTGTTGTTGGCTTCGTGTAGCTGGCTGAAAATATCCACTTTCTTTCATTTACTGAACTTTTTTTTTTAGTGAAACCCTTTAAAGTATAAATTTTATACACACATACAAAAGGAAAAGTTTTACATGCAAAAGAAAAAGAAGAACATCAAACCCAAACAAATGCAGAACTCTCAAATACTTTGTCTTTTTTTTAAACAACATTTTTCAAGTTTTATCTTTTCCTGAGCACCAGAACTAGTGAAGCCTGGTTTCTTGTGAACTCTAATATAATTCCCTGATTTTTTTGAACCCTTATCTATATCCTTATCCTTGCAGGCAGATAGGTATTGATCACATCACAAGGTATCTTATAAGATGGTGGAGACATCCAATTTCTCCAGATCTCTCCAATGCCCCTACTTTTCACAACACTTTACAGGATCCCTGGCTCCTTCTTCTTTCCTGTAACTGGCCAGACAAGGAGCTCATCACATTGCAGCTGAGTTTGCATATGTGTGTGTTGGGTTTTTCGGCCTTTTGTGTGTATACACAGATTGGCCAGATGGCATGCCCAACAGAACAGATTACTATCAAGTTCATATTACAGCTTCTTGTAAGTGGTGGAAATTGATGAGCAGCTTCAAAGCTATTGGGAAAGAAAGACAGATGGGCAGAGAAGTAGATATAGGTAGCTCCATCATTATCAAGCAATGAGAATTAAACCAGAACTATTTAGAAAAATAAAAGTTTCCTATGGCTTGGTTTAAACTTGTCGGCTTGTCTGTTCTCACAGTGGGTATCTGAGAGGGCCAAATGTTGTGACCAAATCTGTGCTTCCCCAGCAGGCAGAAGCTCTGAAGAGGGTGGAGCTGTCTTCTTTTGGGGTATGAGGTTCGGGAGGAGTACAAAAGCTTTCCCAGGGTAAGCGAAGAAGCCCTCAGAAATCTCCAGCTGTGGGGACAGTGGGAATGGCCTGGTCACCCACCTCAGATGGGCACACAACTGAATTACCAGCACTTCCAACTACTTTGCCCCAATAATGTGTTTAGATTTTTCCCCCCATTGCCCCAGGTAGGCATCCAGCAGGGCAGAGGAGAGGTCATCCCATATACATGTTGGTGGTTGAGTCCAGGCAAGAAAGGAGGAAGAAGCCCCAGTCTAAGGAGTCTGAGAACCTCTGACACGCGGTTCTCCAACATATCCCATGGATGTGACCTTACTGAGAGCTTTACTGAGACTGGGACACATTATTTGCCTAAGAATCCAAGAGAACGCCTTTCAACAGGCGTACCTTCTTACAAGGCATGCCTGACTGCAAAGCATGTGATCCCCAGCTCAACCCCGCCAACCCTGAAGTCCCAAGTCCTACCCTGAACCCAAAGTGAGCATGGCAGTGCATGGCTGTGTTTCACACAACTAAATTGCAGCTTTTGGACCACTATAATTTAAGGTAGTCTGAGAAACACATTGCCTCCTAAGCTACACCCACAGAAGGACTACGCAGAAAGCTGTCCCAGCTGATGGCCTCAGTTATTGCTCCATCACATCTGCAAGAGTTCAGGCGTGTTGAGGCAGTCGTCTGTCCTGACTCATGATGTACATGGGTCAGGGCTGGCCTCCCACTCACAAAAAGAACGGCTTCAGCTGCCCCCTGACCTGCCAGGCACCAGATCACACAGCAAAAACATTTCTCCTCCTCCTCATTCCCTTGCTGGATACTGCGTGTGCGTGTTGTGTGCCTGCCTATCCACTCAGACCTGCTTTTGAAGCTGTCTTCCCTGAACATTTTGAAAGTTTGCTTCCAAGATTGACAAGAAAAGACATCTGTGCTTGTGGTGGGGAGAATAAAACAAGAGAAACCTACTGAGTCCTTGGATACCCAGAATAGATCTTCTGCAGGTCTCAATGCACTGTAAAATAGTATGTGTAACTTCCAAGGTGGCATGGCCTTAGCTCTGCAGTCGGGACGTGGAAGCAGTCATAACACAACAGAGGTGAGCTGAGGTGAAAGGCTGTGCCAGCCTTGTGGAGGGATTTCAAATTTTAGGTTGGACCTGGGGTTAGCATGTCCTATCTCCTCCCACAAGATGTCCATATCTTTGCAGCACAGGATGATATCATCCTATACTGGCCTGTGTACCTGTAGGGAGCCACGCATTACGCTTTGACCTAACTTCAGAGACTGTCTTTTAGGCAGGATGGAAGGGGAATGCCGTGCAAAACTAAAAGAGATTATGGAGGTGATGTGCTGCAGTGACATTGACTGAAAAGGGAGAGAAAGAGAAAGGGGATCCTGGAGATGTTCAGGGAGAAATGCAGCAGGATTCAGGGAGAGCCCAGACATGTGGGAGAAAGAAGAGGGAGCAGACAGCGGTGATTATGTGCCAGGAGGATGGTGTTTGTAACACAGCTACTTTCATCCAGGTACACCAGCATCAGTGATTTGCTCTCAATTTCCTTGCAGGAGAATGTTTTTGTCCTAGAAAATGAGTTACCGGTAGGTACCAGTTAGATGAATTATCTCCCCAATCCCTACCATAGCATGAAGACAGTCTTGCTTCTTCTCCCCACTGAAAGCACAAGCACCAAATCCAGCAAAGAGCCAGACTCTTTTCTGTGGTAGTTTCCCTGACGTAGATGAACTTATGAAGTGAACGTGTGACATCAGGAAGATGTTTTCATCTGAATTGTGCTTGCCCATCTGAGGAACAGGTGCCATTATCGTCTTTTTGTTATCTCACGTCCAGAGTTGCTGCCAGCATGAGTAAGAAAGGATTGAGTCATGGCGATGGAGTAGTTCATTTCTTTCTGGAGGCTGTTGACAAAGATAACCAGGCCCAAATGTCTGTCATGGGGATGAATGATGTGTAGATGAACGAACGGAGAAATCTACTCCTAAAAGAAATAAAATGTCCCTCACAAAGAACACAGTGTTGCTTCAAGATTTAAGACATATAGACCTGATGGCATGGAGAATGCCAGGAAGAGCTGAACACCCCTACAGCCTCGGAGTGGTACTTGGCTGCAGTGGTCCCTGCTTAGAGTTAACCTCCATGGGTAGACCAGGTATGGGCATTGCCTGGACGGTGATGGTTGGTCCAGGCTAAAGCCATGATGGGAACTGTGCTGGTTTAACAGCGTGGATAATCATGGGTTGGTGCTGGAATCCATCCCTTTTCCCAGCTAATTTTCCAGCATAGGAATCGCTTTGCAGTCTTAGACATGGATACTGTGTAAATGCAACACACTGAAAATATTCAGGATTTTTCCCAGTAATGCTTTAACTTTGTTATATATTCCCTTATTCTGGTTAGTCTGAATCACTGCAATAGCATGGTGTTGTTTATGCAGACCCTTTTTGCTCTAGAAGAAAAGTATTATTTAAGAGAATTTGTGTTGGAGGACAAGACAGACTTTAGGGGCCTGTCTATACCCTGCAGCTGAGCGTGGTGCAAAGATCACTGATGTAGATCTTAGCAAGCTGGTCAGCCCACATGAGGCTGTACAGTGCCAGAGATATTTGCTTAGTGCCTGAGCGCAAGCTAGCAAGGCATGGCATTTGTGTTGAGAATGTCCATAAAATCATGAGTGGCACAAAGGCTAGTGGGGAATGACTGTTCCTGGTCTCTTCCATAGAGGAGATGGGGATTCAGGTGATAGTAGTGGGAGAGAAGTTCAAAATAAAGAAGTGATGGTGATTTTTTAAAGAAGATACGGTTAATCTATGGACTTCTTGCTACAGGGTGCTGCAGGTGCTGAAAGTTTATACGGGTTCAAGGGGGAACGCCCAAGCTCATGGGAGAGAAATCCATTATGCACTACTAAAACCAGTGAAACCGTATCTGGCTTAGGAAGTCCCTGAGCACCTGAAGATGAAGCTGGGTACTTGAATACTGGGGAGAAATGTCACATATACTCGCAACATTCAAGGTCTGGAAAAGAAGGCAGAGCCTCCATGCTCTGACCCTTCGACTCTCTTGCCTACAACTTCCTGCAATTCTGTTAGATGTCTGTAGCACAGCTCTCCTATAACTGGTGGACTGGTGCTCTGTACTCCAGAATTGGAATAACACTCTGAGGCATGACATTTCTTCATGCCAAACTATCTTTCATGCCAAACCAGATGAGTTCTGTCTTGAAAGTCAAAGGAACTGAGAGAGATATTAAAAGAGAAAGAGACTACTCATTACATCATTTCCAATCAAGGTGAAAGTTATTTAGACTGTCATTGACCATTCAAATATCTCATTGAATATTGGACAAATCTGCCTGCTGTGGTCATAATAGTGTATCGTGGGACCTGAGCAAACTGGATAGTGTACTAGAGTAGTATAGGTAGTGTTTACCTAGGGGTGACTCAATTTAAAGCTCTACATATATATTTCTTCCTGTTATCTCAACCTCTTGGCTTGCTATGGGATGCATTTGCTTTACCTACTTTTAAAGGACTTCTCTTTGGTCTTTCTTCTTAGTCACCAAAGAGTGAGAAATACCAATGTCATGTTTAACCTCTGTACTTCTCTTTAAGTCTTGCATTTGTTACGGTTCATATGGAGCCTTCTTTTTATACTCTGGCAAAGGGCAGTGACATTCATGTGGAGGAAGTTAGGCTGAATTTTGGAGGCTGAAGTCTGCTACCAAAGCAGTTACTTTTGTTTCTGCCTTTCCTTGACGCAAGTAAAACCCAACTACTTGGAGGCTGACCTTATGCACTGTGGAGGGCTATTTTCCAGGCTTAATGGTTCTCTGTGCCCCTCTTCCTCTGGTAATTATTGACCTTCTCATTTTTCCCAGAGGTCCTTTCTGATGTTAAGAAGACAGTGTTTTGTTTTAAATTTGAGATTTACTGAATTTCAGAGAGCATGCACTGGTGGAGCTTGCTTTTCATATATTGTTCTGTGTATTACTGGACAGATTTTGTATGGCTAAATTAAAGGAGAATTTACTCTGTCTTTTGTGTATTTTGAAACCCTTCATTTTAGATTGCTGAAGGCAATGACTAAGGTGACTACTCCATAAAGCTGCATTGCACTGGAGAGATGTATTTCTCTGGTTCCCTATACAGGAATCTATTTGCAAGGTCTTATTCCAGCTTTATGAATAAAGTTCTTTCTATTCCCCAGCTTCATGGTCAAAATATGGTAAAAGGCATGTACCTGATGCTGTGGTAACTGAGTATGACACAGGGCAGAATAGAAATCTGAATTTCTGGATTTTTTGTCTACTTATGTGAATTAGAGAAAAATTATAGCCTGCCTGTGTCTGTGCTTTGCTATCTGTAAAACAGGGATATGAGTATAGTCCTATCTCATGAGAACTGAGTTTGAGTTAATTACAAAGTCTGTGACGAATCTTAGAAATTCAATTGTGAGATAGTGTCTAAGCATATAATATTAATGTTTTATAATCTCCCTAAACTGTCTCTGTGGATATCTTTAGTGAGAGGGATATAATGATATCAAAAGAAGTCTTTTTTAACCCCAGCCCTTTTCTTTAGAACCCAAAGTGAAAGCTGTTTCCACCAACTGCCATCTCTGTAACCATCTGGAAAATCACATTTTCTGAAACTTTCCTTCTCTTTATCAGCTGTAACTAAAGCTATAAAATGGGAAGATGTCCCTGGTTTAATTAACACCCCTGTAGTTCAAAAGCTGATCTTAGTAATGAGAGGCAATTATAGCCTTTATTGAGGGACAGTCAGGTGGAACAAATCCAGCATCAGTCTATGGAAGACACTTCCCCTTGCAGGTTATTTGGAAACTGCTTTTTTTTTTTTTTTTTTTTTTTTTGTAATAAACAGGGTACCTTCCTCAATAGAACAGGTGAATGTATTTATTTTATAACCTGAAAATAACTTTCTTTTTTGGTTTATGTATTTCCTTTTCAAACCAGTGCTTACATCCTATCCGTTTGCCAACAACTAGCATCTGAGCTAAGGAAGTAAGTACAGTTTTTTGGAGGGCATTCTTGCTGGTTCATTCATCTTACTTTCTTTGTCTTGTTGTTGCTTTTCCTTTTGAAGGTTGTCTGGTGTTCTAGCAAAACTGCGGACTTTGTGGTGTGCCCATGTCCTGAGGGTTTTGTGGAGTTCTGGTCTCTGCACCTCATCTTCAGACAGGCGAAAACTGAGGTCAGGGATACAGCTGGGGTTAGCTGAAGTCATCAGGCCCTGGGGCAACGGAGCACTAGCTGAAACAAAGAGATCTGCTTAAAATTAAAAATACTTTCTTACACAGAAGAGAGTGCACTTCTGGAATCTGTTGCCGCAGGAGGTCGGGGAGGTAGGTAGTGTCAAGGGGGTTCAAAAAAAGGATTTGGCAGCTTCAGATCAGCAGGTCCATAACCTGAGCCTAGCAGTGATGTGCAGAGCTGGGGCAGCACGAGGGGAATGGTCTGCACAGAGTGGTCAAGCTCACCTGGTCTGGCTCAGCAGTATCTCGCGTGAAGTCTGGCCTCCAGCTTCTGATCTATAGTGGCGTGGGACTGCTGTATGTCCTGCGTTTCCTTCATTGGCCCGATATAAATATCCTGTGAACTCAGGGGTCTCAAATGAAGTTAGATGCCTCTACCTGGATTTAAGCCTTCAGTGTCTACAATGCAGGGACCTTGAATTGATGCTGGTCACTGAAGGTGAAGCTCTACTTGTGACTAAGGTGCCCACATTTGGCTGTTTCCATGTAGTTGCCTACCTGTGCAGTAGATGTCTAAATTCTTCTGTAGTCAGCAGATATCTAGTCAGTCTAACGGGGACCTAGTGAATAGTCAATGGAGCAGTCAGTACTGTCATTTCAGCTCAACATAAGGTAGACAGATGCTGGAACGGCAGTTAAATAACTCGCTACTGCCTGTTTTCATTAAATCTTTGTTGACTATAAAGGGAGCTTGGACACCTAGCACACGCGTAGATACCTAGATTTATGCATATGAATCTTGAACTGAGGTCAGTCCTGAGATTTCTGTTATAATCACTGCAGAGAAATATGTGGCTCCTGAGAATAACTTAGTGACCTGTTTTAGATATCTAGGTGTAGATGAGGTGTACTGCACTTGGGAAGTGAAGATTTCTATTCATTGACTTTAAGGGGAGCCTAGATAGTGCTACCCACACGGTGAATGCATATCATGGCCGGGTGACTTGCAGACATCCTATTTTGGAGACTTTGGTACTGTCGCTTGCAATCTTAGCTGTAAGAAATGTAGATTTCTAAAGCAGTGTGATGGGAAAAATTGAAATTAACATTTTGAAATAGAAACCCCTACACTTGTTTGATTTAGAATGAAGGTTTAGCTGTGATTTTACTTTCTGTAAGCTATGCTATGAAACATGCTACATCCTTTGTCCTGGATTAGTTTAGCATTGTGGCAAAAGTGTCTTTCCCAGACTGGCTGAAAAAGCTGTAAAACTGTAAGAGAAGCTGGTAAGTTCTTTACACTTCAGTAATTAAAGTTACAGCAGGTATTAAACCCCTAAAATCCCATGGTGTTCCAGCAGTGAGTGGCCTTCAGAAGGGTGCCTATGGGAAAGGTTTGTTTTGTAAAAAGACAATTTTAAAAAGACTTCCATTCATCAATGTTTCTGTGGATGTTGTTAACTCCTTGTTGCCAGCAGACACAGAATTTAGATGCCATCGGTGTACTCTGGTTTTGGGACAGGGCTACACCAACTCCTCTCAAAAATGTTGTGGAGGAGGCCACCTATTTCCAAAGTTTCCACTACCTCAAATGATGCAGGATGGACATGAAATTTCTTCAGCAAATGAAAGCAATGTTTAGGAGTTTGCAGCTATTTGAAGTAATATGGATTGCTCATTCTTTTGTTTTTCTCAGTCCTGTGTGTACAACTCAGTTGTTCTGTCATATTTGCTTCGAATACAGGATGTGAGCAAGGAGATTGGAAAATCCTGTGACTGCGATGTCCTCGTAGCTATTGGAGCCTTGGGTCTGGCCGCAACTCGGGAGTCACCGCGATTCACGTGGCCTGTGTGGAAAGGGAGCTGTGGTAACCACCTGCCTTGCTGACTCTCCTGTCTTTTCGTTCCCCCTGCCAGGTTATGGACATGCTGCCCCAGGAACGGATGCAGGGAAGGCCTTTTGCATGTTCTACGCTGTCCTGGGGATCCCACTGACACTCGTCATGTTCCAGAGCTTGGGCGAGCGCATGAACACCTTCGTCAAGTACCTCTTGAAACGCATCAAAAAGTGCTGTGGGATGAGGAGCACTGAGGTCTCCATGGAAAACATGGTCACTGTGGGTTTCTTCTCCTGCATGGGGACACTCTGCATTGGAGCAGCAGCCTTTTCCCAGTATGAGGAATGGAGCTTTTTCCATGCTTACTATTACTGCTTTATAACATTGACTACGATAGGTTTTGGAGACTATGTGGCCCTGCAGACCAAAGGGGCCCTTCAAAAGAAGCCTCTCTACGTGGCTTTTAGCTTTATGTACATTCTAGTGGGGTTGACAGTCATTGGGGCATTTCTAAATCTGGTTGTTCTCAGGTTCTTAACCATGAACAGCGAGGACGAGAGGCGGGATGCCGAGGAACGGGCATCCCTGGCAGGGAACCGCAACAGCATGATTATCCACATCCAAGAGGACTCCCAGCATGGTCGGCCACGGTACAAGGCCGAAGTAACAGACCTTCAGTCAGTTTGCTCCTGCATGTGTTACAGGTCCCACGAGTACACCAGCCGGGTGGTGTCCCACCAAAATTCGTTCAGCTCGAAGCTGAACCCCCAGTACTTTCACTCCATCTCTTACAAGATAGAGGAGATCTCGCCAAGCACATTAAAAAACAGCCTTTTCCCATCTCCTGTCAGCTCCATCTCACCTGGGTTGCACAGCTTTACAGATAACCACAGGCTGATGAGAAGGCGAAAGTCCATTTAAAGTGATTTGTCTTCTTTTGCTTTCCTTGTTTTCCCCAGTTCTTCTCTGTTGTTTTGTTTTGTTGTGTTTTTTTTGTTTGTTTTGTTGTTTTCCTTGAGTGAGACAGAGCGAGGCCGAAGGGAGTAGAGAAAGCCAGTCCTCCTCTGAGACTCAGCTCTTGAGCATGAAGCATGGATTATTACTGTTCCAGCAAAGTATGCCTTACATTACCCCCTCGGTGGATGTCAGAGGATTCAAGGTGACGTGAAGTTGGTACCAAATCCAAAGTTGCACACACAGCTGGGAGCCTTCATGTGCCACTGGCACTCCTGACCTAATAAACTATTTTCCTCACGAGCAGGTTGCAGCGTGCGTGCTCGCGTGCGTGTTGGGTGCGTGTGGGTGGGTGTGTGCGCGTGCAATTCCACAACTAGTGCCATGTGACAAAATTAAAGCATCAGGTATTATTTTTTTCCCCTTGAGGCAATTGTGTTCCAGCCTGCTTTTAACTTTTTAGATTGCTTCCAAAAAGAACGGGGAGGTGGGGAGGGGAGCCAATTTGTTTCCTTTTTTGCCAAGACAAGCATGCGCCGTAAGCAGTCAATATACCAGGTGTATCATGGTAACTTTTTTTAATGCTAGATTTTAGATTGTATTAACATTACAAAAAGGCAGGAAACGATGGATCATTTTAGCTTGCCAGTTCAAAATTTAAAAAAAAAATAAAATAAAGCATGCACTTTGTAAAACTGGTATGCATTATAAAAACACAAGAAAAACTAGCAATGGAATTAATAATCAAAAGCAAGTAATCCTGTTGATTTAACTATATTTACTTTCATCATTTGAAATTGTTCCAACAATTTGCAAGTGGAATTTTTTTTAAGAGCAATTGGGAGAATTGTTGGAACTAGAGAGTGTATTTTGTTTTTATTTATAAAAATATTATTATTATTTTATTATTATTTTATTGTGCAGCAATTATCTGCATGAATAGGAATTATATTTTTTTTGAATGCTTGGATTAGGATGGGTATAAATAGGTGGATGTATATTTTTTCTTATATAATAGTGACAGGGCATTCCTTGTTTTAAATAAAAAAAAATAAAGATGATTGTCTCTAAATCCTTTTGATTTGTAAATAATGGAAAGCCTTTGTTGGTCTCAGGAAGAATTCAAGGGACAGTATCTTGTGTTTGGCTCACTGGGAACTTGTGAGATTAGATGTGATATTGCTTTTTTGCTAGGCAGAAAGGCAAAATGCATTTCGCAGTAGTGGTCAAAAGCAGTTTTACTCCAGTGTTTAGAGGGTAACATTGGGAGTGATTGCATTGGCAAGCTGTAGTAGACAATGTTGAGACCAAGTTGTAGAGTTGTTCCTTGGAAATTGTCCTTTGCTCGGTTGTTCATCCGGACCAAACAGACTTTACAGAACCAAATTAGAGGCCTAATCCAGCTCCCTTTTAAGACAACAGGAATTTGCAATGATTACATGAGATTTAGTGCTTTGGGAGATTTATCTTTGATTTGACGGGGGTAGGATTGGGAGTTTTATAAACCTGCACCATTGTCTCTGATTTAATACTATCTTTTAAATTGCCTTCCATGTTAATTCACCATACAAAACCTATCTTTTTTTGGCACTAGTCACTTCCTGCTGATTCTACCATTTTGTGCTTTCATTGTAAAAGCAATAATTGTCCTTTTTTTTATATATATTTTTAAGTAGATGGTCTGTTTTCACACAAACCCCAGCTCTAAGCTCTGTGTGCTGATGGATGTTGATATGCTATCAAAGATGCATCTATTAAGAGCATTAATAGGGAGAAAGAAGGAATGTCCTTCCTTCTCTGTTCTCCCTGACTTTAAATTATTAACTATATCAAATATCTTCATGTTCTCCCTAATTTTGATATTTGTATTTCAACGAGTAAATGAAAAGCAAGGATCCATAACTTTGACTTCCCTATGCAACTTCTTTTTGGATTTTAAATTGCTGTGGCATGCAAAAGTCCATTAAAATGAGTGAAAAATTAACTTATAATTCTTAATGAGGATAGATGAGATGGACTTTTCCAACCTAATATGTGGGTATAACATCCTTCAGCATAGTTGGAGAGCAAGCTGGGTGCATTAATGATGTGCTGCTGTTACCATATCCTAAGGCAAATGCTGATGGCAAAAGTGTTGAAGCAAGCATACCTAGAAAAGCAGTTTTGGGATGTATTAAACAACCCCTGTGAAAGCTACCTAGAAACTGATTTCTGGAGGGTGGTCCATAGGGTTCATCATGGTGTCAAAATTCACTTTCATAGTGCCATTGCTGATGGCATTCCAGGACTGCAAATAACTGTAGGGTTTTTTTCCTGCTAAGGAGATAAGAAAAAATAGTACATGTCTGTATCATGTACAAGTGCTGAGTATATTTGACACTGGGGTAAAGCAGGAAAAGTCTGGGATTTTGCAGATTTCAGGAGGGTGAAATTCTATCTGCCTATTAAAAATGTACTTTTGTAACAGGACGTTGAGTCAAAACTTTGAACAGTTTTGTGAAAAACAAAGTTGCATTTTAAAAAGCATTGGTTAGCTTTTTTTTTTTTCTTTAAGAAAAGAGGAAAATTCTATTTCTGCTGCATATAAAATAATTTTGAATGTTCTATAAATCTTGATGGACTCCAGAAATTAAAAGCTGTTACATGTTCTAGTTGATTTGTTACTTAATTTCCCCTCTGGAACCATAAATGAAGTTAAACAAAGGGTAAATTTTAGCACAGGGGGTATTTTAACTGGGGGAGCAACTTACCTAGGGGGTCACAGGTTGTCTGCCACTTAATCTTTGCATTAAAACTCAATGGCTTTCTAAAAACTCTAGTTTAGCTTAGTCAAAGTTTATGGATTTGGTTGAAGAAATCTACGTGTGTTGATATGATGGAGCCAGAGTAAATGTTTGTAGTGATACTTCTGAGTCTAAAGGATGTAGGGAGTTTGTATGTTGGAAAGCATTTTGGAAAATATATCTGCCTTCCTTAGGATTTAGAAATATTTTTAATTTAATTTATTTTTACCTTCTGCCTGTAGAACTCACAGTTCTGTCCCATCTATATTTTTGGTGCACATAAGATTTTAAATTGGCAAGACATTTCCTTTGCAGATCTCCATACACTTGTATGAGCTCCTGCAGGACTTTTGTTTGTGAGCAGCCACAAATACAAGAACTCTTGTGCGCACATATCAGTAAACCAAGCAAAATATGCTGAAAATGCTTCTCTCTTGTTGTTTTTGTGGTTCTTGACTGATGCACGAATATTGACTTGAGCTGTTTGTAACTGGAACATGCAGTATCTTG
This sequence comes from Cygnus olor, assembly GCF_009769625.2. Lineage (NCBI taxonomy): Eukaryota > Metazoa > Chordata > Aves > Anseriformes > Anatidae > Cygnus > Cygnus olor. The sequence continues at coordinate 156,005,875 of NC_049170.1, read as the reverse complement.
AAAGAGTAGCTTTTCTCCAAGGTTAACCCCAGCTTTTCACTAAAACATGTAAAATCAGTCAGTGAAAGTTGAGCTGATTTTTGTCTGCTCCATGTCTGGCTACTTATTGCCCTACCAACTTTCTTCTTACAATGCCACATTTCATGGCATATTTTCTTTGGTACATTACTATTTTATTCTACTTAAGATATTAGTTCTTTAAGAACAGCTTTTCTTGCTTTCTACTGACTCTTTCGAAATACACCTATTTTCTTGAAATTTTGAGATTGAAGCAGGTAGTAGTGGTGCCACTTATGACAATACATTCTAATATCCAAAATACCTAACCTATGTTTCCATAGCACAGAGACTTTTGCTATCACTTTGTGATGCACTCTCATTCCCCAGAGTCTCATTTCCCCTATTATTAAGCATTCGAAATAATAATAATAAATCAGATTAATCTATTTATGTCACACTAATGTGCTGTTCATCAAAACAACACAAATTTAGCTCCCTGCTGTCGACTTTGATTATATAACAACCCCATTATCCTATCATATTTCATATTATCATCAAAGGAAAAAATCAGTTTGATCAGTGAAGCACCAAAATAGCTTTGACTGAGCATGCTGTGATATGGAAACGAAAGAGGAAACAATAGAGCCACACAGGCACAACTCTTCTTGCTCTTCATTACTGCATAAGGAAAATCACCACTGATCTAACTGGGGCTGCTTTGCCAGAACTTTGTACATATTTGTGCTTTACAAGAATGAAGGGGACATTTTTGGAAGGGGTGTCTGGAGGTTACATGATGATGTCTGGATGAAGGATTCCAAATAAATTCCTGGTTGTTAATGAATGGAGAAGATGGACAGTGATCCTCAGCAATAGACCTCAGTTTGGACTCCTCTGTAATAGCTTATTAGGACAACATTAGCAACATTTAAAAAAATAAAAAATAAAGAGGGAAGTGACTATGTTAATCTACTGTAATGTCTACTGTAATGTAGGTGGTTTCATTAGCTTCCTATGCTTCGATCGAAGAAATGCCAGGGAAATAATCAAGATTATTGCAAATTCAACTTGAGCAAGGTAATTTCATGTTTTCTCTGACAAATATGAAGGTTTTTGATGTGGAAAAAGGACTCATTTGTTGCTAAAAGCTTTAAAAAAAGCGGTCAGTGGTACCAGGATGGAGAAGGGAAATGTTCCAGAATGATTTGGTGTGTGCAGACCAGAGGGCAGGGGCCTGGGTGGAAGTAGCTTTCTGTTGAAGTTTATGTCTTCATTTAGCTTTATGTAATATTCCTGTTAATATTAGGATCCAATTAAGACAGTCATTTAAAATCTTTATGAGGAAGCCAGACCAGAGAGACGTGTTGGAGTGTGTCCATTACAGTAATGTTATGGACTTTTTAATGCATATTTCAACAAGACACTATTATTGACTGGAATATTGCACAAATTACAATGAGAATCACACCACTACTACTTTCATCAACTAGAAGTGCATAATGCTCACAGAATTCAAAAAGAAATATTGCCTTTCTAACTAGCCTGCCTGTCATCTAACTTTAATATCAAACTTTATTTTGGGAACTTCAGCAAGATAAACCGTATGAAAAGGATTAGACATCATAATGATGCATCAAAATAAAAATAAATAGAATAATGACATTGGACACAGAGAAATTGATTACAGATGGAAGGCACTCTGGGACTCTTACGCTAGTTAATCTGAGCTCAGAGACTGAATTATAGCCATGAAAACTGACGGGAGCCTTTGCCAAAATGCAGTTTGCAATTATTTAAGATGTAGATAATGAACATGGCAGAAGAACTTTCACCCAAGTAGTAGCAAGGCAAAAAAATTAAAATGTTCTCAACAGGAAGAGTACTTAATGTTATTTCCAGTTGAAATCACGGTGAGGTGATACTGAAGACTGTTGAGCTTTTATCTGGATAGAATTAGTCTGGGAGATGCTCTCTGCTCAGATATGGTTTATGCTTAGCCTTATTAGCCTGAGCATTATCAACAGTTATCAACAATTGATAACTGTTGATAACTGTCAACAATTATCTTGTTGTCACCTCACCACACCTGTTTCCCAACCCATATCTGAGCGTGTCAGGAACTGGAGAGCTGATGTGCTGCTTTGGGTGATCACAGAGAAGTGTTCAGGACGATGAAATTGGGCTCCATGGAGGTGTCTTCACTCCTGCACACCCCCTGGAGATATATTTGATTTAAAGGTGTTGTGCAGTCCTGCACTGACAGTATTTCAGTGGTTACTGCTGATGAGATTCATGGTGCTCCTGATTCTCCAGTTAGGTTTTTGCTGCTGTCTTTGTTGAAACCGAGATATTATTCAGCCAGCCCATCCTGAGCAGTGCTGATCCCTGTGATATATTTTGCTAGTGATGCTATTTTGTTATACTGGTGCTCCTAAGCGCAAGAAGGGCTCAATGGGATGTAAGCAGACTCTTTGCTACTCTAGAGTCTGTAGTGGCAGAACCTTCTCTGAAGCTAGCAGAAGCTGTACTAAAGCTAAACTTATTCAGACTGGCCCTAAGTCTTTAATTTCTTTGGAAAATTTTCAGTGATTGTTCTCAGTTTTTGCTTTTCCCCTAAGGGGCTTCTGCAACCCCTCTGATTGATTCTCAGTCAAACAGTATTGTTCTTTGCACAAATTTCCAAGTCATGTACATGTACACAGCGGTATTCCTTTGGGGGAAAGTCCAACACGAAGCTTTAAATTAAAGAGCTTTCAGCATTTGCATCTTTACACTGGGAGCTCCACAAAGTTACTCCTTGTGCACACTGGAGAATGCAGACGTGGTAAATGCATGATGGTTGGGTTTGCTCATGTCCTTGATGGATGTTGTAGCTGCTGAGCTGACCCTTGCTGGACTATCCTCTGAAGTTGGTGGCTTTATATTGCTGTGAATTGGTAAACTACATAGAAATCAAAGTGCTTAGGGGTAATTTTTTCTAATGCACTTTTCCAATATGGTAACCTAACTGATTTGGGTGCAATACAATGAGTCCAGATTTACACACCACTGAAATTAGAATGTAAGCCTCTGTTTAACTCTTAAGATATAATATCTGCATCTTCAACCAGTGCTTTCCGTGAACAATTTTTCCTAAACTTAATGGTGAGAGTAGAAAGACCTGAAGACAGCAGTCAACATGTATAACTTATGTGACTGTATTCTGCTTTACGGAATCCAGGCAACCAAAGCTGTCTGCTAATTTTAGGCTGGAAATATTATCTCTGGGGCCTTCAGCCTTCAATTTTCTCTCCTTTTGTGAATGCTGCAATTAAGAAATATCCCAGAGCCTTCCCTCACCTTACTTTCTGACCATGTAAGAATTGCTGCCATATATTAATACAACACATCAGAAGGAAAGAAAAGAAAAAAAGAGAGAAAAGAGAGATTAATGCTGCAATTTTATTGGTAATTAATATTCACAGTTCCAAGCTCTGTCGTGTTTTAGTTCACTCGGAGAAATGCAGAGCAAACAGCAGCATGATAACATTTATCATAGCTGGCTAATTCACAAGTGAAGCTAGCAAATATAATAATTGAAACTATGCTCTATAATGCATCTTCCTCATGCATGAGCTCTGATACCGCTAGCCTGGCTTTGATTCATTGTTTATCTGGTCTGTGGAACAGCTTGCAGTAATTGCTCTATCCAGAGCACTACACTTGAGGCTAGAAGAAAGATCCATTGCACAGACAGTGGCCCTCCGGCTTTCTCCATACGCCCTCCCCATTCTCTACCCAGACATTAACTCATTAGCTTGCCATTTCGTAAACGTATGCTCAAACCCAAGATCACCACATTCTGTACTTTCCCCTATCATGTATTAATGAAAAGCATTATGCTACAGAACTGCACCCTGGGGAAGGAAATGTTCCACTCTAATTACTACTGACAGAAGAAATCTACAGATTGATTAAAAACAATATGCGGGGAATCAAACAGGAAACGTAAAGTGCACAAACCTGCATGGGTGAAATCTACTTGTACCCTAACTGGGATGCAACTTACTGGCCTGGGAGGAGAATTTGGGAGTTTGTCTGGGGGAAGGCCTGGGCACTAGCAGAAAGCACAGATGATTTGAGCATGCAAAGAGACACAGTGGTTTACTCATTGTCTGTAGATCATTGGTAAGGTCTGTGGTGTGGTTTCAAATTAAGGACAAGCCATGGGTCTTCTGGGTGTAGCCTGTTTGCTATCCATCTGCCATCATCCTCCCAGGCAGGAGTCGCAGGAGATGTGGGAAGGATGGAGCATAACAGGGTCACGGTGGAGTGGATTGTCATTAGTGAGACCACATTACTAATGTTGATGTTGAACAGGGAGCAGTGAAAATTGTGTCTTCTAGAGCCTCTTCCCTCTCCTGTTCCTGGAAGAGATCAGTTGCACCATCCTCCCTATTGCCTGTGGCAAATCTGTACTGCTCAGAAAGGCTTGGACTGGGGTCTCCTTGCCCATCTGTGATATTATATCCCAGAGCAGTTTTGTAGAAATGTGTGGGAAATGCTAAGCTGCTCCAGCTGGGTTTGGGAGGTCGTGGTACAGGAAAGAAGCCTTTTTGTATTGACTGTGTTTGGACAGTTCCTTCGTGTCCAAACATAATCAAAATTGACCTTTAGAAAAATAATCGTAATTCCTTACTGCTCTCTCTCTCTCCCTGCAGCACTGGTATGCAGCTCCTTAATCATAATTATTGTTAAGACGCTAATTAATTTGATAACACTATTTAATTAGATTAGCTGAAGTACAGTGTGTAAATGATTTTGGCCTCCCAGAGTCTGAAATCTGAAGTCTACAAAATGATTTCCAAAAGGCCTGCTTAGTAGTGGCACTGCTGACACGGAGGTCGTGCCACGTTGTCCTACTGACAAACATCATCTTGGCATGTTGACTGGAAGTATCTGGGGAAAGGATTTTAGCTCAGATCTAATATATGGAGTTAGGCCCTCAATTCCCACTGAACTAAATAGGTGCTTAAATGTCTTTGAGCTTGATTTTTGTCTTGTAGAGAAAAGAACCAGTGGTGTGTCTTAGAGAGATGGCATGACCCAGGTGGGCTGTAAGGGGCGGCATTTCAGAATGGAGCATGGTTCTGGTACCCTTTGGAGCACGGCCAAAAGGTCTCAGCTGTGCTGTCTGGGAAGGATTATGCTTTGAAGAGAGAGCCCAAAGTTGGCAGCAAGGCAGGGATGAGCACAGGGATGGGTTGCTGGATGTATGTGCAAACACGTCTGGATCACCAGTGGAATGGAGAAGGTACAGCTGAGCTTCTCCATCGCAAGCTGGATTGATGAGGGAGCTGACACTATGGCATATCCTTCTCCCAACCCCTGTCTGAGCAAGGTTACAGAAGGCAGAGTAACAGAGTCGATTTCTGCCTGTCCTCTGGGTGAGGGTGAAGGAGGACAGGATTCATTTCTAGCTTACACACTGGGCAAGAGCTCAGAGCAGCATTCTTCTTGGAAACCAAGACTAGGGCCATCTGCATTTCTTTTATAAAATATGACTAATACTGCTTACCCCCGTCACAGGTGAGTTGCAAAGATTTATAAGCAAGAGTCTGTCTAGGACCGTGAAACTGGTGCATGGTGGGTTTCATTGTTTTGTGTTCAACTTAGAAAAATGTGTTGCAATATTCTGTAAACGGGGGAAAAAAATAACACTCAAGCAATCTGTACTTTGAAAAATAGGAGGAGGCATCTTTTAATTTTTTATTTTTTTTTCCTCCTTGTTTGAGCTTGGATTTCAATAAATGACTCAGGGCAGTCATTGGTATAGGTATAATGTGACTTCTCTTGAGGCACTACACCTGTTAGAGGAAATGAAATCAAATCTTCTCAACGTCACTAAGGAGCCAGAGTTTCTGTTGTGTTGGTGGCAGAGCTTTCAGATAGCTCCGTAGCCATTTCTTCTAGTGTTTCCTTTAAGGGATTTAGTACACTTCTTTAATCTCTCTGATTTGTTCTTCGGAGAGCCCTTTCTGAACAGTGACGTGGGCACATCTCATATCTTCTCTTCGCAAGTCATCCAGATGGGTCTGTTGGGCAGCTCACAGCTATTCATTGCGATCAGGGCTACTGGAACATTCTTCTGGTTGCCCTGGGAAGCTGCAGTTTTGCCAAAGGATTGGCTAAGGGAACAGAGGATTGAAGACATATATGTGAGATCCTTTTAAAAATGCCCAGTTAGTTGTGATTTCTTTTTTTTTTTCACTGGACACTCCTTTCACATTCTTCAGCATCTCAGCCCCAGTTGTTTTTTAATGACATCTCTTTCCATGTGCCTACTCTTTTCGTTGTAGAATTCCTGTCACATACATTTTCTAGCAAAGATGGTTATCACATTGCTCCTTCTTAGCATATCTTTTCACTTCCATACTGCAGTCAGAGGCAGCAGTGGGAAATTTCATTGTTGATACTGTGCTGTTTCTATTCTCCTATGAAGATTAGAGCTACAGAGTCTGGTGTGGTCACCACTTGCTGGTACGCTCAACACAACTCAGTGATCTCCTCTTGCCAGTTTACCTCCTTTTTGACTGTTCAGCTGCATTTACATTGTGTCATATAATTTCTGTATAAGTTGTCAGTGCAGGAATATTATACAGATACTGGAGGATACGTACGCTGACTGCATAACAAGATGGAGATCCAAATGTCCAAGTTACAAGAGGGTTGAGACTCGGCTGCTCTAGCAGTAGGCTTTATTAAGTCATTTCCTCGGTACCACTCTGGGAACCTCTCTTTTAGTCTTTAATATTAACAAATTTGGTTAGTCCACCCAAAGTTGGTTTGGGTGTCAGTACTCTTGGGTTGAACCCTGTATGAAAAAAGAACTAGTATACGTTCCAGAAAGAGTCCTGTCTACTACTAACTTTTTTAACAAGCTAATAAGCAGAAACGATGAGAGACTGTATCATTTTTTACAATGCAAACCTAATCTGTATTTCTTTTACAGAATGTAAATTTCTTATAATATGCTATACAACCAGTAATCCAGCTGTTACTTTTCTGCAAGGTCAGGAGTGAACTGTGGAAGGAAAAAAATGTTTTCTTTTTCCTCTTCCCTTGACTTGTTAAGATTTGTGTGGCTGTTTGTTGCCATTGAGGAGTATTGACTAAAACTTTTGATCCTAGTGATATAATGGCAAAGGAAATTATTTGGAGCTGGATAGGTCAATGGGGAATGGGAGGGGGGCTTAAAAGTTGTTTCCAGTAGGCCAAAAGAATGTGGATACTGTCTCTTCAAGGTGCAATTTCTTCAACAAACTGTTCATCTATGAGAAACAGGGACAAAAGTGTTCAATTTGGGACCTAAGGAGTTTATATGGAAATTCTTGGATTTCTTCCAAACACACATACATGTTGAAATTAAATTGTGATTCCTACTTTGGAGACTGAGCCTTCCTGCTCAGACAGAAGCGTGTGTGTATGTGTGTGTTTGTGAGTGTGTGTTGATGCTATGTCTCTTTTGGATCTCTTGACACTTTTTGGTGCATTTTTGTACTTCTTTGAATGTGCATATGCGGACTTACCGATGGTATATTGACGGCATTCTAAAGGCCCTCAACAGCCTGAGATAGAGCAAAACACTCTAAATTTCTGCCCTGGTTGATACATTTTCTGTGCAGCACACAGATCATTAGGAACATGGTCTTCTAGAAAGAGGAGCACTTTGGCTGCTTGGCTGTGGACTGCACTGAGAATTTACCTCCTGGAAGCAGTTTTCTCTGCTCATTTCAGACCTCTAACTTCAATACAGTTGTTGAGCTGGTCCTAGCAAAGGAGAAAGAGCAGGTCATAAGCATCAAGATGTGATTTGTTAAATCAGTGATAACTTGATTACAGAGAACCAAATTAAAGACGTTTTTGTGTTTTCATTTCTTTTTCTGGCCTTCTCCATAGTGGGAGAGGATGCCTTCACACATGGCCTTAGAATGCCGTACTGGAGTTAGAATGCAACAACAGTCAAATGAAAATAAGATGTATTGCAGCTTATATAAAGAATGAAAACTGTATCACACAAATGTTTACAAGTCCAAGTAGACAGCGAACCCCTGTACAATATGTAATTTATGCAAGGGATTGCATCTTTCTTTTGTAATGAATGCACTAAGCAACCCTGTATATATTTTACAATGTCTTTACAGAGAAAAAAAAAAAAAGAATCATTTACTGTAGTGTTGTAAAATAATGCACTTTTCTAATTTTTTCATTAAAAATCCTATGGCACGTTTTCAAATGTATATTGTTTCTTTTATATTGAATGTGGAAATGTTAACTTCCTGTAAAATTGCACTACAGAAGTAAAATCCACTGATGGAACCTATTTTGTTAAAGAAAAGTCCCTTGACAACCAACAGATGTTTATGATTATACAATATGTATGTGTGTGCATATATGTGCATATAGTGTATATATAATGTGTATATATGTATATGCACACACACACATATCTAGTGCTATGTGTATATATATAAAATGATATAGGTCCAGATTTATATATGATTGTATTAATATAATATCTATAGATTAATAGATATATAGATATGTATATATATTCATACATACACACAAGAATCACAATGTACAAACCCAGAAAGGATTACTCATTAAATTTAAGGGGGTTGGGGGAAGAAAGATGTCATATACAGAAGATATTTTGCATTGCAATAAAAGCTTTTTTGACAAAAGTATGTGCAGAGTGAAGTATGAACCTTCATCGAATATCCAACTGTGCTGTGCCCAAAAGATTACAGTGCAGAACGAACAAAAGGAACGTGCTTAAGGAAGCACTTGTAAGACCAGTGTCAGTGTATGTTGGACTGGAACTAGCTGTTGAAAATCCAGCTCATCTTTGTGGAGCTTAAAGGAAAGATCCTGGGATACAAAAGTCAACGGTGCAGTTTCCCCTGACGTGGACAGACCAAAGTTGCACTCAAAGTTATTAATCTAATGCTTCCTAGAAAAGGATGAGAAGTGAGTCTCAGTGCTGATTTTAGACGGCACCTGTTGCTGTGTGGCACTGCCATGATTTCTCATTTGGCATGGAGCTTTGGGCAACTTTTACTGTTGTTCCCATCCAGGTAAGTCTCAAGTGATGTCAGGTACAGGACATCACATTGTCCTTATGTTGTGATTTTTGCCCACTGCAGCTCAAGGAAGAAATTTAAGTTTCCAGAGCTAATATTTCACATTTAATAAAAATCTTACCACCAGCAGGAATGATCCATTCTTACTCTTCTTCTTCTTTTTCTTCTCCTTTTTTTTTCTTTTTTTCTTCTTTTTTCCTTTTGTTTTCTTTTTTTTTTTTTGTGTGTGTCTTGACGATATTATGGCCACAAGCTGATCCAAACAGCTCAGTAACAAATGCTGCAGGTTTTTATGTCACCTTCCAGCTGCCTCAGTGAAAGAAAATGTCCATATGAGCAGTGAGAATAGTTAACCATCAGAACAACTGGTTGCACTGAATTTGCCATGGCATGCAGTGATAGAACAGAAACCAAGTACCTTGTGCTCTCTCACAGGAAGAAACCATTGCCTTGATGCAGAAAGTACTTGGTAGAAGTCACTGGTCTGTATTACACAGAGGGTGAGACTAAGTGGTCATCATAGCCTTAATCTGTAGACTAGATGGTCATTGCCTTCATCTGTTCTTGCTGTGTGTGAGGCTCACTTAGAAATGAATAAACGGGGTCAACATATCCTGTGGGATGGTACACAGTTTTTTTAAAAGTGCTGGCCTACGTTAAAGCATCAATGAAAAATGTGCATAAAGATTTCATTTTGTGATGGTGAAGATGAGTTCCCATGGCACAGAAAGGAGAATAACCACTTTAACAATAGAGATAAATACAACTGAGCAATCGCACATGCATTTTCTGTGCTGCATCAGATAACATCTCTGTTAGCAATTAGGATCAACAACTTTGTTTTTGGAGTGGTATTTGCCAGCATATTCTATCATCTCAATTTATCCAACATACAAAGACAAGCCAAAGAGTTGTTGAACCCCGTCCACCCCTTTTGCAAGCAAAAAAAAAGCCTTTTAGAGTAATTAATTGAGCAATCAATAATATAGACTTGAAGACCACATTTTAAAAGGGACCCAGGTAGTGCAGAGGCAGGTACAGGAGAATTTGAAGAAGAGCTTGTGCACTGAGCTTTTAAAAAAACAGAGGAAAGTTAGATATGTGGAAAAAAAATATCTGGGAAAAAAAAAAAAAGTAAAAATAAAAACTTGCAGAAAAGTAAGCCAGATATTTCATCTATAGGCATATAAATATCTTTATAAATCTAAATCAAAGTCACAGATGCTTGATTGCTCAAGGTATTGCTGTTGCCATGTGCCTAGGTCCTGTCTCAGAGGAGGAAAGAAATTAAGCATCCTGCAGCAAAATGCAAGAGTCTGCTCAGTACACATCAACTGGTTGACAGCAAACAAAATATTTCAGTCGCTGGAAATGGGTTTGAGTCTGTAACCATGCTGTGACCAAATCACTGCATCTTTCTCACCTAAGGCAATGTCTTCAGTTCAGTTTGCCCATTGTAAAAGCAGTGACTTTTGAAAGGGGACAAATGAGGGAATTGTACTGGAAGTGTACAAAATAATGAGCAGTACAAAAAAGGTAAATGAGCTCTTCCCTGTTGTGCTTTCTCACTCTCCCAGGACAACGCAATACCCAATTAAGCAGAAACCAAAACATTTATACCTAAGAGAAGGAAATAGTTTTAGTTCTGTTATATTTATATAAAGTTTTTTTTTTTTTTTTTTTTTTTTTAGGAAAAAAAGAAAGCTACATTTCTAGGATCTTCAGAGACACAAAACAAAACAAAACAAAAAACCAACAACTGTTATTTGATTATACAAGGCATAAAATAAAAGCTCTGGAAGACCTGCAGTCAGTGTTTCAGCTGAAGTTCAGCCACTGAAGGAGGTATAAAAGATCAGTTGCTGCTTATATTCGGACAAACCTTGGATCCAGCATTTTACTGCTGGGAAATTTTGCCTGTTGAAGGAAAGGAAGAAAATGTTCCCATAGATGAAGTCAATGTACTATGCCACACAGTGATTATTAATGGAAACTCTTGGCTTTAACACTTGATACAGATTCAGATAAGCTGCCCTTTCTTAGCATTATGGTTATGTGTTCCAGCTCTGGCTGGGCTGGGAGTGTGTCGCTTGGTCTCTAAGACAGTGACAATGTTAGGGATAGAAACTACTGACCTATACAACCTCAGACTATATGGACTCTACCTGGAGGTGAATGTTCTCCTTCTGTCTCCAATTTGAGGTTGAGAAGGAAAAAAACAAACAAAACAAAACAACACAACAACAACAACAAAACCCTGCAATAACCACATTGCTTCTACATCTCTCATAAACTAATACTCCCGTGTCACAACAGATTTTAGTTTCACACTAGAAGTTCAGGTCATATGAATGAATTTGGTATTTCTGAAGGGAACAATTATCCATGGCTGTGACATTAGACTTAGGTCTGAATAAAAGGAGGGCATATGATACATCTTGATCATAGGGAATTTTAGAGCTGGCCCATAGTCTGCCCCCACTTTGCATTCTTCTGCTGTAGAGGACCTGTGAAAAGGGAGGTACAAGATTCCTGTGCCAGAGGGCAGGAACAGCATCTTCTCAAAATGTGTCAATGGCATGGTCAGCTTAATCTAGTGTCCTTCTCTAGAAATAAAGCCATCAGCTGACTTTTCAAGCAAGGAAGAACAGTCAACACTATCCATCCTCTGATGCCCTGTGTAGCACAGTGCATAAGAAACAGCTTTTATCTTGCATTTCATTGTTGTAGTGTCTGATGAGTGTTACCAGCTGCATTTTGAACAGTAGGATGCAGACACAAACTGCAAGATGCTGACACATCTGTGGAGATATAGAACAGAGGTTTGCTGTGTTGTCCACAGAACTGAGAGGAAAGGAGGCCAACTTGCAATGAGTGATCTTGATCTCAGACTATGAGTTATGCCTCTTGATGATGCTCACATTTACCCTATTGTTGTGCTTTCTTTTCAGAATTTCTGCACTATAAAACAAAAGAAGTTTCATGTATAAAAAGAGAAGATGCTAAAATATTCAAACACCCTGCTCCTCAAGGATTTCTTTGAGAATGCTGTCCTTTTCTCTTTCTTTGAAGACATGGGTTGAAGTAATTTTCCCAAGAGGGAGCAAGAATGCAACCTCCTTCCATTCTATACTTGCTTTGCCATTGTAAAACACTGACTGTGCAGTATGAATTCTGATATGCAGTTCATGAGCTCTGACTTTTATGGTCTGGACTCTGAATTTAAGTGTAAATCTGAAATCAGTTCACTGAATTTATATTGCTGTAAATGAGAAGAATATTTGGGCTGTTGGGTTAAATTAATATGCATTTTGGTGCAAGAGTCTGTGGGATGGTATGAAGCAAACTGCTAGGTGGTGCTATGAAAACTAACATCACTAAGATAGGACTCAGTTGAATGCAGATGTGGTGAAAAAGAAAGAAAGAAGCTACAGCAGCAATTAAGAGAAATTGAATTACTTAACTAGTAAGAAATAATAAAACAGAGTTTACCTCATTTTTAGCACCCTGCTAAGCAGTTTCATATAGGTTGGCTCATTTAAGCCAACTCAGCAAGCTGGTGCAAATGATACCACCCTGCTAGTTCTATTTGTATGGTGTTCCTGATGGAGCTATTCACGCTGACCAGGTATATCCCAGCACTGTTCACATCACCGAAGGCCTGATTCTGCTCTCCTTGGCTCTGATTTCATGCTTATGGTACACTTCTCTTCTTAATGCTAACACAATTTGCCTATTTTTTTCCTTCCCAAGATGCCTCCAGAAATGACTTTTCCTTTCATATTTTAAATTTGTCTGCCCAGAAGATGTGGTCACCAAGGAAGAGCCCTCCTGCAGCTGTAAAACATGTAGATGGTGGATGTAGATGCTAATAGCTTCTGGCTCATTAGCACAAGAGCAAGTATCTGTGGGAGGTAATTGCAGTAAGGGTAATAATGTAGGAAACATCCAAACCATCGATCTTTGTGTGAAAGCGAATCCTCAGGTGTTAAATCACTTAAATTAATCACCCAGAGGTGTTACAGGCAATGATTAGTGTCTGCTCTCCTGCGGGAGAGGGATGGAAAGAGAAATCTAGAACACAAATCACACTGTTTGTTGTCCTGTGGTTCTCCACCTCAGTCTCTTCCTGTAATAGCTTGTACGCCAACATGGCTTTGCAAGACGTGGCTTTGTGAGGCTTCTCAAATGCAAGCAGGTCAGTTAGGTCTGGCAGATCCACTAATGAGAAGCACAACCAGGCGACCAGATGCTGTTTCAGTAAAAGGGAGGGCCTGCCTCACAGAATCCTAAATGATCTGGGGAGCTGTTCCACTCAAGTAAAGTCTCTGCAGGAAACTGGTGTACTCCTATACCCAGTCTCAAATCGTACTGGGGAACCAGCTCACACCTATTGTCTTTTTCAAAGAGCAGGATCAGAAGCACTCTTTTCATTTCAACTGCTACTACCTCTTAACACTACAGGTGTGTGTTAAGACAGCTAATGAACCCACCTGGGAACCAGCAGAATTGAGGTTGTTTCAAATACACGACACTTCAAGGCAGAGGAAAAAAGCAACAGGGAAAAATGCTCCCTACTCTTACTTCAGTCTTATATTTGTAATTGCATGTTATTTTGACTGCGGTTGTGCTAAATGCCAAGTGAAAATGGTGCTATTCAGCTTGGCGTTGTACACGGACACTACTGAGGCAAATTGCTCCCTTGAAGTGTTTATAATCTAATATGTTAATATGTACCACTCTCCTGAGCATCTTGCCATGAATTAATGGGGGGGAAAAAAAAGTATATTCTGCTACTCTGGTACATCAAGTAGTCATAAGCAGGTTACTCTGCTGTTGCTTATGTGTCTGAGAAGAAATGAACACGAACTAAGAGCTGTTTGTGGTAAAGAACACTGTTCAAAATCTAAGAAGGGAAGGGATAGTGTAAAGAAGGCACCACAGGAATGAAAAGGGTAGGGAAACAATTGATCAGTGTAAGTGAAGAGTCAGTGCCTGTATTGTGTGTCCGTTCTCAGGTGTTGGCCGGGGGCTGCAAGGCCTCTGTGGGCAGGGCCCAGCTAAGCCCAGCACCAAGCTGGCGGCACCTCGGGGAAAACAGATTTCGGAAAGGGCAGAGCGGGCACAGGCCAAGGAGGAGGCCCAGGGCGAGGGAGAAGCAGCAGAGGGCCCAGGCCCCAGGAGGAGGAGGGCAGGAGGGGCTCCAGCCCCACAGGCAGCAGGGATTCCCCGGCAGCCCTGCAGAGCCCCCGCTGGAGCAGATCTCCACCCTGCAGCCCAGGGAGGGCCCACGCCGCAGCAGGGGGACATTTCCTGAGGGAGCTGCGGCCGTGGGGAGCCCCCGTGGGAGCAGGGTGTTCCTGAAGGGCTGCAGCCCCGGGGCAGGGCCCCCGCTGGAGCAGGGCCACGGGTGAGGAGGAAGGGGCAGCAGAGAGGGGTTGGGGGGGCTGAGCTCAGCCCCCATCCCATCCCATCCCATCCCATCCCATCCCATCCCATCCCATCCCATCCCATCCCATCCCATCCCCTCCCATCCCCTGCGCTGCTGGGGGAGAGGGGTCAGGATGAAGGGGGGATGTTGGAACTAGGAAAGAAGCAGGTGTTGGGGAAGGTGTTTTACTTTTTGTTTTCACTTCCTACCAACCAAATTATTTTAATTGACAATAAATTAATTTTCCTGAGGTCGAGTCTGTTTTGCCCATGGTGGTAACTGGTAAGTGATCTTCCTGTCTTCATCTTGACCCATGAGCTTTTTTGGTCTTATTTTCTCCCCCTGTCCTGTTGAGGAGGGGTAGTGAGAGTGCCTGGGTGGGAGTTTGTCCCTTGGCCAGGCTAACCCACCCCAGCGCCAAAGTGAAAAAAGCCCTAGACAACTCAGTCAGAATTTAGCACTGACCCAGCTTGGAGCAGGAGGTTTGCCTGGTGACCTCCTGAGGTCCCTCACAGCCTGAACGGAGCTGTGACTCTGGGTTTGAATCAGTGTAATACAAAGAGCCACCTGCAATCAATACTTTTTCCATAGATATAATAGCAGTGACACAATGGCTACTTAAATATAGTCTCTCATTATACCTACATTTCTCCAGAGACGATAGATCTGTCACTCCAAATGGAGCCAGTGGAAGATTTGACCCGATGTCCATGAATTAGGAGGAAATGAAGCATAATCTAAGTGCCTTTAAAATATGTCTCCCTCATAGTACAGGCTCTTGTGGACCTTTTCAAAGTGCACCGGACTTCCCTGGTAATGATCACACACTCATGCCTATCTTTTACTGGGCCCAAAACATTGTACATGCAGCTTCACGGCCTCCCAGGGAGAGCTGTGTGAAGGCTCCGGTAGGTAGACATTAATCATTCGGGACGGCGAAGTGACGGATGGCTGAGCAGACAGGGCACAGTGTGCTTTCATTCTCAAAGAAGACTGTGATAAGCAGGAGCCAGGGTTGTAAGGACATGATTATTAGTGTAGCTGTCTGATTACCAGAGAAACAGCAACAGAAAACACAATCTATTTGCAAGTGCTACTTGAGCACCTCTCCCCTCCAACAGCTCAGGGAAAGGCGAAGTCGTGCGGGAGATGGATGGCCCTGCAACAGCTGCAGCCTCGCAGGCTGCCTGCAAAGCAGCGTTGCATGCTGAGCACAGTGCAAAAATACAGGGAGATGGATTGTGCCCTCTGCTTCTAGGGGAAGAGGTGACTGTAGATAAGGACAGTTGGAAGGCGGCCTCTCCATGTCACCCTCACTCTTGACTCCATATAAATTCATAGAGCCATCTGCTGTTTGACCACTGACTTGGGAAATCTGGGGCAAAGAACCAACTGCAATCATCAGTGTTGCCACATGCTGTCAGTCCCCTGGGAAACTGCTGGAGGCTCAGTGGTGGGTCTGAACTACCTCCATTTGGGGATTTCTTTGTGTACTGTAACACTGGTGCTACTGCAGATAGCAATACCCCAACTTGGAGAGAAAGGTCACTGACCGGCAAGTGCCTGGGTAATAAAAACAGTGTTCAAAATGATGTCAAAAATTTCCTCTAGGAAATCTCAATATGGTAAGAGAGATCAGGGATCTGAAAAGTAACAGGCTTCTTTCTAGTCACCTCCTAAGGACTTAGGTCTCTGCTGTGGCATATGACTTCAAAAGAGTCTAAAATCTCTTCTACACCTCTGCAGGCAGTGGGAAGAAATGGTGCTGTACACAGACCATTTCCATCCTCCAGTTAGCTGACTTAGATGTTAGAACTACTTATCTCCATCGACGTCATCGAAAACCATGCTCTGGTACCCCTTATTAGGAGGCAATGTGAATAAATCACAGTCACATCGGCTGGGAGACTCATGCTGCTCTCTCTGCAGGGGACTCGACTCTGGTTCAGTGGTGCTCAACTCTATTGATTCACAGAGAAAGTGACCACAGAAGAAAAAAATGATGCTGGTATGTTTGTGAAGACTCTCCTAAACACCCCTGTCATCTGAAAAAAATGACCTTTCTTGAAATATAGCAGGGAGGCTGTGTGACTTATACAGCCTAGATTCTCTTCCAGCAGCTGATTTCTTGGCTCTGCTCGTCTCCAGTACGTCTCCTTCCATTTTGGTTCAGTCTGTTCTTTATCTGTGCCATCCATTGCTGAAGGACAACACTATTTCTCATCTACTTAACTTCTGGACAGGAAGCCACATGAACTCATGCACCCCTTCTAAGGGTGCTTCTGAGGGTATATGCCATGGCTGTGATTTAGAGCTCTAGAAGACAGAAAAGAAACATTTGCATTCAATTTTCAATAAGCAGATGGTACACGGCTTGTTTTATATTGCTGTAAATTTTGAAGTCCCTACTGAAAAATAAGAAAAGCAAGCGTATTTGCCTTTATTTCAAACTTTCCCTGTTTCCATGGCAATATCCCAGTGAGGTACCAAGAGTAGATGCTGGGATGTGAGGTATTAAATAGTTCTTTTTTGTCTGTGTCATGAAAGACAGTGCTGAGATCCATGTGTAAAGAAAAGCGAGTCAGGAAATGACGAAGGGACATTGAAGACTGACGATTATTGCTGAGAAAATTCAACATCCTGTGAATTCACGGAAGGATGTAATAAATTCATCCCTTTGTTTTAGCACAGTCCAGCTCAATTGATTTTCAGTAGGGCTGTCTCAGCACTAAAAGGGTGTGAAAATTCCCATATTATATGTGTGGCTATGGAAAAGATGGAGCCTGACTGTTCTTGGAGCTGCACAGCAAAACGATGAGCAGCAAAAGACACAAGTTACAGACAGTGAAATTCCCATTAGATACCAGGGAAATATTAGACACAATGAGAATGGTCAAGCTCTGTAACAGGTTACCCCAATACTAAGCTTGAAGATAATCAAGGTTTGATTGGAAGAGTTCTTTGGCAGCTTGATCTCACTTTGAATTTTGGTTTTATTCAAGGGTTAGATAGTCAGTTCCCTTCAAACCTAAATTATTCTGTTATTATATCATTTCCTGACACAGGCTGTTCGAGAAGCCCCTTTTCTCCTACTGCATAATATATTTGCCTAGTCTGTAAGGTAAAAAGAATGCTGCTCCTTCTGTTGCCTTCTTTTGCTGATCATTCTGCAATCTCATAGATTTGCTTGTAATGAATATATAAGCCAAATTTCCCCACTGTTCCTTTCCCCTCAGTTTCAGTGTTGCTCTTGCCTGAGACACTACAGTACACCTAAATGAGCCCAGTGTTTACTATTTACTTCAGTATTGGAGACCTTTAATACCACAACAGCCAGACAATGAGACACCTTTTGAGATAAAATGTGTAGCCAGAGCATCATTAGCCAATTGCATCAATGTACCAGAATTATAGGATAATTCAGGTTGGAAAGGGACCACAGGAGATCATCTAGTCGAAGGAGGGTGTGAGAGAAGCTGATTTGTACAGCCTCAGAGATTCATGGAACGGTGTGGAAGTATCTCAAAAGAGTCAGAGGACCTGAAATTTGACAGGCATTTGATTGCCTTTTCTAATAACAGTGAAAGCATCCATAGTAATTTGTTGTTGTTGTTGTTGTTATTATTATTATGCATTGAAGTCCTAACCCTTTAAAAAAAATGGTATTTCCCCCTGAAAATCTAGATGGGGAAGAAAGATAAAATGGTGAAGAAAAGAAGCATATTAGATTCAATATTTTACAAACTGACAAATGAAATGACATTTCTGGAGGATAGATGCTGATCACACAGCCAGAAAACACACTCAGTCTCCTCTGTCCCAGGCTAGTTCTTACAGATAAGACCACTCTTTTCTATAATGGTAATTGTTGTTCTCTGAGGTGCATGCTTGCCCCCACAGCATTGGCAAAAGCTTAGGCTCCTTCAGCAAGAAAGAGGGTAAGAAGAGGATATTACCTGAAACTTCAGACAGAAATTGAGATCTCTTTTTTTCCTGTCTTCATGTGATAAACCTGAAGCTTATTCTTTAAATGGGACATACCCACGAATGTGTTTCTTCCCATTTCCAAGTGTGGCCAATATTTTAGTAACACTGTCTTAGTTATTAATGTGGAGGCAATTGAATGAATTAAAATGTCCATAACACTTTGTAAAGGCATCTATATCTCTCTCTTCACTGTACAGCCAGTGGATCAGACCTTACTCAGCCCCTACATGTTCAACTTTAGTGACAGGACATCTCCTGTAATAACTCTGAGCTGGATACCAAAAGGAAGCATAGCTGAGTTTCTGAGTGCTGTAAGTCCAAGGGTGTACTGCTATGGGGCCCAGGAAGTGGACTATCTTCCTATTCCTTTTGCTCATGTTCTAATTTGACTTAATTAATTGCTTTAATGCTCTTCTTATAATATTCAGTCTTGTTTTATTAATATATTTATTACTGATTTTAAATGGACTTTTCTAACACAGGCTGAATTTTTCTGTACATAATGAATGTACAATGTGCCACCTCTCCAAACACAGCAGCTATCAGTTTGTGCTCAGTGGATAACCTCTTTCCAAGCAGTGCAGCACCACATCCCTCCTGGTTTCTCTCAGGATCATACCGTACTTCTCTTGCTCTTCCCCATCCCTTCCATCTGCCCTGCTGTGACTGCTTCTCTTAGCAGAGATGCTGCGGAGTGCTTCTCCCATCAGGTATATTAATTCTTTGTGAAACAGCCACTGGTTTGTGTCTTGAAAAGTAACTCTGATCACCGAGCTTGTCTGCTTCCTTAGTTAATTCTGGAAGAAAGCTGTCTGTGATGCTCACCACCTTTCTGGCTGTTTTAGGGAAACTGTCTGAGGTTTGACACAAAGGGCTGTGGATGTTCTCTGTTGGTAGGGCACCCTGAAGCAGACAATGGCGTGATTATTGTGAATATTGTAAGTATAAATCTGAGTCTGCCTTCCCAGAGCGGGAGACACTACCTGGGCTCATGTCCTACTAGCCTACTAACCCTATCACAACAAGGGCTAAATGATCCCCCCGGGACCTCCCAATGCTCAAGGAGCGCAAACCAGATTCTTGGCCTGCAGAGCAACCAGCCAGAAACTTTCTTGGAAGAGCCCCGTCTCTTAATATGGGAACGGTGGTGTCCTCTGTAGTACAAAAGAAACCACAGCTTCTGAGTTGAGCAGGGATTCATGACACCAGGAATGCCTTAGTCATTTGGTCAAGACCATTTGAGCTGCTGAAAAGGAATTAAGAAAAAGCACGAATGTTGTTCAAAGTCCAGGAAAGGCATTTGGTAGATTCAGCTGACATCCACTGGGATGTTTTAACGAAAAGCACGATAGCAAATGTTTGGCCAGGCAGGTTGTCTGAACGCTGACCACCCCAAACACCAGACAGCACCAACTGTTCAGTAACTATTTAGGAAAAAAAATGTTTTCAGCAAGCACTTTCTTCTGTAGCAACAGATGGCTTGAAGCTGCCGCGAGTAAGAATTCCTAATGAAGTCCTTCTAGTGGAGCTCCTGCAAAGGGCAGATGAGGGAGAGAAATATGCCCTAGATTCATGAAAGTGCTCGTCTGCACTCATGCTGTCCTTCTGTGCCTCAGCTGTAAGGGCAGGAGCAGAGTCTCACTGCCTCCTTGCAGGCAGCTCAGACAGCAAAGTCAAGCCAAAAAGAAAAATACAAAACAAAGCAAATAATATTTCTCTTTTTAAAAAAAGACATGAGCTGTAAGGTGGCTTGTTTTCAAGGTTCACTGTTAGCGAATTTCTATGGCATGTGGAGGATTGGGATGGAGCTTTTGTATTTGTGAAAGCAATGACGTGTGAGTGGAGTGCTGTGCAGAGAGCGTGAGGCAGAGAGAGACCCCTTCACCATCCCTGCTGCAGCATCTCAGAAAATCAATGCTAATAATATTAACACGCAGAGAGTCGAAACCAAAGTGTATGCACCAGGGCTGTGAGATTTTAATATGGTCTTTTCAGTGAGCAGTGAAGGGTAGCAGAATAAGAGAGGGAGAGCAGTTCTCAGATCCAGAACAAATGAGGAACTTAGACCCCTGAAAATTACTTTCTGTGTGATCTAATTCTTACTCTTACAGCTTTAAGTGTGGAACTGAGATGTCCTGTATGAGATTTCTGGATGTCCTGTGTTGTGTACACAATACGAAATTGGTAGGAGTGTTTGATAGACCAGAGGGTTGTGCTACCATACAGAGGAGCCTCGACTGGAGGCTGGCGGAACCCCATGAAGTTCAACACAGGGAAATGTGAAGTCCTGCCTCGGGGAAGGAATGACCCCAGGCACCAGGACAGGCTGAAATGCAGCTTTGCAGAAAAAGATATGCAGGTCCTGGAGGACAACAAGTTGCCCATGAGCCAACAATGTGCCCTTGTAGATAAAAAAACAAAAGGGCCACTTGCCTCCCGGGCTGCATCACACAGAGTGTTTCTAGCGGGTCAAGGGAGGTGATCCTTTCCTTCTACCCAGCACTGCTGAGACCCATCAGGAGTGCTGTGTCCAGTGCTGGCCTCCCCAGTACAAGAGAGACGTGGACATACTGGAGAGAGTCCAGTAAAGAGACACAAAGATGGTTCAGGGATTGAAGTATCTGACATATGAGGAGTCTGACTGTGACTTTTCAGCCTGGAGAAGAGAAGCTTCAGGGCGATCTTATCGATGTGTATAATTATTTGATAGGCAGAAGTTAGGAAGATGGAGCCAAATTTTCCTCAGTGGTGCCCAGAGACAGGACAAGAGGAAATGACAAAAAATGAAGCACAGAAAATTCCGTGAAAACATAAGAGGCTGTTTTTACTGATGGCAGGGGTGAAGATAGGATGGGATGTCAGACTCTGGAACAGGTCAGAGAGTTTGTGGAGTTGCTATCCTTGGAAATATTTAAAACCCAACTAGACACAGCCTTGGGCAACCTCCTATAGCTGATGCACAGCTGATGCATGGTTCTCTTGATAAATCAAACAGCTTAGCTTATGAAAATGGGAAAAGACAGCGAAGTCCAAGAATAAAGACTCTTTCAAAGGAATGACACAGAGAAAGGTATCTATCAGCAAATCATGTGCCAAAGGACTAATTACCACAGAGCTGGTAATGGGCTGCTCTGTGCTCATTGCTGAAAGACTGATTGTCTCTGTCTAGTTAGACTTCAGGACTGAGTATCTGATCGAATCCAAATTTTCTATTGGCATTCTCATATTTTTCACAAAGAAACTCACCAGCTGGGATGCAGTCTGGTTAGGGGTAGGGCAGCCCTAGCATGATTCTGTTGCTGTTTCTCTTAAAACCAGAATTTGTGGGTCATTTCATCCCAAATTCCTTAAACAGTACAATATGGTCTTGATCAAAATCCAGCAGTAGGCCACACACCTCAGTATCATTTATTTAGCTGGATAAAATGGTGTCGTCAATGTAGATGACTATGGAATGTGAAGATGAATAATGAGGCTTCACTCTGGCATTTGACTATAGTAGTTGCAAGGAAGAATATTTTCTTTTACAGTGACTTCATAATTTATTTCCTGACCACAGGAATATTCATTAATCTTAATGATATTCTTAATAATGTCCTTGTCGATAGCCCCTGACCACAGGGATATTCATTAAATATCTTTATTGACCACTTGGGCAAACAGAAATTGCACCAGGCTATGTCCAAAAGACATCACTCTTCCAAATGCTAGCAGGGCCGTGCCATGGTGTGGGGACAGGATGCTGCAA
The DNA here is from genome assembly GCF_009769625.2 of Cygnus olor. NCBI lineage: Eukaryota > Metazoa > Chordata > Aves > Anseriformes > Anatidae > Cygnus > Cygnus olor. The sequence goes on along the minus strand of NC_049170.1, from coordinate 155,983,584 downwards.
CACGTTTCTTGATTGGGTAGGAAATATTCAGATCTGAAGGAACTGCAAGGAATGACTTAAATTATAAAAGAGCGAAGGGCTCTGTGCACAGGTCGCCTTTTGTGAGGCAGCCAGATGGTGAATGGGTTGTGCGAGTCCTTGAATAGGAAGGCTGAGGAGCATCTCTCAGCTTATTAGCTGAATCACAGAGTGTGAAAGAAACTTCAAAACCTGCTAGACTAGAAAGTGTCATATTTATAGAAATGTCTCAGTAAACTGTATTATCTATTCCTACACTGTGTGCTCTATCTGGTATTACTACTGTTTGCTTTTACCTTAGACCAGCTTAAGATAAAGTGATTTAGAGATAGTGGGCTAATACCAAGGCTTTCCATCCTTTTGGTGTGCAAGTCCTTAAAATGAAGTTGCTGAGATATTCCAACAGTGCTGAATTCCCAGGAAATCCCAAGGAAATGGGACTGGGATGCCAGATAACGCCAGGATGCCTGGCAGCACGGTACTAGGGAGCAAGGAAAATCTGCTCATGGCCGCTGTTAAGCCAGATCTTTAATGTGCAGCAGAGCCCCAGGAGCCTTGCAATGAGACCACTGATTTTTCAAGGGCTATATGGTAACATTAGAGAGATGTAGGCAACAGGCTGGCATGGCAGGAACACTGAGACCCTGTGTCCTGAGAAGATGGACCTCTACCTGGAAGAATTGCTTGGCCCTGAGCCCAGCTACTTGGGTTACTGGTGTAGCCCATGGGGTTTTGGAGGCTACAGTTCATTTATTTCAATTTGCCTGAGAACCAGCATCAGAGAGTGCAGCACCCACCATGGAGTCCTGCTCTGCATAACGCAGCTTGGTAGTAGATACTGTCACCAGTAAAACAGAAGTAGCTGGGCTTATTGGGCCTCATTGTGGCTGGTAGGTTTTTAGATATTTCTCTGAGTGTTTTGGTACTTCTTTTGATGCCAAGGTTAAGAAAGTCAGTGGCAGTAGCAGAAATAGTTGCATCCTTTATCAATCAAAGCCTATTCAGTAAGAAACAGATTGGTGTAGTGCAGAAGATTAGTCCTAGCAAAGATCTACACCTGCAGAATAGTAAAACCATCTCCCATGGTCCTCGGGGGATGTTCAGCTAACTATCCCTGTAGAGAGCTGGATCTCCTGGCAGAGAGGTTAATTCACTTGAGCAATATCCCCCGGGGAAACAGAGCATGTGAGGTGCTGAGGACTGGATGAATCGTTGTAATCTCGCAGGGAGTGGTGGATGAAGCTCGGTGTGCAAAGCAGTGAGCGAGGGAAAAAGGCAAAAGAGGGATGTTCAGGGCCCTAAGAGCATCCCCTTGCTGGGAGGTCTGGCTGATGGGGCTGGGGTCATCCCAGTGATGGTGCAGCTTGAGGGTGCCTCTTCCCATGGGGAGATGCTGCCAGGGAGCTCTGTGGGGGACAAATAAGCCTCGCTGTGCACTGCTAGGATGGAGGCAGAGGGGGAAAAGGAGAGGAGCCCTTTGTGCAGCCCATGGCACAGCAGCCCGCGGTTCTGCATGTGCAAACCTGAGGTGCTCTTTCCTAAAGAGCAACTTCTAGTGAAGTCATTGTCACAAGACAAACACACAAAAATGCAGTTGGCAGCAGGAATGGTCTTCCAGGTGAGAGCCTAATTACCAGGCTGAGGCATAGAGAGGTGTGCAGCATCGGACAGGGGCAGTAGGAAGGCCAGAAGGAGGGATGGGAAGAAGAGAGAGCAGGAGAGCCAAGGGGAACTGGCGTCAGACAGGGAGATGGGGATGCCTTGTGAGGGACGAGACATTTATTACTGTGAAGTCTTTATCTCAAGCCTTTTTAATGTGCGGTAGCAATTAACACTTATCTGTGCCCTGCAGCAAGATGGTGCTTGCTCTTCCCCCAACTCCTACCAGCCAGCTGCTTTCACAGTCACTGCTTTCCTCTAGCTGCTGGCGAGAGGAGGAAGGAAATCCATATATCACATAGAAACTTTGTAGATGTTTTAAATCTGGTCTGTCTTGTGTCCACATCTTGCTATAGGTGGGATTTTGGGGATGAGAGATTACAACGATTCAGCCCTGTAGTGGGTTATAATGCCATGGTGTAATGAGTGATTACTTGGGATGGGGGGGTCAGTGCATTACTGCTCTCTTCTGCCTGGCAATCCCCACCCAGGGCCTCAGTGTGAGGTTTATAAATAGGAATTGAGAACTGCTATGAAACTAGGAGAGATAGAATTATTGCAGAGAATTATTACTTTTTTTTTTTTGAGCTTTGTTCTCTTAAAACATTTCATGATGTTTCAAATAAAGACACAAGCTATTGCTTGTGGAAAAAGGCTAGGAAAAAAATTGAAGAGTTGAAAACTCAGAATAAATCTCTCCCTTGCAGGCACCCTCTAAAACTACCTGGGACCCTGGGCTTTTGGTCTTGAATTGCTGTACTCTGCCAAATGTGAGATGAAGCCAAACCTCCTGGGGTCTGGGCAATGCTTGTGTTCCCTCATACCTAACCCAGCTTAAAATGTGTTGTCTCCTTACGGGCCTGTCTCCTACAGACCCAAGTGCCAGTGCAGGCAGAGTCTGGACACATGGCCACTGTGTGTATCCAGAATTATTTTGTGTGGGTGTTTGGGGTCTGTGCCCATGTGTTTGCAGCAGGGGGCTGCAGGGATGGCATCTGTGGAAGAGACCATGAGTTCTGATAGTGCCCAGGGCCTGCCTGCTCTTATTTCAACAGGCTCCTTGTGTGGTGGGCAGTGCAGGGGGTGGCATCTTCACGACTGAGCTGGCTGCCTCTCTGGAGGTGGTGCAGCAGTGGGGGGTTAAGATATGAAGCTTGATCTGGATGGGATCTGAGCTCCAGCACTGCCTCTTGGAATGAGCGTGTAGGAGCAGAGGAACAGTGCAATTCCTGGTTTATTTTATTCCTGGTAAAACATCTGCAGACACCTTAGGCTAAACTGCTAAATACTACCTGCAAATTCAACAGAAGGTGTCATACCTCAATGGCAAGAAGCTTCTAAGTCACGAATTGTAGGTCTGACATGATTTTTGTAGGTCATAGAATCACAGAATGGTTTGGGTTGGAAGGGACCTTAAAGACCAAATAATTCCAACCCCCTGCCATGGGCAGGGACACCTTCCACCAGACCAGGTTGCCCAAAGCCCCATCCAGCCTGGCCTTGAGCACCTCCAGGGATGGGGCATCCACAGCTTCTCTGGGCAGCGTGTGCCAGGGCCTCACCACCCTCTGAGGAAGCAATTTCTTCCATATATCTAATCTAAATCTCCCCTCTTTTAGTTTAAAGTCATTACTCCTTGTCCTATCCCTGACAGAGTCCCTCCCCAGCTTTCCTGTATCCCCCTTTAGGTACTGGAAGCCCACTATAAGGTCTCACCAGAACCTTCTTTTCTCTAGACTGAACAATGAACCTAGTCCATGTAGGTCTCTATATCGATTTACACCTTTTGACCTAGCCCTTAGATTCAATTCACCTGCACCCATGCAGATGTCTCGAAAGATTGAATGATTTAGTTTGTTCCGTGGGGTCAGGCCCAACTCCAGACTTTTGAATGTCAGGGTTGATGGTATTGAATACTATTCCTTCTCAGTTTTCCATCCTTGTAATAGGAAAGTGCTGAGAAGGTTTGGGAGAGGTGTTTGACCTTCACTACTTGCCTTGCTGACCTAACAAAGCAGCTGAGCTTTAGCTGCACCAGAGAAGTGAAATGTAAAACTCAAAATCATTAAAGCAATTTAGTTTAATAATTCAAGCAGTAAGGTAAGCAAGGAGGAGCAAAAGTCAAGACCTCACATCCAAAGCCAGGTTTCAGGTGTCTGGGGATGCAGAAGTCTGGAATAAGTTGGATTTTACTCCCTCAGCCAGTGTTTTCTGGGCAGGGCTCAGCTTTCTGCCTCAAAAATGTTTTTGCACAGCCTAGCCATGGTCTAGTTCCTTAAACGCAGCACAGGTTGTCCAAAGACTCATCAGTACCGTGTCTCTCTCTGAGACCTGTGCATCTGCAACTTGTTTATCTCTCTTCTGCAGAACAGTTACTCAGCTTTTGCAAAGGAAGGTGGCTAAATTTCCCTGCAAGAGCCAAACTCAGCTCTGGGAAATGGGCTTTGCTGCAACATCCCTGAGCGGGGCAGACAGGAGGGGAGAAGACATGTCTGACTGAGCAGGGTGTCTGAGTTATTGGGGAATTTAATTTATTATTATTATTATTTATATTTTTTTTCCTGAGGACTCCCTTCCCTGTTTTGAAGTTATTTTTTCACCTGCACTGTCTGCTGTTTGACCTGATGCATAAGCTGTTTGCAAAGTGCCTAACACAGATAGCAGCATCTGAGCCTGCTGCAGGTAGTAATGGATAATTGAAGCAGTAATGCAAGGGTTTGGTGAGCATCCTCCAGCATGTGATTCACTGATATCCTCACTTCTACAGAAACTCACGGGTCACCAGCTGATCCCATGTCTGTTGGGAGGGGGATGAAAAAACCCACCCACACAGACAAATATAGATTCTGCCTTGTTTAAGACTTCCTGAAGCTTATAGTGAGATTTGAATGAAAAACATTGTTTCTGAAAATAACTTCAACAGTTAAAAAGAAATACAGGAAGGCAATGCAATCTACCTGCAGGTGCAGATAACCTTCTGGGGCTTACACCTGGGACAGAGAAGGTAAAGCATAACTCACAGACAATGGAGAAAGGAGGAAAAAAAAAAATCTCTGAAAAGCTTTCATCAAAGAAAATTGAATTTAAGGGATGAATTTGCCCCATAAATCTAGGAGTAAAAATAGCCAAGGCTGGCTGATAGTGGTCTGAAAAATGAGTTCAGTTAGAACGGTCACAGCTGTGATGGATAGAGGAGCTGCTTCTTATCAGGTCAGGCCAGTAATGGAAAGGCAATGGGATAATCATCAAATAATTCTTTTTACTACCTATCAGTTACACATAAGTGGTTGCCTTACAGAACCGGTTAACTGGTGACAGTAAATCTGAGCAGAGCCCGTATGCTCTAAATGAGGATCTCCTTGTGCTCCTCCCTTACTCATTCAGTTGTATTTTCTTTTTCCACCTCTGGTGTTGCCTGGGTTAGCTCTCACTGAATGCCAGTGCTGTCTGATCGTGCTTTGGTATTGCGGGGAAATGTGCTAGAGAATCCATACTAGTTTCAGGTGAGACATGCGTCATCAGCAAATACCGCTCCCATACTGATCTGGTTTCACCAGTGTGACTAAGCTGAGGTGCTTTAGGAGATTTATTTCTCAGATAAGAGTAAAGTTGAACTCATGGCTACGGCTCCTAAGAATAATGCCCTTGTTACTATCATTATTGCTACTACTACTAGTGCTCTTACTCACACACGATATAGCATATCTAGTAGTGCTAAGGACAAAAACAGCAAGGAATAACAATGAAGACATTTCCCTCTCACTCTTCCTGAGCACTCAAAATTCCCTGGCAAGAATAAAAAGGTTATCCATCACTCCCCAGCACTATCTGACCTTGGAGAGCCGCAGTTTTCCCATGCAGGAGGTCCCCGGGGTGTCGCTTTGGAGCTGGTCTTCTTTAAGCGCGCTGACCCTGCAGGCAATTTTAGTGTCTGCTGCAGGAGTGCCTTTTAAAAGGAAAGCTATTTGAGCCTGTTTTTATCTGTTTGCGCTCACATGCTTAAAGCTGGGGTGAAGGGGTTATTGTCAAGATAAATAGGATAGTGTGAGAGGCTGGGCTGGGGGTATAAGTGATTACAAGCATGTTATTAAGATCCATAACGATAAAATGATGACCATGGCCTTGTTCACACTGATGGCCTCTGAGTCTCATTGGGAATTTTGACAGCAGAAAAGATGCCCACATAGGCAGGTACCTGGTTGCTCCCTGTATTTCCAAGTTGAAATATACTCCTGTTTCATACAACTTTACCCTAATAGTATTGTGGTTCAACAATTGTGCCGAGGCATGGTGTATATGTAGAATTACCAGGTCAAGAACTTGCCTGGCCCCCGACAGTTTCTGTTTCCAGTCTAAAGGAGATAACCCCAGAACTGGGCAGAAAGGGGGCTGCTGGTTTGTCACAGTTCCTGTTGTTGTTTCTGTTACTTAGGATGGAATTGTGGAAAACGCAATGGAAACATGCCACCGTGCTCTGTCTTCCCTGCTCCCTTCAGCTGCGGAGTAGAAGACACAGAGCAAGGGCTGTGTCTTACTTTACTGTTTGATATCTTCTTCAGTGGAGTCCTACTTTTGTTAGAATTTGGCTGTGGCTGTGCTGTTGATATGATAATTCTTTGTTAGGAAATGTTCACTTCTTTCTTTGTGTGTCTCCCTCTCCTTTTACACATACACACACAAATGTGCCTAAAAAAAATGCAACATTTGATTATTGGTGATGTTGTCTTTGTAGTTTTCATCATTAAGCCTTGACTACAGAGCTTCAGATATTCAAGAAGCTTTGCAGTTTCTTTCCAAAGCACTATTTGGTGAAACTTCAGCCAACTCATGAGTTTAATTAGTTATGTGACATAGAGGAAAACATGGCTGTAGTTTCCTTTATGCCATGTCACACCACACATCTGTCAAAGAGGCTGTGGGAGTCTTCCAAGAAGTGCATGCCCTGCTATTCAGAAAGCCAAGGCCTTTTGTTCCCTTCAGTGGCAGCTTGACTTAATAATTATTACTTAGCACTGTGTAAACATGAGTTAATGAATCCTCACACTGCCCTAAGGCTACGGTTTAGTTCTTCCCTTATGTGAGAGAAGGCTGGGCTACAGCAATCCCTGTTGTGTCTTCTTCTGCAGTTATGACGGACCAGGAAACTACAGGACTGCAATGCCCTCATACAGGTAAGTCTGAGAAACCAAACTGAAATGGGCAGGTTTGTTGTTCAGGGACAGCAGGAAGAAATATACTACGCGTACCACGGATCCGCTTCTTGTTGGAGCAAGTGATTTGAAAAGTGATAAAGTGATAAAGGAAACAGCTCGGTCAAATGATGATACTATGAAAATTTCCTTTTAGGAATACAAGAGACCACCCAGGGTCTCTTGCAGCATAAAATAGCCATGTGAAGTTTAGAAAGATACAAATCAAGCTCCTCTGCTCTGCCCTTTCCCATGCACCACAAGCCCCTAAATGTTCACCGGTGTTCCCATAAACAAAAAAGTTCACCATTGTTCCTGTTCCATAAGACTTTCAAAGTGCAAGTGCCATATCCAGAATTCAGACCTACTGGTAAGATAGACAGGACAAATCTGGTCTGAGACGCCTGCTCCATAGAGATGCTCCCTGCTGGCTTACCAGCTGGAGGTGATGGACAAATACTGCAACTGCTTTTTTTCTTTATTTTTTTTGAGCATGCCATTGGCAAAATTTTATATTTCCTAGGCATCTAGGTTAGATGAGGCCTGATCAGTGGTTTTCTGTATGTTGATGGTGCCTAAGCAATGGCTTGAAGTGCCTAGATCAATAGGAGAAAAACCAGGTGTCTGTGGTTTACCCAATTCACTCAAGCTTGTAGCAGACCCAAGAACTGGATCCAAAGCTTCCCATATCCTCCCATCTACACACCAACCTGGACATCAAGCTGAACCACAGCTATGTGTCTAAGCACTTTCAGCCCTTGTTTTAATGGCCTGAAGGGCTGAAACACCACAGTCAAAACTCTTCTTACCAAGCTGTGGGTGGCATTAACCTCCTGCACATCAATGCAACATTTGGCAGCAAGCAGACACAAGGGGAAGGTGAGGTTTCTTCCTCAAAGCAACTTAATCCTAGTAGGGAGTTGAAGCTGAGCCCACTGTTGAGTGTCATCCTTCTCTGCCTGCCTCAGCACTCCGGCGAGGAGTAACTCGAAGGCTTAAGGTTCTCCTTGTGACTCGGGCTTCTCCCTTATGACTGCAGTCATGACGCAGCAGCAGCAGCTCATCCCTGACTCACTCCGTCAACGTCTCTGAGAGGAGCAGGGGCAGGAGGGAGACCTGCGCTTCCTGCCTTTAAATTCTGGATTTTCTGTGAAGTTGGCAAAGCGTGCCTGAGACCGCCTGCGTGCCGTGCTAGAGAAAAACTTCACGCTCGCTTCCTCTGGGAAGCTGCTTGTGGCATCCAGCACCCCTGTGAGTCAGAGCTGGTGGCTCTGTGGGTTGTTTGTTTCACTGGACAGAGACAAATGCAGCACGGGGGAAAAGGTGAAATGAAAATAAGTTCAAAGGATGGTCACTGGCGCAGCGGTGAATGCCATAGCTTTTCCCACAACACAAGGGAAAACAAGACTTAGCAATAGCAGCATTAATAATGTATTTGTGTGCCAAAGCACCACGAGCAACCAGAAACAGCTGCATGTTTCACAGTTTTCCCAGCTCCCTGTGGCAATTGCCTTGGGACATTTGATAAATCACCTTTGTCTCAAGCTGAATTAAAAAAGGCCTTTTTTTTTTGGTCAGTGCATGTATTACTATGATGTTCCCAATACCTCGGTTCCTCATCCACAAAGCCAGCATGCAGCAGAGCCTCCTAGAATCCTTATCTCAGTGCCTGACATGGTTTTGCCCTGAACATGTTGTGCCTTTGCAAATTATAATCCGATTTGAAAGTGATACTTATCTAAAGTGGGTTAAATGACTTACATTTTATAATCCTGAACTTTGATAAAAGTCTAGGCATCAGACACACAATATCTCCCCATCCAGGATATAGTGTTATAATCTGTCAAGGGCCCTTATTTGGGAGAAGGGATTGAATTCCTTGTGTGTGGTACAGACATCATCGCTTGCATGATCCCCTGGCTTTCAAGTCATTACACCACTGACTGCTCCGTTTCTCAAGCGGCTTCTACAGCTTCAGTTTCTGTGCCTGATCCCAGGAGTTTTATTTCCCTGCTTCACAAAGCATCACAGCAGCAGCTTTCATCATCAAACCATTGGTGATATTTATGTCTCAGAGTTCAGAGCCTTATCCAGATCAGGTGTGTCTCTGCAAACAAACTTTAGCCAAGGGGTTTCTGAATAGAAAGGATATTGTCACATTCATCAAAACAGGAGGCTTGAGGCTTCTGTTAGTGCAGTCACTGCCATTTGGAGGAAGACCCCTGTGTGCTGGTATCCTGATGTTCTGCACCCACTCTTTTTCTCACCAGCTAGATGATACAGCCCCTGGGAGGGGAAAGTGTTGCTGGTGGGGTGTTGCTGGTTACTGGCCCTTGCTGGTGTACAAGCTCCTGTGATAATCACAGTGATGCTGGGGAGAATCTCAAAGGGCAACAGGCAAACTATGGCAAAGTCTCTCTGCATAGTAGCGTCCTAGCACTTCACAGATTGAAATTTTTGAAATAATTTTGTCCAGGGCAAGGAAATGCGAAAACTGTATTGTGAAAAGAAAGCAATGTTTAGCATTGAATAGCAACACCAGGTTTGTTTGGCTACAAAGATCCTGCAAATATGAAGTAGAGGAAGAGTAATATGAGGCAGGAGAAGGCAGATGAAGAATGGTTGAGGTGGATTTGGAGATTTGAGGTGAAACTGCTCCTTGTTGTGTCCAGGGAGCCTTGCACAGAGCAGGGACCTCCTTGGCAAGCAAGGGAAACCTCACAATGTGGGTCCCATCACATTACTTGGTGTAGTCACCTGCAGAGACTCCTGGTTCCTAGCCTAAGGGAAGACACTGGCTTAGCTTCTGAGTACATTGTAATGTTTCGCTATGCTGTAATACCCTTTTCCAAATCTGGACAACCTTGAATAACCTTTCCCAGGCAGCTCTTTTGAGTCTTTTCTTTTGTAATCTGAAAGGGATACAAGCGTTTCTAGTTCTAGGCTGACACTGTCCAGACACATAATGAAAACAACGTGCTTTGTTTCTGCTCTTCTGGTTGTGGTGCACAAGATGTATTGAAACAGGTCTCCAAAAAGCTGCACTGAGGAGGATAGGAACAAAATGACTTTTTTTTGCCTCAAGTGGCTCCTGAAATCAATTTGTCTTCCTTTACTTTTGGCACTGCCCCCATGGCGTTAACAGGGTATATACTCCAATGCCTTAGGACACAGGGATGACCTATTCTGATTGTGAGACCCATTTTATTCATATTTTCCACCACTGTATGAATCCCTGCAGGGACAGTTTCCTCACCTCCTGCAAGTCTCACCTCTATTTGCTAGTGTTACAGCCACACAAGACATAAGACTTCACACCAGCTGTCGGGGTAAGGCTTGTCCAATAACTAAGTAAGAGTGGGATGAGATCCCAAATCTGAGGGATTTCTGTTTTATGGCAAGAAGATTTTATTCTTTCAAGGACATTTGCTTGACACAGTTAAATTAAAGTTTTGGAAATAACCTACCTGGAGATTAAGTAGTGGTTTGAAGGCAAAACGAGGTGCCATTTCCAAAAACATGATAAAGGCAGTCTCTAGAGATGGAAGATGCCAGGCCTGTATCTGGAGGGAGATTTGGAAAATCTGTTTAACCCATTACAGGTTTCATAATGAAGTTCCAGGACAGCTGTATTATTCATGAGTAGCTCTTATATTCCTCTTTTGTTTATGCCACAGATTCGTACAGAAATATTATGACTTAGAGAGTTATAAAACACTTTATGGTCTGCACGTCCCACTATAAGTCCAGGTTGCCTTAGTTACCATCTGGCTTGCACAGGTGAGGGGAGAGACTGAGAGGAAAAGAGGGAGATTAGTACTAATACATTTTTAAAATTTCCAAAGATCTTGTGAATTGTGATGTTGTGATACTATAGAAAGCTTTCAAGACCTGAAAAATGCAAGGGGACGATGAAAGCAAAGGTTCAGAATAATAGCTATTTGAAGGGATAGTGAACAACGTAAATCCCTACGATTAAATCATCTTCCTTCCCCTGTGTTATAGGACCAGTCTGGTCTATTCTACACCTTGACTGCAACGGTTAGGCTGCACTGGCCCATGAACCAAGCACAGGCATGGACCAAAACCATACCATGGGCTTTGCTGGAAACTAAGCAGTAAAGACCAGCTGCAGGATAGCACTTGAATCCTTGCTGTGGTCTGATTTAGTGTAAATGGAGGCAGAGGAAGAAAAGAAAGTGTCTTCTGAATACCTTCCAAAATGGCACAGACACTTGAACAACGCAGTCTGGGAGGGTGGCACTGGTATTGTGAAGTTTTGTGACACAATTGTGAGTCACATAATAGTCGAAGTTTTTCTTAGATCAAGTCCCAGCTGCCAGAATCAACAGCAAAGACTTGATATTCTCAGCCTTCATTTGAAAAGACAAAGGAGAAGATGAAATCAAATAATCCCAGTACACACTGCCGTGAAGGAAATTTTGCATGAATGGAAGTTCCCCTGTCGGCGGGGAGTCTAGTGTTCCACAAAAGCTGTTATTTTAAGCCAAGCTCATGAACTTCTGAGAACAGACTCAATTCTTTGTGAAAAGAGCATCACCACTAGCAGGTTAGATTCTTCTGTCTCCTAATATTTTCTGTATCCACTGCCCTGTGCATCCATGGTAAATTGAATTTACTTTTTTTCTTTTTGTGAGGCAAAATGCACCTAAACTGGAAAAAAGTTAGGAAATAAAAATAGAAATGTCTGTCCCAATCTGTTCTCTCCACACAGTCTGGTACAGTATTCATTGGCTCATTAGGTCCATGGCTTTTGGTTAACTGCTACTGAATAATATGATCATATAGGTTGGGAGCTGTGCATTGACTTACATGGGAGTGTGAGTCTCCGGGGAAGTTGAATACAGATGTTTGCAGTCACTTTTCTCTAAATGATACCCTGCGGATAACTGATATTAGTCATGATAGCTCTTAACCGTGTCCTGACAGAATTAGTTTCTCTAAATTAGAGTGAGGAGAATGGGTAGAAATCATGGTACATTTCTTCCATTTTTTTGATTGATTTCCTACTGAATTTAAGGGCTGTGTGGACATGCTGGCTGTTTGTCAGTCAGTATCCCCATAATCCGTTATAAATTTTAACTTGATGGTAAGTTTCAAACAAATCTAAAAGAAGGTTTGAGATCTTAGAGATGTCAATTTTATAACAGATGTTAGTAAAGCTTTCTCTAAAAGTAAACCTGGTAGCTCCTACTAGGTGTAAGAGAATTCTCGCAGAAATACAACTTTAGGACATTGGCTTCCCTCATAAGGACCTACTAGCTTCTAAATGAGGTAGCAGAGGGCAGGATCCCAGACACAAACACATATTTTAGGAATTAGTAGAAAAAATAGTTTGAAAGATTTATTTATTTTTGGTAGGAGGGAGCTGGGATATTTCAAAGGAGGTGTATCTTGTTACCTTAATGTTCATGGGAGTAGGCCATACTATTTCATGTCAGAAGTATGAAACATTAGGCCACTTAGATCAGATTCTAGCTCGGGTATTGCTTCTCACTGAGGTTTGGATTACTTTTCGCTTGTCATGCCCTACCAATATTCCACAAACTTTCTTGACTCACACTTGTGGCCTAACCCTGGCAGGCAGCTCAGCATCACACAGCTGCTTGCTGACTCAAATATTATGTCTTTTAATCAAAAAAATGCCCTGGATAGCGTCCTTTACTGTTAGTCATAGTAATGAACAGTGATAGGTAAGAAAATCAGGAGCGCTAAGTTGATGTGTTTCTTGGAAGGAAACACATTTCCCCATTTAGGTGAAGGTGAGAGGCATACCCACATAGGCACTTGCTCTTCCTGCAGTAACTCAATCTGGTGGTTACCGAAGAAAGCCAGAAATGGCTTTCCCCATAATGTGATGACCGTCTGTCATGAAACCTGCTCCTTAGGCTAATAAGACCAATACAAACCTCTTGGCAACAATGCAGGGTGAAGGTGGAGTTGTTAAATTCATTCACAGAAGACTTGGACATCAATCCATATATATATATATATTTTTTTTTTCATATTTCTTTTTACCCTTCTGCATCATGAATGCAATCACAACTTACCCGTCTTACCTATTGAGACTTTCTTAAAGAGGTTATAACCTAAAAGTTGCTTTCAAAGTGTAGCTATTAGAAATACATACTCTCGTTGGTCACTGAACTAGGTGGGGCCAAATAATAGACTGGAATACAGAGCTGAGTATCAAATAATCCCCAGGACTTACTCCACAGCCCTCGTTTTCCTTTGCTGTCTTGATTCCTGAAATATACAGGACAGATATTTTTTTCTAGCAGTCTTAAACATAGATGAGTAATTCTTATGGTCTTTAAAAATAGTTCAGGCAAAGAACTACCCATCTGCACAACTCATGCACTTATAACCACCACATCTTGAAATTGCCTTGCTTCCTTTAAGGGCTCATTGTTCCAGCAATTGAAGCTTACTGAAACAATAAATATGGCAATGCTGTCATTTCTGATGGGGTGAGGAGCTCAGAACTGGTTAGTGTTAATTTACTCCTTGAGGTGGTTTGAATCTTGACAAAAATATAGTGTTTTGCTGTTGCTGTTTCAGTTTGCTGCCTGAGCATTTTTTTAAATGCTTACTGCCTCTGCTCAGCAATATAAAAGCAAGATTGCTTTTTATTGCCATTCTCTCCCAACACAGGATTGTGTCTGGGTCTCTTACAGACTTAGCTAAGCTTGTCAATCTGAGAATTTCATTTGTAGTTTGCCTGGAGCCCTCAGGCCATATTTCTTGCTGTAGTCCTCTGTTTCACTGGAGAGGGGCTACGTTCACCCTTACAAGCATGGGATGGCAGATGACCAGCGTGCACCCCCTTGTGCGTGTTCTGTGGGGGTTTCTGAATCTGTGGTAAATGGGCTGCATGTTTTCCCCTGTGTCTCATTTGCAATGGGACTAAAATAGCAAGATGCAAGGTCTTGGGACAGTGGTACAGCTCAGAGAATTATGCTTGCTGTTCTGCACACTGTGGTTCTGCCCCAACCTTGTCCACAGTTCATTGCAGCCCAGCTCCCTTCCCCTACTTCTGTCTCTCCATTTCTCAGGCTCCTCATCGCATTTCCAGCCAGGTTCTTGCCCCTTCTGCTCCCCTCAGCTGCTGGTGTGTCGGACTTCTTGCTTTCATTCCCATAACTGTCCCTAATATTCAAAAGAAGCAAATGAAGGGGAAAAAATATCCCATCCTTCCAAAATCTGGCTTGGACCTTGTTGACTAGACCAAGAGTTTTATAAGGACCCAGAGACTCTCTGCAACTTGTCCATGTGTAGCTGCAGCTCCTCAAGCACAGGGAAAGAACACCAGGGCACTGCTGATAAGTTTGGAGGTGAGCATGAAGGTGCCAGAGCATCCTCATAAAAACTGTGAAAGAATCACTTCTCTAGATTTACTTTAAAGTAGCTTAAATCTGTTTCTATCTTTTGTCTCATTCTTTCAAACAGCAAAAGGAATTTTGCTGAAATTTTCTAAGGACCCTGCTTTTTCCACGATCATTCAAGGGACAATGTTTAAGCCTGCCATCCCAAACTTGCTGTTTGTAAATAACATCTAAGGCATGAGAAGAAAATTTTTGTAGATCTCAATGGAAGTCAAGGACAAAGAAGGAAGGCTGAGACAGGAACACAAGGGACAAAGAGGAGAGATCAGTCAAAATGTGTCAGATCAGTGAACACATGCAGCCCTGCCTTGACGGCTCAGTTTTGCTTGTTTGCGTCCAGGAAAAAAAAAAAAAAAAGTAAAAAAAAAAAAAGTACCTTTTTGTGCTCTGTGAGTACAGTCTGTGTCTCACTGAAGATGCTAGGAGGGGGAAGGGAAGTCTCAGAGAAGAACTGAGAACTGAAGGGAAAATTCCATTCAGGATTCATTTCTATGCTTGGAACCTGAAAGTCAAGGTTCGAGCTTCATTTCAAGGAGTGTGATTAAAGCCTTGGGGAGTTTCCTAAGGGATTTCTGCATGCAGAGATGGATAAGAGTGCCTTGAAGCACTTGAAAAAGGACCTAAGCAGGGTGGGTGCCTAATCCTCCATGATTCCCTTCTTAGGTTCTTTTGTAGATCGCATTGAGTTCCTATCTCACATCTTAATATGCCTTTGTAAGTCTTATATAGTCCTGTATTCACCAAATGTGTTTGCTTGGTTATAAAGCAAGCAGTTATTTGGAGCAATACCTTATCAGCACACTCGATGCTTTCATGCAGTATTTGTCCAGAATAATTTTCTTTGTATAAACTGTTTTATTTTCCCAGTAGTAACAGCATCCCTTAAAGAAAAGAAGAGCACCAGGGCTTTGCAGATACTGAGCATTCCCTATATTTGTACTGTACTGGGGTCAGTATGGTAAAAGTTGTCTCTCACTTACCTAACATGACTCCAACCTGGTGCCACTGAAGTCTCTTACTCTGACACCTTCCCATCATGCCACTTCTCTTTCCCGCTTTCCTCAAAAAACTAGCACTTCAGCATCCAGCTGTTCCCTACACTTGCTAAGTCTGGTTCCAGAAATGATGTAGGCACATTTTTTTCCCTACCTTCATTGTTTGAAACAGCAGAAGGATTTTTGCTGAAAGTTTTGAGATATATATATATATGTTCCCCATTCGAGACCTATTTTTAGATGCTACTGCTGAGTACCATGAAATACCTCATGTGAACAATGCATTGCAAGTTGATATATATTGCCTTTCCCTTGTTTCTCATCTTCTACTGCATCTGTAGAGAAGCATGTGGCTTGAAATGAAATAAATCTGAGTAACTCACTTTATGATTGCTTAGAAGAGTCAATCAGTTTTTTTTTTAAAGTTTTAATTGATTTCATATATGAAAATAACTGTAGCTAGAAGACTAAATTGAGACAAGTCAATTTTATAAGAATATTGTTTGACTATTTATCTGAATTTTTTAATGGTGCTGCCTGAGACTTAGAAATTGCAAAACAAACAAACAAACAAACCCCAAACCTAAATAATAGAAAACAATGCTTAAAAGGGTATTACAAAAATACTTAATTATCCCTTTGACCAAAATGGAAGTTTCCTTAACCTAGCAATTCTCAAACATTCAGATACAAGAAAAGGTGCTGCTCCCTCTCATGCTCTATGAAATATGTAGAGACCTCTGGCAGTAGGCCTCACTGATGAAACTGTACATGACTTTTGTATTTTTTACTCCCCTTTTTTCTTGTTTGCCTCCCTCACAGCTTCTTCCACACCAATGAAAATTTTATGACACTATTGGGGTGATAGGCTGAAACCTCCTTATTCTGCTCCTGGTTTCCACACACTTTTATCCCTGTGCAGTTGTGGCAGAAGGGCTGCAATGGCTACAGAGGTGTGAAGTGATGAGAGGCTGAGTGTGTGTTGGGGGAGTGAAGCATCAAGGAAATCCCTGCTGGATGTTGGCCTGGGGCTTGAATGTAGCTGCACTGGGCAGGACCAGAAGCTACTTTGTCAGAAGGTGGGATGAAAGTCTTTTTGGGGAGGAAAAAGACAATTACACATCACCAGAAGAAGGTAGAGGGCTGAAGGACATAAGGTCTGGGGAGATAAGAGGATACAAGTCATTTGGGTGGAATGTATGACTGGGTGGTCCCAAGTTATTACAAAAGAAAACAAAACAAAACAAAACTAAAAGTGGGAGATTTTGGTCTAAAGCAGGATTGGAGGAATGGATGATGAGTCATGATGTGACTTGCACAGAAGCCTCTCCTGACTCACACCAATACCTTAGACAGTCTTTTTTGCGGTGCTTCTCCAACCTTTGAGTAATGGTTTTCTGATGTGCCATTTGACCTTCTCCTCCCACTGTTCTTGTTCATCATGATCTGTTGGCCTGAACAGCAAATGACATAAAATGTCTGCCTTCCCCCACTCCCCAAATCCAATGTGTACATTTCCACATGTGCATTGGCTAAGCTGCTAATGAGGCCAGAGACTTAGGATTTGATTCAGTAGTCTAAACATGGGTGTCAATTGTCATTTGAGATACATCAGTTTAACCAATCCGGCCTTCATGTGCTTATCAGGGGGGACATAAATCCCTTCTAAATCCTGTGTCATATCTGTCAGCCTTGTATGGATATATTGAGTACCATAGGATACTTAAGTGGCTCTACACACCTACTTTAAGGCAACTGAATTGCTTGCCTAGTCAAAAAGAACAATTCAATTCATCCTAAAGTAGACATTACTGACTGGTTAGCCAAATTGCCCTTTGGAATACTTTCTCTGTACTACCTAGATTGGATTACCATAAGATTCTAGGCTACAACCATGTCTTTCTCAACTGGGGTTTGATCCCACCTGGACTGTCAGAGGACACAGGCACATCATGCAAAGTAAGGGCCATGCTGTTAGCACTTCTCAGTGCTGTATCGTTACTTTGGGTTTGGATTTCCAAGTACAGTCCTGTTGTGAGCATCCGGCATCCTCTGTCCCTGTGTTAAGGTCAGCTCACCCACTCTTCCTTTGCAGAAAACTCTTCGCTTGGAGGATCATAAAGAATGAGGGTGGAAGCCACAGCTCCAGATGGTAGCCCTTATTACTTGTTTTCACGGCGTTCTCCAAACAGATTCCTGAGCTGGCTAATTTGGGGATCTGGCTGTACACCCCAGGTCAGGTTAGATGCACCCTTAGAGAAAAATTTTATAGCCTTTAAGCCTTCCCATCAAACTGTGCTAGCATCTTTTAGGAAGGCACATTTGCCAGACCCCCAAAAATATTTTTGCTCTCCACTAAGTACCTTCCATATTTTCAATGTTGTGGTTTTGTTTGTTTGTTTTTAATAGCATGGACGAAAACTGTGCACAGCACTGCGGTAGTGGTTTCTTCAGTGCCCTATGTAAAGTGTGATAATTCTCTCCTACTGCTATTTTTGTTCTTCTACTTATACATCTTGTTGGAGTGAAAAAAGAGACACATCACACAAAAGTAATCTCCCAACAAAGTTCTTAATGAGTGTTCCTTGCAAAGAAACAAAGAAATAGAAAACATTTTGTTTTCATCTTTTGGTTTCTTCTGCAATATGCTAAGAAACATTGCTCTAAAAATTATCAGCAGTATAAATCTAATCCTGCTTAGAAACACTTGTTTAAGAGACAAGAACCAGAGAACAAAGTACATAAAGCCTTGATGCTTCACAACAAATGATAGGTGGGATTTCCTTTTCGTTATTTCTCCTCTTGGGGAATTCATAGCTTTTGCATCATGACAAATAAAAATATTTTTAATAACCACAACAAGGAATTTGGTGTGTGATGCTTAAAACAAACGCAAGACATAGAAAATCTTCTCTGCTTTGGGAGTATCAGTGATCAAAGAGAGTGTGTCTGAAACACCTCCTGTGCTGCCTGGCACCATTTATTCATGGGTAGCACACTCTTTTCATATGAGTGTAAAAAACCAGCAACACGAACTTAATGCATTCGTATCCAGTCCCTTTTTTTTTTTTACAATTCATTTCCTTTTCTTATTATGAAGCATTGTCAGACAACTAGATCTCCGTGCTTTATGGTTCATTAACACCCTTGCCAAAACACTCACAGGATTACCAAGTGCTGAGGCAGAGTCACTATTTGCACAAACACACATACACACGCATGCTGCTTAGATTGAATTATTATTCATAAATTAGCCTTAATTAGACTGTTCATCAGTCTGAGAGATTATGTTCCCCAGTTATGAGTAGCATTAAATTACATCTTAAAATTCATTACCATAGCTTGTTTTTCATGTGTGTTTTTCCCCACAGTTTCAAAATAACAACCTCTTAGTGCTGAAAACTCCTGATAAGGTTTTGATTTTGGTGTTGCCCAGCTTGTTGTTAACTCCATAATCCTGTCTGTTCCTTTAGGAAGGTTTCCTCACTTTACGTAAGAGGGGAACAGTTATGGGATAAGATCTTATCCAGCAAACCCATCTGACAGGGAAGTGGAGAGATGAGGATCTGGTCTGGCTGGCAGTCTCAGAGGATTTAGCATCCAGATCTTCTACATTCTAGGCAGACCCTTGCACTTCCAGCCATTTCTTTTAACAGAAGCTATCTGAAGAAGAGCATTTAAATGAATATTGTGCTGCCACTTAGATCCTGAAGTGGGGGGGGATTAATCTGTCCTCAGCATTTCCCATTTCCTAGCATGGGTGCTCTCAGCTTTCATGCGTGGCTTTTATAGATCCTTTTCAGAGAAATCTAAATCTCCTTTCTCTCTGCAGGGACCCTGAGCACTTATCCCAAGTGCAAGGTTTCCACTATAAAACCACACGCCAAAAGTAGGATTTGCCATCCTGAGCCTCGCAGTTGCTTACTGAACCTTTGGGAGAGGGGGTCAGTGCGCACGGTGGGGGGAGTAATTTCTTATTCCTTTGGTCTGTCTCATGTAATTTATTGCCTGCTCTTCACTTTGCAGTGCAGCTGTTAGTCTGAGCGCAGTCTCCAGTGTTTGGAAATGGGGCTTTGGCACTGGCATGTGCAGATGCAGCTGAATCTCTCCCACCTTTTGCACTACAAGGTATCTGCTGGTGATGCTTTCAGCTGGGGGCAGTCAGCTTGCCCAGTTCTCCATGTTCCCCAACAGCCTGCACCATGAAAAGCTTTTTTTATTTGCCTATGACACAGCGAGGTGAAAGGCAAGAAAACTCAGAAAAATAATAAAAAATACAAGCAGCCAAGAAGAAAAGACAAAACAAATCCTCCCACTGAGGTAGAGATCTCAGAGCTCGTTTATTTCAACTTCCAACTTACGCAGAGATTTTCCAATTTGCTGACGCTGAAAAGTACATCGAATCTTGGCTGAGGTACAAGATCTCAAATTTTCCTTCCTTTTTTTTTTTTTTTTTTTTCATAAGCAGAATTTACATCTACGGCTGCACAGGAGACAGATAAAAGGGAGGCCAGATGCAGCCTGCCCTTTTCCAGGATGGGGAATTTGTGCATTGCATTGCACACACTCTGATAAAGTTCAGAGAAGGAGGGCTGTTTCCTTTGAGTTTCAGTTGTTTTGTGTTATTGAAAATCATCAAAAATAATTTCCTTGTTGGCAGAACTGTGAGGGAGGAAAGAGAGATTTCTGGGTTATTTAGTTCATTTCTACCTTTTCTTCCCTAGGGGTTTCAGCATCAGTGATCTTTCAGTGATTTCCATCTTGTCTAACTATGATTTTAGTGTCCTCCCAATCTACTACCGCTCTTAAAATAAGGTTTTCAGATACAAGGAGGACCAAAACTCTACTGTCAAAATGTGTTAATCTTGCTTTTTCTTTATTTGAGGACTACTCTAGCAACTTGCCATGGATCTGACTCAATTGAACCCCAGCAGCAGAGCAGGAAACAGTGGTAATCCAAACACACAATTGCTCTGGGGAGCAAGCTGAGTTGTTTTGGTCGATCCTTACTGCTTAGTTCAATCAGTTCTGGTCCACATACACAAAGGAATGATTGCTATGCAGTTGTTGCTCTCCTTCCTTCATTGTCATACCCATGAGACAGGTTTCGGGGGCATTGCAATGGGCAGCATGCTCATTTACCAGCTAGGAAGCAAACTTGCAGCTATTCATGTTTTCTCTAGGCTTGTGTGGCTTTTGCTGAACTTCTCCTACTGAAGAATGTAAGAGCTCTGGGACTCTGACCTACCTAATCAATAAGCAACCTACACAGTTCTTCTGACTACCTGTACCCACAGTTTGAAGATATGAGACTAAACCTAACTAATGCCCCACATTATTCATCAAAGACATGTCATCAAAGATCCCAAGTTACAACATTCCTGTAAGATCAATGCAATGTAAATTTCCTCTATTTATATAATTCTCCTTTAATTTTTTTGGCTAACATTATATATATATATATATATATATTTAAGCTAAAATACAGAAGGGATCACATCCTTATACTGGTAATTCATATGACTAGTTTTTTTCCTCCAACACAAAAAAGTGCCTGTGATGGCCAAAGTTTCTCCTGAAAATCCTGGAAAATATTCTCTCAGAATGTGTGGTTTTCCTTGCTCAGACCTCCACCCCTGCTGGCTACATAGATTAGACAAGGTCTTTGAGAGACTGTGTTGTTAATCCTCTTGAGCAGCAGAAGTTTGGGGCAAGTGGGTATTAAAGGGTTGGAGAGGTTTCAGTCCTGCCAGGACTGAAACTAAGCTTGAAATCATGCTTGATTTCAAACTAAGCTTGAAATCATGTCCCTCTACACTCCTGTATGGGACATAGCAGCAAAAGAGGCACCACCTAATTTTCTGAGTAAAGGTATCTACGACCACTTTGGAGTGCCTAAGGATCCTGCCTGAAACTGCCTTTCCTGTAGGTCCTGTGTCATATCTTGGATACCACTGGCATCTCAAAGGTCACTACCCACCTATTTTTGGGCAACTGAATTAAGCCTAAGGAGTCAAAATGGCAAAGGAGTGTGTCTTCTACTCAAGCTTTCCCTAGAACTCATGTTTCCACATCCTGATTTTAAAATGAAATATATGAAAGAAAAATAATGTCTCAACTCCTTCCCAGTGTTCAGATTAACAGGGGAGTTTTACTGAACACACAGACAGATGGCAACCTTGGTAACAATCAGTGGAAATACCTACATGACACTGACTTGTGTCTGATCCAAGAGGAGTCTGATTAGGGTTGCATGCTCTGTGGAAAGGGGATTGTGTCTTTGCCATAGGAGTGCCCATAAATGACAATGATTAAGTGTTGAGCAAGATGCTATAGTCCCCTAAAGGAAGGTTAGACAATCTATTTTAAACCAAGATAAATGGAAAATTGGAGCAAACAACGTGGGAAGGCTCATGCATTGACAGTGGAGTGGCTCTGTCATGCTGTCTGTCTGGAATTCTGCTGGTCTCACGCTGGTCGTTCTTCCCTTGGTACGTTTCTAGACCAGTATGGCCCAGAGCAGCTTGAGGCACGGAAACACTAAAGAAAAAGTAAGGAAATGAAAGCCACACGTGGAGTTTCCATTGGGGGCCACTGGCAGGAAGAAACATTAGTGAAGGAAAAAACAAGGTTGAAGAGCAAGAAGTCAAGGAAATTCCCCTGAGAGGGAGAGAAAGTTATAGGTAAAGGGAGAATAACATGAGAATGAGATAGGAATGAATATGAGACAGGTTAGGGCTGAGAGAAAACCACTGGAGAGCAGGATTATTGGACATGGAGCTAAGCTTTTTGTGTCAGGAAACCTGAGCTCTCTCGCTGGCTCAGTCGTGATTTACCCTTCGGTGAATAGCTTGCTTTCTCTGCCCATCTAATTCCTCTTCTGCTCTTTATATACCAGCCTTTAGATGTAAGGTTTGCCACAGCAAGGCCTGTTTTCTGTGGCTGTATGAGAGCAGCTGCATTGGACTCCAATGATACAAAACCAGAGGAGAGAGTGCAGCTGAGGAGGAGCCTCCCTCTTGGAGGAATCTGGATCCAAAGCAAGCAGGAGGTGGGTGGGAGTGAATAACAGATGGTTATAAAGGGTCCCCACCTTTTTCAGTGCACCAAGATCCCTGTAAAACTCATGGATCAGGAGTTATCTGGGGCCTCCAAATGCAACTGTAACCCTTAGCAATGAGCCAAAGGGGTTAATTTCTCCAGGATGGCTTCAGAAGGTCTGGAGGTATATATCTTGCTTTTCACTTTCCTGATGTTACTCTTCCATGATTGCTATCCTAATGACTGTCATAAAGACTTCAGAAAGTCACAAGACAAGGGGCAGCACCTCTGGCAAAAGAAGTGGTAGGACCTACTTCTGGAGAAGTCTAAGAATGACTAAATCTGATGACAGACTTCCTTCCAATCTCTACTTCCACCCCTTCCCAGGTCCTCCAACATCCTTCATGCTGAAGCCTGCTGTCCACCTGTATCCTAGGAGTGTTCTGCCTGCCTAGATCATATGTTTTTAGAAACCTCCCGATGCAAAGTAATAATAAACAAATGAAAGAGGTTATTGAAAACATTACAGGCCATAATTTTAATAAATGTTGGCTCTTGTCACTATGTTCTCCAGTATTTATAGTTTTATATACTGCCAACAGATCCAAGTGTTTTGTCTTTTTGACAAACATTTCATGCAATCATAAATTAACTCATTTTTCAGCAAAATCTGACATCAGCAGTTAAGCTGTCAGTACATAGAAGTACTAGGGTTGGCAAATCCTCATCTCATAATAAAAACAAAGAGCTTTAAATGAGTCCCAGACAGTGAGCTAAGTGCGCCCAGGCTGAGTCTGCTATCGCAGGCTACATCGGTCACAGATCTGACAGGCGGTGATTCTGCAGCTTACATATAAGCCAAAGCAGCTCTCCCAAATGTTGTCCTCATTAATAATCCTGCACAGGTATGCGAGAGCAGCCAGGGAAGTTAAAGCCTCTTTATTGTTCCTTGCTGGCTCGTGTTGGGCTCCATGTGTTGCTAGTTTAGGTTGTCAAAAGAAGTTCTGCAGCAGTTATTTTTAGATGCAGTGCTAATAAAACCAGGCTATAGCCTGTTAGAAGATTAATTTGTCCGCTTGATTCTGGGATTTACCCGCTTCCTGACTGAGCAGGGTATTTGGGGTAGCTAGAGCTGACACCACTCTTTCGAGAGAACCGAAGGGGAGAAGACAGAGCTGCCCTGAACTGTAAAGGAGCTCGGGAATAGATATGTTTACAACCATAACCCATATAAGGCTCTAATTCTGAGCAAAGACTTTAAAACAAACACCACATACACGTTAGTTTACTCTTGTTACTTGTTCCATTTCTCAATGTTCTTGAGGAGGGCTCACCCATAGACTGCCTTGGGGGGAAGGAGCATCCCGCATGCAGAAACCTGCCCGAGCATAGTGCTACTAAGGCCCCCCTCAAAAAGGGGAAACACTGCATCCTCCCAGCACTCCAGAACACCAGGTGGAAAGCACAGAGATGGCAGATGAAATTATAGCAATGAGAGACTCCTTGAAGAAGCAGATGCAGAAGGCAAGAGTGAGGAAGGGTACCCTGGCTGCTGCCAGCACAGATGTAGTTGATGTGGAGCTAAAGAGGCTGCTGAAAGAGTTCTTGAGAAGCTTGAGAGATTTGGGCATCTACAGACCTCACAGAAGTCCTTCCAGGAGTCTTGATATTCAACAGGTAACACCCAAGCTCAGACTTGAAGGTCTGATATTAAAGGTGACCAGGAATGTAAGTCCCCATTCCAGAGGTACACCTCCCGTAGGAAATGGCTGATGTTAACATCAGGGACTAAGGTATAGACAGAGTAAAGCTCACATTGCCTGGACATCAGACTGGCCACATGTGTGCCAGATGCGGGATCTGTGAGCTTACTAATGGGTTCTTTATACTAGCTTTCCTAGCCTGGGTATGGCACTGCACCACCACAGCTACACATCCTCTCCTGGAAACAGATTAATGCCTAGACAACTGAGCGCAGGACCGAGCAAGTTCAGTTCAGGATGCCTTAGGACATTTCAAAATGTTTGCATAACTAAATGAAACCTTACGGTGCGTGGAAAAATTACCAAAAATTTACAGAGCTTTGAAACCATCTTTCAAATGGCTAGGGGATTTGTCACTGAGGAAATCCTCCACTGAGAAAAAACTTCTGTAGCCTTCTCTTGCCTGAAGATTTCCACTGGCATGGGAAAGAAGAAGATGCTATCTCGCTGCTCTGGGACCAGCACGGAGCAGCTCCATCCCACATCTCAGGAACCAACCAACTACATCTGTGGATGTCTCTTGTGGTTTCCAGCCTGTTTGTTTTGGGACAGGTTGTTGCAGTAAAGGACATTTAATTAAAAATAGCTGCCACTCAGTTTATATAGAATTAACTGTTACACTGAAAAAAAATAAGTTATTATGCCTTAATAAGTGGCAGGCTTCAGATTTGTTAGTGAAAATAAAAGCATTACCATGCCGATGCCTTGCTTTTTTGTTCAGTGCTCCTGTTTCAGCGAATGTCTACCCTCATTCATCATATCTTTTCAACATTTTGGCTTTCCTCCCAGGCAGGGTATGTTTGATTTTTTTCGTAAAAGGAATAGAATATAGTAGGAACCATTTTTGTTTAGTTGTGGGGAAATATACAAGGAGATAAATAGTACCTGAATCAATAAAGGGTGAGACCACAAGTCTTACTGTTTAAAGATTTAAACACTGCTTGTTCCTCCATTCCTCCAAAGTGAAAAAATTTAGATCCTTTAATCATTTGAGGATGGCTATAGACATATGTTTGGATAAGGCCTTTGTTTGTTTATCAGTGTCTCTAGTGTGTTGTGTTCCTCTTGTCTTCACTTGTTTAATACAAAGCCTTTTACAGATCTTTTCCCTCAACTAGTCTGTTGAGGAGCGCATGGAGTACTTAATACAGTGTAATGCTTAAAGTGCCGCGAAAGAAGGCAAGATGGAAAACAGCATGAGATATAGGTGGTAATTTCCTCTCGCAGGGCAAGGCTAAGAGCAGATTTGGCAGGCCATCACAGCTTTGGCTCCAGCAATTCTGGATCTTTGCTGACTACAAACCCTGCTAAGAAATCATAACACTTCACTTGCACTCTGGGCTTCTGCTGTTGACCACCTAAGAGGAAGACAAGAAGTAAGCACAAGAAGAAAGTTCCTGAGAACAAAGTTTTGGCATTACAGGAACATGAGAAAGGTTAGCCTGTGCTCATGGAAAACTGTGTCCTGTCTCTTACACTTAGACAGTTGCTGTCTGCTCCTTAAAAATTTCTGCATTCTGGTAAATGGAGTTTCAACTCATTTTAATAATGATGTGGATTCACCTCCCACTGGAGAATCCAGGCACTACTGAGGAATTAACCCAGTATCCCAACATGAGGGGTCAAAACAAATTTAAAAGTCTTAGCATGAAACAAGGAGAAATCCTGGTACATTCATTACCATTTCTCCTCCATGGTCTAGAAAGAGCAGGAGCATTTAGAAACACGTTTCTTTTTAGGCTTTTACTCCTCCAATCTGGTCTGGTTTGTTTTTATCATAGCATGGTGGTAGATTGAGTTCCAGGCTATTTTTTTTCCAGGCATTATTCTTATAATGGAGAAAATTAGAAATGAAAGAGACTGAGACACTTGTCTTGTTGTCATAAATGGGGGAAAAGTAAGGCCATTCTCCAAACTGTTGGACCTTCAGGATTAGGGAATCCATAGAAATTTAGGGGTTGTATTTCAGAATGAGTCTGAAAACATCGAAGCAGCTGGCAGTGATAACTGGGCCAGGTCAGATCCAGCTGTGCTGCAAGTTCAGTGAGTCAGATGAGCAGCTGGAACTGCACCACTGCCAGGAGTAAGGATGCCTTCTAAGGCAGCGATTTCCCTTCCCTCCTAGTAAATCTGAGTCTGATCACTTAATTACAGTCTCCTACATTTTGATGTATCTGAGCACAGCGCTAGTTACTGATACTCTGTTAATGGTAAACATGGAGAAGTCTTAACTGCACCAGCCCAGTGTCCTATTTGACTTGGAAATCCTGACATATCCAACCTCATAACCCAGTCATAGCAAGCAATTATTTTGGAAGATGTATTTAAATGCTTCACTTAAATGGGACTTTTTCTTTTGTTAGGCTTATGTGGCTTGTCTAAAACCTGTCTGTACCACTTTGAACAAGTGGTTAAAACTTGGACTAATCTAGAGTGTTGTAGCCTTTACACGTAAAAGAGTGCAGCATTAATTAGAAATCAATTGCATAAGGGGATTTGTAAAATCAATTGAAAGACTTTGTCTGATTAAAGAACTGGTCACACCAAAGTGAACATGCAGATGTTGGACAGCACTAGACTACTTGGTTCAACAATTTTAATTCCTTACAATTATAAACAAGTGTATATTAAATATGTAGTGTAGAAAGGTCCACAAAACATCTATTCCAGGCCTTCACAGGCCAACAAACCAGCCTGTGACCAGACTTACAATCAAAGACCAAATACTACCATTATAACATACCATAAAGAGAATACCAAGGGCTTTGCCAAGGTATCCTCCAGTGCTCACAGGAGACAGAGAGTGCACCATGCTACACGTAAAGGCAAAAAATCCAACCCCAGCAGTCTACACCACTCTGACCATCTTCAAAGGATGTGAGCATCATTGAGACTCACCACTGAAGTGACAACTCATTACCTATGCCTGTCTTCTGCAATCTCCAGTGATTAAAAGGAAGGTGAAATCTTCTTCTAAAGCACCCCAGGAGACAAATTATACCTAAGAAGGAAATAGTTCCTCTATCATCCCCCCAGGCAACCAACAGACACCCTGAAGAATGGCAATGATATATTCAATGGTTTAGGCTTCCTCGTCAAACCAACGGCATCACCTGAAAGCATCAGCTGCTTCAAAGGAAGTTGAAAAGAATGAAGTTAGCATCTAAAAAGAAATTAGAGGATGGGAGTGGAGGACAGCTACATCTGAGATATAGGCTCAGATCATTTCCAGTGTTCTAATACTATGAGTGTACTATGGAGAGATGCTCCATAAAATAGGGAGAAAGTAAAGCAAAGAAAAAAACAGCATACTCTTTGGCTTATAAGGAAATAAAACTACCCCACGGTCCTGCAGAGGTAAGAGTATGACATGGACATTAGTAATGCTTACTTATGTTCTTATGTTCATTCAAATCTAATTGCAAATATGCACCAAATACATTTAATTAGGGAAGAGGCAGATTCAGAAAGTTCCGTCAATGAAGTATCTTCTGATTGCAGATGTTTATAATGAAGTTAATGAGAATAACACTTTAATCATAGATAGCTGTTCTTGTGGGGAGTATAATAGCCACATTATTTGGGTTGTATTTTTGTTCTGACAAACACAAATTTAGATCATAGTGGTCAAATGCTTGGTTCCCAATTCTCAACTGAGTCAATTAAAAGTAGAGAGTAGGAGAATTTTTACTGAGAGATGAACGGATACAATCTCTTTTGAAAGGCAAATTCTTTTTGTTCACGTCTCTACATATTGATTTAGGAACTTAGCATTGGCTACTGAATTTAAATTAGGAGCCAAAAGATTCTGCTTTGCTTTTATGAATGCTGTTAATGAATTAAGCTTTCCAGTATGCCCTCAAGGTAAGTAACAATCATTATTTGAATTTTAGAAATGCAGAAAGCTAAGGCCAAGTGGTCTCTGAAGTATCCATTAATGTGTCTAGTCCAGAATACCTACTTTTTGGTTTTCCAGAGGCTTGTTCAGCACTTTGCTTACTGTAGGTGCAATAATTAATCCAAAGGACAAGACCTGGAAAAACACCATAGGCACTTCCAGCTTAGGTGTGAGAAGGTGAAAACCTGGATATCTGTTTGCCCCATCCTGCTGCTCTGCATGGTAAGAAAAAGGAAGTGTTTTGTGCCTAGGCTTCCTGCACACTCAGAGGGGAAAGTTACCAACCGATGGGGCACTAAGTCACATGCAGCCTGGCATTAAACAACCAAAGTGGTGTTTGAGCAGAGGAGTGTTTTCAAGTACCCTCTCTAGAGTGTATATGTCTGAATCAAGGATGTAGCTTAGAATGCCTCCGTCCTCTTGGGGTCCCTAGCTGAAGGAATGGTGTCAAAGCAAGCCACCATTTTTCTCTTTGGAGGCAATGCTATGATGAGTGTGTACGTAATGAACTAGTGGCCAGAGCCTCACCCAGAGCACTGTCCATGTTGCCTCTAGGTCGTCCCCAGTCTTCAGGTATCACCTTACTAAAAGAAAATATTAATCTTTACTGAAGCCAGCTTACTTCTCAGTCAAGGATATAAGAGACATTGGATTAGAAGTTGAACAAAGGGGTCCTAATCCTACCTCTGTCTGTGTACTTTTAATCAAGGATTATCTAATGTGAAATGTGAAGAACAGGGGCTGGAGTAAAGCTTTCTTTTAGTATAGTTGAGTCTCCTGAACAGTGCAGCCAAGAGGCCAGCCAATGTGGAAGAACTGATGCACCCCCAGGTCTGATGATGACATTGATTTTACACATTTAGGAATTAAACCTGAAGCTGCAATAGTTATGTCTTGCACCAGAAATCTGTGCTAAAAAGGTAAAGGGGGTCACATTGCAAGTGCAAACATATTTTCTGATAACTATAAGTATATATTCTGGATGATATGTACAGTGTACAAATTTCTAGGTGTGTGGCAGTAAGAAAAAAAAATGAATCTGTAGCAGTAAAATTTGAGGAGAAATTGAATAAAGTTGAAAGCATGCATGCTTACTGGCTTCCTCTTAAACAAGTCAGCAGCTGTTGTTGACACAGCCCAATACTCATTTGAATGATGTCCACAGAGCATAGTTTCAAAGGAGAAGTGTTTAGAACTCTAACAAAAGAAAATACTGGGAAGAAACATTTTCCGGCTATTCAGAAGATAGATGGAAGACATGGATGTGCTTATTCCAAAGCTAGTTTCAGTAACAGCAGCTGGTGCTTTTCCCTTGCTTCAGTGGTGATACTGATCTACTGCACAAGAAAGTGTTATATTTCCAAAGCCCGTAAGTCCCTGCACAGGCTACCAGCAGTCCTTTGGTAGCACAGACCATTCTGAGGACAGTAATTTTCATCCCTGCCAGATTCCATTACTTGTATCTTTAAAACAATCCTTTAAAAGTGCACATTACAGCTGTCTACCTTTGCCATACAACAGTGCAGCAGAAAAGTTAAAAAAAATAAAAAATAAAAAAAAAATTCAACATCTTCTTTCAGAGAAGAGAGAGGTAAGCAGTACGAAGAACTCTGGTCCTCCACAGCTGCCTGGTTTGGCTTTCACTATTGAGCTGATATCCATACTTCAAGACTGTAACCTTGAAATCTGTGAAGGGAAATCTGACACAAGTTATTTGATCAGTAAGTGCTTTCAAAATAAAATTCAAACTTAAACAACCTAGTTGAACGCAGATTTATTCTCACTACATTTTAAAAGAAAGTCAGAGTAGAAATAATCTTTCCCAAGATGATGTAGTCAAGAGTATTTTGAAAATGTTAGAGGATTTTAAGCTGTTACTTTCTGTCTTCAGCTGCAACGTACTCACCTGTTCGCTAGCGTCTTGGTTGTTAGACTTATATGCAGAATTTAAAATCAGATTGGAAGTGTCTTGAAAGTAAATGCTACTGACCTGGAATGGAAATTATAACCTTGCAAACAGATGTGCAATTAAATGCACAGTCATGTCAAGCATATTTTTAGCCATTACTGGAAAAAAATCAGCTTTCTGCTTCTAAGTGGAGTTCTCTTTTGATTAAGTGCATGTTTCAGGTCAACATATCTAAGTGAAGCTGAAATTTCCATGTTGAAAATATAGAAGTCCAAGTTCAGGTCTGTCTTGTCAGATGACCTACTTAATGACTGCAGACAAGTAGCAGTGACGCATTAAATATACTGAAAGTTGGCTGAGAATATGCAATGCTGGAATTCTCATTACTGCTACTCTGAGAACAATTTTTTATGACACTGATGGCAATAATATACCTTTAGGTCTGTGGCTGCGCTGTATTTTTTTAATATAGAGGTATGAGAAATTTAAAATCATATAAGAATGAGTTAATTATTAGCTACATATTATTTTAACCTCCCGTTTTTGTGCAAGGTGCAGGTCTTACTAAATATCTCACTCTGGCATTGGACTTGAAGGTGAGCACAATGAAGACACTCAATGCAAGTCATAGAAGAAATTTAGAAGTAACTACATTTATCAGTGTTGAAATAGGTTTACTCTTGCTAGACCTGAACTGACATCTCCATATAGCTCTCCTGGGTCTTATGAACTTACTGGCTTGCTAGAGGATCTTTGTTCTGCTATTCATTGTGTGCTGCAGTTGCATGTAGTTCTGAAACATGTAGGAGGCACTTGGTCATGAATTGTGGTCTACTTCTACTCCTGTCTAGTTCTATCTGTGAGAAAAATCTCATTTAATTTTCTTCAGACAGGATCTTCTGTGAAGCTATTTTATTCGCGATTGCAATGGTGGGCGTCCTGTCAATTAGGAGCACATTTTGGTAAATAAATCATAACCTTTTATTCCCTATTACCTGACGCCTGATCACCTCCCCTGTTTCCTCATTGGCTGAGCACTACAGATTCACAAGCTACTCAACGGTCTTCTATAACATATATGTACAATTTTTCTTTTTTTTTCAACCCTTTAATTTCTCCTTTCTTATGTTTTGAGAACTTGTGATCTTTGTTTTACTGTTCTCACACTGCTCATCCTGTTTTTCTCAAGCTTCTACCTTATTTTAGAACAGTGAGGCCTTCTACTGTCCACTTATCTACTTAGCATTTCTCCTTATTATGACTACACAACTACCTTGGAATACAGAAAATTAGTTTTCTACTGCAAAAACACAACTTTGTTTCTCACACTACACAACTATCTTTGAATACAGAAAATTAGTTCTCTACTGCAAAAACACAACTTTGTTGCTCACATATGGCTATTTACAATCAATGGAAAAAGATGAAAAATCTGGTGTGCAGACTGGATAACGTATCAGTCAAATGAGCAGTGCTACATCCTGGTAATAGTCTGTGTGAGTTGGCCAGCAGCGGTCAGGTGGTGCATTGTGTGAATGTACCAAAAATGTGTCTTGAAGAGAGCTCTAGAGGAGAAAGATGATGATTGCACAGTAAAGGATGATGCTTTCTTTACTATCCAAATGCAAAGTAGGAGAACAAGCAGATGTGACTTGACTGGTAGGTAAATGTGCACAGAACAATTATCTGTGACTTGATCTCAGTGGCTGTTCCCTCTGCTTTTTCCTCTGGGCCTGAGGTGTTGCTACTTTAACTCTTCAATCCACAACAGTAAGTCTTTGTTAACTCAGCTTCCTTTTGCTGAGGTGGGTTGGGGTGCACTGACACCATTCACTCTTCTGACAGGTCTGAGAAGCCAGTAACATCTACTGGGGGAGCCTGGGCATGGAGGAGTGATAATATATGCATGCACTGTATCTGAAAAAGGGTGCTATTCAAAGCCTTACGAGGACAGAAAATCCCTAAACCCCTTCTGATCCTCTTTGTCCAGGGCTGTGACTCTAAAATCTCAGTTTTTCCCTGAACAGGCATTCATACCTATGTCATCACCAGAACAAAAGCAAAGCAGCTTGAAATTAGACCCATTCTCTCTCATGAGTGCAAATGCTCCGTAGTATGTTCTTAATAATCCATTCAGTTCAATAGCATCTATTTTCTCATGTAAGTATTCCATTAACTCAAATTTCTACCAAAATGGGCTAGTCACTCGTCTCCTCCTGTATGACCTGCCCCAGCTTAAAAAGTGCCTCAATAATAAACACCTGAGCTTAATCTAAGTGCTGTGATAATGTATTATGACTATACATTAGAAACTATTGGGTGATGCATCTTACAGAACAAGGCAACTTGGCAATAAATTATGAAACAGCCCTATCATAAAACACATAAATGGTGATTCTTCAGATGAATATGCCATCAATATTTTGTCATTGTTTATTATGCTTCATAGCACAAATCATGGCCATAAATATTGCTGAAATGACTAGCACTTGACAGGCTGTACTGTAATCCTGCCCCTTACTTCTGTGCAGATGTAGACACAATGATAGCTTTAAACCACCTTTGAGTAGGGTCTATGGAGGACACTGGTTGGCCCCTGCTAGAAGGTAGAGGAGCCTCCAGATGCTGCACTCTACATCCACTGCATGTGGAGCTAAAGAGATTGCTGTATTTCAAGGACCTTAACTGCTCTTGGATTTACAGGGGAACTCTTTATTTTTATTCCTACCCTGAAGTTTTATATGTTGGCTTTAGATCCTGGCTTTCTCCTTCTAGATCCTGACTTACTTATTTTTTTTCCTTATTCCTTTCATTGATTTTGGTGGAGCTACTCTTGGCCACAATGATGTCAGGATCTCACCACAGGAACCAAAATAATAGTCCTGGTTCTGGTAAAATATATCTTGTGATGTTCCTCAAAGAGGGTGAAGTAGGAACATTGATCATAATCCTAATTTTCTGTCAGAGTGGAGTCAGCTGGCTGCTTTTGGTCAGGATCAGTCAAATGTGTTTTCTTCACAGTACTGCAGAAAGACACGTCCTAGACAGTGGATATATATTGATGGATATTTTATTAGCATGCAGTGTCTGGAAGGATTGAGCACTAGGCACATTACGTGAGAGATTACTTTTTTGTCTGAATACTCTCTCTGCAAGGAAGAATGAGCAGAAATTGTTGGAAGGCGAGGACCCATGTAATCTAGTGCTGTACAACACCTCAAAGTGTATTAGCTATTTCATAAAGAACACACTGAAATATAGCCAGTGCCCCAGAAGAATTGCAGTGAAAATA
Organism: Cygnus olor; assembly: GCF_009769625.2. NCBI lineage: Eukaryota > Metazoa > Chordata > Aves > Anseriformes > Anatidae > Cygnus > Cygnus olor. The sequence goes on along the minus strand of NC_049170.1, from coordinate 155,950,414 downwards.
TTCTGCACACAGCATTACTTTTGTTGTCATTACCAATAACTGATGTGGCCTTTTCACAGTGGGGACTGGCTGCAGCTGGTTGTGTGGGCTTGTTCCAGAAGCTGGAGAAGTGTTGACCCACACTTACTTATTCTAGGAACAAACAATTGCTTTTAAAGTAAGTAAACACCTTTTATTGGTTCATCCTGATCCCGTACCCCTTGGGAAGAAGCAGAAGTGGAGCCTGAGAAGAGTTATGGAACTGTCAGAGCATCATCCTAGCTTTGCACTTTCTGCAATGTTAGCAGGCTGGCCATGTTTTTCACAGTCCTAAGCATTCTCATATGATCAGTATAATATAATTATTTTCATGCATATGGATTAGAATATGTAATCTAAAAGGACAATCCAGGCTGGCCAGTCTTAATCAAACAAGGACTCATGTAGATGCATGCTGAATGGAAAATACTGTGGGACAAAGACCCTGAATGATGTTATATGTCTGCCTCTTTTCTGAGCCTGATCTAACGGAGTGCTGCAATTACGTGATAATGGTGACTGCATATCATTGCACAAATGTAGCCCCATCGTAGCCATCAGGTAAAACTAAGGTTAAGCAGCAAAATCCCACGTGAGTTCTGCAGGGATAGTGGTCATTATTCTGTGCTGATGAAATTCCAGTGTCTCATTACAGAAAAACAAATGAGGAAAGGCAAATGGTTTCTCCGCTTGCTAGCATTAAAGCATGCCTGTCCCCAGTATGACTCTCCCTAGGTGCTGGCATGTTTTCCTTCTGGTGCAGCGTGCTCTGCATTATTAAAATTCTTCTTGTTTGACCTCATCATTAAGTTTTTATTTTACTTTTGATTGTAGTGACTAAATATAACAATACATGATTTAAAGAGGAGACAGAAATAAATGTTAGAGAAAACAAACAGCCTCCCCCCTGCCAAAATGCTGAATGGCGTAGCAGTGAATGGTTAAAAGAATCAGATTTAATTAGGGTTCCTTTCAGCACTGAAAATTCCATTTATGCACACTATTAAAATAATCTTCTGCATTAATACTAATTTGCATCATCAAAATAGCACTTCATCTATTATTCATATGGTATTGTAATTTCTCCCGACTGAGAGGGTGAAACGTGGTAAGACTCTTCTGCTAAATACTGCACAGATATTGAGATATCGGTAATGCCTTAGGCTTCTTTTCTGCATTAGATATCACACACAATTTCCTCTCTCCTCTGGATCTGTGTAATGACCACTGAAAAGACTTTAATAGTTATTACACACTTTCTGTGCCCCTTATGGCCAAAAGGTCTCCCTTCCGCAGGCATTCTTGTAAAATCAATCTACCATTGCTGGCTGCCAAAGTGCAGCCTCATTCAGGGTATGGTGTAGGCACTGCTTGAGCAAGAGAGTAACTCTTGATAAAAGAGCAAAGAAAAATCTCCTTTATTCTGGAGTATGAAGGGTGAGAATGGGGGTTGACGTGTAGAGTGCAACACTGGTATTTCATGCAGTCCCGTCTTGGAGATGGCCTAACTCTTGTTTTCTGTACCCAAACAAGTGACTGGTGACAGTTTGCAGCTGTCACTCACTCTGTTGGGTTCCCCGGGGTGTGTGTGTGTGTGTGTAGGGTTGTGTTGTAGCTCCTGGTTCCCAATGGGCATCACGACATGCACCCTCCCTCACAATGCCCTGCATGCATCGTTGGGGCCTCTGGCTCCTCCAGGAGACAGAGCTAATGGATATCCTAATATTTTTTGATTTCTGAGCCTGACTCTCATTATGCTAAGAAGACAGACCAAAGTCTTCCTTAGACAGCTCTGGCAGTAAAAGAGAGTCTTTCAATGATGTAGTTTTCATCTACGTGAAATTACAGCTCCCTGAAATGTTTATTGAGCAGATTCTTTCTTCATCTACACACTTTTGAAGTGAAAATAAAAACTTTCAAATCATCAGTTAAGGAGAAACTTTCATGGTAACGTATCGGTTAGGCTGAAAAAAGAGTAGGTAGAAACATTTGGGCATTGAGTGTACCAAGCATCAGCTTTTATCACCTGCTCCAGTGGAGGAAGGGCAAATGACCTAGCACGACTTGGACTTGACTTTCATGTTCTGTGGTGGACTGAGTCACTCTGCTCCTACTGATTAGTACAAAGGAAGAAATAATTGTCAACAAAGACTGCTGCTAATCACTGATTAACAAGCTGGAAGGAGGAAGGGAGATAGGTGGGAGGTAATTTTACTTCTGACAAAGAAAGAGGTCTAAACAGAAGTTTCCTGTGTCAGAGATGAAAAGAATACCTCACATAATATTTCTTGGCTTTGGGACTCAAGTGGCCTTTCTTCTGCTTGTTGGTTTAGAGTCTGCAGCAAAGCACAATATGATTCTGCAATGTTTAAAGAGCAATAATCACGTAGACTTGGAAATCAATACCCCTAAATATCAGAAATCTTGTAAAAGGGGGATTATTTTTTTTTCTATGAGATGAAAGGTCTTGCTTTATTACCCTTGTAGTTTTATTAATCTCTATAAAACTATTTTTGTACTTGGGCTGGTGTTTAATAATTACTATTGCCCATGGCAGGGGGGGTGGATTTAGATGGTCTTTGAGTTCCCCTTCCAACCTAAACTATTCTATGATTCTATTTGTCATATTCTTGGCTTTTTAGAATATGTTAAACACTGTAGAATAGATGTACCTTAAAGTGCAACAAAGCCTGTCATCTTGAAACTCCCCATGGGAAGGACAACTCTACAATGACCTAAGTGTGGAGGCACCATAAATTTGCCGAAGGAAGTGATTTTCAATGCACTTAAAAAAAAAAAAACAATAACTAATATGCGTTATGTGTTTCATCACAAATTCCATGATGCTACCTGTGACCAAAATAACATATAATAAATAAATAAATAAATAACCTGCCAGAGTAGAAAATAATCTTCAGAGTGTATTTATATGATTTAAGTGACCATATGTAAAAAGATATTTTAATGAACTCTGCATTTTTTCTCACACTGAAGTGAAGGCTTCTTGAGTTCTTGAGGAGCTGGTCTGTCTATCTGGGAGATGGAATGACTGGAGAGAAAGGAACTGTTCTGGAAAGGTGGAGCTGCCTTTAGCAAATGTCAATATCAACAATGTGAAAAGCTTGAACAGATGGTTAAGCTTTCCCTGGCCCATTTTGAGAACTTTCTATGAGAAGCAGAAGGTCCATGACCTCACATTATAGTCAAGATTCTCTGTGATATTAAGGATTTGGCTTTCCAAACTTTCCAAAATTTTAAACATCAGGTTGCTAATATAGATGTGTCACTGTTTTTTTCTCTTTTATAAAAAAAAAAAAAAAAAAAAAAAAGGAAACTCTAACAAGGATCGAATTTAAAAGTTGCTGTGTCATCAGATACTCTGACCACAACAAGGACACCCAAGTCATCTGCTTAGTTAGTGTTAAGCAGGAAGATGCTGGACGCTAGTCCTCAAATCCCACTTATCCCTCAAATGTGTTGGTATTCTCCTTGTGTAGCATCATTTAAAGCCAGAACACAGTAATTACCTGTTTTGAAATGTTTAGACCAAACCATAGGACATGCTTTAACTGATTCCTCTTTCTACCCCATTATTCCTTCTTGAGTTGAAATCTAACTTTCAGAAAAACATCCAATGTGGATTTAAAATTTTCCGGTGATAGAAAATCCATCTTAGCTGTTGGTATTTTGTTCTGATGGTTAATTACCTTGCCTGTTAAAAGTTCATGACTTATTTCTTGTCTAAGCTTGTCTAGACTAGGCTAGATCCTTCTGTGTGATTGCCTGTGAGATAGAGCAATGTTTCGTTATGTATGTGATAACCAGTGGGCAGCTTACATTACCCGTGTGATCTTCCTAGTGTTTTTATACACATCCTGAAATGTCAACACCTGAAGTAGAAGTAGGAATACTACAACTATGATACCTTGCCAAATTGAGAGTCTGTATAATGTTAGTTTCTACACTCTGAAATCCTCAAGTTTATTTATCCAGGAATCATATTGGCCTGCCTACTACATTACATCCAGAAGTCATGATCTTTTCTTAGGTCACTGATTTCCAAGAGGGAATGGGCTCAGCCCTTATTCTTTATTCCTTCACTTATAGCTTGACAGCTGATAAAAGCATACTTTGTGTATGCCTACTTTATTAGGTAACCCTGTCTTAGTGACCTCTCTTTTTAGTATTATCTGTTTAGAAACCCAGTTAAATATGTACTCTGTGATTACATGTCAAAGACTATTAGTCAAGGAGTTGTAAAAAGTGCAGCATCTACATATTCTTTTTGTATTTGCCTAGTTCTTGTACAAGGTGTTTCTGGTGCAAAGTCAAATACCATATTGATATCTAAGCCTGCAGTCTCAGGAAAAAACAATAGTATATTATTTTAACAAGACCTAGTCTTACACTTCAATTCTGATTTACATATTGACATCTTTAATTCCTAATTAATCCATTTATCTATTAGGCAAGCTATTATTTTGCTCAAGATAGATGTCAAAATTTTAGATCTATAATTACCTACATTTTAATTTTAAAATATTGGGTCATATTAATTTTCTCCCAATCCCTTGGAATTTTCCTATTATTCTAAAATATTTTGAAAATAAACAGAAGGCTACTTGCCCAAATGTCTTCTTTTTTATGAGACTTGGATGCAAACCAATGTAGACCAATGGATTAAAAATGCCCTAATTTAATAGCTACTGTTCCAAAGTCCACCAAAACCAACAGTGGTTTTTCTTATTACTTATATGAAGAACTGAACCATTCATAGCTTTTCAGCATAATAACTTTGAATAGTTGAATTAACATACATCTTGTTCGTTAACGCCAAGAAGGATGGTTCATTGTTGCATTAATAGTTCTTAATGGTCATGGTTTAACTATTAGGTGCTCTGTTATATTTCTCTTGTGTTCCTAATATTTTGTTCATCAGGAGTAGGCTGCAATTCAGTCTGCATTCATACAGTAGTGATGGCAAAAGGGAACCAAGTTTAAGAGGAAGTTAATAGATATTTCTGTATTTATTCATTGTTAATGTACTTATTTTATTGATTAAGTATGAATCAGAATAAAGTAATAAGGTTTTAAATGATAGATGATGAATATCAAGCTTTCATAATGTAAACTTTAGTTCTTGAGAGAACAAGGGAAAGAGAGGTCAACTGCTCTAGGTACTGGTGCACTCTTTTACGAGTTTGTACGCATTACCTGGTATGAGATGGGGGTCAGAAGCTCCAAACTGTAATGTTTGAGTTTTGCTTTAGCAGACGTGTTCAATCATTTGTTATCTCTTCAGTTGCCTAGTACCTTGAGGACAGTCATCACCTGGTATAAGCAAAGACAGATACATCCTTGATCAGAACAGAATAAATGCAAAACTGCGTGGGAGCTCCCACATGACATGACAGGGAATGTGTTTACTGAAGAGACAATAAATAGGCACCATTAGACAAGTTCCTCTGATTTAGACCAACTGAACATTTGTCCTTGATTACATCTTTACAGACTATTTTCCTTCCTTCCTTCCTTCCTTCCTTCCTTCCTTCCTTCCTTCCTTCCTTCCTTCCTTCCTTCCTTCCTTCCTTCCTTCCTTCCTTCCTTCCTTCCTCTTTCTCTTTGTCTTTTTTTCTTTCCTGTCTCTGTCTTTCTTTTTCTTTCTTTCTCTATCCTTCCTCCTTCTCCTTCTTTCTCGCTTTCATTTCTTTTTCTTTCTCTCTCTCTTGCCTCCTTTCTCTTTTCTTACAGAATCCCAGGCTGCCTGAGGTTGGCAGGGACCTCTGGGTCCATCTGGTCCGTCCCCATACAGCCCACTCTCCCCCTTACCCCCTGATCCAGTTATCAGAAAGACTTAAACATAATGAATCATCACATGTTATGGAAGCAGCCAGTTACGGTGACTAAAGTTACAGCTGTCATGACTAAATTGTAAAATAATATTACAGAGCCATTAGAGGCTTGTGAACTGAAGCTATGACACTGCTATTTCAGGTGAAAAGGGATGCTTTTTCCCATCTGTTCATTCAGTCCCAGTAGTTAGGCAGATTAATTACGGGCGTGATTCCAGCACATTAGGGATTGATTTGCCTTAATTATTATTTTTTTGTGTGTTATTGAAGGGCTGCGATGAAGCATATAATATTTTTAAAATAAAAAGCACAAACCTATAAGCTCTAGAGAGCAGGTTTCAAATCTACCTTAATTTATTAGACCTTCACTGTCTGAAGCATGTCCTTGATGGGCATTTACCAGTGTTACAAAATCACCTGAAGATGATGTGTTGCAACTGCTCAGTAACTCCTGAAGGCTGTAACAAGCCAGCCAGGTTACAGTGCAGACATTTTGCCTTCTCACTATTGCTTTCTTCTAGTGTAAGAGTTCAACTGAGGCATATGTAAAAAATAAGCACCATGCTGCACTGAACACATTACAATGACACACTTGAATCATACCTGTCGGAAACACAGGGACAGTCACGACATTCAGAGGAGTTCTGACGCTGGTTGTTCCATGCCTTGGCTAATCTTGTCCCAGCCAAATTGGGACCCAGCCTAAGCAATGTAGTGGAGGAGCATGCCCCTTGCACTTCTGGATTTTCCTCAGTCTTGCAGGGGGTGAAGGATTTATCCCTGTTGTTATTTTTGAATTCCCTTGCAAATACTTTCTTTGGCTAGCTTAGTTCTTGCAAGCACTCAAAACCAGCCTGTTATTATGGTAGAAGTAGTGGATGTATGTACTGATGTGATTCATAATTAATGCCATAACAATGTAAGAAACAAAGATGTCCTTCTGTGACTGTATATTTACTCACCTTGAGGAAATTTGCTCTGTTTCAGCCCACTTGCTCAGCTCTCCCAGCTGTGATGCAATCCTTTGGCACGGCTCTCATATTTGGAGTTGCTTTCATTGGTTGGGATCTTGATCTGGAGACAAACATTTCCCCAGAGACTTGTTTTGTGCTTGGGATTCTGCTCAAGTTCAAATCTTACCCCTTGAGCACTTTCTATCATTCATGAAATTGATACATAATCAAGGTACAATTTTTCTTCTGAAGGGTCTTTCCTTCCTGTGCCTATCTTCAGAGGTGCTGTCGTCTTTTGAGCATGGATGACCAAGTGGATGGATAACCTGGCAGAGAGTAAACAAAATTTGCTAATTACCATTAACAGTAATATACTAATTGAAGGAAACATTTCCTTTGCCTGGGCAATGGGGTTCAAACACACTACTAGATTCTGTAAAATATTGGCAAGTGTCATACATGGCAACATCAGTTGAGAACTACACTTGCAAAAGCACAAATATGAGAACAACTTCTGCAAATGGCTATTTTACTTGTGACTTGATGCTATAGAAGCTAAGCATCATTTCATTCATAGTAGGCTTGAGATAAATAACCCACCAATTCATCTTTGAAGGTGGACATGGCATTCAGGCTCAGTGGCTAAGTTAGGATCAAGGCTGAATCTTGATCTATGTTTTCTCAGAACAAACGGGATTCTGAAATATTGACAGACTATTTTTATTGTTTGATGTACTGATACACTCTGGGGTTTTCAGCCAGATCAGAGAGGTAAGGACACAAGGAGAAGGAAATGACAACATTAAAACATATATTGAAACCTGTTGTGTTAAACAAGAAAACTGAAGGGAGCAGGCAGTGAGCACAGAATCTGCCAACAGTATGGACATTGGGGGAAGAACACATCTGGTTTGTGCTATTTGCCAGTCTGGGAAACAGAAATCAAAAATAGGTGGAAGAACAACTGATGTGGGAAACCAACCAGGTAGAACTGAGATACAGTTTGGGTAAATTATGCAGGTTTCTTCTAGCACAGCAGAACAGTTGCTCTCTGTCCTCCCTCAGGCTCTTCCCTGACTCCTGTTATTTTTATATTTGCAAGCAATCTTTATTGGATTATTTTTTTTCTCTTCATATCCATTACTGGAAAATATTTCATCTTTAAGCTAGCCACACTGCTAGAAATGATCAATCAGTTATGGGAAATCAGAAGGCCTAAGGTAAAAGAAGCAGAAGTTATCAAACACTCACGGTAATGCCAAGCTGTGAGTTTTGGCAGCTCTTCTAAACTAAGCAAGGTCAAGCTAAATTGGTGCTAAGATGAGAGAGCACCAAAAGAAAGCCCAGCTCAGTAAGCAGCACTTCATCTTTTCAAGCAATTTAATACAGCTCTTCAAAAACAATATCATTAAATGCCATGCTGTTTTTGAATGAATAGCTATTGGAAAATAACCATGCTCAATTCCTTGTTGTCTTCTGTGTTCATTTTTTATAGAAGAGAGTCTTTTTAGTTTCAAGAAAATTAAGAACTGTTTCATTATCCCCAGTTTGACAAGTCTGTTAGCTGTTACTGTCCCTATGATGTTGAAGTGGAGTTTTATGTTTACTGTTATGCACCATCCCTTATTTACTGCTTATGAATGCCTCCCTCCGAAGATAAATGAAATTATAAGCAGAGGATAGACTTCAGCTTAAATCCCATCGAAAAACAGGTTTAAAAATATTTTTTCCCGAGTTGAAGCTGAATTGGTTTGGTCAGTATGAAATTTTTTTTGAAACTGAAATATTTTCTTTTTCCATTTATTTTTTCCTTGAAATGGAGCTAAAGCCAAACTGTTCCCTTAAAAAATGTTGGATTTAAAACTGTACTAAACCATAATAGCTCAGGGCACACACAAAACAAGATAAAAGTTGAATAATAAAATAATAAAAAAAGGTTCCTCATGTGACTAGTTGTTTTACAAGTTAAAAGGCCTCTAAACTACAAATCCCTGAAAAATAAAGGTGTATGTCAGCTTTGCAAAAGCAATCAGAAATGAGACAAGATGTTCTTTGCTCTTGTACCAACACAAAAACACTGAAACCACGAGTCCTTGTGGATAGAGAGTCTCACTTTACCGGGTGTCCCTGTGTCACTGACTTGCCACCTCTCTGCAAGTTAAATAATGAGGCAGCTCAGGCGTAGAGAGCCTCGTTGAAGGTTTGCTCAAGTGATGCTGTTCATTGATATCTCTGATGTCTGGATCAGGCTCTGAGATCACAAGAGCATCCAAATCCTCCTGCAGGGTTTCAGCTGACCTAGTGGATTCGGAGGCCCCAAGAGCAGGACAGTTTGTCTTCCCGCTGATTTTATCTGAAAAAGTTAAAACGTTGTCCTCAAAACAAACGCAAGGATATTTAAGCATCACAGCACTGGAGAGTACCACATCCCTCACTTACTGTAGGTACTCCTGGGGAAACTTTGCTAATAGGATTTAACAGTCTGTTGCACAAGGAAGCCAGTGGCATTAAAGAAAAAAAAAAAAAAGAAAGAAAAAGAAAAAAGAAACCCTTTGTTCCTCTTGTATCTCTCCTTTGTTCAAAGCTGCCAGATTGAAGTTTACTCAGTAAATATGCACAGACTTAAAATTAGCTCTCAGTTAGCATGGACTGAAATGGGAAAAATCCCCTTCTGTCTAATCTAATTTACTGCCAGTATCAAGAGTGTCAATAGAAAAGAGTCATCAATATGACGTGCACATGGAAAATAATTCATTTCCCTGTGTTCCCAGGTGGTCATGGTGCAGATGCAGCGGTTGCTTGCATGCCATAATTAAGCCCCAACAGCTTTACAATTGTATTATCTGTTACATGCATTATCCTCAAATTGTCTCCCTTCTAACGATGTATCTGACGGATACACGGCATCACTAAAAAGACATGAGGATGATGGTGGTGATGATGCAGTGCTAGCAAAATGAACCCCTTGGTGCATGCCCTGGGATGATTTATAACCCTAAAATGGCTCCATTTAAGCTTGGGAGAAAGGGTCAAGGTGGGACAGGTGGAGGCTTTCAGGGGGCTGGGAACAAATGCCCCTTTAGGCTCTCCCTCCAGCAAGGTTTCTGTTGGTTTTATAACAGTAGATTTCTAAACCTTTCTAACTTTCCTCCCTCTCTCTGTGTTTAGGTAATAATATTTAACTTTTTATAGCACTGCAGTGGCAGGGATAAACTGTGACAACCATTGCTGGAAAAGGAGAAAAACTACAACACAATCCCATTCAACAGAAGATGACTGCTGGCTCCACATTCAATAGTGCATCAAATTAAACCTTCTGTCACTGTCCTCGATGCTCTGCATAACTCTTCCCTTCCCTACTTCTCCCCCTTTTTCACACTCTGAGTCCTCCTCACCCCCGTGGCTGTGCTCACTCTGTCAAAGCTCCCAGCTCTGTCAGGTTCTTTATCAACTAATCCTACTGTTGCCCAAAAGCCCTATCGCATGCATCCCTCTATATAAACGGCCCAGCTTCCACCCACATCTTAAAAACTCCTTTGTGCTGTATTACCTAAAACAAATTACATTGGATATACCCTGCCCAGGCAGAGGCTTCAAGGAGTGACAAAGATGATTTTCTATCTGAGATACTAGGTGCAGCAAGTATTTATTATTCGGTAGCATATATTCCTCATTAAAATTTGCGAGACTGAAAAGTCTGATCCAGTACATATTTGACTGGGGGGTTAGTCCAGAAACTTGGCATAAAGTATTCCTGCCTGCTCTCAGAAGTAGGCTAAAACTGGCTGTATGCCTGATTTTCTTTCCTTTAAGCTACATCCATCCTCAGACCGTGAGCTCCTGGACACAAAATCCCCCCATTCTGAACCAAGCAGAAATTGAAATTGGACATAACTTAAAAAAAATCAAACCAAAAAACAATTGTCTTTTATACAAATGATATCCCATAATGTTTTACTGGTTTAAGAAAAACCAACTGGTATTAAAAAAAAAAAAAAGGAGAAGAAAAAAAAGATAGAATGATTCAGAGTATTTGTGGAAAGTATTTGCAGCTCAGGTTTGAAAGAAAAACACAAGACACGTAGAAGAGGTCTATACAGAATGGGAGTTCAGGTTGCTGCGATGAAAAGAGCAATTGTATTCAAGAAGTCAAAAAATATAGTGAGGAGGAAAGGCTCAGAGTGAAAAGTCTGCTGGAGCAAGTGGATGAATGATTTTAAAATCTAAAAAGAAGTGATTGAGATGGAAATCTCCAATTACAGGAAAAGCTACTGCGAGGTGGTTAGGGAAACATTGTCTAAGAAAACTTTCTAAGGGAGAGACAGTTATGGTCTTCATAATAGAATATGGAGAGGTATAGTGAAATGAAAACCAAGAAAGGAAGCTCAAATAAGGCGGTACATTTTGAGAAAAATGCATAAAAATTGACAGTAGACTTCTAGACCTGAAGGCTGGAAAAGAAACAGGATTAAAAATTACAGGACTACAACCACCACAGTAAATCTGAATGATATGGAATTAGTCTGTCTACAGGCTGTTTGCACACCTGACTCAAACTAAGTCAACAAAGTTGGCGATTGCCACAAAATCATCTTGGTGACAGTCAAAAGCAGAGGCACTCTCCTCGCATTAGCAGCACTGATTCAGTCAGTGAAAATTTTACTGGAATACTGCTTTATCTTTCCCTTACTCAGGCCTCTGGGATTTTCTTCTCAATTGATCTTCATCTAGTCTTTCCATGCTGCCTTTGGGACCAATCCAAACCCATGAAAAATCAAAATGAGCCATCCTACCAGTTCAACTGACTTTTAGATCATGCCTTTAAAGTCATTCAAAAGGGATTTGAGATCACCTCTATTGTTAGTTTAGTGGACGAGGCTGAGAGAATAGTAGATTTCTACCATTTCCCCAGGGCTACATTGCTTAATGTCCCAGTGCCAGGACGTCAGTGTTCATGCTTCTCATTTTTATTTTATTTTATTTTTCTGTGGGTTAAAAGGAGATGCAGGAAACTTACGAAAAGACATTAAAAATGAAATGACTCATCCAGTAAGGGATTTAATTAGATCCCAAAATGAGTAAATGAGGTTGGTCCACAACAGTGTGGAGAAGGTGCCAAGCACGGCAATCATCTTTGTGAGGGTAGGAAGTGGAAAGCCCTGTTAGTTAGTAGAGAGTAATTGGTGGGGGTGGGCAAGAGGGTGCCAAACATCTCTTGATAGCTCTGTACAGAGAATATGTAAGGGAAGTCAGTGACATGTCATCAATAAAATCTGCAGCTCAGTGTGTCTGCCATGATCCCTGGAGCAGAAACTCATTGCGATAATCCCAATGTGCAAGGTACTGCGCAATCCTGTTCTGGGGTTTGTCATTTATTACATTTCTCTGTGGCAACCAGGCAAAAAAGAAATGAGAATTTTTAAACAATGACAAGTGGAAAATTCAGAAAATTGGAATTCCTGACAATATCAATTCAAAGACATTTAGTGAACTGTGATTAAATATTTCATATTTCAATTAGGGCCTAACATGAAGCCAGTTCAGGTCCACACAGAAGCTACCAGTGACTTCAGTTTTGGGCCCTACTTTAAAATTTAGGTTTTATCTATAATATCTATTGTGTAGGAAAGCTCCACAGTGGGGTCTAGCCTGGAGGTTTACTACCTTTTCTTTTGTGTATCTGTAAAGGAGGCTGAAGAAGGTTATGTGGTGCACTTCAGAAATTCCCTCTTGGTGTAAAGAAGATGACTCCCAGGGTTTACCCATAACAGGTCCCTCCTGATCCCTGAAGCAGGCCATACACAAACACAGCAGAAACAGCAGGATAATGTCCCAATAAAAAATACAGTGATCAGATGCAGGGCAGCTCAACAGGGACCCTAAGCAATCATTTCTGCAGGAGGGAAAAGACAGTTCTGTAAACATAAATACATATAAGGTCCCCTTAACCCTCACTATTGTATAAGAAGTGGATAGTTGCCCACTTCATACATCTTGGTTACCTCTACATTAACAGCAGGGGCTACCTGAAGCTCCTTGACCTCAGATACTTTTGCTTTGTTTTTCCTCCTGCCATATTGCTGAGGTGCATGCAATGAGTGCTTTATTTCCATTACAGAGTTGATCAGCCTTTCACTTCCTTAAACAACTGCCACCAGTTAAAATGAAATATTTGCCTTTTAAAATTTAGTCCTTCTCAGTTTGCAATCTCTTCTTTTCCAAAAAGCTGTAGTTTCAAAAATTACATATTTGAAAGTAGAAGATATAAAGTAATTGCAAAAGGAAAGTGATTTAAAGATTTCAGTATAATTTAATGCAATTCCAAACAATATTCTGTATCATTTTACCTGTAATAGCTTCTCTTTGATGATGCAAAGTTTTCTGTAACTCAGTCCTACTCTCTAGCAATTATTCATATCCTACTTGAAAAGCTTTACATTCCTATAACCATAATCTTTTATATTAATGATTTGCACATCAGCTACTCAGTAATATTTTATAGAGATATCTTTCTCATTATACAAAATTCCTTCCTGCCTCATAACTATTCTGAAACCAAAGAACATAAAATGTGCCATTTGGAAAAGAACTTGTTGATACCCCTTACTGACTGGAGACTGTCATCTGAAGTTCCCCAAAAGTGTCAACAGTCTTCACTTCATAATAGCACACTAGCTCCAACCACAAAAATACTGAAATCAGGATACAGATAATTTTCCCATGGAGCCAAAGACTGCAGAAGTAAACTCTTGGATCTTTGGTTGTTCAGAAATATTTTGAAACTAGTTGTAAGCTGTTTGGAACACCTACAGTTACATGGAGGCCAATAAAAAAGGAGAAAAAAAAAAAAAAGAGCGAGAAAAAGAGAAAAATAAAGCCATTTGCCCTAATTTGGTCAAATGTCAAAAATTTGATTGAAATATTTCCTCTGTCAAAAGCACTTTGCACTGAATGAAAAAAACAGTGTTAAAAGGAACCAGTAGATGAGCTTATAATGACCCACTGTCTCTACATGACCTCAAAGACTATCAGGCAGAGTGCACAGTGTGTCCAGATGTTGTTTGGTGATCAGCCCACCATCACTGTTAGAGAACAAAAGTGTACACTGTTTTGAGATATGTCATCCCTGATAGTTTTGAAATATTTTATTTCTCTTCTCTCAAGGGATTTTAATCTAACTGTGGAGACTATCCTGGTGTTGATTGCATGAAATTATTTTTATCTGGAGGCACCTGGGATGAAGGTAAGGCTCCATACAGCTCAAAGTTATGTTTCCTATATAGAATCATACTGATAAGCAGTGTCAAAAAATGGTTGGTGAACAGCAAAAGTCAAAAAAAGTTCTTCAAAACGTGACACATCGAAGTTGTTGCTTCTGTGAGTCTGTGCCCTAGAAGTTTCTCTTCCAAGAGATTAATCAAACTGGTTGTACAAAGGAATTCTAACACTTCAGAGGTTTTCTGTCAAAGTAATAACATTGCAGTGTAACCAATTATAATCACTTGTATTTAAAATAAAGTAACATCCTTCCAGTAAATGGCAGCTCATTTTTTCCCTCATACTCAGTGGAAGACAAAATCATACCACTGTTGTAGCAGTTCTATAAAACAATAATTTGGGTTGGCTTTATCTTTCAGGACAAAAAGGACATCAAATGTGCAATTGCAAATTGGAGTCAGATCTCTTTACTGAGGAAAAAGAACAGGACAATATGCTTCTTCTAGAGGAGTCCTAACTTAATTTTTTCCCATTCACATTTGTATTCTTGGAAAAGTGATTCAAATTGTGAAATAATTGACAAAGGATATTCAGAGTAAATTCCAGTTATTGTTATTCCTGGTAGATGAGAACATCTAATCTTTATTGTACCATGCTCCTAATCTCACAGGCTGAGGTTTCTTCCCTTCCAGTACCACAGCTGTATGCAGCATAACTGGAATTTCTGATTTAGTTATGTCCTGTAGTCGTGCAAAGAGCTAAGCTTATGCTTGGAGATATAATATCAAGTACAGATTCATGGAATTCAGGATTACAACTTCTTACTGAACCACTACAGTCAGAAAATTTGATCTGTTGCGTGGTATAGGCTTTGGGACCTCCCTGACGTTATCTGTGTTAGAACAAGAGGTTATAGCTTCCATCTCACTGTGATTTGGCTGTATGTGCTACAGAATCCTCTACAACTGCTATACCAATCATTCTGTGCTAAAATTGTGGGTCTCAGACTAGCTTGGTTGTCTAACTATTGACGGTTGTCTATAA
Organism: Cygnus olor; assembly: GCF_009769625.2. Lineage (NCBI taxonomy): Eukaryota > Metazoa > Chordata > Aves > Anseriformes > Anatidae > Cygnus > Cygnus olor. The sequence continues at coordinate 155,935,329 of NC_049170.1, read as the reverse complement.
TTTTTGTCTACACAGTTGAAGAGCTTATTATCCAGGAATATGTTCAGCTCTCACTCATCTCTACAAGTATGACAGATTAGCACTGAGATGCAGAAAAGGAGTATTTGAAATATTAGGCACATGGTACTTATTTATTTATGCCAATATTGCATGTAAAATATTGTGACTCCCCAAAGCAGCCACAACTATGAATTTTACCGGGTAGTCACAACCTACTTCAATCACAATTTTTAAGACTAGAAAGGACAATCATGATTGTCTACTTTGTCTGTTTCCATAAACACTGTGAATTACAATTAAAATAAGTGATTCATCAATTCATTCATCTATATAACATCATTTCTGTTGAAGACTTCCATTACTGAGTGAAGAAAGAGTGCAGAACAAAACCATCTGGACCCTGGAAAAGGGGAGAAGTACATCAGAACTCTCATGTCCTCTAGCAGATGCATGTGGAAGAGGTTATTTGAGGTCTTTTTAGAGGTCATTTTCTGTCTTTAAAAAGACAGAAAAAAAAATGTTCTGTAAAATTCTCTGAATGTAGCACTTTGAAGAGTAAGGTTGTTTGTTGTCAGCTGCAGGGGCCAGCAAAGCCCTTTAGGTGCCTCATTAGAAGAAGCGTGACAGAGCACACACACCACGGTCATGGTGTTGAGCGGGAAATTGGAGAAAGAAAAAGTATCTGGGATCAATGAAAGGATCTTTCAAAAAATCAAATTACTCAACAGCTTTTAATGAAGAAAGACACATAGATATATTCCCATGATGAGCTGCTGGAGGGTCTAAGCTGATCATGAAACGGAAGATCTCTGGAGATCCTGTGAAAGTACTGGGGCTCCTCTAAAATATTCAGTGTCTCTGCAACCAGATAGCAACTCCAACTACTCCAAGCATGGGTGGACAAGGAGAAGAAATGGAACAGCATCAGTCATCAGTCATAAGGCTGTTGTTGTGGTTGTTTGTTGGATTTATGAAATAGTTACTACTGTAGCACCCAGATGCTCTGCTTTTGACATGAAAAGGAGCTTTTTGAAGAGATGAGAGGCAAACTTGCTTATCCCCAAAATAATAGCTATTAATATCAGCCTGTAGTGAGACATTTGAGGCACTGGTTGTTATCATGTGTTCCTCTCTTGAAGTAGCCTTGTAGATTCATTGTCACAAAGACCTCTTTGAAACTCATGTATTGTGATGAAGGAGGGAAAGTGGAAAATAAAAGACTAATAGTAAAATACAAATCATACTTCATAATGTGTCAAGAATCTCTTGGCTTTCTTTCTACTAGTATTTGGCAAACTAGTCTTTAATAATTTTTTTCTCAAAGCAAAGGAGAGAGAGATGCATCTTGGAATACCAACTTGGATACAGCAGTAAATTGCAACTTCACACACATTTAGAATGATTTTTTTTACCCACCAACCAACCAGGTATCGGTAACATTCCCCATTTGTCTCACTTGTACTCTGATGTGATGTGTTTGTGTTTACTCTTTGACTCATAACTGAGACCTGGGAAACCTTATTGAATATTAACTATGCAAAGCTGTCATTAAGAAAATCCTGATCAGTTCTTGTACATCCAATTATATTTCAAATACTCTTTTCATCCTCCTCTCCTGTAGACAGTTGTGTAAGAAGGTCTTCAAAGGCACCCTCTTTTGGGGAGTAAGGAGTTAATTTATTTGATTCTCTTTGGCTTAATAGAAAAGAAGCAATTGTAATAGAGATGTGTAGAAGCCTTGTGTTGAAACATAAATACAGGCAGGAATTAATATAGTAGCACCAGTACTACTGGTACTAAAAAGTACATGTACTATTTCATTCTAAGTGTGTCTGGATGGAGAAGTTTGATTGGGTCTTCATGCAATATGCAAATTATATTGGACTTCATTCTTCATTGTTCTTCAGTTTGCAGCATTATCTTCCTCACTGCAAGGTCCACGTGGAAACCTAAAAAAAACCAACATGATAACATATTACATTTGTTTTCAACTGGTATGACTGAGTTCATGAAATGGAAAGCAAAGACAAGCACCAAAAACTTTGGTTTCAACTCATCTTGCAGTTTTGAGTTGAGACCTTTTTGTCTTCCTTGGTGTTGAATTCTCCTTCCCCCTTAGGTCTGTTCTCTCCCACTTTAGTATCATCAATCCATTGAATTAATAAGATTTATTCCTCTTCTACATCTTTAATGAAAGTGTTCATTTTTTGGTTCACTAGTTAAAACTGACTTTGGTAGGGACAGCTTAGATGGACATTAGGGAATGGAAATCAAGAAGGAGGAAATCCTACTTGGTGAGGATTTCCAAGCTGGAAAGAGTTTTAGTAGATGAAAATTGCATATCTAAAGTCAGAAAGTGCTGAAGTTGCTAAAAATTTGGTAATGTGACATAATTTACCGCAAGCAAAACAGCTTAGCCTTTGTCTCCTCAACAGGAAGTGACATCTTGTGGTCCAGTGATTACTAGACAGAAGGAGTGTCCACAATACTTTATCCTGAAATTTGCAGCAGAACTGATTGCAATTTTTCCATTTAATCTCACTTTATCTGAAAGCACAGTCAACAATACACATAACTTGAGAGTAATGATTAAGAGGGACTTCATTTTGATGGCCATATTTGTTAATGAAAAATAAAATTTTTGAATAAACCAGAAGGTTTGCCCATGAAGTCAGACAAACATATTACGTTCATCATTTGATACTTGCTCATTTGAAATTTTCATTACGTAGACATGGAAGTAGATCATTTATAAACAGAGTAAGAGTAAATGGATTAATGTTGAAATAAAACCATTTATTTGAAGGATGTCAAGAGCAGAAAAAACATCTTATTTGTCAGGTAACACACAGATGAGGAAGGATATGAGTGCACATACATGCAACCTTAGATAGAGAAAGTGTTTTATAAGAAATTGTCTTCATATACAGCATCAGATGTTAAAACAAAAAAGAAAAAGTGGATATTTTTCAACTTTTTTCTTTCTTCCTATACATAAAATTGTTTGTTAGAGGTATGCTCTGCAAGAAAGAGTTCAGTTAATATTCTATTACAGGATAACTACACTGAATAAATAAACACAAATTGATCTTCCTCTGTTAGCTATTGGTACAGCAACTTTGAAATCACCTGATAAATCTTCTAATCTGTGGTACAATTCTGATTTGTTAGAGGGAGATTGTCCTCTTTTGTCTTTTCAATCTACTCTCTGTCTCCCATGACTTTGCAAATTTTACCCACTGTTCTCAGAAGCCAAAATACATAATAAAGTTTAATATCTTGTAGCAAGTTATTAAGAGATTTGAACCCTGAAAGCTGATATATCAGCACCAGGTGAGAAAGTGGACAGTGTTTGCATTAAATGATGATAATTAAAAAAAATAAAAGAAGAATCTTGAAATTAACCTGGTGATTATATGGCAATGAGATAACAGAATCAATCTCCAGTAAAGCCTCTGCAGTGTGCTGATATAGAGTCTGTAGCCTCAGGTCAGCTTTGGTTTGTTCAGTTGCAGATCCATCTGGCTAGCAAGTTTGCTAGCTGGAATCATAAATCATTAAAAAGGTATTCTGTTATTCCAGGCACTGATGCTCCAGTTTGTTGATGATCTTCTCGTTTAGGGGCACATAACAGCAAAACAGGTCATTGTTTGACTTATGCAGCACTTCTAAGAGAGGTTGGTAAAATGCTCAGAATCACTAATGCCTGTTTTGTGTCCACTGGCAATGACCTTTCTGTGAGATACCCACAGAAGCACAGCTTGCACTGAGATTTACCACTAGGAGAAGCTGGAAGCTCTGTTGTTGCTGTGCAGATGTTATGGATGAAGGTAATGCTAGCTGTTAGTTGGGCAAGCAAAGCTCAGGACCACCAAATCTCTGCTGTTATCTTTTCCAGACATTCCAGACACGCACTGCAGATATGTGTGCAGGAATTTCCTAGGTGAGTACTGTATTCTTGCAGCCCTCCTTCTCTGCTAAGTACTTAACTATAGTCTTTGTTCCCCACCACCAATGATGGCTCCCATCGAGCAAAGAAATTGTTCCTCAGAGAACTTCCCATATATGTATGAGGGAATGCATGAGGAAAAACAGAGTAATGACACAGCATGTTTTTATCAGCATCATGTAAACCCGTTGTGAATGTACCAGATCTCTAACCACTGTTCATTACCAGATAAGCCTTCTACCAAGTTCTCATGCCATACTGGAGGTTCATCAAGACGTCTTTGATCCTGGGGTGGAAGATGAGGGAAGAGAGCGCACATGTTGTCATGTACAATGGCTTTCAGAATGTTCTTGCCCAATTGCTAGACTTTTATTTCCAATTGTTGATGTTAGTTTATGTGGTTTCTAGAGATTATTCAATTATCTGTTGTTCAGGGCTAGCAAGAGGCTGTGATGGGGACCTGGAAGAATTGGAAGGAAATATCAGGGTTACACACATCAGACAATAAGAAGGGGTTTATATCCTAAAAAGGGTCCAACCAAATAAAGACCCTTACCTTTATTGGCCTCCCTAATGAACAGGGTGCCAGTGGTGAATTGTTTGATGTGGCTGAGCTGTAGAAGGCAGCAGAAAAATCATCCGTAGAGAGCCATAACGTGTATTTTCCTAGGTATAGGAAACGGTGGGACTTCCAACCATGACGTATTCGGGGAAGCCAGAGAGTGACTAATGGATGAGTAACTGTGCGTGCTGACTTAATTGCAGTCCCAAGGTTTGTGAGTGTTGAGCTTTCACGAAGACCTTAAATGTGTACCTTCAGCTTTCAACCTACTTCTGAGCCTCCCATTTGACTGCTCAGATCCTCCCCCCACCTCTAGTCCTCTGGAGCTTACATGCAAATAGCACACTTCTTCAGCAAATACCCTGGGCCACAGGACAGGCAGGCTTTGCTAAATCTAAAATCTGCTTCTATAAAATCCAGTGTAAGTAACTTTATCAAGCTCTCTTCTCATCCCACCTTTGTTCCAAACACACTGCACCACCTACATCACAACTTCATTTTGCATTCCCTGGGGCAAGCCGCATCCTTTAACTGCTGCCCAGAGATAATGAGTGAGCAATGCCACAAAGAGAAATCGTAATTCCAGGAGTGTGCAGGAAGCTGGGGCTGCAGAGGAAATCTGTAAATGAATGGAAAAAGTAAATGGGCAGCAGCAAAACTGCGGTATCTGCTTTGAGTTTGGACATCAGCCAGAGCTGAAATACCCCAGCTTGGAGTGGTCTGTATGCCTGAGCACTCCAGAAAGCCAGTTTTCTCTTGTTTCATATTTATTAACAGTAAATCACAGTATATAAAACTGACTCTGCCATTAAATCAAGAGTCAGATAATCTGGCTATTCACTTGGAAGGAAACTTCCTTGTTAATTAACATAAATAAAACCTTTGGGGCTCATAGGTGTCAGAGCCAAGGCACAGGGGAGAAAGTGATAAAGGAAGGCAACTGTGGATGGTAAAATGGGAGGATCCTTAAAAGGGTTGAAAATGGACCTGTCACATTTAATTTTGCTTGTAATTTGATTATTAAAAAAAATTAAATTTGATGCTCTTAGAGAATAAATGGCTCATTTTAAAGGGCTAGAAGGGAAATGTAAAGCAGCGTGAAGGGAGCTTCAGACTCCAGTATATCAAGGTTTTTTTTGGAAACTGGAGTAAAAGCTCTCCCACTGGTAATTGCAGAAATGTTCGCTAGGCTTCATCTTTGGAAGAAGAAAATTGTCTTATCAGTAGCCCAGCTTTTTTGTTCTTCCTCTGTCACACCACTTCCATACCATAAAAATGACATCTGGGGCACCAGTGAAATGTCCTGTCTAGGAATACGAACAGTGATGTTTTCCCATTGATGTTTTTGCTCCTGTATGACCCCACCTATGTGAATAGCTGAGACAATTGTATTTTGTGGGGAACTTGGAGGAACCATGGATACAGCAAGGTGCTATTTTGGCCTTCAAAAGGCGTGTGAGGAATTCAGCCCAAGTGGATGTTCTTCTGCTTTTAAATATTGCCTGAAGTCCTGCAAGCCCTGGCTGGGAGAAAAAAAATCATTTCCTTCTCCTTGAAAGAGAAAAGCATCATTCAGGGGCTCTGGACCTAGTCAAGAAACAACACAGACAGAGAGGAGTTAATGTAATCGTGACCAGCCTTAGGAGCTTGAAAGAAAATCCATGAAGGGCTCCATTTCACAAAGTGTCTTACAGTTTCCAGGCTCTGCTTCATCTGGCTTTGGAAGTAAACCAAATCACAGACAAAACTAGCACAATCTGCTTGGGAAGTTACCCAGACCCAAACAGCCTGGTGCCAGCAGGAGCAGTAGCATCAAGGCACAACAGTCAGATACTAGGCCAAGCTGAGGCACAGGTGCACGAGAGAGGATCAGACAAAAGTTTGCATGGCTTCTCTTTCTTTTTTTTTTAATTATTATTTTTTCCCTTCATTTCCTTTTTGTTCATCAAAGGAACTCCCAGGAATATTAAAATATAAAATAAAACCTATCTCTTCACCCAAAATCCCAGAGTAGATTTTTTTTTCTTGCCTTCAGAGATTGCTGGTGCTAGCAAGCGACTCCTTAAACAGAAGACTACCCTCTAAAGTATCTCTGTAAATGTGAGAGGAATAATAGGGAGTTTTCCTAGAAGAGAAGTCATTTGACTTTTTCACTCAAAGTATTTTAAATTTTCTCTCTTTCATTTTTTTTTTCCTTGATATATTTCAAACAGTTTAAAGAGACTGCTGTGCAGCAGCTGGTATGGGAGAAATTAGTCTTTTTTTTTAAGTTATCAGTTTAATATTTTAATAATGGAAAGAACTTATTTTTAGTGAGAAACCTTTCTTTTTATTAAGTTGCCTCTGGTGATGGACAGAAGATGAAAAACTTGGAACCAACAAGCTTACTCACAAAACAAGGGAAAGCCTTGCAGTATAGTTCAGGGTTGAAATGTCTCTATTTTCTTCTCCATGAACAATATCACTGGAAATGGTGTGATTTTTCTCAAGGCAACTTGGTTAATTCACAGTGACAGCACCCCAGAACTTCAAGTTCAGCTGGTTCCTTGACAGATTCTGGATGACCTCTCCTTTCAAAAACCCAAAGCTACTTGGAGTGAAGGTCTGTCAAACTGTCCTTCTTCATTCAGAAACAGACATTCAAAAGGGTCTATCGTTACTCTTCATGGTATAAGAACTGACACCTTAATTACAAGGTGGCTGTAACCACGAGGTAACCTTGTCAGAAAAGTCAATTAATAACTCCTCTGATAATGGTGACAAACTTTAACATTCCACATTAAAGCGGGGAAAGATCTGCAAATTGTTTTCAGAGTCTAAGATTGCACTCCGCAGGGAAAGTCTCTTCCAGGACACGGCAGTTTTTGCAATTCTGAAACTGCAAGCTCCAGATAACTGCACTGTAATATAAGCAAAATAGAAGGGAAAGGACTTTTTAGGGACTAAAGTGGTTATTTGATTACTTCTTGGCAAAGCCTTTATCTCCTTAGGCAGGTAACCTGCTTGGAGCATGGATTAGGCTCCACGTTTCTCCATTTAGGAAGTTTCTCCATTTAGGAACCCAGAAGAGGAGGGAGACTCCAGGTGCTCAGGTCCTCTCTGGGCACTGGGTTGGGAAACAAGAGACATTGGACCACCAACGTGTGTCTGGAAAGGCACTGGTCTGATTCAGGTGGTCTCTGTCCCATTTAAGCCCTTGTGCTTAGTGTTTTCTACCAGCTTGACATATCTGAAAGCCTGAATTCAGCCTGTGGGATGCACTAAGCCCAAAGGCACATGGATCTGCATTGGCAGATGCCAGCCTTTGTGCAACTGAAAGAAGCTGAAGCTTCGGTCTAGCAAATGCCACACATAAAGTACTTCTTCTCACATAAAGCACTACAGTGCTTGCAATGGTAAAAATGGAAAATTAAGTTAAGCCTCAGCATCAGCAATCGCAGAATGATTGCAGTCGTATCGATGCATCTTCCTCAGCCTAAAGGATGCCTTGTTTCAAACCAGACACGGAGACCAAAGCGGCTGTGCCCCAGCCAGGCAAGGAGAGGAGGGGGACAGGTCTGGGCACATTGTTGGTGCTGAGGATCTGAAGCCTCCACAAACACAAGAAATGATTGCATCATGAAATCTGCTCATTTGGGGGCAGAAGCTAAGGTATTGCCATGGCAACAAAATTAAAGAAACAGTTCCTGATGGATCCTTTGGCACCGTAAATGAAGATTTGATTTGTCCCAGCCACTTTGTACCAGATAAATTGGTATTATTAGAAGGTTTCCAACAGACACTTCACAGAGTTGCTTTCACGCACTGAAGGGCAGTGACACAAACAAGTTTTGCACTCTGGAGGTAGATGCAGGGAACAGAGGTGTAGGCTCTAATTCGGAGCGGGAGTTTACTTCAGAGTCATCTTTGAAATGAAGAAAGACTTTTAAAAGTCTTTTAGTCATAGGAGGTGGGTTAGAGAAAGTAAATAAATATTGATGAAGAATGAAGCTGAGCATAAAACACCACTTTCATTAGCTTGCTCTCTCCCGAGCTCCTGGAATGTTTTATGCATTTTAAATTAACCAGTTTAGCAGAGGCCAGGTTAATTCTCACCACCTGGAAATTTTTATATACATTATATATATATTTTGAAGGTGTTTCTGAAAGTGGGAGGTATTCATCTAAGTGTATGATTTGCCCTGCAAATTTTCATTTTAAATTGAGGAATGTCTCATAAATAATGATTCGATCCGGCGCCTCAAGAACATGAAGTGAACAACAGCAGAAAAAAAACCCTGAGGCAAATAAACATACTCACATGCAGAGAAAAGAGGAGCACAACCACGTCTATAGAAAGCATTGAGACAATTCTACGGCAAACTTGTTGTGCTCTTTGTGCCCCAGACTGCATAGAAATTAATCTATTCAAAGGTTCCTGTTGAGGGCTGAGATAATTTTTATGGCAAATTTAAGTTAAAAAAAAAAAATCTAGTCGTTTTTTCACAGATATGCTTCCTTGCTCTTATTCCATCTTTGACACTGACTCCTGCTGCTGCCTTAGGCAAATCATGTACATTGATTAAAACTTTGATTTTTTTTCTAGACTTAGTTGACTGTCTTTGTGAAGAAATTCACGAGTGATAAAGTAGTGTTAATCATATGTAAGGTCAAAAAATTTCCTGCTGATTGGATTTGAGAACTATCCTGTAGATGGGACATTGCTCTTCAGCCTCCTTCTCACATGGTAGAAGTTGCATAAGCAAATAATTTAACCAGATGAAAATGTAACAGAAATGTAGGGAGGCAGGTTAGGATAATTAAAACATGGAAAATTTCTGTTTTCTTGGGAAACAGACATTGTCTTCCCAGTCCCTCTCTACATATAAAGACATACATCTTTATATACATATATACATTGTTTTCCCATTCCCTACATACATATTAATTTCAATTTGTTTTGCTGTAACATTGGATGAGAGCCCATTTTTCTTTTTTACAAAATACCCAGTGCAGAGGAGGGATGGTTGAATTGTCATTTCTTGATATCATTTTGAGTGAGGCGCAGCAGAAGTAATTGCTGATCTTGTACAATAAGAGATGTTATTCATATCTTCCTGGGGAACTCCTTCATTTCATCCAACTCAGATACTGTGTTAGCCTCAGAGATGAATCAGACTGAAAAAAACACCACCAATAGCAACAAACAGAACTAATACTTAGGTATGCACTATTGATAGTGCTTATTTACAGTTTGTGGTATCATCAAAATCCACGTAAAACCTGGCAGATTTTCTGATCAGCTATAGAGTCAGAAATATTTGGGGCTCTGGATGCAAGCTCCAGTGACCTTGGAGGGCATTGAACACTTTGCCAGTTTTACTGCTGGTGTTCCCATCACCACATCAGTCCCCGCATCTCCAAGAGACACAACCTGAAGTCAGTTCTGACACAACCCAATTCATTGCTTTCACCTTGAAATGAAAGTCAAGCTGGCGAAGCTGCTGAAATGAATTGTTTGTCGCAGCTTCTGTTTCCTTGCATGTCCGTGAAGGCAGAGGCAGCACATTTGGCCTGATCCTGCCTCCTCAGCACTGCTTCTGGGCGGGGATGTGGCAGAATTAAACACAAGGAAGAACTTGCTTATGTGCTGCAGTCTTCCAGGCTGCTGCTTGCATTCTTCCATCTATTGTTCAGTCTCATTGGTCTGCTTCAAGCAATGGTAACCCATAAAAAAAAACCACATTACAATACACAAATGGCTCATTCATAGGCAAAAGGCACCCCAGAAAGACCTCTATAGACTCTAGCCACCCACAGGTTGCTACAGCTTCTGGTATAAGAACTAAATTAGGGGAGCCTTGTATATTCCCAGAAATGCTCATTATAACAGCATTAATCATAGTTGTCACCTGGCATTTCCTCTAAGTGCATGTAGTCTGAGAAAAGCCAGTCCTGTAGTGCATACTGGTTGTTCCTCCAATTTGTTTCCTTCTGTTGAGGTTTAGAAAGAGTGTTACCATGTTCTCGCCATTACAAAAAAAGTGGTGTTAGATACCAGATCCTCACTGTGGGTGGACTGCGGAGATATCCTGCATTGTACAATCGCTCTCCCTTCCCACATACTATGCACAAAAAGAAATTCAACCTTTGGCATGAATTTATTACTTTTAGTTTCCAGTCTTAGCACCACCTTGAGAAAGAGAGATTCAACAGCTAGAGGTACAGCCAATGAAGGAGGAGATGCCAACCCCAAACCTTGATATGTTTAAGTCTAATTTTAATTCAGAAATGTTTTCCTGACTTTCATGAATATCTGTGTTATTTATAAGATTTTGCTAAGTACTGCTGATGAAAACTTTTCAATCTGTGCACTGTTTGCAAACTGTTCACTTCAAATCATCACTATTCATCATATGTGTTAGCTCACGTGGCCTGGCTTTTGCATCCTGCTTGGATGCCTGAGATACATTCATAGGAAAATAATGAGTAGTACTTCTTCAGTACAATCTGTTTAACATTCAGAAATGTTTTCCGGAGTGGGAAATAGTTCTCCTATTCACAAGTATGCAGAACAGGAGGAGTGAGACCTGTTGAATAGAAGAGCTCTAAATTAGATTCTAAATTAGATTCGATTATTCTCAAATGTATTCATGAATATTTTACTTAGTCAAACATATGCAGTAAAATATTTAAAAAGGTAGGCCTGACCTGTGCTAGAAATAACTTCAGTGTTCTGTATGAATAATGACATACACTTTATGCAATACAATTTCTCTCTGCATTCATATTATGGCCATGTACAATACTAACATTTTTCATTGCTGTAATACTTGACATCACAGAAATGTATAATCTTTACAAGTGAATGTCCCTGAAGAACCAAGGCCCAACAGCAATAATACATCGGGATGTCTTTAATAAAATGGCTTAAGTTAGGCTTAACATAACATAAAGATGAGCCTGACCAGAGAGAGCTTTTCCCCAGAACTGTTTCCCAGAATTCCATAATAGCAAATAGCTTCCTGATTTTACAACATCATGCTCTGAATTTCCTTAAAATGGGGTACACCTTCTGAAAAATATTGATTCAAATTAATCTAGAGTATGTTTTTAAATTTCCCCATTTTTTTTTTTTTTTTAAATGATTACCATGTTGCTATCTAGTTTCAGGGATTTTCACTGATAAATTGTGAAAATGCAACTGATGTTATAATTTCATAGAGACAATAATCTGGATCATCAGACATATGTTTGCTGGAAGAATGTTAAAATTATTAAATTATTAAGGGAATCTGATTTATGCAGTACTATAGCACTTATTTATCAAAAACAGTTGGTGTAGAATTTTGCCACAAAATAAGGAATATTTTCAGAACTGAAGAAATATGTTGTGCCAGTTATTTGAAAAGGAGAAAGAAGTGATAGTGCTGAGTTTTCAAAAATGATGTAGAGATCATGTCGAAGAGGATGAAACAGAGAAAACAGGATGGATAGCTGAAGAGTGGAAGCTGGACTGAAAGTGTACTTTGGCATGGTAATGTGTTGAAAGTCTCAAAAAGAGAATCAGCACTCAATTTTTGATAGAATGTAGATGATTTATACATATCTCACAAACTACTTTGCAGAAGCATAAGCAAAACAATGTTTTTAATCTTTTGACATGTCCAACTCCACATCACATCTTCCCTGTGAAACTTTAATGTTCTTGCAGGCTTATCTCCAGCTGTAAAATGCTTATGGCAAGTACCTGAACCTTTTTAGCCAGTCTTACAACAGCTCTTTTTATTTGTTCTGCTTTGTGGTTTTTGCAAGTAAAGTACACTGTCAGCACCATTTAAGGGCACTGTTTGAAGTTAGATGCCTTGCACTTTTTTCAGTGGCAGTAAGTATATACTGTAGTAAATATAAGATATAAAAGGAAAAGTGTAAGTGGGAAACCTTGATCTATGCAGGCTTCTGAGAAGCATTTAGACATTAACTCAGGAAGGAATAATGTGGAAATCTTGCATCTATCTTTCACTATTCATTTCCTCAATACCTAAAAATATTCCTTTGCCTCACTGTTAAGCCAAGTGTGATGAGGGCAGGGTGAACCAGCGTGAAATCAGAGGATGCTCTTCTTTTTCAGAACTAATATATCCATAAAGATCAGTTTGTGCTGCCATATCTAACCCAAGTCCTGGGTTGTGTTCAAGGGAACTGTGAGCTGGGGGTGGTTTCCTTGGAAGCGGGAAAGGATTTGTGTGAGTTTTGCAAAGAAGCAGGATTTTTGGAAAGGGCTTCTTTTAACTGCAAGGAGCAGAGAATGGAGACGCTCATTGCTCTGAGCAAATCTCAGCATCCAAGCATAACCAAATCTTTATTAGGTGCTTTCTTGCTCTGGCTACATTCTGCATGTTTCTGTCTTCTTTTTTACGCATGTACGAATGAAGACTATTATGACTATTCTTTGTTTTGTATTTTTTTTTCAGCGAAAAAAAGAAATTAAAAATATTTTTAGAATGTATTTTTCCCTTTCTTTATTCCCTCCAAACTTCTGTTGACAGGTTTCCAAGCCTGCCTTCTCATGTGCTGTAAATAAGACAAAGGACTTGGAGTTGGAAGTTTTCTGCTACACTTATATAGGACGCACAGAGAGCAAATTCCGAAGGAGACAATCACAGATGTCCTCAGTACGGAAGACTAAATTTGGCTTAAGTTCCAGGATTAATGACTGTGCAGTTAGTTATTGTTAAAATGGGACTGACTGCCAAGTTTGTTAAAAAGTGTCAGTAATTAAGCTTCAAAATATTTTCTTCTTATGTAAGCTAATGTAGTCATATCTTTGAAGTCATCACGCACCATGATTTGATTGGTACAGCCCAGATTTAACACGCATCTTTGGCTATTCTTTCCAAGTAATTAAAATGTCTTAGCATTTTCATTTGATCAGCTAAATTTTTAGTTACTGGGAAAAAATTAGATATTCTGATGCCACAAAGAAGAAGCTTATGTATAACAGAAACAAATAATTCAGTGTAATGACTGTCCTTAGTGACGAACAGTGCTTGGAGAGGAGCTAAGGCCCGCAACACAAAGCTACTCTTTTGATTACTAATGAGTGTCCTTCACGATAGCATAACGAAACAAATGGGACTCAAAGTTACTCAAAGAAACCCTTCTTTGAGGGGTAGAAAGAGAGGAATGTGTTACAGTTGAATGAGAAGCTGACAGAAGAGAAATTTGCAAAATGAAGAAAAAGTCCCTCACTTTTAAACACTTTTTTTTTTTTTTTTTGGACTAGAAATTGAATAGGAGATGAGTGTGTACAACTGTTAACACACAGTCAGGTTGGTATATGCAAGAGAAAACCTCAGGAAGTTTTGTTAGCCACATCAGGACTGAACTCATTTGAGTGAAGACTGTAATGATGGTAGAAACTGAAAATCCTTTCCTTCTTACCCTCTCTGCTCGCATGAGGAAGGCGAGACACTTGCTTAAAATACACTATACCTAAACAGGGGTATTTGGAATTATCAGCTTAAAGCTAAACAGACTCTGTAGCTTTTTTTTTTTTTTTTTTTTTTTTGGAGGGGGGGCGGAGGGAGGTATAATGGTGTTGTTCATTGGTGGTTGTTGTTGGAAATCTGGGTAATTTTATGACTGACCTATGTAAGGGTAAGACTCATGTCCCTGGTCCAACACTCAGACGTATGGTGGTTTAATATCTCCCATGGGTCAGCTGAAACTGTTTAGTGAACCACTCATCTTCTGACTTGAGTTTTATAGCCAGGTTTCTCTTCCTGCTAAAACTTTGATGAACTTCCCTTGAACAGCTGCATGTAAGAAGTATTTGATGGAAGGCTTAATTTCAACCTGATATAAAAGGCTTCAAACTAGCTATCCAGAACTAAGGTCTTGCTAATTGCCCTATAGCTTCTTCTTAATGTCTGCAAATAAAACAGTTATACAGATTCCAAATTGCTCCTCTTGAAAGCTGGATATTAATTAAGCTTGTTTCTATGAAAGCGCCTTAAACATCTTTGCTCACTTACTTTCTTATTTGTTTATGCAATTGCACTATAAAAATAGTTCATTAAAAGAAAAATTGAGACCATATTCAGATACAGAATGAAGTCTCCTCTGTTGCTGGGCTTGAAATGTTGCCATAAAAAACAATGCTATCTGATGAGACACATTTTGTTATGTTTAATGAAAGGTAAAATGAAGACTTAAAAAAATGCTAGGTGATAAAAAAGCCCATACTTAATGCAGCACAAGGGAGAGAGATTCATGGCTCTGGTGCATGGACTTTAGCAGAAAGCTTCTGTGGCATATCTGCTTTAATTTTTAATTTTTAAATCCAGTTTGCAAAATATACCTTAGATGCAGAGTAGCATTGATTCCATTTTTTGCTACCTCAGGTTTAACACTGATTTTTCTCCTTTTCTTATATTGATATATACATATATATGGCATGTGTATGTTTTGTATATATATACATCTGTCATATTTAGGTAGCCAGCTAGACAGAGCATCTTATTTTGCAAATTCTGTGGTGAATTTTTCTACAAATATATGATTTATTCTTTTTTCTTTAGCTAACGGCAGTATTGTTATTTGAGGTTCAATGATTAAGGTAGGTTACAGATCCCATGCCATGATATGTTACAGATCCTTAGAGTCATTCAAAAACTCAACTGGACTGTGAGCGGCCTTGTCTGGTCAAGCCACCTTTGGGCAGGAGGTTGGATTAGGGACCCCCAGAGGCCCTTTCCAACCCAAACTGTCTTGTGGTTCAGACTTGGTCCTAGTATAAAGTGGCCAATTAGTCTGGAGAAGGAGAGGTTGAGGGAAGACCTCATTGCTCTCCACAACTACCTGAAAGGAGGTTGTAGTGAGGTGGGTGTCAGTCCCTTTTCTCAGGTGACATGAGGAAACAGCCTCAAGTTGCACCAGGAGAAGTCTAGATTGGACATTAAGAAGAATTTCTTCATGGAGAGGATGGTCAAGTATTGGACTGAGCTGCCCAGAGAAGTGGTGGCATCCCCATCCCTCCCTGGAGACTTTTAAGAGAAGCACAGGCATGATACTAACAGACATGGTTTAGCAATGGGATTCTGTAGGTCAGGCTGATGGTTGGACTTGATGATCCTGACAGTTTTTTTCAACCTACATGATTCTATGACTGGTGAAACATTTATTGGTTCTGTCTTGATCCAGGCAGCAGAACACAGGAATATTACAACACAAACCTTCTCTAATAAAAGAGTTGAGATGTGTCACACACTGGAAAGATCAGAGTTCTTATGTAGTATATATGAATTCTTTCCCTAGTATGTCATCTGAAAAACAGGAACTCTATATACAGTGGCTATAGGTTCCACAATGAGATTGGGGTCGTAAAAATTCAGCATATAAACAACTTTTTCTTTTAATATTTTGAAAAAAATATTTGTATGAATTTCTTTATAAGGTAAACATGGTTTGGTATTTCTCAAGTCCACATTCTTTCCAGAAGTGAAACTCTCCAGTCCTCAGTAAGACATTTGTTAATTCTGCACAGAAAATTATGAGGATGGAAGATAAAGATTTGTAAAAGAACTAAGAAGTCTAGGAAATTACTACAATGGGATTTGAGAGTTGTTTATAATGAAAAGAGAATCATCAGATGAGAAAGATTATTTCTGTACTTATTCAAAACTAATTCTTGCAGCTCATGTCATTTCTTGTTTTCATTAAGGATACTGGCACAAAAATAAGACCATGCCAGCAGAGGCAACTGATGACAAAAAATCGGGATTCATTATCAAGATAGAGGAGTATTAGATTTACATACAAAAGGAATTGATGGCCACAAAAACTGGAAAAAAAAAGATGTAGGATGAGATTTGGGGGAAGGCTTAGAAGTTTTGACAGTCTCTTATGATGTGAAGTTTTCTCAGCAGAAAACAAAGGAGAAGAAAGATAAAGACCTATTAGCTGGCTTACAGTGACTGTGACCCACCAGAGCAAGCCCATTGGGAGAAAGCACCCTGCAATATTTTAGGTGAGATTTCTTTCTATAGAGAGAAAAAATTTAATGCTGTTTTAACAGACCTAGAATACAATGTACACCTCTCATCAGCAGCACTGAAGAGAGAGGTACTGAAGCTAGAATAGGGATACTAGAATGGAAGAACAGAGAAACTACCTTAATAAATAAATAAATAAATAAATAGATAAATAAACTTTTGCTTTCTTCACACCAGCAAAATGAAAGCTAGTAGAGGATGTAATTATTGTTTATATATATCTACAGGCGGGTAAATTCCAGGAAGAGATAGGAACTATCTAAGCTAAAGGACAAATGGGGTATAAACAGATCATAAATATGGTTAGGCAGGGAATTAGAAGAAGCCTTACAGGAAGAAGATTAATATAGATCAGCTGTTTGCTTGGAGTAGTAGTTACAGATGACATAACTACTTTTAAAAGGGAGTTTGATAAATGCATGACTGCAGTGATATGACATGACTTCCTGTGATGATTGAGGACTGGAACTGATTACCCAGGAGATCAGTTCCTAAGTGGATAGATAATTGGTGGAGAGCTGAGGGAATAAGCCAAGCAGCATATAGTGTTGGGACTTAAATGGAGAGAAAGCCAGAGATTAGAATTCATTTAACCATTAGAAGCTAGACATCTGGTTTAAGAGTGTCTTCTGTGTTCACCCTGTAGAAAACACAGAGAAATTGGCAATTTCAAAGGACAATTCATCCCATCAAAACAGAAACATATAAAATCAGTGGGTAAATTATCTTCTGGAGGTGAGTTATCTTTCTCTAAGTCCTCTGTTGAGAACAGCAGGAGCTTAAATAGCTAGTTTACATAGCCATGCTTACCTTTTAGCGGCTGTAGTTAGTTGAGATACCACACTTAAGGGAAAAGTGTGAATAAATAGGCAACTATAGAGGGAGATATGAGAAATTCTGCTACAGAGAAGAAAATAAAGATAGTGATTTAACTTGGTCCTGTAGTTTTATAATAACCCTGATAACTATTTGGCATTTAAATTACTTTTGCAAGTGATTTTCTAGGCAATAGATGTGAGCTGACAATGACAGTATGTTCATCGGAGATGCCTGATAGAGATGCGTGCTGAAAGAGTTGAAAGGTGAACATTTCATCTGAGGTTAAGAAAATGATTTTCTTCTCATTTTCTGTCAATGTTTCTTGAAGTTACCAAGTTGTTTGCTCTCTAATTTTTCATTGCATTAGATCTTGGAGAAACAGAATTTTGTGCTCATATTTTAAGAAATTATTTTTTTGGACCAAGTAACTGTCCTCTATCACATTTGCTATAAAAAAAATGCTATTTTTTCTTATGCTAATCTGAGTGCTGTGTTCTGTGCAATTCCATAGCTGTGCACAGAATATTTTCCTTTAATATTGTCCTTTGGTATATTATAGGCAATTACCATAATACAGAAAATGCACTTAAAACAGCAATTCGTAATTTCCTCAGAACCATACAGACATCAAAGCTTGCAAGACACATGAATGAACAATTTCAAATGCATGCCAAATTGGGCAAAAAGACAAGGGGCAAGATCAATAGCAAATACTAAGGAAAAGGAAAACCTTTCTTTCCTACGTAAAGAAACCGCGATTCTCTGCAAAGATCATTAAACATTGCATTGTTCTTGCTACGTCATGCAGATGAAAGCTTTCTATTTAATTTCTGCAGGGAGTTGTTTGTCTGTGAGGGTTCTTTTCTTAGCAGTGACCAAAAAGCCAGTTCAAAGTTACTTTGAAAATACCTGCCACTCAAGCACACACATGCATACCCTTTGTCCTTTCACTTCTTCACTTCTTTCACTTCTGCTCTCCACCTGGGATATATTATGTCTTCCTAACTCCCACATTGACCTTATCCAAGCAGCTCAAATGGAAGTACTCCTGCTGACATCTCCAGGCTATGGCTGAAACACTAAAAACAGATGTTATGGGATCAGCCAGGATCAACCCTCTCCCAGGGCTGTTGTTAATCTTAGTGGTTTGTCTTTTGTTTTGTCAAACAAAGCATCTGCCATTGCCTTCCAGGTTTGCCTTCGCCCTGTCTCAAACTATACCTGGTCCCAGATGAAGCGATAAAATCCCTTGTGGTAGCAGTGGGCTCCTTTCACCAAGAAGGTGAAAAAACCTAAGTTTTGCAACTCTGATCATTTTAAGTGATCTCTCAACTACGCCAGTGTTTGTTTCAGTGCAAAGGATTTTGATTTTTTTTCCTTTCACAGATAAAGAGGTTGAAGAGTGATGTAAGAAGTTTCACAGCCACATCAACTCATGACATTATTCCCATTTCCCTTACAAATAATAATTGATGTGTAAAATTTCTATGAAACTTGATAGTATGCCACATGCTTCAAGCACTCAGGCTGGGGTAGGCAGCACACAGTGCTGTCTCAGCAGGAGAGTTACTTGTCTTTAAAGAAGAGGATGGACAGCTGGCTTCCTAGAACTGTTGCCTTTCAATTGGCCATTCCGAGGCGATATTAATCTGCAGTGAATTTACTGAGCCTAGATGAAGTTGGCCTGGTTGGGTTAGTTTGCTGGCACATTCACATTCTGCAGCAGGCAGAGGTTTGTTTTAATTACTTAGAAGTGTTGCATGCACACAAATCATTACCAACCATTTGCTTGTAATGCAGACACACTAGGGGAAAAGCTTCTGCAAAGCAGAAATGACTGGGACTGTATTTTTCAGACTGCTATCTTTTAGCTGAAAAGAAATCAAAGGGTTTTATTACTTTCTAGATTGTTTTTGGTCTCCCAATTCCCCCCAACATTTCTGGGTCATACGCTTGACCTGAACATCTGCAGTAGAGCAAGGAATGCAGAGGGTTCCCTTTGCACAGGTCATGCTCCCTCCAGCACTGGAGCCACCTTGTATTTTATAAGTTTCAGAGCAGTTGAGAGCAGATTAGGCAGAGCAATTAAAAAAAGGGAGAAGAACTGGTGATTAAATTCCTTTTTCCTGCCCTAAAACTTTGCTCAGGATGCATTAATATATAGATGCTTGTGGTTGGACAGTGCCTGGAGGAACCACCAGTAATAACTGAAATATAAAGAGAGTTGGTGTTCAGACATCTCATCTGTGCTCATGGCAATTGTACAAATACGAAGTAAATGGTAGTGCCTACCATGAGATGCCTTTTTCTAGATGGATGAGACATAAAAGGTGGATGACACAAACAAGAGGACTAGATGGAAGAGAAGAGGAAAAGCTTTTGGCTGTAATAGGCTATAATAACACACACCAGCTGTGTGCTCAGTTTTCAGTTCATTGGTAGCAGAAAGCACACCAGTCCCAGCTTACTGCATAGCTGGTCTCTGATGTGATGGGCTGCGGTAAGAATTTCCCCTCCACACGGCTTTTTCCCAGAGCCTGCCATTTTGTCAGATTTCTGCCAAACTGGGGACCTGATGGGGCCAGACTCACTGCAGAGGCTGAGGAGATTCAGCCCTTTGGGCTGGACAACTTCATAATTTCAGAGGAGATGGGGAGGATGAAAATGAAATGCTGGACTCAGACTTAGCACTGCATAATGAATTATTGCAAGTGATTGGAACCCTGATTGCTGTCTGTGTACATCCTCTTAATTCCTTACATTTTGTCATGTGTAAAATCCCTTCATGGAAGGTTGGGTTAAACTACTGTGGGATAAGAGCGCAGGCAGACTGTTACCAGCATAGGCAAGGGCAAGGAACACGTGCTGTACCAAATCTCACTTGTGGGCAACCTGCACTGTTCTGGAGCAGCAGCAGGATAACCCACAGCATCAGAGTGACTCCAGGGGCTACAATGTGGCAGCTGAACCTTATTCACAAAATAAATGAGCCACTTAGAGCATGATTTGCTCACCTGCTTGGAGCAGCCCACAGCATTAAGATTTCTGTGCTGGATTAGCTGGTATGGTGCAGGATCAATAGGAGACTTCTGATTGCTAGACAACAGCCAGAACATGGTGGGGCATGTGAATCTGGAGAGGATCTGTATATTATTCAATACGCACATTTTAATGTGGCAAACACCAGGTTTCAAAATATAAAACAACAAATGAAACCCTAATGGTAGAATTTGGCTCCAAATCAAGACAAGTTAGTTACCTGCACGTTAACACCGCAGCTTAACAGCCTCAGTCTGGAAGTCAGTCCCATCCAGAGCCTTCCCTTGTTTTGTTTTCCCCACCTGCAAAACATATCTAATAATACTTTCTCTCAAAACGTTCTGTCCTGCCTATTTATGATAGAACCCGGGGGAATGGCTTGAAGCTGTGACAGGGGAGGATCAGGCTCGGTGTTAGGGAAAAGTTCTGCACCCAGAGGGTGGTCGGGCACTGGGACAGGCTCCCCAGGGTAGTGGTCACAGCATGGAGCCTGCCAGAGTTCCAGAAGTGTTTGGACAACGCTTTCAGACACATAATTTTATTTATTTATTTATTTATTTATTTATTTATTTTGAGTGGTCCTTTGGGTACCCAGGAGATGGATTCGATGATCCTTGTGAGTCCCTTTCAACTAAGATATTCTATGATTCCACGATTCTACAGTTCTATGATTCTATGATTTGGATGCTGCTCTTTCTGACCAGATGATCTTTTGCTGTGCAGAGATTTCTATGAATTACTATAATTCAAATAATAAATACTTTAATGCTTAAAACATTTATACAGATATTCAGAAATAAAACTACTTCAGGCAGGGCCATGAGTGTACTTTTCTGGTCCCCCTTCCACTGCTCATCACCTGTCCATTGTATCTGGCTATTTTAGGTCTTAAATCTTTAAAAGACTTCCCATTGCCATCTCACAATATTTTAGCACTTCAGAATTACTTTTTCTCACTGTCCCAGCAACTTCCAGTGATGTGGCAGGCATGAAAACTCCCAATTATCTTTATATAAGTCCTTCCACTAATTCCAATAAAAATGTAAATCACCATTAGCTATTCCTTTGCATGGTTGAATATGAAAAAGGAGAAGGATGACTCTTCTGTTTTAATAGCCTAGACTGAAAATAAGGGTTTACTGTGGTGATCAGAGATTTAAAATAAATGTACCTACTCTAAAATCTAGGCAGCAGTTCGCTGTAGAAGTATGATATTTAATCACAGCAGAGTGGTCAGGTTTCTGGGGATGTTATAGCTGTGTTAAGACTAAAAATAGAGATGAGCTAGTACTAAAGTACCAACCTGCCTTTTCGATGATGTGTGCTCAAATGTTAAACACCTTAACCAAGTGCCTTAAAGACATGTGGCTTGAATATTTATTAAAAGCAAAAGGATGAAGACACCTCATGTATAGTTCGCCTCTAGTGAGCTAGGACAGTGTTATCTAGAGGTAGAGCTTGTGTATTTTCTCTTACCAAGCCCTTGTTCACACGGAAAAAAAAAAAATAGAAAAAATAAAAATAAACCCACAAATCTAGATCTCTAGACCAATGGGAGCTGGGTTTTACACCCATGCAATCTGCCTGTCCACAGGTGGGCCCCCAAGCTGGTGTGCAGAACTTAAGGGGACTTTGACTTCCAAAGTCAGAAGAATGAATGGGAAGCTAGGAAGAAGGAGGGTTGAGGTTGCTGAGACTACTCCAAACTTGCTTTTCATCATGCAAGGAGGAGATACCCATGATGTACTCTTTAGACTCATGTAGCAACAACCATGTCTTTATGCTCTCCATGCACTTTATTTAGCCATTAGCAGTACATGCAGCTTTTGGCAGGGCCACCAGCATGCATGAAGTGGGGGGAAGAGCTCATTATTGGCTGCAACTGATTGCAACAACAATCTGCCTGTGGGTAAAGTAGAAGTACCTCTGTCTCAAAATTCTGTAAGTCATTTCTCAAATCTCTGCGCACCCTTCTCCATGCCAGGTGGCAGGACGTTTGGGCTGCCGGGCTGCAGCTAGCGGTATCACTTTGCCCATACACAGCCATTGTGATTTAGCCCCAGCAAGCAGCTCAGCACCAGCCAGACACTCACTCACTCTCCCCAGGTGGATCAACTGTCCTGCTTCTGTCCCCTCCCAGCTTCTTGCACACCCCCAGCCCCTCACTGGCAGGGCAGCAGGAGAAGCTGGAAAGTCCTTGGCTCTGGGTGAGTACTGCTCTGCAACAACTAAAACATTGGTATGTTATCACCAATAAATCCAAACCACAGCATCATACAAGCCTCTACATAGAAACTTAATTCTATCCCTGCCAAAACCATGACAAAAGCAAGGAGCAGCACTTTGTTGATAGTTCTTGAAATTATGTGGGATAGAACAGAGCCACATAGCTGTTTCTGCCTGGAGCTGCGAGGACCAACTAACACAATGACCATTTCTGCAGGAAAAAAAAAAAAAAAAGTGTTTTATTCCACACTGAAAAGCAAATAAATGATACTAAATTGTACAATTTGGAGCCTTCATTTGGTACATTCAGAATTATAGATGTTCTTGCTAGCAAGAATTAATACTGTCCTATCACTCTACTGCTTAAAAGTGCAAGAGAGAGGACCAGATTTAAGAATATCTGGACAAAACAGCAAGGCTTTGGACATATGTTCCCCTGCTTATGCAGCAGGAAGACCAGGGGGAGTGTTTCATTAACAGCTTCTTACATCTTTCCAGAGGCACTGCTGGAGCTTCAGAAAGATTAATACTACTATTTGTGGGAGTTGAGTTCAACACATTTACTGTGTAAAAATCTTGAATTTTCTTCCCCTGTGATAATTCCCTTTTTGTGTTTGCTTTTGCAGACCTTCTAGTGGATGAGCATACTGCCATATTGCTATGTGGATGACATCTCTCCCCTAAGTTTCTTTTTACTCAAAACCTGCATTTAAAAGAAGCATTGTAGTTCTCCTGGAGTATTTGTTAAATTTAAAGCATTAGCACAAAAACTCATATGTATTTAACCACAGGCTTTAATGTCAGTCTTTCTGCCTGCTCATTAAAGGGGTCTGTATTTCTTGAGTCGTGGTGGTTGAACACTGAGGGGCAGCTAAGCACCACCACCGCCACTCTCTCATTCCCCTTCTTCAAAAGGACAGGGGGAGAAAATAAGATGAAAAAAAAAACCTTCTGGGTTGACATAAGGACAGGAAGATCACTCAACAATTACCATCACGGACAAAACAGACTCAGCATAAGGGAGATTAATGTAATTTATTGCCAGCTACTAACAGACCAGAGCAGTGAGAAACTAAAAGCAAACTAAAAACACCTTATCCCCATCCATCCTCTTCTACGTTGTCCTTCCTAATGGCACAGGGGAACAGGAATGGGGGCTGTGGTCAGTCCCTGATGCTTCATCTCTGCTGCTCCTTCACAGTCCCTCTCTGCCCCTGCTCCCCATGGGGTCCCTCCCACGGGATGCCATCCTTCCCGAACTGAGCCTGCGGGGGCTGCCCACATGCAGCAGCTCTTCAACAACTGCTCCCACATGGCTCCGTCCCACGGGGTCCATCCCCCAGGAGCAAACTGCTCCAGCACGGGTCCCCCATGGGCGGCAGCTCCCCCCAGACCCCCTGCTCCTGCGTGGGCTCCTCTCCACGGGCTGCAGCTCCTGCCCGGAGCCTGCTCCTACGGGGGCTCTCCATGGGCCGCAGCCTCCTCCAGGCCACATCCACCTGCTCCACGTGGGGCTCCTCCACGGGCTGCGGCGTGAAGATCTGCTCCATGTGGGACCCATGAGCTGCAGGGGGACAGCCTGCTCCACCAGGGGCCTCTCCACAGGCCGCAGAGGAACTGCTGCTGCGTGCCTGGAGCACCTCCTGCCCGCCTGCTGCACTCATCTTGGGGGCTGCAGGGCTGCTTCTCACTCCTCACTCTCCCAGCTGCTGTTGCACAGTAGGTTTTCCGCTTTCTTAAATCAGCTCTCCCAGAGGCCCAACCAGCATTGCTCATGGCTCATCACTGGCCAGTAGCTGGTCCCTTTTTAAGCCAGCTGGGACTGGCTCTTCTCTGACATGGGGCAGTGGCTAGGCTTATGCTTACAGAGGCCACCCACGCAGCCCCCTGCTACAAAAACCTTGCCACAAAAAAACAATACATGAGTCTGATCTCTGCTGTAAATTTTATATATTTTTATGCTGAATCTTGTTAGAGTTTTTTTTTTTTTTTTTTTTTTTTTTTTTTTTTTTTTTTTTTTGTAACTTCATTTGCTCTTCAGAGTGAAGGTTTGTGATCTCCAGCTGTGTCTTTGCCTGTTGCTTTGACCAATCTCTAAAGCCCTCCTGATGTTGTCTAAGGTTGATTCTGTTCTGGTGTTGGTGGTACCAACCCTTCCAGGATTTTCTACAGATACTGATAAATCTAGAGATTTATCTTAGATCTTACCTTTCTTCCCACAGCTTCTTTCAGTCAGGCATTGGGATTCTGCTTCCAATCATGTCCAGGGCTGACACTGGGAATGTTTTAGAGTATGTTCCTGTGGAGTTCTGGTCTGTAATTCTTCCCAAAAACTTAGAGTTTGCCTCAAGAAGCACTTTTCCTCCACACAACAAACAATTTCTGTGCCTTTACAAGTTACAAGTACTATCTCTGCCACAGCACACATACTAGGTGTAGTGAAATGTACCACAAAGTGTGCAGGAAAATGAAGCTCCTTAATGGATTTCTGCCTTCATTCTGTTCTTCTGTGATGGTTTTTTTTTTCAGTTTATTTGTGCCACCACCTCACCCATATTAAAAATATGTGGACTAGGGTGGGAAGGAAGGGACGGGTATATTTTTCATGAGGAATGAACATTTCCATATCCTCATCCCACAGAAGCTGAACTCACAGTTGGGAACTTTACAAACGACAATGTGCAGCAGCCCAAAAGCCTCACTAGAGAGACATGGGTGCCATAGCGGACTCTGAACCACCTTTCTAAAGTGTTTAATTCTTTCTGTAGACACACACTGATTTGGCTATCTAAGTTAGATGGCTGGAAACACTGTTCTGGTTAAGCATTACAGCAGATGCTCAAAAGTAAGCAGTCAGTATATGGCCCTTTCTTCCACAGCAATACGTGGGGATTTTAGAATTCTTGTATCTAATGGATGTGTTATTAGGATACGGTAAGGTGCGTTGCTGCCTTAGAGAAGCTGTATAATAGCTGAGATTGATGTGTGTTGACAACACCGATCATAGCCTGAATTATTATTCATATTACAGTGAGATGTAGAGTGCTTAGCTCCATTGTGTTAAACCGTGCATGAAGATAAAACAAGAGATCTCTGCTCTTTGCAGACTTGGAATAAAACGAGTGAAGGATACAACAAAGAAAGAAGGAATGTTACCTGGTGATCATGAGATAATCCTGGTTGCTGTGATCATTGGACTGTTGAAATAATGTCCTCATTTTTCACATTAGAAATTATTTGCAAAATATATGCACCTGAATTTTTATATAGTGAATTAAAGAAAACTGTGTTCTCCTGTACTCACAAAGTACAATTCACGAAGGGGAAGTATCTAAATTTGTTAAATAAATTATTCACCTGGAAATAATTGCCAGCCTGACTTTTTCTGATGTCCTTCATGGCACTGAAGTATGAGCTCATAGCTCAAAGACACTCAGGAGTAGATTTAGATGTAGCTGAAAAACACCATTCTCCACTAAAATGAGGTGTTTCAGTGCATCTTTTAGTGTAACCTCACTCACAGCAATGTGATGGCACTGTAACTCAATCCCTTCTCAAAATAACTAGTTTCATGAACAGTAAAGCCTGTTTTCCTGTGAATTCAAAAGGGGGAGTGGATTCTCTAACATTTAGTAAGAGTGAGGCCAGCTTGCAGTGACTGGTAATGTCTTCCTCATCCAAGGCTTTCTAGACAGGCAGGCAGGTAGGCAGATGATTAGTCATCCACCCAGCATAGTGGATTCAGCTTTGTTTTCTTTAGAAACCAGACTGAATATGGAAAAAGAAAACAAACAAACAAGAAAACAAAACCAAAACAAACAAAACAAAACAAAACTTTATTTTTTCCAATCCTCTACATTTTATTCATCTGCTGTGTAGTACCTGTTAGTCATTTGAACAACTGAATTCCCTAACATATTGTTAAGCTCTCTTTCAGTGAGAAACATGGGCATCATGTTTCTCACTCACAGTTCAATGTTGTACTTCTATTTCTTCACAAGACATGTTTCTACCTGAAAAAAGTTTCATGTATCTGAAGATCAGCAATAAGGGGGAAAAAGAATAAGAGAAGCTTGTTCTAATCACAGAACATCAAATTCTAAAATAAATTTCAAAGGAAAGGATGATTAAAGTGAGAAGTGGGGTAGAAGGTAAGCTGGACTTAAGGTTTGGATTGTATTAGGTTACCAAGGATCTTTTGGGAAAGCACTAGATATTATCAATGCAGTGTATTTTCTGCCCTTCAAAGGAAATTAGTAGTGTAACTGGAGAAATGGAGACAGGTGCAATACGTAAACAGCTCTTAGAGAAGTGACTAGCTGGTTGTGAGGATAGTGAAATACCGGCACCAATAGGTGTAACTAACTGTTTCTCAAGGATAAGCTTTGAGACTGATCATATTTGTATTTTCATCAATAACTTGGGATAAAATTGAAGATATGAGAATGATATTAGACTATTGATGGAAAAGATGCATTCTCTGTGCAAAGGAATATGGGTCTATTATAAATATAGTGGGTCTTAGAAACATCATAAATAAAAATGTGACAAATAGAAGCAAATAATATCAGAAAAATGTCCTGGTCATGTGGGACTGAAGACAGGAACTCTGGAAACATGACAGAGTTCATCAGCTGGAAATGACAGAGGAGGAAAACATGGTTGTTTGCAGGTTAACAATGAAATGCCAAGGTGGCAAAACTGTGAAGAAGGTACTAAAGGGTACATAACTCTCAGGATATATCTGCTGAGACAGTCTAATAGATACAGGGAATTATTTGAGAGCACTGAAATGATGCTATCTTTATGCTGAATGCAAACAAACTCAATCTGGAACTTGCAGAGAGGCATTATTTGAATGTTCATGGGCATGGAGAATCTTTCTTAACTGGGGCGACAGAAAGAGCTTGGTTCAAAGTAAAGCACTGTCTGTCTGGAGGTGAGATTGTCTTTTAGCTTAAATAGCTCTTTTACCACCCAGGTGTTTATCCTTCTGGGGTATTAATAGGCAACAATGTTGGCAAGAGAGCAAATATCTATAAAGTGACCAACATTTAGGTTGGAAATTTGAAGAAAGTTACTTTCAGAGGAATGAGAGCTTTTCATAAGGAGGTATGGGGAACAATCCATCTGATTTGTTTAACGAGCGCATGGTATGTTGTAGGGGAGCTGGACTTGCTGACATCAGACATCATTTTCATTTCAAGGTCATAAAAAATTGTTTCACATTGATGTTTAACTGTGCGTTATGCTTCAGTAGTGCCAACTGACCTGCTCGAATGGTAGTTCTCATGAAGTCCCCTATTTATTAGCGTCCAGACCATTTACTGAATTTCTCCCTTGGCCCTTCTGAAAGGTGAATGGACATGGACTTGCTTGTGGATTTATTACTTATGATTATCTCTGGTGGGAGAGAAGATAAACTAGGGATGATTCAAGCACTGTTTTTGCTACATGTTTTCATGGCAGGTTCCCTAATTCACATCTTATTGCTTCTGATTTTGACTGAGATCAGCGCAAGGCCAATGGTGAAAGCCTTTGGATTTTCTCAAGATGGGAGAACTGAGCACAGGTGCTGTATATCACACATGTGATCCTTTATCTGACATCAAGTGTGTATGTTGCAAGGCTACTGCTTTCTTTCACCACCACTGACAACAGGCATAGGCATACGTACAATAACTACAAAGGTATACATAAAAACAGAATTAGGAATTGGAAGTTACTGCTGCATCAGGCCTCCACTAAGAGGCATAGGGGACATTCTACTATGTCTCTTACTCTGAATTAATTATCTATGGCTTTTCTATTGCTGATCTGTCTCTGCTAAGGGAGGCAAACTGTCCAGAAGAGGGACATCCACAGAGGAAGAATAAGCCCCTTTTTTTATGGGACCATGTAAATCCAAGGAAGTTATTTAATGTCAGTTACGTGGCACATGAAAATGGCTTGCTGACACTACTGCCTGCAGTCAAAATGGCCTTGGTACAAACTTTTGCTTTTTATCTATCACAGATATTTACAATTCAATTTGATAATTTCTTTTACCTAGCTGTTACAGAGCAGGAGGTTTCAATTTTCATCTCAGATGTTTCCTAATACAGAAAAAAATAAAAAATAAATTAATAGCGTTGTGTGCCATTGGCTCATGTGAACTAATGTATAACTGATTCCTTAGTCCACATTAACTATGTTGTCCTGGGTATGCTGTGTAAGTTGTGTACTAAAACAGCAGCTTTGACTTGTTATCTCACCCCTAGTGCACATTCTCTCTGTTCTTTTTGTGCAATATGTCTTTTCCTAGTCTAGCGCTTGAAGCTTGGAACAGAATAGCTGACAGAAAAAGGTCTGTTATGGCATTTTGGGAATTATTGCTGCTTGCTGTATCTTCAGCTCTTCCCTTTGGGCTGTTTTCCTTTTGCACTGTTTTTCCTTTGTTGTTTTGAAAGGTCTGATGTGCACGCACAATGTCATGTCTTCTCAAGTGACTCAGGAAAGGGACTTCCACCAGCTCCCTTGGCAATGTATAAGAGCAACCCCTCTCCTCTCCAAGGAGTGACTTTCAGAAAGTTACTGGAAATATCTCTAAGGTCACCTTATTCATCCTTTCCCACAAGAGCTTTAATGTTGCAAAATCTAGGTCTGAAATATGACAATCCAAGGCTGCCTTTCCTTTTTGCAGATTACCTTTTCTATAAATACTGCTTCTCTCATCCCAGACCTCTCCCCATTAGCAGCTGTTACTGTCTTAATAACACTAGCATTCATTAGGAAAATGCATTTCACCTTCTATCACATTCAGATCAGAATGGATTTTTTTTTCTACCTTCAGAGAAAGAAGTCTTTTTTTTTTTTTTTTTTTTTTTTCCAGGAGATGCTTGTTATTCTATTCAGAAATTGTATTTCACACTGCAATTGAAAGGGATTTAATGACCCATTTATAATAATTAGAGCTGTCCTGTTTTTGTTCTTAATACATTTTGTGAATTACTAACAGCAGCACCTCCCAGCTGGCCCCAGTAATGTTTGATGGGACACTTTGCCCCGCTAGGTTTTAAAAGTTTTATAAAAAGAATCATTTCAAACAATGAAAGTTAAAAGGGTGATGTGTGAGTCTCTATGGAAGAATTTGACATGCCTGTTCGAATCATTTGTCATGCCATAGAATTGCTGGAATAGAGGTATAAGAATGGAAATGGTGGAGAATGTTATGATGTGTTCACAACTCAGTGTTTTATTTACTCTATGACCTTATTTTTGAATAACACTTTAGGCCTACCAGACCTAACACAACTAGAAAATGCAGCCTGAGGCTGCGCTTGCTAGCTAAAGAGCATGACTGTGATATACCAGAGGAATCTATAATGGTATAATAGCTTCACAGGCAGGCTAAAATGTAATTAATCATCTATTTAGAGCTGGGAAATAACTATAATTGGTCACTCTGTGTAGCAGGAGCTGGTTAGGAAGAGAATTAATGAGTTTAAAGTTTTGTCATTTCTCTCACCACTTTACCTAAACATCTTACTGAAGTCATTTACTTGTTCATTTAGTCTTTTCATTCACTTGTTTCCATTCCCAGTATCGCTAAGCATCTGTTTCTTGATGTTGAAATCTGTGTTTTGTTCTGTTTCTTGTACTTTTCAACATTACGAGGGCTTGTAGTTTGTGATGAATGGAATATGAAAGCGCTAATGGAAGAATAACTCTTTACCTTTAACATTCAAAGGAAAAATGATACCAGTGAACAATATGATTGCCAAGTGGCTTTACCACCATCTAGATCATTCCAGACCTGTTTGTTTACTTTTTTGGCAGAAGAAATTTAGTTTATTTTCTGCTTCCAGGTATCAGTAGAGTGATTGAATTGATGTGATATTAAACTTCTCTAGTGATGCAAGAGAGACTGGGATTTAACATATGCATCCTAAAATGTGCCAGGATCTGGCTAAAGTGAGGATGGGCATGGATTGTGCCAAAAGGAGAACTAAGTTGTTCCAAAAGAGAGCTTGACCTATTTGTAGAATAGATTAGATGATGTGTGTGTCCTACTGGAGGAAGTCTGGAGATCTGGAGACCAAAGAGGCTCTTCCCATGCCTGCTTCTTGGGGTTGAAGGGAAGGAGTTATTCAGAGTCATGGAGCATAAAATGTCAGCAACTGCATCTTGAATATAACTGTGGAGTTGAGGCAGTAATTGACAAAGCCAAATTGACAAAGAAAATTTTTTGAGACAAGGGACACATCTGGGCCTGGACATCCGTCCATTACTGTGGGAACTCCGAAGAAAGGTGTGTCCCAGAGGTACTGCCAAAGTAGATGCAATAGTTTTCAAGGATTCAACACAGATAGAGCAAGAGGAACACCAACATTTCAATATTTTGATGTTGTGATGAGTGCTGAACGTGCATATTATTACAGAGGGGCACTGGATCCTTCAGATGTTGTTGGGATGCAAAGAGTAACCACAATACAAATGACGGCACGCGCCAGTAGACTTTAGAAGACCTGGGTGTTTCAGGCACCGTCTTACACTCTGCCAGTATTAAGCAGATGAGCACAAATTGAATTTCATGCTAACTTGCTCTAGGCAATGAGCACCCAAGTTTTTAATTAAGTTTTAGTGAATTAAGGTAACTTTATTATTATTATTTTTTTCCACACGGTTCATAGATACAACAAAAATGTTTTGATAGCAATATTAATCTGCTCCACAGTCTGCATATATTACAGGCAAGGTTGCTGGTGTCATTAGTGATACTGGTGAAATGCATGTTTGTGGTGAAACTTGGCAAAGCAAGTGGAACTAAATAGCCTGGTGTAGTATAAAAATTTAAGAACACTAGAATGCAAGTATTTCAAACCAATTAGATGGGGATGGTGTGAAAAACACTGACATTTGAAAGGAGAGTGAGGGTGGTCAAACAGTGGAGAAGATTGCCCACAGAGGTTGTGGAGTCTCCATCCTTGGAGATATTCCAAGAGAGAACACATCTCTCAGCAACCTGATCTAGCTGACACTGCTCTGAGCAGAGGGTTTAGACTAGATGATCCTCAGGGGTTCCTTCCACCTTCCAACTTCAATTATTCTGTGTGATTTTGTGTGAAATGGTGGCTGCAAAGAAACCCTCACTTTCTGATGTTCTGATGCACTTTTGCTCAACGGATGAGAAGAACTAGGGCTCACTCTCTAAGAAGAAAGCTAGGTTGGTCCATTCACTATGTTGGGATGTGCCTGAGGAATGGTGTGTTTCTGACAGATGTCATGAGGGAAGGGCTGAAGCAGGTAAGTAGAGCTCCATATTCTTGTGCATAGAGTGTCTGTCACTGCATGCAACTTTCTCAACCAGAGCAACAGGGAATTAAGAAAGTAGCAAGCTCAAAAAGGGAACAAATTTTGAATTGCTTTTCAGTGTCAAAGATGGATTACAGATAGCACAGCTCATGAACTCCAGAACCTTCTCCATTCAAATATAGACTTGTTCAGCATTGATCAAATTGTCTTCACTTGAGAAGAAAATTAATGGGTGATCAGCCCTGTTTTGATGGAGTCTATGTGTCTCCACACATAAACTGCTGCCCTCACCTGTCTATCATCCCCACCAATCTTTTTCTCTGACCACAGTGGAATACTGCAGCACACAGCATGGGCTGTGGGGCTGCAGCCAAGCACACATCTTGTATCCTTTGTGATATAAGAAGAGAAAAGGGTAAGAACAACATCTCCTGAAAGCAGTAAAATGGACTCAAAATATCAGGGAAGAGAAAGTATCATAAAATAATAGAATGGTTTGGGTTGGAAGGGACCTTTAAAGATTATCTAGTCCAACCCCGAAAATAAATGATGTTTCATGCCCTCTATTTTTTGGTATCTTTTTCTGATTTATTTTCCAATTGCAAATAGACTGCTTATGTCTGATATTGTCACTGTTTTGTTTTGTTTTGTCTTCAGATCTCTTCATATTTTTATTGCTTTACATTTAAAATTATGTCTTCTTTAGTGAGCCTTGATGGCTGAATATTTTCCATCTTCAGAGACATAGAAATTTTAACAGGAAGCAGACACATGCCCAGAAGAGGAAAAAAATAAATATATATATTTATTATTATTATTTATTTATTTTAAAAGAGATGTTTAGCATGAGATTTTTTTAAATGGGGGAGGTGGGGGAAGCAAGAAATGTTCAGGAATGTGGAGGAAATATCATTCTTAGATCTCACAGATGAGAGTGCTGCATGAATAAGGGGCACAAAACTGCCAAAACATGGGATTTAAATGCTGAAATCACAAAGGAAATAGGGAATAAAATGCAGCATCTGCAGACCTATTCAGTGCCATGGAAGGAGAGACAATCCTGAATTTGGACAGGGAACCAGATTGCACAAAGAGCCTCATCTGGTCTTCTGCAAACATTTGACTGTCAAAAAACAACTGAACTGCGAGTTCTCGTTTAGTTTTATTGTCACTCCTAATGAATAGGAGAGAAAATGGCAAAGGAGGGAAAGAGGAGAGTACAGAAAGCTTTCAAGAGAGGGGGAAATATCTGAGTGTTTGGATAGCCCTGAGGGTTTTGGAGTCAGATGAGAAAGGAGTCTGAAAAGAAATAAAGGAAAGTGTATCTCATCAGTGGGCTGCAATTTTGTGGAGAAAAGTACACAAACCTTGTGCTGGTGAAGATGTGTAGCTCAACCCAACTGCTTGGGAGAACAGTGCTATCTTTTCACAATATGGGAAGATTTTAGGCGGAAAAGATAGAAAGAACAATTTTCACTTTCAGAGAGCTGGGTGTACAAAGAAAGGTCTAAGGAGAGTTGTGGTAAATTATACTGAACTGGTCATCAACAATGACCAGACTCTTTTAAAGCTGTTATAGAAGACATGCCCAAGAGGTAGGACAGTGTGAAATGTGGGTCAAGGTTACCAACACGTCACCAAGAAAAAGGAGAATAAAGCCTCATAGGACGTTAACCAAAGGTTATGGAAGAGAAGTCACTGGTGATGGTGGGGCCTCTAAAAGACGAGAGGTATCTGAAAAGCCTTCCAGAGGCAGAGTAGTAAAAAGAAAATAAACTTACTTTATGTCGAAGTAAGCTGACAATCAGATATACACAAATGGAAAAAGAGACCTTAATTCTGTTGTTATACAATAATCTTTCAAGAGACACAGTAAAACCAACACCATTTAAAGCACCAAAAATGAGAAAGAATAAGCATGGAGTGAATATTCATTACAGAAAGAAAAAAAATAAAATCTTGCACCGTTAGAGATTTGTCTAGAGATAGGATGTTGTCCTCCTGCCTCTACTTGTTACAGTTCTTGGACTGAAGTCCAAAACAAAAGCAAAAAGGAAGATCCAGCCAAACTGCAGCTGGCAGATTATCGCACATTCCTGGCACGCTGCTGTGTGTGTGCCTCGCTTGCATTTTCTTACGGCCCTCGCCAGCAGCTACTTCAGCCTCTCCAGTAATGAAGATGTGTCTCTCTCATTTACACATATTGAAGCCGTTCCATGTTGCATAAATAATTAATTATTCATTGGAACAGGAACTAGGAGAAAGTGTCCTGCATCCCAGGTGAATGCCCAAACTACTGTATTATGGAGAAATCCCCCCCCCCCCCCCCCTTCTCTTGCTCATTAGGTCTTAATTCAGCTGCATAAAGCAGAGCAGTGTCAACAGAAGGAAATGAAATGGCTTTGTCCCAGATACAATACAATGCACTAAGGAAGGCACCTCCAAAGAACACGAAAATCCTAGTTTCAAGCTCCCTGTCAATTCATTTAAAACCGAGCTTCAAAAACTTAGGAAGATGTAGGCACATGGGTATAGAGTTTCCCTGGGCTGAGGTCTCTTATTTACTCCTGGTGAGTAAATTGTTTAAATTACAGATTTACTGAGCCAGAGAAAATAAAAATGTCTGTGTGTAGGGCTGTCTTTTATCACAGAGCTGAAGTCTTTTGTTATTATAGAAGGATTTCCAAGAAAGAGAGAGAGAAAACATAATGCATAGAGACTTTCCTCTCCCCTGCCTCCAGGGATAGCAGCAACTTCTGTCTATTGACTCCTTTTTGCAAGTGAATATTGCAGGTTGAAAAGATAAGCAAAATAACGGGACATGAGTGACTCAGAGTGATACTGCCTTAACTGTGGGTATTTCATGTGCCTGCTGTATCTCATAGTGTCTTCGTACATTACTGAAAGGACTACGTAACTTTGTGAAAGGTTACCAATGGGTAGAAGAAATTTGATAATTTTCACATGGAGGCTAGTCGGTGAAATATAGATGTGTTAAATGGGTATCAACATGCATTTCTTTATGAGAAAAATCAGGCGCAAACCAGATAATATCACTGTTTCTGTGAAAACCAGCTCTTTGGGAACATGAACCACTGAGATTTTAGCAGAATATCTATTAGAGATGATGCAGCTGCAATGACCCCATCATCTCCTCCTCCAGCCTCTGTCAGGGGCTTCCTTGCTACGAATACTGATTAAAGGGACAAATGTTTGTCCGTATAGAAAGGCTTCCACAATATTACCTATGCAGTGCAGAGACAAAGGCAGAGGAAGGTCATTGGGAGGAGAAGCACAAGGAATAGGTTTCGTGGCAGGACTCAGAAGTTCACCTGTACTTGGTCACACTGAGCAATTTGTCATGCCAAGAACAGGACGAATGGAAAATATTGGGCATAGACCCTTTGTACCTCAAGGTCTTCTAGATTCCTGTGCCTTTCCCTTCTATTTTCGCCTCAGTGAATCTGAGAAATACAAAATTGTTGTGGTCAAGTCAGCTTACAGGTTTTGCAGGCTTTGAGGAATCTGAGTCTACAATGTCTAGCAATGTCTACATTTCCTATCAAAGCCATTGACCACATTGTACTGGAATTTGGATCCCTCTGATGACTGGTGTAGAAGATTGGTACTTCCAAGAAGTACTTCCAAGAAGAACTTCCTTTGTCTTTGAAATGTACTTGGTGTTGTGAATACATCCTATAACTTTGTTTTCTGTTTCTCCTAATGATTCACCTTACAATGCTTTCATTAACCTTCCATTGCTTTATTCATTTAGGGCTGCCCCACAAAGATTTTTATTACTTTTAAATAATACCAGTGACAAAAATAGGATTTGATGGTGAAGACAGTCAAGCAAGTCTGTAACAGTAGCTTGTTACTTCTGGATTATGGTACAGAGGAATTGATAGCATACACACTTTTTAAGATAAAAGGAGCCTTTTTCTTCAGAAAAAAAGAAATAGAAGATAGTAAAACCCAGGGATTTATGTATTTGATACCTGCTGTTGACATTGAATATGTGCTATCCAACAAAACAAACCCTTTAAGCCCATTACATGGGAAATTACAAAAATCAGATGGTTAGATGGTGCCATAGAGCAGGAGCGAAGCAACTGTATACCCCACATAGCAGGGATATCTGAGAGTGCTGTGTGAAGACAAGAAGCCGCTTTGCAAGATAAAGTTCTTGCGCAGCACAGTGTTGGGATGTTGCTGGCAATGCAACAAGCTTTGTAAATAATTTCAAAGGTTCCCCAAGCTGACTGCTGCTTGCAAAGTTCTCTAATGCAAGCAAGAAAGTGCTGCCAAGGAGATGGGGTGCTTCTCTGTCCAATGGCATGCAGCACCCTAAAAATTAGTGTAGGATAAAGGACCTTCTTCTTTCTGCACCATGATCTGGTTAGTGAAAACGTGCTTACATGGCCTGAAATGAATGCTTTTAGTTTTATTTTTTCATCTCCTGAAGCATTTTCTAGCTTAGTCTGTTTATGGTCATACTTTCTATGAATTTTTCATGATAAACAGCTAAAGGTTTGGTAAATAATTAATTGCTTCTATAAGCATCTAACAGACACATGCACCTGGATAAGAGACATTTTTAATTATGAAACACGGTGGCGTGGGCAACCTATGGGCTGCTGGGCTTTGTAAAAGCTAATTTCAAAATGTTTATTAAACGATCAGTTATAAATTAACACTTTAGAGGCAATTTTCAAGGAACGTTTGACCACATTTATTTTGCAAATGATAATTGCTGTAGGTTCATTCTCCATCTGACCCATGCCAACACCTGTGATGGGGTTGGTTTGGAGCCACTCATGGATCAAAGCTGGTTATGTGAGCGCTGATCCGCAGTGGGACTGGGGGTGCTGTGAAACTCCATGTTGCAGCTCTTTGGAGTCATGCATCCCACGGAGGCCCTGGAGGTGACACAGCTGAAGTCTTGGTCTGGAGAGACACAAATGGCTGTGATGTTCCCATAGGACCTCCCTCCTCATAAAATGAGAAACTGAAATGATCCTTTGCTCTTCTCCGTGCTCTGCTCGCTTCGGCCAGCTCCGCCAAACCACACTTCCCTGGGATCTTGTCCTAAATATATAAAAACCTTGTTACAACAAAACTAGTGCAACAAACCAGATCATAGAAGGGAAAAAAGAAATCCATTGTGAAAGAGGAACCCAAGCCAAACCTGGCCATAGGTCTGTCCCATGGACCCTTCCACCACAACCAGCAATCAAAGCAGCTTTGATTGACAAGACTTCAGCACCAATGCTAAGTTCAGCCCTCGAACTCAGAGAGGGACTGCAGCACATGGGAAAAAGACAGACATTTTTGCCAGTTATTGCTTTATCTCTCTCCATCCATAGCCCAAAATGTGTTTCTCTTGTGCTGAGACTGAGCTGGTGAGGCTACATGGAGTGGGCAGAGATCAGCACCTCTTTCTGGGGGCCTTGGCTATGAGATTGTGGCTGTAAACTGTGGAGAAACCCAGCTGTCCTTGCATGTGTTGAGAGCCTGCAGTGGCTTCAGCCCCATCTTCTTATAGAATAAATATTTCTGTTTTAATAAATCCCCTTTATACATTGATTAATGGAGGCTGTTTGAGAGTCTAAGGGGAAAAAACATTAAAAATAGTCTTCTCACCTGTTTGAAAAATGGCTTCACACACCAACAGCCTCCTCTCCCTCCTCCACCTTCCTCCCGTGCCACTCAGCACGCTGCCTGGCTGCATTTATACCCAGCCTGTGCTCACTCCTGGTTCAGCTCCACTCTCCCGTGCTGGAGCCACTCACCGTGCACAAAGCAAAGCGGCTGCAGAAGTCACGCAAGCAGGTCAGCGCCTGGGCCATCTGCTCTCAGGGGACGGATCCTGCACGGGAGCTCTGCCTGTGCTGCGGTGTTGGAGCCTCCCTCGGCATTCCTCCTGCCGGAGCTAAAATCACCAGGCCGGATTGATCGAGATGTCAGAAGTACATTTTCCCCAGAGGTCAACTACATTCAGGTAATGATGCAATGCTGCAGTGCACTCCTCCTAATCCAATCAAATAACGTAATGGTTTAGGCTCTATCAAATGAAGTTCAAGGTAAGCATGTGAAACGTGGCTGCTCCTCAGCTGCTGGCAGCTTTCCTAAGTGCTGAGAATCAGATCAGAGGAAGATAAAAAAAGAAAAGCCCGTCTCCAAAGAAAAACTTCCATGCAGACACACACTTGGAAAAAAGACAATGCTTTAGTGCAGATTTCTTTGCCAGGCTTTTTATAGTTGTTTTTGTTTCACTCTCATCTTCCCATTTTAAAGCCTATTTATTTTAGTTCCAGATGATTTCTAAATTTGCTGATGAATCTGGGTGCCTCAGTTTATGAGGTGAGACCATGTCTGGACTGGGGTGTCCTGATTTGTTCTCAGACGTGAGCAGACTCAGTACTTTGCATAAGCTCAAACCCTTTTTAAAACATCTCAAAGTGGGTGTCCAGGAACTGGTATGCCAGAAAATATCAGTCATTTCTGGGACTCTTTGGCCTTCGCCTCTGGGTCTGTGCATCTTTGCTCAGTAAAGTCATCAATGTTACTTGAGCAGT
Organism: Cygnus olor; assembly: GCF_009769625.2. NCBI lineage: Eukaryota > Metazoa > Chordata > Aves > Anseriformes > Anatidae > Cygnus > Cygnus olor. The sequence continues at coordinate 155,896,827 of NC_049170.1, read as the reverse complement.
TTGAAATACCGCATCAGGGAATATAGATCTCTGTATAATTCAGTTGATATAGGATAAGCACTGTAATATTGTTTCAATATGAATTTAATCCATTGAATAGTAAATGCACCAGCAAAACTTCACACAGGTATTGATCTGATTTATTCCATATTAAATGTTAATTGAAGTTTCTCCATCATTGCTTCATGTCCTGTGAAAGCTGCCCAGCTGTGTTAGAAATACACGCATATTTATTTTTTATGTAATGTGGTTCATTCATCCAAACAGCATGCAGAAGCACCTAACACACTGGTTATTTACCATGCGGAACATTTGTCTGAAAGCAAATTGGAGATGCTCTGAAGATCCATCTGCTACCTCAGTTTATTCCAGTGCCTCATTAGGAAGAGATTTTGCTGGACTCAGAAGGAGCCTGCCACTCTCCTCTCTGCGTGTTCTGGTCCCCAATGAAACACGTTTTGATGTTGTACTTCAGGTATCCATGGCCCAGTTTTCAAGGAAGTAAGCCTTGCAATGAGCAGGGTGCTGGGCATCTTTCTTGGGCAGTTCCAGGATAAGGTCAATACTTACTTATTTGTGAGTTAACAGTACTGAAACCCTGCTAAACCCAAACTATTAATATAAAACCTGCTATGAAGGAAAATGAAGCCCTGAACTCATTATTTAAGTCTGGATTCCTTCTTCTGTTTCAGAGCCCCTGACTTTTGTTTTCTCAGGAGCCCGATGTGCTCATCTCCCCATTTAGATGCACTTCTGCAGTTTTTGCAGTGTTCCTGCTCTGGTGTGGTATAAGGGGTGAAGCAGCTCCTCTACACTGATTTATTTATGTTTCCTGCCTCCTGTGTGCCCACAGGTCTGACTCTGCCTGAGCAAGTGCTTCTTTGGAGTCTGATTGCTCTTTCTGAGTAAACTATGCAGTTGCCAGTGTTTACCAAAGGGATTTGTTGACTGGGAAATGCAACTATTTCTTCCCTGTTGTCTGTGACTCTTGCCAGCTGCAGTTCTGACCTGTGCATTGTTTTCTGAAGAGTTCATCACTCCAGCCAAGGCTTTTGTTTTGCTCAAGAGCAGCTCTTACGTGCATGATGTTGGTTTCAGTTATTTCATCAGTTGTGTTTTTGGCAAGCTTGTGATCAGATGATGCCCTTCATCACCACGTAAGTGTTGACCATGACAGATCCAGTTATCCCTGGGCAAAACCCGAATGATCACAGAGCAGTGGGCAATGCAGCAGCCTCCATCCTCCATCCAAACCTGGATCCCTCTGGGCATTCCCTTGGGAGTACTTGATGGGGCAATCAGGCTAGATCAGGGAAGGAGCCATGGTAGGTGTATGCTTCGCATTATGTTGGGCTATAAGGATTTGGACATTGAGATGGAATGGTCTTGTTGCTCCTTAAAGATCATGACACCCTTGGATGTTGGCAGGTATTGCCTATCTACTGGCTCATTGCTCTCCCCTCCTGCTGGAACACTCCAGCCTCAGCTGCAGAAGTCCTGAGGAAACGGGGATCATTCTGACAATCTTGTGAGCAACCACGGTGGAGGCAAACCACCAGCAGCACAGGGCATGAAGCTGCAAAAGCAATTAATGAAACGGTACCAGTAATGCAAAGTGCCTCTTGACCAATCTTCTAACCAGACTCCCTATCTCTTGCTTCCGTGGATAAAACAACACAGTGTAAGAACTGTCCTAATCTGGAGAGGAGCTGCCTTAGATGATATAATAGTTTTTATCATGTCCTAAATTTTGATTCTATAAATGAATGAACAAACAGATCTCGAGGTCTGAGGCTTTTGAGGGAATTTGACTTTGGTAAAGCATGTTTGTTTGGAGCAATCTTTTCAAGGTGTCTTTTATTTGTTAACATCTGATTTTCCAAGTACACTGCAGAGTGAAAGTTGTGCTTTTCAGGGAAGAAATGCATTTCAAGATATATTTTACCCTGAGATATTCCTTTGTAAAGCCTGTTAGGCTTACGATAAGGTATGAGTGCAGGCATCTGAAGTCAGAAGCTGGCTCTCTTTTCTTGGGAAACATGGATATTATGGTAGTGTCTGTTTTTTTCTTGTGAGGAAGTAAGTGGGACAGCGCTATAGTGCAGCAAGAACTGTTCATGCACAAGATTTCTATAATGGTGTTCTGCTGACAAGCTGAAACCTGCTAGGAAATGGGTTTTACTTGCTCCTTAAGTGGATAATTTGGGGGGTATGACAGTGAAATGAGGGAATCTGACGGGAGCAGACATTGTGATGGTGACAAGGACGGACAAACTTCATCAATAATATGTTCATTAGGCAGGCAGAAATAAACAATTCTCTACTTTCTGGGTTAAAATAACATTTCTAGATTGTATTCCCTAAATGTTTATTTTTGTTTCTTCTGTTTTTCTGACAATTATATGAGTGAAAACCTCCTTACCTCCTCCCTTGTCCTTCTAATCCTTTTAGCCACAAGGTAGGAAAAAAGTGCCAAGACTTGAGCTCAAGGAATAAAGGACGAGTGCAGTGCAGAAATTATCCATTCTGGCCTTGCAATTTACTCCCTGCTTTCCCTCCAGTGAGTTTCTCAAGGCCATATGCAATAAATGATCCAGAAGATTAGACAAGTATCCAAAACATGCAGCATGCTGAGGGAAGAGGGGCACATCATCCCTGTGCTCAGAACCCAGCTGTCCTGAGTGAGCCAGCAGAAGATGCTGATGCAGGGATGTTTAAATCTTGGACATCTGCTACTTTATTCAGAGCTGCAGAGAGGTGTCCCCTTTTCCTCTGAATCCAGCCTTTGGCCATCCCTAGAAAGTGTCAGAGCTCCTTCCTGTCTCCACATTGTCTCCCGATCTCTGTGGCTTCCCTGCTTGTCCTTACGGAGCTCCCTCCTGACTGTAGAAATACAGTTTTTAAACATGGAAAAGGAGGAAGGGGAAAGACCTTCCCCCACCCAGAGTAGTGGAGTTGGACAATTATTCCTCCTTGATCACGTCAGTGATAGATATCTGTCTAACCTGCTCTTTAAAAGTTCTGTAGTTGGAGCTCCTCAAATCATCTGAAGTCATTCTGCTTCCCTTCTTCAGGAATACCTCCAGAAGTCTAACATAAGCTGCTTATTCTTTAATTTTTTCTTCTCTTTCTTTTTCCCCATAGGCCTTTGTCGTTAACAGAACTTATATAGGATGGAAAACCACTGGTATACCCCTCCTCATACCATCCTTTCCTGAACAAAACAAAGCCAGTTCCCCACAGGCCATTTTTAAATCTGCTATCCTTGTTGTTATCCTCTGGACTCTCTCCAATTTTTCTACATCTTAGTGGGATGTCCAATACTAGACACAATATTCCAGCTGAGGTTTCACCACCGAGATAAAGGAGAATAATTCTAGTTACCTATTGTGTCTTCCATATGTTAATTCAGTCAAGAATGAGATGCACTTTTTCTGCAAGAGCAGCATATTACTCAGTCCCATTCAGTGGTCAGCTCTCACCCCAACTTATTTTCTGCATTATTACTGCTCAGCCAGTTATTTTCCATTTTGCATCTGAATTCTCCTTCCTAAGAAGAGCACTTACTTATTGATTTTGTTTTTGTCAGAGCAACTCTTCAATATGTCAAGATCGTTTTGGTTTGTGATCCTGTTCTCTAGGGTGCCTGTAACACCTCTGACTTCATCAGCAAATCTTATGAGCCTTCTCTCCGTCATCATCCAAGGTAATAAAAATATTGAATGGACCACATCCATGGAAGACCCTCACAGGACCCCTTCTACTGCCCTCTAAGTTTGATAGCAAGCTTTATAACTGTTGAAATGCTGCATTTATCTGAAGACATGTCTGTACCTCCAGGGTTCATTAAAGAGAAGGGGTTTAATGCATGGACACTCCTCGTGAACTGCACCAGAACACTGACCACTTGCTGTGTGTAGAGGGGCGGACATAGGAGGTTGGGCTTTTTTTGCTTCTCCTCAACTGTCATTGGGAATAATCAAGTTATAGGTTCTCATCCAAGGCAAAATGAGTTACCATTCCTTTATAGAGGCACTTCCAGCTGTTTCATGTTTTCCAATGGGAAAAGGACTGCACAGGGCAGTTCTTGTGAAATAGCTAATACATGGCAGCTTCTTATGCTGCTGACTGTCTTTCCCCAAGGTAGCTGAGATAAATTGGCTCATTAGTGGCAAACTACACATAATTTGAATGTTCAGTCTTATTGGGACACAGAAAAGAGCATACTGAGCATGAGTATGTTTGTAACGATCAATCCATATTTTAGAAATTTCCTCTACACCATCTTCCTCTTGGCTGCTTACAAGACAAGAAACTACAGAAAAGCCTCAGTGAAGACAACTTAAATTGCACCTACCACTGCCTCTACAACACTTGTGCTACTTTGACAAGGAGGAAATGTTATCAGTCTGACATGATATATTATTTGCAAATCCCTGTTGGCAGTTTCCTATCATGTCTTTTTCACCTTGGCACCTTAGATTGTTCATTAATTCCTTCCAGAATCAGTCTAAGTGTAAAGGCAAAGTTGACTGGCCTCAGATTTTGGGTCCTCTTTCCCGTCTCTCCAAACACTCTCCTTTCTTTGCTTCAGTCTTCTGGGATATCTCCTGTTTTTCATAAGTCCTCAGATGTAATTGCAAATGGTTCAGAGGTTACTTTGGTGAACTCCTTCACAATCCTTTGGTGAATTCCATTATTCCTTACAAAATTGAATGAAGTTGAAATCCCCTGTCTTATCTACATCTCCTTTAACTTATTCATTCTCTATTTGAGCTTGTCCTCTTGTTAAAATTAATTGCCTTAAGTAGCTGTTCATAATTTTTTAGCATAGTCTACAGCAAAGACAGTATTGGATCCTTCAGTCTTCTCTGCTTCATGTGCTATTTGTTCTCCTTCCATGTTAAGTAACAGACAGACACTTTTTTTTTTTTTCTATTTCTAATGCTTTTACAAAATCTTTTCCTATCACTCTTTATGTTCCTTTCAAGCTGTAACCCATTTTGCCCCAAAACCTTTCTGATTTTTTCTGTGCTCATCCTTAATCATGCACCCTTTTTTGTCTTTTGTGTCTTTTGTAACATTTTTTTAGTTTATTTTTGGGCCCCTAAAGAGCTCCTGATGCAGCCATAATGTCTTCTCACTGTGCTCTCTGTCCTTTCCTTGTATCAAGACAGGCTGCTATTGTGCGTTTAATACAGTCTCTTGCTGCAACTGCCAGCTCTTCTGCACTCCTTTATCCCTTAAATTATCTTCCCAAGAGACCCTACAAATGAGTTCCCTGGGTTTGTTGAAGTTTGCTATTTTATTTTATTTTTTTTTGGAAGCCCATTATCCTTCCCTTTTTTTCTCTGACTCCTTCCTTTTTTTTCAAATAGTGATTCACAGTCCTTCCACCTAAGTCACATTCCCTTTTTAGATTCTCTGCCAGTTCCTCTCCATTTGACAGAACCAAATCCAGAACACTTTCTTTCCTTATAATTTCCTTTGTTGTTATATCTCTTCCTGATCCATTTCAAGGATTTTATATGGTTTGAATCCCACCATCCTTTCCCAACAAATATTTTGACATTTAATATTCCTTATTGTCACCACATCCTCTCCTTCAGATGTCCACAGTCTACAGAAGAAGCATCTTCTCCCATTACTCCTCATACAGACATCAGAAAGCATACATCACATCTGAACTTCATGGGAAATGCACATATTCTTGATGTACAGCACAACAAACTCTTTCCTTTCTGTCTTTCCAGCACAAGCTGCCTCCCTTGTGTAGATATTCCAGTTCTCCTACTTACCCCACTTTGATATCCTGGTTCCTTCCCAATTTCTCCATGATGATTATTATTATTTTTGTTTTAATCTAATGATAGTTTAAACATAGTTTAAAAAGTTTGGAAAGATCTGAATAGAAGATCAACACCAAGATGGGTACCTACACTGCCAGGCTGCAAGAACAGTCCCCAGCTTGCTTCTCTGTCTGCTTTCAGTTACGGTTGATCCAGTTGTAGCAGGAGGTCTGAAAGAGGTGTTTCTAGAGATAACATCTCATCTGCAGATATATTTGAGGCTCCAGGGTTGGAGTTAACAAACCGAAGTCATACTGGATCAGATGACGGTCCTTCTGGTTCAATAACATCTGTCTATGGTCATAGCAGATGCCTGAGGAAAGAATATCAAAATAGACCATACATATAATCATATTGCTCTACTTCTCTGTCATACCCTCCTACCTTCTGGCAGCCTCTAGCTTGGGGTTTTCCTGAGCTGCAGGTTGTATCTCTGCTTTGAGTTTAACGGGTCCTGATAGTCTTTTCTTCCATGCAGTGCCTAATTGCTTTTTGAACCTATTTATAACTTCTACAGCATATTATTACAATGAATTCCATGATTTAATTATGCACTGCGTGAACAAGCACTTCTTTGTGTAAATCTTCTGGCTGATAATTTCATCTGATACTCAACAGTTCTTGTGTTGTGACTCCATGCTGTGTGATATTCTGTTATAGCCTCTCCACGTCTCTTCCTGTTCATCTAAAGGCTCTCTCCCTGCTTGGAGCTCTTTATCTTTGATCCCCTTTCTTGTCCTTCACAGTAGCCTTTCAAGTTCTTCTGCACCTTCCTGAGATGGCATAACCAGAAACACACACACTGCATTGGGAACACCACTAATGCATGCTGGACTGAAATGAAGTGTTCTGGTTTGTACTTTATCCTTTTACTAATAATCCCTAACATGTTATTTGACTACTGACCTTCTGCTGACTTTGTGCAGACATTTTCATGGAGCTGTCTGAAGGTACATCTAAGGTGGTTGTGATTTTTTTTTTGATTGTTGATTGTTTTTTTCTTGCCACCCATACAATCCTTTGTATTTTTTGGCACAAAACTTAATTTTCCATTTTTGATGCCAGCATCAAAAGACCATTCTGCAACACTTTGCAATTTTTATGACAGCATGCAATATCGTATCTACTGCAAACTTTGTTGTCTCATTACTCAAGATTGTGTGTCTCTACTCAGGTGTTGTCTCTATTGATTATGTGGTTATTCTGGACTCTCACATCTATTGATTTATTTTTATTTGTTTATTTTAAATCAGTCTCAAAAATTGATTGAGATCAGAGCCTTTTTGCAGGCACTGTAGACTTACATTGGAAATTTTTTAAGTGCTTTTTTGATGCCCTCAAATACTCCCTCTGAAGTTGAAGGGTTTGTTTTTATATGTGGCTGCTGAAGAGCTAGACTGGTAATTTACAGTCGTTCAGTGATCTGGAGCCTCCTCTAGCTCTGACTTTAGTAAGCTCCCCGTAGTTATGAAACAGGTGGTTTTCCTTTAAGAGTTCATCTAATAAGTGTTAAGGGCACTGACAACACGGAAATTATTATCTTTGCTTTGAGGAACTGTGGCATTTTTTGCAGCTGCAGTTCCAAGCAAGTGTTTAGTAAGTGGGAGGCACTGCAGAGCAAGTTCCTTTATCCATCACATTACCCTAATAATTAAACTGTCAGCCAGGGATGTCAGGCTTTAATAGAAAAAAAAAATTGGAATCAAAAATGTGGTAAAAAAAATTCTGACTATTCCTCTACTTAAGCCTATAATTTCTTTTCTCTTAATCATTATGTTTGCATAAGGCATTGCTCAGAACATGCATTTTAAAATGTTTTTTAATACTTTTTGCATGTTTTAAAATAACAAGAAATTATTTAACCACTCTCCATTGTTCCTTTGACTCTGGAAACCATTATCTTAAGAATCATTGCTAATTTTTTTTAAAGTGGTTTATTTCTAAAATGAGCTCCAGGGGTGTTTCTAGGGTCTCCAGACACCTTTTCCTTGAGGATGTAAATCCACCCGACAGTCCGCTTCTTCTGAACTGTGGGCTCATTCTCCTCATTGTCAGGACATGGAAGGTCTCTATTAGAGGACAAAGACACTTAGAAGCTCTGTTCTTCTGTGTGGGACATGGATGTCTGTCCTCCCACTTTTGTTCTAAACCTGGATTTTCCATGGAATTTTTCCTGCTCTCTGCCTCCCAGCTTGTGGTTCAGATAGTGACATGCTTTTCTACAGTGAAATGGGTGGCACTGAACTGGGGCCGCAAGACTGATTAGAAGACCATGAGAAAGATAGCAGTGAAGTGATATATTTGTCCCTGCCAGGTGGCTCTGCCCTGACACAGAGGCATCATCCCTCAAAAATATCATGTTTTTCTCCCTTTCCTGCCTTTGCTGTCATGGTCAGTCATGCTAAATGACTGCTAACTGTAACCATGAACTTTGACATGGGTACAGTTTTCTCTGGGAAAGACACAAAACCCCTTGAGACATTTTTCTCTCATCAGTAGGGCCACTGGATGGAGAGGCAATACCTGCATTATCAAATCCAGGCAAGGGCTGTTTAATACAGAAGAGTCAATGGTGTATCTCATCCAGACAATACCACTGGCCTCAGACGGCTGACTGGTTTATATATATACATCAGTGAATATAATATATTCATACGTAAAGAAAAAAGACCAAAAATCAAAATGATCATCTATTCTTGGAACAGTCATGAAGAAAATAACAATAACAATGTCCACTTCTATATTTTGACCCATATTTCTCTACACTTGCAATAATAAAGGAATACAGCAGACACCCTGCTGTGTGAATGGCTGGAAAATGCTGATTTCTTTATGTTATCACTTTCTTTAATGGCTCCCTGTGGTATATGACACTGTGACTGTCATCGCCTTTGTCCTCTTCTAACTAGGACCAGACAGAGAGAAGTGCATGGTTTTAGTATCCCATTACCAATTTCCTGAGCAACAGAATGCCAAGTTCCAATTTGCGTTCTAATTTTAACTACAGTATAGATTTTTAAATAAGCCTGAAGCTTCCTATTAACATGAACTGTCTGCTCCTTTGGTGCTCTCTCATCCCATTCTGATCGACCCATGAATGGGCTCCCTGTATTATTCATTGTACAGTAAATTAAGCTTTTAGTGTTAAAGGCTTTCAAGTGTAGCGTTCCTTCCGTAGAACTCATTACCTGAGTCAATACACAAAGCAGAAGCGCTTAATAGATTTAAAACATCTAGTATCTGCTTTTTTTTTTTTTTTTTCCCCAGTTGTTATTAAGACTCATGAGCATTTGTTATTCTGGTAATATTCCTTATTGTCCTAATATTAATTTCATTAGTCAGTGAATATGCACTATAGAGTTCCAAAGTGTCTTTGTATTGCATGAACTTTAATTAGTCTTGAGCTTTTCTAAAAAGGGTTAGGTAAATGAAAATTATCATAGCAGACTGTAGAATTGTACAACTTCAGAAATTAGGAAATAAGTATTCAGCATCTGTGGGGAAACAGAGATAGTAACATAGTAAAAGCTCCATCTACAGCCCCCATTCCAACAAAGAAGTCCGCAAAAATGAAATGCAGGTTTAGGTCATATACTGCTGGGTTTTGTTATGGTCCCTGAACTTTGCCTTTGTGGGGAAAAATTTGAATAAAGGTATTGCTTCTTGGCTGCATTTCCCTGCATTACTCAGTGAGGCACTCTACAGCTGTCACCCACAGATATGTGACCCTCTATCTCATTTTGGGCAGGAAGAATCAAAGAGTTAACTTGACTATGTGATCATGAACTACTCAGGTAGCACTTCATGAAGATGGCCAGACAGGTTACCTCCCTCAAGCTGCTCTCCCAAGCCTGTGCAGGACTGTGGCTGTAACAACACCTAACGTTTTCTTTCTAAAACCTCAATGCCTAAAATATTCTGTGCTCCTAAGCTGGAATGTACTGTCTGCTCCTAATGCTGGGCCATGCATAAGGCTGAGTCACTGACACCAAAGCTTTGAAAATCTGGATCATTTTACAGATGTAGGTTACAGTGATTTGGGTCCAACATACTCCACTCCTTCCCTTGTCCATTGATAGAATTTCCATCAAAAGCCTCAGAAACTATTTTAGGAGCTCAGCAGAAGCTGTGGAATTGAAAACTGTCATGAGGAAGAAATAGACAATGGAGCTCAAAAGGAGACTGGAAAGATGTGAACTTATCTGCTGTGAAAAAGACACACTAATGGGACAGCACCCTCAGACGCAGCCCTGTGGGTAAGATTTTCTTCACAGACAGCATGCATGAATTATGGGCATTTGGGGGTTTGCTTTATTTTCAAAGAAAGTTGAGATTTTTAAAAAAAAGCAGCTTACAGAGCAAACAAACACTACCAAATATCTCAGAACTTCATAGTCTGCTATTTGATCCAAATCTAAACCCTCCTGGGTTTTATGGCCAGACATTTCACTGCTGTTAGTTGAGAAGCAGACTCCTACTGTGCAAATACTGGTCAACCAATGACTTGTTTAATTGACCTTGATGTAAAAGCCACAGGCAGAAAAATAGTTGCTGCGTATCATAGGGGACCAGTACATGGGTAGAGCAGTGATGGTTTAGACCTGAAGTATGAATGAACAGGAAAAGTTAACCGTTTTGTTCCTAGTGTGAGATCCCTTTTTTTTTTTTTTTTTTTTTTTAAAGGGACTATTGAAAAAAAAAGGGTGCACAAAGGGTTTGTTTCTGTGTGTCTTGTGGCTAAAAGACACAAATATTCAGGACTCTCCTGGTTTATGCCTCGGTGTCACAGAATCTGTGTCTCTTCTCACTCCTCTTGGGGCCTGGTCAGACAGGGCTTTGGGCAACCTGATCTAGTGGGTGGCATCCTTGCCCATGGCAGGGGGTTGGAATTAGATGGTATTAAAGGTCCCTTCCTACTCAAACCAGTCTATGATTCTATGACTGTGGGATATCAGCTGCTTCTGTCATGGATTCGGGTTTTTCTGAAAGGCACATACAAACTCAATCTTTGCAAAGACTGGAGTATGGAAAGGAGACTGACATGATAAAATCTGCCTCCTCCCCAAAGATTCAAGTCCTTCCATATTTTCCAAGTTGGTAGCTCCCTGAAGACATTTAAATGGTTAAAGCAAAGATCATCTTCCTTTTTTGATAACAGAAAGAAAACAGGGAGAAAGAAAACAGTAGGGGTTTAATGACTGCATTGTTGGGAGTTAGTAGTCAGTCTCTGGGAGCTTAAACTGATGACCTAACACAGGAGGTGGGTGTAATGCATTCTGTTGCACTGGATAATGTATTCTGAGCCTCTTGGCTCCAGGGGAGAGAATGAGGAAGGAAAAAAAAAAAAAAAGGAAAAAAAAAACTCTCAGAAATAATCCCGATTAACGGAAGAAGTGATTTCAGCTGTGTTGCTGCTGAGCAGCCCCTCCCTGCTTGTCCCCATCTTCACTCCTCTATCAAGGTGAAAACAAGAAATCAGTAACCCAGGAGTAGTGTCAGTGTGGAACATCTTCCAAGCTGCCTTTGTCTGCTTGCTAATAATGAAAGTCTATTTATAGCTCTGTGCAGAGCAGAGAGAGTGTGCTGTGGGTGACAACGTGATATGGATTTCACAGTCCATCAGTTTGGATTTCAAGTTTACAGTCCTTTCTCAGGCTAATTGAGAAGTCAGACACTGTTTTGGGATGTTACAGGCAATGCAAAATAGGGCACTTGGTGCTGTGCTTAGCGAGCATTTGGGGTCAGATTGGCTGGGGAGACATCAGAGCACTCAGATCAGTCGGGCTTTGTACAGTGGCCTGAGAAAACCCAGCTCATGGAGAGAGGTTTTGCATGCCAAGCATCAAGGTGCTTGTGGGGTTGATATCAGTCATAGCCCATCACTTCAAGGTAATAACTGCAAGGTTTTCACTGCAGTCTGGCTCTGGGATCAGCCACTAGGGACATGATGAGGGCATGGTTGTACCCATACAGCAGAGCCTCCCAACCACCTATCTTCCTTCTGCCCATCGTGGGCCTGCACCTTTGAACCACCAGCGCCCTGTTCCTACAGCAGTTCCTGGGGCTGCACATTGAAAGGGTGTGAAAGCCCGTGAAACAACAAAATGGAAAAGGGAGGAGATGTTTTGGCATAGCCCAGGTCCCTCATTCCCCCTTTGTTATACTGGCATAGCTGAAGGGTAGTATCGGGGTGAAGATTGAGAAGTGTTGGGGGAGAGATGTCATTCTCCACAGAGAGGAAACCTCTAAGATAAAGCATTGATTGCAGTGCCTAATTTTAAGCCCTTGGGTTTCAGAGTTTTATTCTTTGCATTTCAGCTTTTTCCCACTATCAGGTGAGTCTGGTGTTATTTTAGGCAGCGCTTATGCTGTTTTAGGGCAGGGAGATAGACTACATGGCCTTCTGCATTTTGACTAACTAGGAAGAGCGTGGTAAAGCTCAGTAGTTTCATACAAGAATATGTCTAAAGTACTACAAGTACTAGATCTTTATTTAAGAGTCTCTGACACGTGGTTTTACTTTTCCCTAAGTCTTTAAACATAGGGTAGCACTAGTTGCAGTTAACTATTTATGACTGCAGTGATGGCTGCTCTCAGCTTCCTGGTCAGCTCTTGAGGAATTTCAGGGTCTTACGGGTTCCTGAACACACTCAATATTGAGAAATCAGTAGGTACCTGGGACAGCATTCACAAGAATGTTTAGATGATAGATTTAATCAGCTCAGTGGAAATTCAGGTGACATCTCCTTGTGTGTCTGGCCACTAACCACAGAATCATAGAATCTCTTGAAATGGAAGGGACCCACAAGGATCATCGAGTCCAACTCCTGGCTCCACACAGAACTATACAAAAATAAAACTGTATTTCTGAGAGCATTGTCCAAATACTTCTTGAACTCTGGCAGGCTCGGTGCCATAACCACTGCCCTGGGGAGCCTGTCCCCGTGCCCGACCACCTCTGGGTGCAGAACCTTTCCCTAACACCCAGCCTGACCCTCCCCTGTCCCAGCTCCATGCCGGTCCCTCGGGTCCTGTCGCTGTCCCCAGAGAGCAGAGCTCAGCGCCTGCCCCTCCGCTCCCCTCGTGAGGGAGCTGCAGGCCGCCATGAGGCCTCCCCTCAGCCTGCTCTGCTCTGGGCTGAACAAACCGAGGGCCCTCAGCCACTCCTCATATGTCTTCCCCTCCAGACCCTTCATCATCTTTTTAGCCCTCCTTTAGACACTTTCTAACATCCTCCTTATACTGTGGCACCCCAAAACTGCACACAGTACTCGAGCAAAGAGCAGAGCAGGACAATCCTTTCCCCTAACTGGCTAGCAGTGCTGTGCTTGGGGCACGCCACAACATGTTTGCCCTCCTGGCTGACAGGGCACACTGTTGACTCATATTCAGCTTGCCATCAACCAAGACCCCTAAACCTTTGGGGCTGCTCTCTCAGTCCATACGTACAGCCAGGGTTGCCCCTTCCCAACTGCAGAATCCAGCACTTGTTCTTGTTAAACTTAATACTGTTGGTGATTGCCCAGCTTTAATTTGTCAAGATCTCTGTGCAAGGCCTCTCTACCCTCAACAGAGTCAATAGGTCCTCCCAATTTATTATCATCTGCAGACTTACCCATAACACCTTCTACATCAACATCCAAGTCATTTATGAAATCATTGAAGAGATCCGGCCCTGAAATGGAGCCCCAGGGAAAGATTTCTCATTGAAAAGTCAGCATGGGATCTCAGCAGAGTTTGAGGCACTCTGCACCAGCAAGCAGACCCTGCAAAGCATGTCAGTAAGAAGAGGCAACAATTAATTAGGCCTGATCAGTTCTGTTTTAAAGCTGTATGAAGAGTTTGAACCTAGCACTCAGACAATGCAAACTCTAGCACTCACTGAGTTTTAATGTAGTGGGATTTAGAGTCCCTATTGCCATCTTCCACTGTCCTCTCACTTCCTTCATAGGTTTTCTGTTAAGTTCATGTCCTTTCAATTGATATGTCAGTAAATCATTTTACTTTATGTAGTCCTGATTTCTGATAATAAAAAACTTCTTGGCTGTGAGAAAAGCAAACAAATTGCAGCTTAGCCTCTCGACATTCCCCACTTTCTCCTCGTGCTCAAGCACTCACACACACAGTATTTTTTTCAGCCTTAAGAGGAGCAGTGCTACAGCCACGAGTTACTAATTTAAGTTCATAAGGTCAGTGATCTGATAAAGCCTGCTCACCTCAAATCATGTTAGACAACAAAGACCCTGAGTTGTGTCCCATAAGGAAAAAGTGCTGGATTATTCTGCTTTCTTACTGTCGGTGGTATGCAATAAAGACATTGAGAAAGGAGAAAAGGTACTTAATTTAGTCAGCGAGGCTGAAAATATGCTCTTAGAAAATGTAAGAAGCAAATTCCTAAATTGTTACATGTTCTGATAAGAAGCAGTCTGAGTACAACATGTTGTCACTTGTCAGAAGCAGTTTGCTTCTTCCCTTTGCTTGAGTAGCCTTTGGGTTCAGTTTCTGCACAGGCTAAAATGCAGCCCAGATCAGCTGGTGATAACTGTATCATTTCCCTTCTATTGAAGAATAAAATAGCTCCACGCTAAGAGAAAAATTCTACAGCTTCAGGTTTACCAGTTATATCAGTTGCATTCTAGGCTTGTAAAATCTTCAGCTATTGATAATAAGGTATGTATCCGTATGGTTTCACTCTGTACTTAGCTCTCAATCAATTGGATTTATTTATTTTTAAGAATCCTAATCCTTTCATTAAAAAACTCATCTTCCAGAAACAGCAGAGATTGTACCAGGTGTGCTCACTGAACTTGTGTAGGAGCTGTGTGTACTAGGTCATTGTTTTGAATCAGAATCGCTGCTTTAGCATTGCTTGAATGTGTACATCCTTAGTGGAGCTCTGGCAGAAGACGCTCATTTAAGACCTGGAAGGATGCTGTTGTCGTTCTTAAGTCCTTGTACTTATAAATTAAATGTTGTCTGTGCCATGTGCCCAAGTGGTTAGTACATGCTTCATCGTTTGTATTGACTCCACTCTTCTCTGTAGTAATAACTGATAATTTGGTCCTGTTCTAAGACTCATTTAATCTTCATAACCCTGTGCAGCTGACTTCCAAGAAAACTAACTGATGTTGGTGGAGGGTGCAGCTCATGGTGATAATCAGTACTGAATTCTTTGTATGAGCCTTGAACCTCCAGTCTGTCACACTTTACCACACAGCATCAAGTGCAGCACAGCACTTTGAATCCATTCTTTTGAGGTTCGAGAGATTTCTAAGAGGCCTCCAGTATCACCTGCATGTCTTCCTTATAGATGCCTACTCATATTGATAATTCTCTTTCACATTTTAATTACAATTAACAGGCCATCACTGGGAGAATTGGGAAGATAATATGGGCTATAGCATCAGCAATAAGCAGGTTAGGGCCATAAAACCGATAGGGCTGGGCAGTGTGATGTACAGAAATCAAATGTAGCGCCAAGCTGGTGCAGTCATGCAGTAGTGTTGAACACAGGTGAGTGCAAGGTCTTGGGAGCCTTGTTAGTGTGGTAGTATGTTAAAATGCTCTGCTCATTAGGTGCAGAGGCTGTCAGCATGAGCCCACTACTTCCATTTTTGGAGTATCTGTTAGCTCTGCTAGCTCGGACACTATGAAACACCCCAGAGCTCAAGCAAGAAATGATGGTAACAAGCACCACAGGAGGTTGTTTTCCAGCAGAAACTGTTGGTGTTGTCACAAATATTGGGGCAAACAGAGGTGTGGGCAGCCACTTTTTGGCTTTGCCAATTTGCTCCTTCCTGTGTGTCTTGGAGGACACACAATTCTACAAGGTACAGATGGCTTGGCTAGCGTGTATTGAGTGTTGCCTCTTTTTAGAGATAAACTCCTGTCATGGGGGTGGCAAAAGCATACTTGAGGGGGGAAGAAAAATTTAATGGCTTCTGATGATGGTCTTGGTATCTAAAAGATGTGGGTGTCACAGGTATGTAGAAATAGTGATTTGATGCACTTGGCACAGGGCTGCTGTGTTGGCTCAGCCTCATCAAGGATAAAACAACTTCTTTGATTCACTCAGGGCCTGGATTTTTACTGTATTTTCCAAATGTGCCAGTGGCAAGGGGTGAAGGGGAGGGAGATGAGGGAGAGCCTGAGAGAGCTGGCAGTGAATAACAGCATATCCAAGCACTGACAGACTCTGGTGGCATAACTTAATTAACTAATGGCCTGTATAGAGCCGTAATGGGATCCGAAAACAAAAAGCTTTTAGCAAAACTTAAAGCCAACAGCATCAATAACAGTGAGCTGAGGGCACTTATTCCCTCTGTTTTTTCCTGTAAGGCTGGTGACACAGCCCCTCACCTAATCTCTGTCCCTAACGGCGTCTCCATCTAGTGTCCCTGGGCAACAATTACAGCCACTTGAGTCCTAATATCCCTCTTTTGCTCCCATATGGCTCAGAGGTTTCATCTGGTACCTACAAAAGCTTTAAGAAGAGAAAAATAAGGGAGTTTCTGGAAGGGTGCTTCATGGAGCTGCAGCCACCTCCCATGGGTGTCTCCAGTTACAAGCTGCTTCTCTGACATTTGAGGGTGATTTGGCTTGTCCTGCCACCATAGGGCAGGTGTAAATTGAGCTCTTCTACTTCTTTTTCAAGGATGTTCACACCCATGAAATGTTTTCTTTTGTCTCAAGTCCAACTATTTAGAATTCTTTCAATATCCTTCTGATATTGAAGGCAAGGTTTCAGGCTGTTGGGATGGTCCCTTGACTTCATGCACCTATCTTCAAGGGCAATTTAGTGTATGGGAAATGCCTGCTGCCCCAAAACATAGCCTCCAAACTTCCCACAGCATTAGCCCAGCCTGTGGCATATACATGGGTGTATATTCCCATAGCTGTGAAGTCAAATGATGTGCACTGTTTAGGCAATATTGTGTCTAAATTAGGTAGGATAGCAAAATCTGTCACATCACCTCTTTCCTTCTCTGCTGAGCTTTTAATGAGATTACAATAGAATCATAGAACAGTTTGTGTTGAAAGGGACCTTAAAAATCACGCAGTTCCAGCCCCCTGCCATAGGTAGGGACACCTCCCACCAGCCCAGGTTGCCCAAAGCCCCATCCAGCCTTGCCTTGGGCACTGCCAGGGATGGGACATCCACAGCTTCTCTGGGCAACGTGTGCCAGTGCCTCACCACCCTCTGAGTGAAGAATTTTTTTCCTTATATCTAATCTAAACCTACTGTTTTTTAGTTTAAAACCATTACCTCTTGTCCTAGCATTACACTCCCCGATAAAGAATCTCTCCCTATCTTTCCCCTTTAGGTACTGGAAGGCTTCTATCAGATCTCCCCAGAGCCTTCTCTTCTCCAGGCTGAACAACCCCAACTCCCTCAGCCTGTCTTCATAGGGGATGTGCTCCAGCCCTCTGATAGGCTTTGTGGCCCTCCTCTAACTCGCTCTATAGTAATTAAACTACAGTCTCTATTTGCACCACTATTATTAATTTGTTGCATGAAGATGTCACCTCTCTTCCAAGCACAGCATCCCTGAGGCCCCGAAGCATGCACATATGGTGACACACAGCTCTGTTCCAGGAAGGTAGGTGGTTGGGCTGTTCTTCCTCTTCTCCTAATTTCCTCTCCCATGCACAATTCTCTTTTAAAGGTGAAAGTTGCTGGCTCCCTGTCACGACTTCCTCTCAGCACCAGTTTTTTTATAGGAAGCCAAATGCAGTTCATTCTGCAGGCTTATGGGAGCTTGCTGGACATCAGCAACGGCCGAGGCAGAAAGTAAGCATGGACAGATGGCTCTTGGCCGAATCTCCTGCCTGTCAATGGCTGGCAACTCCTCTGATATCTGTGGTGTTTCAGGGAGAGCAGGCAGAGCACTGCCAGCTCCTACATTTAGTGCTGCTGGTTGCAACCTGCCAGGGACAGCATATGGTCTACACTACCTACAGAGAGAGTTGGAGAGGAGACGGCTGCAGGTCCCCCACTGTGATTCAGGGCATGCCTGATTCTGCCAGCTGGTACCAGCCAAAATGCCAAACAAGCAAAGTTTCTCGGAGCAATCCTGAGAGGGCACCCCACAGTCAGCCAGAAAACTGGTAAAGACATCAGGGAAATAAAAACAGGGAGGCTGTGCTCTGTCCCACTTAACATCATTCCACCAAAGGCATTTGGGAACCAGGTTGCATGTGTTTCTAATGAAAACGGAAATTATGTACTTGCTCTATTTTCACCTGAAAAGAGTAAATCCGTGATACAGCATGAACTGGGCAGTGATGTTTTCTTCCAGAATGACCTAACCTAACAGTTCACGTACTACTCTGGGAGAAATATACCTCTTTGGGGTCTGTCAGCTTGACGTATGGAATCAGGACAGCAAAATCTATCCCCTTAGGATGCAAGGGGACTGTTGCAGGGATCCATAACACATGCTTTCCAGCAATGCCTTGGAGCTCCAGGAGGAGATTCTTATCCAGGGATATGCTAAGGTATTCTCAACTATGTGATAGGAATCCCATTTAAGAAGTGGGGAGCTTTGGTCCTGTGGCTCCAATGGAATTAATATTCTAGTTTCTATCAGAATGAGCAGAGAGTCCTAAAGCCAGCTTTTGTCTGGATCTCGGATAGACCTTCTTGCACAGCTTGATGGGTGTGCTTGGAGGTTTAACTTCTGTCCATTTGGGTGGAGGAGAAAAAGGAAGACTTTGATCCTCTGGCAAAATGATGTGACTCTGTACTCTTCCTGCAGCAAGAGGAAACCTGACAAATTTAGGGAATTTTGAGTCCAAACATGAATTCCACTGCCAAACACAAGACAGCAAGGGCCATGACATAAGCACAGGGACATATACTGCTGCAAGGGAGTAGCAGACTTGGAGAACATCTTTGCTGAGGCTGGTTCATATTGCATGTAACTGATCAACAGCAAGAGCAGAACTATTTCATAACATGTGTAAGACTTCATGTCAATCAGAAGTGTGATTGCAACTGTTGCACACATGCCTGAAACAGCTTTTAATTAACTAACACCAATGAGCTGAGCACAAGGTGTCTTCAGAATCACAGGAGAATTATGTTATGACTACGCTGCAATTAGTACTTAAGTTATCTTGTTTAGTGTTTACTTATGCACCTGTCTGCTGCCTTGCTGTGTGGACTGGATATTCCCATTGGAAAGGTGTGACATCGTGGCATTCACCTCTCTAAAATCCACTGGGAGGACGATAGCATACTCTTGACGTTTCTGTCCAGGAGAAACAGTGGTGCCAGCCTGAGAGCTTCAGTCCTGTAGTCCCGATTCTGATTTATTATATGAAGTGACTTTTTACAAAATAGTTAACTCTTCTGATTTCTTTCCCAGTTTTTATTCAGGTCAAACAATGGACTGTGTCTTTCTGTATCGAGAGGCAGAACTTAGCACAATACAGTCCAGAACTCAGGTGGATAAATACAGTGTTTCAGCATAAAGAGGTGATGACAGTAGTTGTCTGGATCAGAGAGATGAAGACCCTTTGTGATAGCTGGTAAGACTCCCCTGTGCCCTCTGGTTGTCATTAAGCACACAGCTTTGAAAACAGCAAGGAACTTCACAATTCTAGAAAAACTGAAAATCATTAAAAGGAGTTAGTTCATAGTTAATCACAAATTCTCCATGAAAAGTGAAATGCTAATTATTTCCCCCTAATTAGGCTAAAATCCTCAGAGAATTCGAATAGTGGCATGACCGATGGTTTACAGAGACCCAGATGACACTCACATACCACCTAATTAGCAATGACTTTCCACAGAAGGCACCTCTTTGAAGCATTACATTTTCCACATGCTTTTTCATATTAACATTGCGAAAATAACCCTCCTCACTTGCTACAACAGGGGATGAGTCAGACACATCACCGCAGAGCACCCAAAACCTTCTCCAACCAGAATAATCCTTGTAACACTTGCTAATAACTGAAAGCGGAGGGGGTCTGTTCTGATCTCCCAGTCAGTGGGAGTTAAGTGTGCGTAGGGAAGAGACAACACAATCGAAATGAATAATTTGCATTAGATACACATTATAATGAATACACATTAACCATCAGGGGATAATTATCTGGTTGTATTAGTAACCAGGTCATGCTTTGGTCCAGGGCCCTTCTGTCGCAAGATACGCATTGCTTTGGTCTCCAAAGAGCAGCATTGCTTCAGAGATATCCCAATTAAACACACAGCTGCTGGAGAGAACAGGGTTGGCAATTAACCATTAGTGTTAGACGTGTATATGTCCCTCAGCTCAGCTATTATTGTTTCTGCCCTAGTAGGAAGCAAGAAACGTGGAACTTCACAGACACAGGGACCATGCTTTTGACTGGTTACCTGATGAACCATCCCCTTCTTTGCCCACCTGAACCCTACAGAAAGGAAGCGGAAATTTTTGTCTGCATTCTTGGTGTATTTGTCAGCTCTACAAGTTGTTCTGTTTTGCCTAGGATTTAGTCAGCACAGTAATGTGAATAAATCATTCTCACTGCAGCGCGGAAATATAGACACTCGTATGCATGCCTAGGAAGCAGAGGGTAAACAACAGGCAAAGCTGGAAGTCAAGCTGTATGGAAACGTGTGTGTCTCTGCTAAAAGCATTTTCTTATGTAAAGAAGACTGACATTTACTGTAGGCCTATGCTCTCGGTTGCAGTTAACAGTAAAGAGAAATCTCCAGGTGTATCAGACAGTGCCAAAAGAACCTAAAGGAAGAGACAAAAACTGTGAATGAAACAAGGCTGGTGTGGAGCATGTTCTTCCTTACCTCCTCAGTCTGTCTCGCCAAATCTAGTTGACAGATATAATCATTACAGTCATAAGGAAAAGATCATTTACTAACACAGGCATTGGCCTCCTAAAGCCACAATCCATATTTTGACAGAGACTTATTTCATGATTTCCTCCACCTGCCTATTCCCAGCGGCAGTCAGGGACATGGTACAACAGTATCTAACTAGAATCATCTATGCAAACATTTTCCTTATGCAAAGAACCTTAATGGAATATAATAAAACACGAGCAGGACTGGGCACTCCCCCTGGTTTCTGAAAGATTTTTGTCCTTTATACCACTATAGAGTAGATTCATCTGCTTTAGAAGAGGTCACCAAGGGGAAAATCTCACTGTATGGGAATGGCTACGCAAAGGAGGTTGTTGGTTTGATGTGGAAACCGTGTTTACATCCTCATCTAATGAAACAATGTATGTAAAAATCATTCCAGGCTGAAACGGAAGGGAAAAAAGTTAATCGCTCCTGACAAGGTGTTTTAAAATGAGGTGCCAAACATAAATGTGGCACCTAAATCCACATTATCTAAATGTTTAAACAAATACTCATTATCTAAGTGTGTGACCTATGAGAATCCTGCAGCCCAGCACTGATTTCAGGCTGCTGAAGACTACAATCCTTCAAGCAGTATTTCACAGGATCACAGAATGATTAAGGTTGGATGGGACCTCTTGAGATCTTCTAGTCCATTCCCCTTGTTCAAGCAGGGTCATCTAGACCGAATTGCCCCATTCTGTGCTTGATTGGATATTGAATATCTCCACACATTAAGACTCCACAACTTCTCTGGGCAACCTGTTCCGTTTTTTAACTCCTTTGTTTAACTGCCTTCACAGTGAAAAAGTTTTCTCTTGTTTACCTTCTTTCTGTACTGAAATGCGCATGAGCTCTTCTGACATGAGGTTGGTGAAGACCTAGATTGTTAGTGCAAATCATAGAGCAAAAAGCATGTAGATCAGTAAAAAAGATATTCCAGCAGTGCTGGAAGGCTGCTTATTTTGCGACTAATCTTGTAAATTGTTCCTTATGTGGTAAGTGGAGGTCATTTGCTCTGCTGGGTGCCTGTAGCTAGATGGGCACTCCTTTGTACAGAACAAGAAGATCTGGGGCTGAATAGTCAAGAATGACCTCACTTACACACAGCAAGGTAACAAAACAAACTAATACATCTATTATTAATAAACATTAAAAAATCATATTCTCTAGCAAGAGATGATTTGATAGCAGTTTAATCTTCTACCATCAAGGGTGAACAACAGAACACTGGGGTTGGAGCAATCTTTACCCCAAAACAGAGCAGAAGTCTAAAAACATACTTAGCAAAATATAAGTAATAATTGAAACTTGAAGTTGCTATAGAAGTTACCTGGCATGGAGGCACCATGCTGCTGCTAAGCCAGTAAGTGATCATTTGCTCAGGACTGGCAGAAGCTCCTGGAACAAGGACTAAAACCTGTACTAACTGGCAGATGTTGCAGAAGCCAAACCACAATGATCAAGCCTGTGAAGCACAAAGTGCAAGGATTGTCTATGACTATTCATAAAAACTTCCTAATGGTCCAGGAGAGACTGTCCTTGTCCCAGAGTCAAGAAACCTGTTGAACATTTTGAACCCAACTGCTGGATTTTTTTTCACCTGGGGAAGACTTCTTCCAGCAGATTCCTCTGAACAGAGCTGGGTTCAATAGGCATGTGCATCCTGAAAATTTTACAAGTAGTACAGTCCACTTCAGCAAACACGCTGTAGGTTAGAGTTTGTGGTGAAGATGATAAAGGATGTTTTTTGTTGTTGGTTTTTTTTTATCTGTTTTTTTCCATATTTGGCAAATGGATTATTTGATATGTTATTAGTTTTGCTCTGTAGCTTGTATTTTATTGAGTAATTTACATGACATATAGTAGCCACATTCAAATAGATAATATCTGGAGTTATTTCTCATGTTCTTCGATCTCCTCTTAAATCTTCTATCCGCAGAAATGCTTACACCTATTATATACAACATCTACTCACTCATTTTAATTTACCCCTCCCTCAGAACAAAGGACTTAAGGAAAGGAACAATTGTATTGAATATTTAGCATCATTAATCCTTGCCTGTTGATACCTGAATTGTCATTCCAGCCCATAGAATTGCTTATATAGCAGCTTTCAAGCAATGCATCACAAAACACTTTACAAATAATAGCTTAATGAAACACAATAGAACAACAAATCATCACTAGAGCAAAAGGACAAGTCATAAAATCTATTTGAACAATGCAAGTGATATCAAACGATTTAAAAACAGATACAGCCTGTGCTCCTTGTACTTCTCAGCAGAAGGCAATTCTGTGCATGAGGTGCATAGCAAGTAATAGCTTTTAAACCATGCAGGTTTCAGGCAAACTTTTCTGCAGGCAGATTTTCCTCTGATCTGAAAGGATGCCGATAGATTTAAAGAGGCAGATTGTGATTCTGTTTAGGACTTATTTTGCTAGGAAACTTATGATTTATTCATATCTGAATACAAACAGGACAGGGATTTAAATCATATGAGTATTCCTAGCTAAATTCCTTATATCTGGCCTGTAGTGAATTCCAAGCACTCCATTTCCAAATCGGAGAAGGCAATCTTGCTCTTACGGGTACCCTGGTGGGGACTTAATGCAAAATAGGCTGAGAACTGTGCATTCAAGGACGTCCTAACTGAATGTGTAGTGATTCTAACCTTTATAATAGTACAGTTTAAACCTGCTAAATTTCAGGGAGTTATTCCTGACCTATTCCGGTGGGAGGAAACATAAAAGTTCCTCTGGACCTTAAAATGCAACAGATAGTCCTGAATGTGTTCTAATCCTGTTCTTTCTTTCTATTGCTTTGGGTAAAGGCAGATTAGAACTGCAGTCCATCATAGATTATCTGTTTCTTTTGTTTTTATTGTTTGTACAAATGGGTGAAAGTAAGCAAAATGCAACAACAGTGACACACTGGCAAAGCCAAAACTGTACCAGGATCACATAAACAGCAATGCCTTATGTCCTTTTGCAGGAAGAAACATATAAAAGATTTTCAAATATGAAAGATTTTTCTCCACGAATAACTGGAAAATGCTTATGATTTGCAAGGTATGCTGAAAATGTTTCCCAGAAGCAGTAAACTGGTACAAGAGTGGACTACCATTGATAAATAGTGCCTTGAAGATCTTCAGTAATATTCACGTGAAATATGTAGATAATCTTTCTGAGTCCCATGTTAGACATTAGTGGTGACCACCCAGCAATATTTCTGTAGTAGGGTAAAGATAAAGTATGCGGTAGTATTTACTACACCATTGATATGCTGAGGCAACCCCCATCATGCTGAATGGATGAATGTCCTCTGCAAGGTACTGAATCAGCTCTTTACTGCATAAGGACTAGAGATGATTTGTGCAAACTGGGGAAGGATTCAGAGTTGTTCAGATAGCAAGAAAGGTGATCAAGTGATATTATGGTACAAAACTTTATATTACAAAAGCATCTACAAACTCTGGCTGAATGTAGAACTGGATGCTACAGCAATATTGGAGTACCACACAAGGTCTGCTATGCTTAATAGAAAAATAGGGGGGGACATGGTTTACTTAAAGTACCACAAGACGTCTATGGTTCCTTTGATTGCAATGCCAACAACCTGATTTCTTGGCAACACTATATCTGTATATGTTATATCCTACCCAAGATGATGTAACTTCAATGGGAGAAAGGGCAAGGGAGGGCACAGATTCTTAGTCAAGCACATATGGGAGTCTTGCTGCAAACAGGGATTGTTTAGTCTGGCTCCCCTGTGTTCTCAAGCAGTTTCTAACAGCTTTAGTAACCTAGAGATGAAAACCACTGTATAAGAGCTGAAGCTGATTACAAAACTTGGTGCAACAGATGTTAATTTAGTTGAATTTCCTCTGAAACTGATGAATGCTTCTTTTGTTACTAACACACTAGACTCTATCATCCCATTAAATTTGTACTCAACTATATATATGTTTTAAATGCTGGTGTGCTGGCATATATTTCTGAATTAAACCCTGTTCTCCAAAAATATGCTTTCGCTTTCTCTCAGATCACAACAGCCATTACCCAACTAAAGAGAATAGTAACGCAACGTGAAGGAGAATGAGCACTCTATAACCTTGATTGGACCCAAGTACATTCAGCAGCGTAATATATTCTAGAGCTGGTACTATCCTCCAGAATAGATAAAGAAACATAACTCAAATAAACAGACCTTCCACTTTTATAGTTTGCTATTATGATCTTCACTCACATTGAGTATACTCAATAACTTTATCTGCATGAATTTCAGAAATATGGCCTCAGTCCAAGCGTAAAAGTAAGGTAATAGAAGATAAAAACTGTTTTAACGAAGTCAAGGACAATGAATTCAAAATGTTGATATATGATGGGGAAAAAGTTCTAGTTTTTCTCTCCCTTGTTATGGATTTGGGCAATGTTGTAAATGCGTGTGCTTCTATTTAGCACCAAATCACTTCAAATATTCCTGTAAAAACTCTTTTTTTTTTCCCTGAACTTTTGGGATTCAATATACAAATAATAATAAAAAAAAAAGATACTGAAAAAGAAAAACCCCTCCTGGTAATTGCAATGTGTGTGGACTGATGTGTAGGGCCACTGGCACTGAATTCACAAAGGCATGTAGGCTCCTCAGTCCTATCCACCCTTTACTTTACCGTATAACCTGGAGCTGTAGGTCTTGATCCTTATCTTTTACAGGCCATGGAGAAAAGAATTAATAATGAATAAACAAATGCCTTATATTCCTATCTAGAGTGAGAGGGCCATTGAAGTTTCTGGGTGATAGTCAGTAGTGGTCTTTCCTTTTATTTGCAGTAGCTGGATGTCACAACCCTTCATAGGGATGAAGTCATTATGACTTTATGCACAGAACTGAGAAAATAGCTCCATCTATCATGTAACAATCCCAATAATTATCTGTGCACCCAAAGCACTTCTCTTCCACCCACTTCTGCAGATGTTTCTGTACTTGAAAGTACTAGTAAATTCCTGTCTTTGAACATGACATGGCAGCTTGGAGCATTTGCCCATCAAGCTTAATATTTTCTCTGTTTTAGTGGTCGAGTCTAGCTTTTTAAGAGGAAAAAGCCACAAATCATCCACATTACAACAGGGAAATTCCTTCCCGCCCTCTCTGCCCTTTGTCAGAGATCTCAAAACAGGAGAGGAAAATGAAAAATACTCAAGTCTTAATAGGACTTCTTTACAGAAAGCACGATGCAATTTGCCTGCCTCAGCATTGCCTCGGTGTGCCTCATTCTCCATCACCACTGGTAATATCTATCACCTCTGACAAGCAACTGGAAGGGAACTGCGATGTTGACATGGCTGGGGTGGTTTGCTGGCATCTGCCCTCCCACCCCCAAAAATGTGCTGTTCTGCTATGAAAAGTCTGCTCCTGACGGCTTAATTCTCATTATTACCCTCAGACAGCCCCAAGATGCTGTCGTGGTAATGCTAACTTCTCTGCAGTCATCAGTGGGAAGTTCCTCACCTTAACTATGACAAAACCTCAAAAAGAGATGGAGAATCCCGAAATCTCCCCAAAGCTCTTGCACCCAGTGAAACACTGTTTTTGCTGAGCAAGGGACATTTAAGCCAATAACTCTGGCTTTGCAGTTGTAGTGCTGCTTTTCTGCAAAGCCCCATGTGTGCCTCGCCAGCTGTGAACCTAATCCTGGGATCCCCATGAAATCTGTACCAAGGCAAAGGTCTCACTGACATCAATGGCCACTCAGTCAAAGACGATGCTTTGCTGGGTTCTAAGAGACTTGCAATTGCCTTTATTCTGATCAAATGCAGCCAGCTTTGGGGTGACAAGAGACAGAGGAATTAAAATGGTGCAGGTATCAAATGGAAGAATAAAATTAGAGAAAAGAAAATGCAAATGACACTTGAAGAACAACTATTTTAATTTAAGAGAAGTCTCAGGGAATATTTGCTTAGGAAAATCTTTTTTTTTTTTTTTGTCATTTTATTTTATTTTATTTTATTTTTTAACTAAATGCTAACTAATACTTATCTAATGATTTAAGTTAAGGAGGGTCTAGGCAGTGGGTTTATGCTTGTTGTGTCTCATACTTATGCAAATAATTGACAGCAACCTGGTCCAGTGGGAGTTGTCCCTGCCCATGGCAGGGGCATTGGAATTAGATGGTCTTTAAGGTCCCTTCCAACCCAAACCATTCTATGATTCTATGACAGCATACAGATGTTGATCCTCATTAAAATCACCCCAAGGAATGAAAACTTCTAGAAAATACTTTTGTCTAGAACTAACAGTATTCACAGTTCTCGCTTTCTTCCTTTATCCTAAGTAATGTGCAGAGTGCTGTGCTGGTCATGTATTTTTAATATCACTTTAGAAGGGTCTAGTTCTGCAGAATGGTGAAACCCCATTTGCATGGATTCATATCAAACGAGATATCTTCACAGAGTCCACCCCACAGACAAAGATAAAATTAATAAGCTGTGTTGAAATTAATAAATATGAAAGGCAGGATTTAGACCCCTGGTTGTACACAAGTGAACTGGCTGATGCATGAGTTAGGAAGACTTCTTCCAGCATACATAAACTCTCCTGAGAGGTTTGGGTTGGGCTCGTTAGCACAACCAGCAAGGTCAACCAGGAGGGGATGTGAGGTCAAGCCTTGCCAGTAGAAGTGTCAGAGGCAATTTTAGGTAAACAGAATGCAATTGGACACAATTATATTGCTGTAAGTAGGGTGGACCTGGATATTCGTGTCTATTCTGGGAAAAAAAAAAAAAAAAAGCCTCAGACAGGGCTGTTAAGCTGTCAGTCATGGCAGTGGACATGCAATGTGTCTCAGTGCTCATTGGAACCAGGTTATATGGGAAATGGAGGGAGTGTGCTATTACAGGCAAGTGATTTTTTTTATTATTTTATTTTTATTTTTATTTTTTTTTTAGCTCTGGCATTAATTTTTCACCCTGTGTTCCTTCCCTTCAGTTTCTAGGAAGGAAAGAAACAGAGCTAACCATGCAAATGTCCCTCTGCTCTGCCTCCAGCTATAAGCTTAAGAATTATAAGCTTAACAATGCTGAATTGCAGACAATCCCCCCATCAACGCTTTCTAGCTCAGTGGCTCCGTGAAGACCTCTCCGGAGGTGCAGTTCTTTAAAAAGGCTATGCGGCAGCACTCCTGAAGCGTTTGCTGCTAAATATAGAAATGCACTTGCTTCAAGCCTGGATTGTTTTCTACACATTCACCTTTGAAGCTGCATTTTAGAGAGAGCATATAGATTTTCAGGAGAAAAAGTGAGAGGTGGAAGCAAGAAAGGAAAAAATTGGACAGTAAGAGTGAGTGTTCTTAGCAGAGAGGGGGAAGTCTCAGGCTGGCAAGGCTGGGCTATGGGTCAGCAGTCTGAAGAGGCCATGGGAAGCAAATCCATAATAAGACATTAGTCAAAGCGTTTTTTGTTTGTTTGGTTGGTTGGTTGGTTGTTTTTTTTCTCTTGTTATTGTTTTTTAATTCACCATAGCCAAATACTAACCCTATTATTTAAAACACCGGTCAAATGGTGGATGAAAATAGTAGGCTGAAAATAGCTGTCCTCACCAAATTTGAAGAAGTATAGGATCAGACCAGAGCAGGTCCAGGGAACAGAGCACATACTGGCCAGAGGAGGTAAAAGAGATGTTGAGGAAGCTGAGATGACTCTCTAGAAACATCTCCTGAATGGAGGTCTATTTAAGCTAAAGGAAAAGGCTGGCACAAGGGCAACTGGTCACAAGCAGGCCACTGGTGTACCCTACAGAGATGTATCTAGCCCCCAAGTAGTGGGTCAGAAGCTCACTCACTGCTTGCCTTTGCTGAGCACCACAGGTCCTTCTGCTGCTGCCCACCTCCTCCAGCACTCTGCTTTGCAGAGTTCTGAACCAAAAGGAGAGAGGGAAGCTAACAGCAGTGAAGGAGAAAGCTCTGAAGCTGAAAGCAGTGAGGTTTGTGGAGGAATAAAAGGAGATGTTGTATGGGGAGGCAGGAGCAGGTCAGTGAAACCTGGGGTAGATGTCTGAAAGGATCAGGTAAGTCTCTGGACCATAGGAGCTGATAAAGCAATTTCATCCTTCTTTTAACCTGTAAGGGGTAAGCAATACGGGTTCATTATCTGAGGTTTCCTACCCCTTATCCCACGGGGTAATTGAGCCTTTTTTTGATGTTTGAAAACATAGGGGTGACTTTTTCCTGGGCTATTTTTGCTTTCAAGGAAGCCCAGCTATAGCTGCGTCTGGGTCTGGAAGCAGACATTTTAAGACAGGTGAAAGAATGTGATTACTTCAAAAATTCACATATTTAACGAGTGGTTCCTATGAGATCCCTGTCTTGAGCAAAACATCAAAGCTTTCAGTCTGCTGGGGAGAAGAAAAGAGGCTGAGGCAGGTGACCTCCAAGGGGATTTAAGTACAGAGTTTATGAGGGCTTTTTTTCCTGTTTAATACCGGTGCCTAATATTGTGCCTGGGTACATGTGTGACTAGTACTAAAAAAACTAAACCTAAGCACTTGCCTAATGCTACATTGAGTTATGAGCCTGGCTCCCTGTTAGAGGACCTTCGGGATGTATTTCCACTTGAACCAAGAGATTTAGGAGCCCAGTAGGACCCCACACCAAGCTGCACGTTTGGCTGCAGCTCCTGGGGTTCCTCGCTGCATCCCCTCCCCAGTGCCACAAGCCCTGCAGCCCGCTATCCTCACCATACCTAATCCCCTTTGGATGTTAATTGTATGGAAGCAGGACGCTTTCAGAGGTGCAAACCGTCCTTCCCGTCACGCAGCCATTTGTCACCTTGCTCTGATTCAGAGCTGGCATATCATGCCCGTGTGTGCCTTGTTAGGGGCGGTGAGCAATTGCTGGTGGGTACGTGTGTCTGTGTAACATGCACTACGACCTCCGTTGCATCAGCCGTGTGTTCACACCCTGCATATTCACAGTGAGTGGCTTCCACATAAAACATTTGTTTTAAAGGGTATGTAACACAGGGATTGACTCCTCGCTGTCTCTTCTCATACAAGAACTGGGGCTATCAGATGGGGATCGTGGGAGACAGTGAAAAAAGGGAATGATTCTTCATGGGAAGAGAACCTGTAAGGGGAGGCTGGGGGAAAGGAAAGAAAGGGAAAGAAAAGGAAGGGAAGGAAAAGGAAGAGAAGGGAAGGGAAGGGAAGGGAAGGGAAGGGAAGGGAAGGGAAGGGAAGGGAAGGGAAGGGAAGGGAAGGGAAGGGAAGGGAAGGGAAGGAAGGAAAGGAAAGGAAAGGAAAGGAAAGGAAAGGAAAGGAAAGGAAAGGAAAGGAAAGGAAAGGAAAGGAAAGGAAGGAAGGAAAGGAAAGGAAAGGAAAGGAAAGGAAAGGAAAGGAAAGGAAAGGAAAGGAAAGGAAGGAAAGGAAAGGAAAGGAAAGGAAAGGAAAGGAAAGGAAAGGAAAGGAAAGGATGTGTCAAAAAGAGGAAATCCTCAAGTTGAGAAGGATCAAAGACTGTCAGAGTGTTAGGGGAACTAGTTATACGTTCCTCCTCTGCTCTTATTATTCTCTAGGCATCCAGCATGGACACCATTTTGTACACAGATGAATCTCCCATGTCTGGGAAGTGATGGGAGCCAGGACAGTGGCACGCAGGGAACAGGCCTCTGTCCTGTGTCTCTGTGTCAGTCCTACCGCTGCTGGCTGGCCCTTGGCATGAACAGGGTGGCTGTCCAGATGTGTCTTACATGTAATATTGTTTGCTCGTGTTTCTGTGGGAAGTTTGAGATGTGATGCTCCAAGTACTGCTAAAAGAGTCTTCTTTTGTAAATGGTGTAGGTTTTTTTTTTTTTTTTTTTTTTTTTCTTTTGTCCCTCCCCTTCTTTAGCTTATTTTGGTATTTGTTTTGACAAAAAAAAAAAGTTCCATCACAGTTAGTTGCCTTGGTTACTAACGATTTTCCTGTATTCATGTATAGCTTCTTGTATTTAAACATAGCACCTAATCTGTCTGCTTTTGTGTAGCTTAATATGACAAGGCCCTAGGCCACAGTGAGCCTGTGGTTACAGTTTTGATTACATTAATGGCATCCTCAATTTGGTCTTGGGAGAAGATTGTATTTCTGGAAGCAGCATTTAGTAGGGGGGCTTGGTGAGATCACACTGAACCTGATATGCTGTTTACAGCTCACCATGGGAGGAACAATTCTCTGGCTACTGTATGATTAAAGAGAGAAAGGCCGCCACGTCTGCGTGCAGGTGTCTGGTACCTGGGAACGTGCAAGACCATGCCTTTTTGCAATGAGGTACAACAACAAAAAAAGGAATTGCCCAGCGGCGCTGGCACCCCACACTGCCAGGCACCTGCAGCAGTTCTGAGCAGATCCTGATGTCTGAATAAACAGCACCTTTTTTACACTGGCACTTCCAAGTGAAAATCAACTTAGCTGGCAGGACACGTCTAGTTGCTGTGATTTATTCCAGGTCACACCAAATGACTGCAACGAGGCCAGGAGATGGGCCTGGGTCTCCTGGCCTGGCCAGAGCTTTTAGCACAAGGCCAATTTGCTGTCTTATTGCTGCAGACTCGAGGGAACAAATATTCAGAGAGGGCTTATGATGGTCTCTCTAATGGTGAGGCTGGGGTGATTAATGCCCAGGGTAATTTTGCATCAGCTCACGGAGGAGTTATGGCCTGATGCTTTCAGCAGAAGAAAGACTAAGGAAAGAGTCTGTATAATCAGGTGGCTGAAGTTAGTTTCATGGCTTGGTGACGTGGCCTGCTGGCCCCAGAAATGTTGTTTCAGCTGAAGTCAGTGGGAGCCAGGGAGGCTCAGCACCTCTGAAAATCAAGCCACTTAGCCTCAGTAAAAGGAGGTGAAAATAAGTGGGAGAGCATCTTTTCTTCAAAACACCACCACAAGTGTTGCTCAGCTGGTGTCAGAGACCTCCTGCCAGCAGCACCTGTGCCACCAGCTTCTGTGCTTTGCCTTTGTGCAACTCCAATTTCACGTCATTTGAAGAAAAGTGCATATTTTTTGTGCATACAGTGTTTGTGCTGGGTGAAACAGGAGCAGTGTAAAGGCTTGGCCACATATGTATCACATTATATATCACCAGTGCAACTCATCCATCAGGCTAAGGAACACACACAATGCTTTAGTGAACAGCAGCATACAGCAGCGGTGATCTCAGCAGCTGGGGTGGATCCATCCTGGCTATAAATGTTGCTTGTTCAATCATACATTAATTTTTTGCCCTTGAGCACTTACTAATAGCCATGCTCAGTTTGGCTTATTTTAGGAGACAAGGTCATGCTTTGTGCAAGGCTCGTCACTGGTCAGAGAAGTAAATTTGCAGCATGAAATCTTAGCCATGCTGAAGTCACCAGGAACATTGCCATTAAACTGAATGAAATGGACCCAAGGCCAGAAAAGGAACCATTATGATCACACAGACCCTTACTCAGTGGTTCCCTCATCTTGTCCTCATAACACATGGCTAAACTCAATGTACAATGTCATAAAGGCATAGCATTGTTTTACTACTGGACTGCATGCTAGTTAACTACTTGAAGTACTTAACAGAACCATTGGACCTTGGATTATATTTCCAGCTTGAGCTTCATCGCTCCCAGTCAGTAGAACTTGCCATGCCCTGTCCCACACTAGATGTTTTTATGGTCTTCTCAAGTGTTTTTCTCCCCTTATACATTTTTTTTTCTTCTGTTGGAATATAGGGGATTTTAATGGTATGATTCCACTTTGAAAGTGAGCCATTTGAAAAAGTCATCTTTGTGCTGAACAAAGCTGCTGCCCATGCATTTTCACTAATGCCTGCTCATGCAGATGATCCTACTGCTTTGCATTGCAGAAATGATCTAGACATTGGAAAAAAAAAAAAGGTGAATCCTGTTTTGGCTTTCCTTAATTATCCAAACTATTAACAAAAGGTATGTGTACATGGTCCAGTGGAAGCTCATACAAACAGCCTAGTTCTCATTAGGTTAGCTAATTAGCAACTGCTAAACCAGTTAGTGGTGCTGTTAAGCAGGAGCCTTTGCGTTGACATTATTCACTGCAACAACCAAACTCTGGGGCAGGGCTCATGTCCAGGCAAGCCTGCTGCTCCATGCAAGGTCTGGTCTTTACCAATCACTTCCAGATTTACATTTGGCAAATCGGTGCATGCAGTTAGAAGCAAAGCCTTGAGGGTGTAGTTGCCCCAGATTTATTCTTCCCCAGTTGCTGTCTTTAGTCCTGAGTCAACAGAGACAACAAGGCAATTTTTATGGCCAATTCAGTCTGGTTGAGGTGTGAACCAGCAGCTGCCTCTGGCTCTTGCCACTGACAAAAGAAGGTTCTCCAAAGAGCTGCTCCCTAACCAGAGCCATTTGGATGCCTACAGTCAGATAGGATGAAACCAGGACCAAGGAACATGTCAGTCTTTATTCGGTGGTACAAGTGCATTTCTTCTCAGACCTGCTCTGAAATATAGACATGTGTAATTGCTTTTAAATAAATGCTTCAGCACAGGTATAAAAAAACTTAGTGCCTGCAGCGCTGCAGTTATGATGAGCAGCCCTACAATAACTAAACAACAATTTGTGTATGCACCCAAGGCAAAAGGGGGTCTAATAATTTAGTGTCAAGCTTCTAGGAGATTAATATGTGAACATTGGGTTAAACATATTTTATTTTTAAAAACACTCAGGCAGCATCTTTCCATGCAGCATGTTATTAAAACTGACATGAGTGATTATTAACTACTGTACATAAGCACACTTGTGTCATAACTCATGCTTTATTATACAACTACAGGTAAGTACATAGAAATTCAATGTACTGTACTACATCTTATTTAGATCGCTGTTCCAGTGAAATATAAATTGTCACCAATAGATTTTCTCTACTAGCAATTCCATAGTAAATTACAAACAAGCTCAATGAAGCTAACCCTCTTGTAATTTATTCAACGCAATTTTTCCATTTACATTCAAGGTGCATTTTGATAAATATGGTACATCATTCAAAAAAAAACCCAACCAGCCAAAAAAAAAAAGGAAAGAAAAGCACTTAATGTCTCATGAGGTCAGCATTGAATCACTTACCTAGACCTCTGAATTTAAATAAACTTCAAGAGAGTGTCCTTCATCTGCTGTGTTTAAGGACAAAAACTACATGAGAACACACATGAGAACTGTGACTGCAAAGGGCTGCCTGGTTATGACCCTGTCTCTGATGCAGGGGAAGCTTAGAGAAAGGTTTTTTCCCACACACAGAGTGCCAAGGGAGTGTTTTGCTCACGGTTTCTGGCAGTCAATAACCCGACTGTCTGAGCCAAAGACTTCATCAAGATCTTTGTGCTTATCAGACTCCCATATCTCCTGTAACTGCGTGTAAACCCCACATGGACAATTTTCCACTTTCAGGTACAGTTACGTCCTGTGGCAGTAAGCTGGCACTTTGGTTATAAGCTTTCTGAAAAAGTAGCATCACTTGCTTGCTTTAACTCTACTGCCTAAGCATTTCAGTTGGTGTTTTTAATCTTTGTATGATAATGTTGTGGTTTAGCCCGGCTGGCAGTCAAACACCACACAGCCGTTCGCTCACCCTCCCCCCTCCCTCTCCGGGATGGGGGAGAGAAACGGGAAAGTGAAGTCTGTGAGTTGAGATAAAGACAGTTTATTAAGACAGGGAAAAGAATAACAACAATAATAAAAATAATAATAATAGTATTAATAGTAATAATGTGTACGAAATAAGTGATGCACAATGCAATTGCTCACCACCCGTTGACCGATGCCCAGCCTATCCCCGAGCAGCCGGCCCCCCCCTCCACCCCGGCTAGCCACCCCTATATATTGTTCAGCATGACGTCAGATGGTATGGAATACCCCTTTGGCCAGTTTGGGTCAGCTGTCCTGGGTCTGTCCCCTCCCAGCTCCTGCTGCATCCCTAGCCTGCTCGCTAGCAGGACAGAGAGAGGCTGAAAAGTCCTTGGCTTGGTGTAAGCACTGCTCTACAACAATTAAAACATCAGCATGTTATCAGCGCTCTTCTCATTCTAATCCAAAACATAGCACCCTGCCAGCTACTAGGAGGAAAATTAACTCTGTCCTAACTGAAACCAGGGCAGATAAGAAATAGGAAATAACCATTTCCTATTGATATTCTCCATCCTAGTTGTAATTTTTCCTCCTATGACTTCTTATTTCTTCAGGTGTTAGATTCTTATTCTGTTAAATCTATATAAAGACTAAGTATCAGTTTTGCTGTTCCCGAGTTCCTGGGAGTTAGAAGAAAACCTTCAGTCAGTCAATGCTGGGTCCAATCCTGTTCAACACCTTCATTAAAGATCTGGACAGTGGTGCAGAGTGAAGGTCTGTAGATGATTGAAAACTGGGGGGAATGGCTCATAAACCCGAAGGTCATGCTGACATCCAGAGGGACCTGGGCAGGCTGGAGTAATGGGCCTATAAGATCTTCATGAAGTTCAACAAGAAGAAGTAAAAAGTCCTACACCTGGGGAGGAACAACCCCAGGCACCTGGACGTGCTGGGGTCACCAAGTTGAGCGTGAGCCAGCGATGTGCCCTTGCTGCAAAGAAGGCTAATGCTATCCTGGGCTGTGTTAGGCGAAGTATTGCGAGCAGGTCAAGAGAGATGATCCTTCCCTTCTCCTCAGCTGCACCTGGAGTCCAGTTTTGGGCACCCTGCTGCAGGTGACCCTGCTTCAGCAGGGGCGTTAGACCAGGTGGCTTCCAGAAGCCCTTTTGAACCTCAACCATTCTGTGAGCCTGTGATTCTTTGAAGATGATAACAAAGCAGATTTTGGTGCTGACTGCCCATGAAATAGCTGTAGTGCACTTAGGGTTAACAAACTGTTTACTTTACGAAGTGCTGTACAAAATGGAAAGCTGAACGCGGGCACAGTTTCCTACTCATAAAGGGCCAGTATCTGTCAGATGTCTGCTCTAAAGCATCTGTGTAACCTAATCAGATCAACACTAGGGTTATGTAGAGACTAAATGAGACTAAAATAAATGCCATGAATTTGGAAAGTTTATTTTCTTTAGAAAAAAAAAATAAATAAAAGAAAAACTCCACACATCAAAAGAAATATATAAAAAAAATCTAGAGGGGAATCTGAGACAGCACCAATGGTTAATCTTGATGTAGATAAAGAAGCAAAATGATTTTGGGGGGCTACATTGATAAGAACCATATCAAATGTTCTCCACAGACTGTCACCAAATGCAACAAATAAATTTTTTGGCATCCCTTAGCTGTTTTAAACAGCAATTTTCACAGAACAAATGTTGAGTTTATAACTGATGAGAAGAGTTGGACTGGTCAGCTCAAGCCTGTGCTTGCTCCTGTAGCTGCCCAGAGCAGTCAGCTGCTATGCCAGCTGCAGTGGCGTATCCAGCAGGCACCCTGGCCTGCAGCGTTCCCTGGGATTCATGGAAACAATGTGCTAAATTTCAAAGAGAATCCCCTTGCAAATAAACACTTCAGTCTCCTCGGTTCTCTGGCAAATCTTGTCCTCAGACCTTTCCAGCAGTACTGCGTTTGGCTGTTTTTGGTGTTAATCTGAGTGCAGAAATGAGCTGCGCACATTTATTTAAGAATAGCTATAAAATCTGCTTCGGAAAAGTATGCGGTCGACTACTTAGTCTCTGTCCTTAGAGGCATACTTTTAATGTTCATTTATTTATTTTTAAAATGCTCATTTATGTATATACAGTAATATCATTATAACCTACTCAATCCAATTAGCAGCACCATGAAAAAGGGATGGAGGTTTTTGTTTGATTCAATTGTAAGCAAATGAAGCAGTAATAAACCCCCAATTAGCACTGAGGAAAATAGGCTGAAGGATTTTTTTTCCCTTACATTTCACTGTAAACAAAAATGTGTGGCTGGCATTCAAGAGGAAGGAAAATACAATTTAAAGACACTTTAAATCTTCTGTGATTAATGTCATGCCAAGCAACTCATTAAAATTCCCATAAAAATATGACCGTAGAAAAGAATTCTTTTCTGAAGAAAAATCAAACGTAATTAAGAAGAGCGAGAAAGAAAGAACGGGGGAACAATTACCAGACCAAATCAAGCTAAGCCAAACTAAGCTGCCAAATAATCTATTTCAAGGGGGATGACCAGACCTGTGTCGAGGGCAGGAGACTGGAACTCAGGAGGAGTGCACCCAGGTCCCAGTGTTGCCACAAACCCAAACATCTGGCAAACCACTCATCTGTGGCTTGGTGTCTTGGGCATAATGCAAAGGTGATGACAATTCCCTTCTCCTACCCTCAGTCTTGTTGATTCTGATTGAGGGTTTGTGGTGAAGCTTAAGCCCATGGAGATGGTAAGATTAGCCGTACCTGTCTTGTGTTTTTTTTGGAACAAGATGGGGTTTGGCTGCAAGGTATAGGAGGTGTTAGGACCTCCTCCAGCTGACACCATGTCCATAGTAGTGGGCATCAGATCCCAAAGCATCATGTTCTCCACTCCCTACTTGTGAGGAGGAAAATATTTACACATCTGTCTCATAGCTTTATGGCTTGAACTGATGTTGGGGTGCCTTGCATCACAGATTTACATAGAATTTTAGATTTCATATAATCATTAAAGTTGGAAAAGACCTTCAAGACCATCTGGTCCAACCATCACCCTACCACCACTATCACCACTAAACCATGTCCCTAAACACCATGTCCAACCTTTCCTTGAACACCCCCAGGGACGGTGACACCACCACCTCCCTGGGCAACCCGTCCCAATGCCTGACTGCTCTTTATAAGAAGAAATGTCTCCTCATTTCCAACCTAAACATTGCTGATTGTCCTTTAGGGCTCTCACCCACTTGTGCTGTTATTTCGGCCATAGAGCACGTTGCAGGACTAGGTTTTGTCAGGAGTCTGGCACCAATACCCCCTGAACACTCAGATATTTGTGCCGCAGCCCCCAGTAATTGGTTGAAGGTTTGGCTTTAATTGTGTTGTTCAGTGTACATGCTAATTCATATCTGGCTCCGGCACACTCTGCTATTTCTGAATCAGGAGTTTTATTGTATTAAGGTGACAGGTGGTCTGGCACCACAGCAACAGGCCTGTTGTGTGCAGGGAGAAAAAGAAAAATGCCATCTTGATTTCAGCATTTCTTCCTCTGTTAGTGAATCCTTCAGTTTGATTATTCTGGGCAAAATGCTGATCACTTTTGATTTCCCATTGGTTTGGGTATTTAGGATTTTTGTTTCTTTGTTTGTTTGTGTTCTGAAAAGGGAAAAAAAAATCTGTTTCATAAATGGCGCCATGTACCACAGATGTCCTATGAGGATTCAGTATTGGAGAAATGCTTATTGAATGCAGAGTGCAAATAAGGAGGGGAGAAAGAAAGGGATCCAGCGTTATTTATAGCCTCTCTACAAGTCATCTGTGCTAAGTATTGTGACTACTTCGCTCCACTGACAGTGCAGAAATTCAGACTGGGAAGCCTAAACTCGGCTGGCCACACAGTCCTTGGGCAGAAATGTCATGACCTTTGCACACCTATTCAAAGCATCTTTCTTAGGCTGCCTGATAAGATCCAGGGACTCCTTAAGCTACACCTAACACCAGCCCAGGTGTGTAGTCTGCCCTTGAGGTCAAGTGCATGGCACAGCCCCCTACTCCATAGGGCCATCATGGCATGGTTTTGGCTGTGATGGTCCCTGCATCCTTCCTGGGCATTGGCTGGGAGAATTAAAGTAGACATGGGCTGCAGGCCCACCGGGATGATGATAAAAATCGAATCATTTAGGATAATCAGCTTTCTGTAATAAGAAAAGTCATTTATAGCTGCCAGACCAAGAAGTGGCAGCCTAGATACTCATCTTGAGGCCAAATATGGTAGACACAAATAACTTGTGCCCCTCGTAAAGTGAAATTTTCCCTCATTAAACATAGATGCATGCGGTGCAGTGTTCAGCAGTTTGCTCTTTTATATCCAGGCTCTGATTGTTTTATTTTTATCCTTTAAGAGAAATCAGATGTTAAAGAGGAAGCTATTCTTAGGCTGACTGTACAAGTGATCAAGCCAAGCATATCCATATAAGACAGCTGCTGGCAAATGACAATCCAGGGTTGTGCTTTCAGCGCAGAAACAGCAGTGTGAGCGCTGGGCATGCAGACATGGCACCCTTGGGGAACAGGAGAGGAGCTGTCATTGCGTTTCTGGTCCTCAGCTCAGGTTCTCAGCAGCGTAGGAGTCTCTTTATAACAGAAATTCCCATGAAACAATTAATTCCTCGGTGTCACTATCTTATTTGCATAGCCATTAGCCCTACTGTGGAGGCCGGCTGCAACAGCGCTAGCCCCAGGGCGGTAAATTCTGCTGCACAACACTTTCTGGAGTTAGTCAGGAGTTCCTGCTCCACACTGGCAGGCTGATGGGCATGGACCCAACAACCAAAGTGCAGTCAGCAAGGGCCTGACTTTGCCTGGGTTCTGCCTCTCACTTGTATTTGTCTGAGTCTCATGGAAGAAAAGTTCATGACGGAGCGAAGAAACACTGCCCTCACAGCATCACAGGATGGTTGAGGTTGGAAGGGGCCTCTGGAAGTCATCTGGTCTATTTAGGGACACCTGGAGCATGTTAACTCCTCCACTCTCTGCAGGAGCAAATCCCGTAGCAGCTGAGGTGGGCTGCAGACCAGAGGGGTAGGGGAAACACACTCAGTCACTTGTAGATTCCACAGAAAGGGGAGGGAAATACACTTTAGAAATGCATGGAAAGGATAAGTTTGTGGTAGCAGTAGTAATTCCTGGATCCCTCAGCTGCTCTGGGCTGTACTTTGGTTCCCCATCATGAAAATATACATTAAGCGTTCCTTTTGGCTGTCTGTTTGGGGTAGACTTCAACAGTGCCTGTGTGCCCACATACTACCTGGCACAACAGACCTTGTTCTCGTTTAGGATCTTCAGATATTGCTCTACCAGGAGGGAACCCAACAAGATGTGGGAGCATGTGTGTGCCCCCAGGGAGGTTGTGGTTGGCCTGGAAGTGTCAGCAGTGAAACAGACTATTGGTATTGAGCCCAAAGAATCTGTAAGAATTACATGTGTTAATAAAGGTCGTTTGTTCTCCTGCTCCTAAAGTATGGCTGGTGAGCTCACATCCTTTTCTGAGCTAACGATAATGAATCAGGTCACCCTAGGCAAAGGTAATTAAAAAACATCAGCGCTTTGGTAGGCCCACGCAGGACAATATAAAGGGTTTGATATCTTTTCTTGCTAGAATTTCCACTCTACTTTGTTGGGATTTTTTTATTAACCTCATCTAGTGGCAAATCAGGCAGGCAGGTATGGTCGTAAATTTGCTTACTGAAACATTGTTAGCTTGTAAAATACAGACAACCAGCTCTAAAGTTTTGCAGTATTTCAGAACATTGGTCTCTTTTCATATCTTAAAGGATTTTGTTTTTTATTTAAATCCTTTCTGCAGCTGAAGCTTCTCAGTCTTGCCTCCATAGATTAAAATCTTCTCCTAGAAACATGCAAAGGGAGAGAAAAGAACTCGGAAAATAGGTCAAATAACAGAGAATAAAGGAAAAGTTTGAATGATGTAAATTTCTTCATAGCTGAACGCTATAAAAATGCAATTAGTGATGAGCAGAGGAGTCTGATTCTTAGTCAGCAAATCACTTTTGCTAGCAATTCATTGCAAACACTTAAAGCAGGTCTGATTGTG
The DNA here is from genome assembly GCF_009769625.2 of Cygnus olor. Classification (NCBI taxonomy): domain Eukaryota; kingdom Metazoa; phylum Chordata; class Aves; order Anseriformes; family Anatidae; genus Cygnus; species Cygnus olor. The sequence goes on along the minus strand of NC_049170.1, from coordinate 155,856,398 downwards.
CACTAGTAATACCTGTTTGTTTTATGTAACCAAGTGACCAAATACTGGAGATTGGATAGTGCTCTGCAGGAAGTCCTGAGCCAAGCCCAAATCTCCAGCCTTATTGCTGAAATTTGCCTCAAGGGTTGAGCCAGGGGATGTGCAATGGCAGCAAACATGGGAGGCAGCAGCTCTGCAGTGCTGGAAGCTCCCCAGATCTGAGTCCGTAGGGCACAGACGTGGTTGCACTGGTGTATGAGGAGGGAAGGACAGTGGGACAGCAAATGAGTGAGGAGCCACAGGGTCATACTCTGAGGTCAAACCCTATGGAGGGCAATTGAGTCATCTTAGAACAAAGAGCTGAATCAAATCATAAAGGTGTTGTCCAATCCTTTGGGAAAAAAAAAAAAAGTACCTATAGAAATAGTTTATAAAGAGACCTGACCAGACTCATTTAAATGACATTTGCTCCTTTCGGGAGAGTAGCAAAGAAATGATACAAGGAATTAGGGTGACTTAACTTGGAAGAAACAAGTCTGAAAAGAGACATCATCTTGCTGCAGTGAGTAAAGGGATATACTACTCTCAGTCCCCAGCATGTATAGGGCAAGAAGTAGAGCATTTAAATCTTAATAAAGGAAATTTACATCAGGAAAAAGTTTTGTAACTGTAAAAACTGGGGAAAACGTAGGTGTTTAATCAGCAAGTTTGGATTGTTAGTCCAATACTGGGTGAAAATGGTTAAAGGGTCCCTCATCCTGCCTTAAGCAGGAGGGATGGATTATATGTGACTTTAGCTTTATTTTCTATAAGCCAAATGCTCCTAATTTTCAAAGCAATTGGATGCCTGGCTTCAAGGATTCCTTTCAAAAGTGCCAGACTAAGAGATTCTGAGCATTTTTGCTAATAGCTCAGCTATTAAGTGCATTAATATGAGTTAATCATTAGTGTGTCTACTCAGCTGGCAATTTTCTTATTGGCTTTTGCCTTTGGAGGGTCTGATCCCACCACACACCAAGGTCTGGCTGCTGAACATTAGCGACTCGCTGAAGTCAACAGGAGTCAAGAGTCTTCATTCATGTCCCTGGCCATGCTTTAATTTCTATTAAAATCCTCAAACATTTTATTTATGTCTTAAGATATTATCATATGAATCTCTTAAACTACTACCCTGCTGATGACGCTTTTGGGAAATTGCCAGAAGAGACGTATTCTTGCCCTTTAACTGGATAAAGAATTAATTTAAATTAAGCTAACCTCAGTTTCTTCACCCTAACGAATGCTATATTTAACGTGCTTTTTATATAACCAGGGGCTTACACCCATGTCTGTGAGTACTGATTACTCAAGTTACTGGGAATTTGTAAGAGACTTGCTTACAGGAATAAACTTTCAATTCCCCCCACCTCACCCCAGCCTGATTTTTAAAAGCAATCCTGTTCCTTGGTTCCTAATCTACAGCTAAAAAGGAACCTACTCATGGACTTCAAAGGAAGCATTGGTCATCTCAACAGCATCCTCCCTCCAACAGCTCCTGGGGGGACATGTTCTGCATTGGACAAGCAGCCAGACATCATGAGTCCTTGCAGGTTCCCAGGCCTTCCCGTGTGGGCAAATTGCATCTTATCTTCCAGAAAGCTTAGGTCATACCCGCCATCTCTTGATCTGTGATGCAGGGAATTTGCAGAAATCTCTGTTCCTACAAGGGATGCTCTGATTCCTCAGAGTCAGGCTGTTATTTTTTGATGTAAGCCTCATTTCCTAACATCAACAGACCCTTTTAACAGCAATCAGAGGGGCTCCAAGGGCTAAACTGTGTTCTGCCATTTCCCATAGCCTTTTATTCAAAAAGACTTTCTTTTATTTTACGATGAGAATTCTGTTCATTAAGTACACTTTTGTAATTACATTTCCCTGGGGTCTTTTACCATAAGTTCTGGAGACCCAGTTCTCAGGGGGAAAAAAGTGTTTTGCACCCTCCCACCCCCTTATCTATAGGGAAAAGGGCCAATTTTTTATTTACTTCCAGAACTGGCTCATCTATCTTGCTGAATGAGGCCTCTCTCTCTCACCTCATAACCCACACTCTGTATTTGCATGGTTTCAGATAGATAATAAAAGCACTCATCTCCATTTATCCGAGCCCTGCTATAAATCTCCACGTAGCAGAGAGTGCAGCCTGTTGGCAGGAGCGAAAGCACGGCTCGATTGCTCGCTGAAGAAGAGCACAGCGGCTGCCGACATGCTCTTTCGGCAGGTGCTGTTGGGAATTGGTTCATCTTCCAGAGCCAACTCTCTGCCACAAAGCAAAGCCCTTTGAGCCTGAAAACCACTGAGATTCCTGTTAAGAGTTAGGCAGAAGCCGGGAATTCACTGAAGAGCTTGAAAAAGAAGTTGAATAATGTCAGGTGATGTCTCTAGGGAGGAAGTATCGATCGGGAGCTGGGAGAGGAGGTTATTGATTCAGATTTTTACCTTTTCGTAAGATGAGTTTTTGCCTGGTTCCTTCCTCTCTACCCCCAGCCTACCACAGCCCCGAGTTGCTGGTCCTGCCATTTCCCCACTGCAGAGGCTGCTCCGCTCCCTCTGATCTGTGTTTTTAATAGATGGAAAAGGTGGCCAGAGCCCTCCATAATGCTGTGCAAATCTAAATAAAGGTAGCTTCTCTGCTCTGCCAGAAAGCAGCTGGGCAGCCCAAGGGGCTAAGCTCTGGGCAGAGGTTTATCTCTGCTCCCCATAGCACCTTGGTCTGGTGGTGAGGCACCTCATGCACAGGTGGGAGAGGGAGGAGAGACACTCAATAAGCCATAAGATATCCCAGGCAAAAATTCTGGGCTCAGAAAACTCTCAAAGTACCTCAGTCCAGGAGGGGAGATGCTTGGCCCTCATATACAGGAGATACAAGAAATCTGAGGTCCCTTGAGGAGCCCTTCCCATGGGTGCAGCATGTCCACGATTTGTCTTAGACTCTGAAACTCCCACGGTGTAAAATCTTATATTATTGGTTCATAAATTGTTATACCCATTGGACACCAAGTAACAGAGGTGCCTGCTATGAGCTAAAAAAAAAGTATCTGATGCACTAACCTCTGTGATGCCACCTTTCAGTGTAGAACCATGAGAGAGGCTCATACCTTACAGCTCTCCAAACTACATTGTCTCAGGGAAATTTGTCTGCAGTCAGTGAAGAGGTTTCCTAGGAAGGAAGACAAATCTTCTGGCTCCCCACACCAATATATTAATTCTCCATCATGCCTCTCTTCAGGCTCTGTGTGCCCTCCAGGAGCACCCAGGGTGGGTGGAGGAGCCCTGGAGGCTGGCACTTGTGGGGAAGGGCGAGGAGAGTGCTACGTCCTCACATCCCTGGGTATCTGGTATTCATTCCCCTAGGGGCATCAGCAGTCAGTGCAATGTGGCAGCAACCTTGGACTGGCATAAAAATGGGTCTGCTCTGTGTCCTACATCTCACCCAGCTCCCTTTCCTCTGCCTTGCATGGGAAATCTACGTCAGCAACAAGCTAAACGCTCACACTTTGTTCACAGCAGCCCATTCTGCATTCCTGTAGCATCACCCAGCAATCAAAAACTCACTTCCCCGGCTATAGGCAAATATTAATTTCTGTCATGTTGCAGATGGGAAAAATGATGTCTGCAGAGGTGAAATGGAAGGCTGATCATATGTCTTCCTCTTGCCAAGGGCTTTGCAGCGAGCTAGCACCTGAGCAAAGCCTAGTTTGCCTTGGACTGTGTGTATTCACAGGTTTCCTAGGATCTGCACTCTCTCTAGCTGCTGCCCCATCTGCTGCAGATCTGCTCATCCCCACCTTTGGGTTCCTCTCAGCTGTGTCTGTACACCTTGAAGCCTGTCTGCAGCTCTCTGCCCAGCCCCTTGTAACCTCTGTAGCTTTCTCTTACAGCCTGTCCCACCTCTTCTTCCAGCCCCACAGTGCCTGAACCATCCACCTTCACACCATCTTCTGAAAAAAAAAATCAACTGCATTTGTCTGCTACATCCCTGTTGAAGACTCACATTTGTTTCCCCGTATCAAATACATGAAAAACAAAGCAAAGCAAAACAAAACAAAATTGTTTCTCCTTAGCATCTCCTTGTCCTTGGCATAGGAACCCTTTTAGTACAAAAGGAAAATTGCCAGCAATTAACATGACCAGCAAACCGAGCTCATCCAGCTGGGTGTTCACCACTTGATTGGAGATCAAGTCTGTCATGGGGTAAGGGAGCCTGGGTGGAAAATGCCCTGCCCTGTGGTAGCATTTGTCTCTTCTTCTAGATCATAATAAATATTAATTTAGTTGAACGTATAGAGCCTTTTAAATCTTCCAGGCACTTTGGAAACATTATGCAATTAATTTGTCATCCCTCGTTGCTAAAGATGATATTTTGTCCCTGGCTGATAAAGATCTCTCTGAGGAAGCAACACTTGAGTTTTTTGAAAGTACAAAATGACAGGACTATGTTGTTGTTTTTTATGTTAAACAAATAAGAACTCCCAAAAGGTCAGCTTCCCAGGGAAAAAAATGCTTTTGTTAGTGCAAAACTGCATCACAGGTCCGTTAGCAGCCATCTTCTGCCCAAGAAACAGCACTGCCAGCAGCCAGGCTTAGAGGGTCCCCTCTGAATGGAGAAGGTGAGAGGGACCTGCCTTGCAAAGGCTGTGCTACCCCCTGGTGAAAATGCTCTTTAAAGCATCTCTCTTCAGGATATCCTACATGCTATAGCCCCTCTCTGCTGCCTCATGCTATTTAAACCACTGCTAGGAGTTACCTGGACCACTGTGATAGCAAGTGAGAGCCACAGCCACAGACCAGGACCCTTCTGTAATACAGGCTTTGCAAAATTCAGACAGCTCTTCCTGCCCCAAAGGGTTTGTAGTGAGTGACACAGCTCAAAATGTGGCTACAAAGGACTGTATGGTTACAGGTGTTAAATTTACTAATGAGGTTACCTGTAGCTGACCAATAGGTGGAATTTGTATGAAAGCAGCAACTATCACATTTTTCCATTAAGCTCAATGGCCACCTAAAACCTTAGGTAAATGAATATCCAAGCAAGAAGTCAAGACGTAGGGATCTCCATAAGGTAATTGATCCCATCCTAAGCTCTGAATCCCTTGTCTTTGTCTCTTTCCCTTTCCCTCTGACAGAGGAAACCCCAGGTAAATCCCCTTCCAGCCTTGTTAGTTTGAATCCTCCATTTGCATGACTTGAGAAATCGTTCCTTATGAATTAAACTAATTACTCACACATAGATGTAGCATTTTCTGTACTTTATTTAGGGAAACTCTGGACTCTGATGAACTCAGAGGCATTCAGCCAGGCGTGAGCAAGGACACTTAAATGGTATCTCGGGAACTTTTGTCCAAGCATGGCCTTCAGGACCTGTCCTGCTGCCCCTAACCACCTGCATCGTAAGAGGCCTTGTAATCTCCAAGGCTGCAAGACTGCAGAACAGCTACATTTTGCCTAAACTTTGGCAAAACATCTCGCTGTAAGTTTCCAAATGGTTTTGCTGCTGATTAAACAGTATAAGGCTATGACTCATCAAAGGTGAGCTGCTTTAGCTAGTCTTGAGTGACACTATGGAAAAAGACATTCCAGCATCCAATGCAACTTCAGTTCTTTCCTCTTAGCCAACCAGTCCCTGTACTTAGAGAAGCTGAGGGTGCAGCTCAAGCCTTTTTCAGCCTCCTTTTGAACTACTTGGATGTGCTCTCTTCTCTGATTTCCACTCTGATCCTTCCCCATGTCATGTCGTAATCACACAGGCTTTTTTTTTTTTTTTTTTTCCCTAGCTGTCTGGCTGCTGCTGTCTCATCTTCATTGGAAGAGCCTTCAATATTCATGCAGGTCCATTCAACTCCCTTTTGCTGTCTTCACTTTCCAGGCAGTGATATTTAAACCTTAATCCCAGAGTTATTGGTCATTACTTTAGTCTTTAATCATCATGATAGACTGATGAGAGGAGCTAACCCTTGTATAAATCACTCTGTAACAAGAAGCACTTAATTTTTCAGAAGATTTCAAACTCATAAGCCATTCCTGGTCAAATCCAGAGAGGTATTCACAATGATTTGGGTAGTGAGCAGAGGATTGCAATTCAGTGGCCTGAATCCCCATGCGTATACTAGATTGTGTTAACAATACCTTACATTTCTCTAGTAGCACCTTCTACCTGAACATCTACAAACTTTGCAAGAGCTGTTCTGCTCTGGAGTAATTTAGAGCAGTGAGTTTTATGCTTTCCTGTCCTTGACTTGATTGATGCTCTCCTTTTATTTAGGGGTATGGAAAAGCAGAGGCTCTTCAGCAGCACTGACACCAGCAACCTGAACTTGGAACCGTGTTGTTTGAAGTTATTTGTGATACTGATGTACACCGAAGCTGAAGCAGCCTTGCTTCTAGCTACCTGGGCACTACCTCTGTCCCTGTATAGCATCCAGGGCCTGAGAGGTGCTGGAGTGAAGAGATTTCTGGGTTTTGTCAGAAAAGTCTTCTCTGTGCTCTCACCTCCCTATGTGGAGTCTGGGAGAACCCAGAGCCAGGTCATCTCTGGGATTTCTGGGCATAGGGGAGAGCAAAGAGCAGTTCATGTGCAGGAACACACTGTGTTTGATCTGATTCAGAAGGGGAGTGCTATATGCAAGGATTTTAGAGTGTCCCAACCACCAAAGAACCACTTTTGTTAAAATGAAGCACAGGAGAGCAAGGTTCCTTATAGCAAGCCTGTTGTTAGCAAGCTGTAATAATTAGCTCTGTGTCAGGCAGAGAATGGGGTTTAAAGCCTTGAGGACCCCACAGCAGAAACACATCCCCATGTTATTTGTGCCAGGAGAGAGGAAGGAAGCTGTGCAAATAGCAGGGGAATCTTTTGGGGTCAGTCTGTAGTGGGAACATCATCATTATAACCAAGAGGCTGCCTTCTCCTCTCGCTTATGGGCAATTCTATGCTCCTTTTGTGCTGTGACCAAGCAGAAATCTTGAAGGCAGCCACCCCCTGCTTGAGAGAAGAGCCCTTCCTCTGCAGATGTTTCTTTCGGCAGCTTTCAGTCCCCCTTGGCACATCTTAAACCTCACTACTGTCAGCATCACATGAACTTTATGGGAAAAAGACACTCCACACTCTCAAGGCTGAGGATCTAATTACTTTAAAAGTGTCTTTAAGCCATTATATTCACATTAAAATAATAATTTATCTCTCTCCATTGTACCCTTAATGATGCTTGAAAATAATGGGCTTGAATCGATACTGTGCCCACTATAAATGCATTGGAAGAACAGAGAGGACCTTAGCAGAGCTGATTATATTCCCCTAATTTTTGGCTGATTTGGTGTTTTGAAAGGGTGTCATCCCAGAAGGGCAAGCTTCTGCCATGCAGATTGACTCTACTGATGAGATCCAGATGTTGCATGTCCAATGTAGCATTTCAGTGCCTCTGGACACATTGGGCTAATGACACGTTCAATGAAGAGCTCATCTGCTTCACTCATCCACCTTGGTGGGCAGAAATGATACATTGTGCCCCATGAGAGGGTCCAAGTCAAGATCTTTTTTTTTTTTTTTCTAATTATCTGTTTTGTCCTGAAGTTTCTGTTGCGTGTTGTAGCTGTCGCTAGCATGAGGCTAGAAAACTGCTCCAAAAATTAATTGCTGACTTAAACGTGGAAGTTTATTGCTTGTGCCTTGCAGCTGGTGGCTGGTGATGTCATGCACACACAAAGCAGGGACCATGTCCCTTCCAGGTGGGGCTGCAGACAGCCTTCCCTCCTTATTCTTCCTTAGGTTTGGAAATCCCTTATGTGTAAGGGCCCATTTTCTGCTGGGATCCTTCACTGCATCAGCTTTCCTTTACCACCATTAGTTTTGGATCACAGTCATGCCTGTATCTGACCTCGAATATGATGTCTTTAAACCCAAACTATAAGGATATATCTATATCTATATCTATATCTATATCTATATCTATCTTTATCTATATCTATTTGGTAAAGTCCCTTTCATACCCTAGGTATCAAACAGATAAAAAACAGCACCAGATTCTTTGAGTATGTGTAAGGTCTCAAGTGTTGGAAAAAATTAAACAGATCTCCAGAGATTATCAAGGTTTGTCTCCCATGTCCCTTTAGTTCTCTGTGCACAGTGACTCCAGAAGATGGTGGAGATGGTGGCACGCAGAGGAGCAGTTCATGGGAAAACAGGAATATTTCTGCACTCCTGGCAGTCTTCATGACTCTGATTATTTTAACTTCATTGCAGCTCTTGTGACTGGGATTTCTGCATCTGGACTCAGGACTTTTTGCTGTCTTCAGGTCTGCAACATCATCCTTTGGGGAGAGGGTGGGATGCAGACAGCCCAGAGCAGCTCAAGCCTCCTTTGGAGGTTTGGTGTCTGTGTGGCACAAGAGTGGCTCAAGCCAAGGTCTGTGCAAGAAGTCCCCGTGCTTTTCTGGAGGGTGTTTTGTAAAGGCATGACAAATTGCATAGTGCCACACTGGCGCTAAGCCCTCCTCCACTCCCAACTATACCTTTCAGAAAACTTGATTAGATTTTGTTTTAATGGAATTTCTTGACCATTCCACTTACATCAGAATTTCCTACCCAAGCAACTTTGCATTCAGATGTGTGGCAATGAGTAGCCTCCAGCTATGTGGGCATCCACCCTGAGGTTGAACACCTGGGGGAAATCCCAGCTCTATACTATCCCTTTTCCAGATGTGTAACTCCTAGTTCACATATTGTTTCAGCTGAACTGCTCTTGTTTAAGGAAAATTAAACCACGGAGTTTAACAAGCTAAGGACTTAACCCAACTCAAGCTCTATCTGACGCATGTCCTCACGTCCTCTTCATGAAGACTTTCAGCCAAAGCTGGGATTAGCAAAAAGCCTCCTAGCAACACTATGGCAGGTAAGTGACACATAGGATACTGATGGGCTTTGACTCAGAAAAATAGGAATACATTAGTTGCTTTGCCGCTCATGCCTGTCTCTTCCCCTTCCATGTCAGTTAATTAAATGCAATAAACAGTAAATTTGTCTTTTTTTTTTTTTTTTTTTTAATTTCTTTTGTCCTTTGACACAATGTTTGTTGAATATTGCAAAAAACAGCAGTCTCCCATTTCACAGGTAGCTGCAAAGGAGTTCTCTGTGTAACTAGCTCTACTTGTTCCTACATCCACTGTTAAAAAGCAAAGGGACATATGCATTCACATCTCCAAATACAAGATTTTTTCCCTTGTGATATCTGATATCACAGATCTTAAAGCACAGCTTCACTGAAACTGAAGGAGGAACTTTAGGAGAACAATGAAATATTTAGTTGATGTTCAGACTTTAAGGTATGAATTATGGTTTCTAGAGTGTCCAGGGATGCTTTGTGACAGTGAGTATTCAAAGAAAATGAGGTCAAGAAATCTGCTTCATGACTTCATATCTCACAGCCTGATTCCCATGGTCTTGGGAAGAATGTCCCTGAGAGTCACGGGAAGATGTATATTGATGAACTTCCCAATGTATAGCCAAGCTCAGCTGCATCCTTTATTTTTGCACTAGTCACTAGCCATTTCAATTAGAAAGAACATTAGCTCACAGACCATAAATTCAGGAGACGAGGTCTCCCTCACTGCTCTGCAATGGGATCTAATGACTTCTTTGCTTCAACAATACAGGGACCATTTAAAGCAATGTCCCATATGGATATTCTCCAGCATACGTGATGACTTTAGAGCACACAGTATATTTAACAACAAAGGAGAGCAAAACTGTGAGTTCTTCTCTTAGAAAACAAAAACGAAAACAAAAACAAAAACAAAAACAAGGCAGGGAAAGACATGGAAGCTGTCATTGGGCAGGCTCAGTACCATCTCACCTGAGCAGCCAAAACAAGAGCATTTATACTGCATAGGAACTTGATTTTGGGTGTTATTTACCTGCAGCCTTCCTTCAGGTGTGCTGCATGGCCATGGCTGGTGTGTGCAGGAAGAGCAGTGGTCCTGTGGTCCAGAGCCTGGAGGCACCTGGCCACATTGTGGAAGGCAGAAATGAACAAATGCAGTTGGCAAGTCCTCTCTGTGCATTGCACACTCAGTCTCACCTTAAAACACACCTCTGCAATATCACCTGTCTTCAGCAGATCCCTGCTCCTCTGTCTGCTGTGCAGTGCTGCCTGTAGTCCTGCCCCAAGGTGCCCGAGCTAGTTACAATTGTGTTACACTGTGATTAGCAAAGCAAATGCATAAGGGAACAGGGATGTATAGTGTCCCTACCCTGCCATCCTAAAGCAGTGGGAACAGAGAAAGTAAAATATTTAGACTCCAGATGTCTTTATTTGCCAAAATAAAAATCCTTGCTGTAAAATATCTACAAAATGTAATTAAAATTGCCATTTATTTTTCTCACTGTTGCTAACATTTCTAGCAAAACTGAGTCACTTGGTGCTGCCAAATATAGCATTCCAGGTGTAAAACACTCTCAGATGTTCATGACATTTTGCATGTAAATAGTGAGTCATTGAGGATGATCTGGTACTATCCATATGCCTGATACAGAAATACTGTGATGAGTGGGAGATCAGTATACACACGACAGGATAATGTTTGAGAATGAAAAGCTTGTGTTTGTGCATAGTTCCTAATAAAGACACGGAATTGTGCATGTAATGAATCTTCTGCTTTAAAGACCATTTCACTAAGGAGGGTGACCATTACCCTCAAACCTCCTAACTGCTGTTCCATTTCTGAATATCAGGTTGGTTCTTTCTTGTTGAAGTCTGTTTCACATCTACCTTTCTTTTTTCTTTTTCTTTTTCTTTTTCTTTTTCTTTTTCTTTTTCTTTTTCTTTTTCTTTTTCTTTTTCTTTTTCTTTTTCTTTTTCTTTTTCTTTTTCTTTTTCTTTTTCTTTCTTTTTCTTTTTCTTTTTCTTTTTCTTTTTCTTTTTCTTTTTCTTTCTTTTTCTTTTTCTTTTTCTTTTTCTTTTTCTTTTTCTTTTTCTTTTTCTTTTTCTTTTTCTTTCTTTTTCTTTTTCTTTTTCTTTTTCTTTTTCTTTTTCTTTCTTTTTCTTTTTCTTTTTCTTTTTCTTTTTCTTATTTCCTTTTCCTTTTCCTTTTCCTTTTCCTTTTCACTTTTCCTTTTCCTTTTCCTTTTCCTTTTCCTTTTCCTTTTCCTTTTCCTTTTCACTTCTCCTTTTCCTTTTCCTTTTCCTTTCACATCAGCCTGATGCCTGGTGTGCTTGTGTCCCTTCAAAATGCTCTTTCTCTGCCAGTCACCTATCTAATCTTCTTTTCTGCTGCTACTTGGCATAAGACAGCAATAGAGGCTGTGTTTCCAAGCATTTTGTTTTCCTAGGGAAGAGGATTCGTTTCTGGAAAGCATGTAGGAACAGTATGCCCTGCAATCATGCTGGATATTCTAAGCCCTGGAGAAAGGCAGCGCTTGCTGAAATCCACACCATGAGACAAATCATTTCAGCCTTACAGACATAAGTCTCTCTTCTCACCAGCTACATAAGGATAAAAAGTCCTCTGTTGTTACAAGTGTGAGAGCTCAGCATCAGACCTGCTCTGCACCGCATGTCACAGGCAGTCAGAATGGTCCTGGGCACCTCCTTGCACATCCTTGGGACCCCTCTTTCTCCCTTTCCTCATCTGATGGTTAACTCTCACTCTGTATCTCTTGTATAAGAAAGTAATAAAATTTCATCTTCAGACTTTGTCTTGCTTAGAAAAGCAGTAGATGGCGAGGTACATTTTGTCTATTCTCCCTTGATCTTCCTGAATGAAAAAAAGTGCTTTTCTTCTCATTTCCTTCACAGTCAAGGGAAATACTCTGAATTGCATTTATGCAGCATCATTAACCTGGCTGTCATATAGCCTCCCTTGCATTCTCCCTGCTTTCTCTCACCACGGAGAATTTCTTAGTCATCACCTTTTGCCTTGCATCGTTCACTCTACATTTCCACATCTCTTCTCCTTCCACTAGTTCCCTCTCTTTCTTACCCAGTTACATATTCTGCTATTTCCTCTTATTCTTTCTCTTGCCTGTGCACCTCCCTGATGTCTTACCATGATATTCCTCCTGTCTGTGCTCTAAAGAGGAGCAAGACCAAAGGGCAGCTTCACAGAGGGAATTCATAAGCAGGCTCTGTAGTGGGTGGTCCCATTGGTGCTATCAGAAGTTCATTAAAGAGCAGTAAGAATGACACTGAAAGATCATTAGACTGGAAGTGTGATTTTCTTATTCTGGATGAAGGACATGAGCACCTGCATCTCCTTGTTCAGTTTTGGGTTCCATCTGTCTAAATCAACAGAGTTCAAGGCTTGGATGCTAGGCACTTATTTAGAAAAGCACTATACAAACTATAGCACACAAAAGGATGATAAGAGGTCACCCCTCCACACTGCAGTAGGATTAAAAAAATCTTGGCCACCACTAGCACCAGTTATTGTAACGTCTTAGAAGTTCCTTAGCTTGTAATCCACTGCCCTCTGAGGCAGTCTGTGTGAGAGCTCCACTCTCCGTCCTGTTGGAAGCTTTATTGTCTGTTTTCCCTTTCCTATTAGCTATAATATGTGTCCCTTGCTGAAAACCAAGACACTTGCCTTTTCTTTGCCCTCCATGGGCACAGAGAGCAATGGATAACAACTCTCTCCATACGGACCTTTCGGATGCCTGAAGGTGATTATTGTACATCCACAGAGGCCCATGGGCCCAGTCATTTCATTCTTGCCCCACCAGCTTTGTTTTCCAGCACCTGTGTCACTCGTTGCTCTGTTCTGGACTCTCTCCAAGTTGCCTACCTCTCCACTACAGAGCAGTGCCAGGCACCGTGCTCTTGCTGAAGTGCCCTCCCTGCCTGGTTCAGTGACTAATTCCCTCCAGGGTCTTACATAAATGATGGTGTTTAAGAAGCCCCTGAGTGCCGTGTACCTTGTTTGCAGCACTGTCACAGGGTTTGCCTACAGAATACAGTCACTGTAAAATCTGTTTCAGTATCTGGTGCTCTGGCTTCTCCACACCAATTCCCTGCAGGGACTCTCTGGGCTGACATTAAGTGCAAGTGCTTTATTTCATTTCAAGAGTGAAACTGTGAACTAACAAGGTAGAATTCAGCTAAGACGAAGTCCTATCTATTTGTGCCTACAGGTAGGCATCTGCCTGTCGGTGGGGCGTCTTAATTTAGCCACTCCAGATTCTAGCAGCTAAGAAAAGCCATCTGGTACTGTTGAAGCTGCCCAGGTAACCCCAACTCACCTCTGGAGGCCAGTCTCAGAAGGCATGGGTTTTCCTTAGACTCTGTATTTTATCTGCCAGCCCGGCCTGGAAGCCCTCTAGGAAATCTCAGATATAGACTCATAGAATCATTAGGGTTGGAAAAGACCTTCAAGATCATCTGGTCCAACCGTCTCCCTACCACCAATGTCACCCACTGAACCATGTCCCTAAGCACCATGTCCAACCTTTCCTTGAACACCCCCAGGGACGATGACTCCACCACCTCCCTGCGCAACCCGTCCCAATGCCTGACTGCTCTTTCCGAGAAGAAATGTCTCCTCATTTCCAACCTGAACCTCCCCTGGCGCAACTTGAGGCCATTCCTTCTAGTCCTATCACTAGTTACCTGTGAGAAGAGGCCGACCCCCAGCTCCCCACACCTTCCTTTCAGGGAGTTGTAAAGAGCAATGAGGTCTCCCCTGAGCCTCTTCTTCTCAAACATAGATAGGCACCTATATATATGATATATATTATATAGGCACCTATATATTAGGCACCTAACTATGGACAACTGAGCTGAGTCCTGGTATCTGCAGGGTGACCTAAATCAATCGCCAAAAGCCACAGACTGTGTTGACTATGGAGCCACATGGTGGTGGCACACATATATGCAGTTCAGTGGGCAGTGAGCTGGTCCCCAACTTGCTTCTCTTTCTGCTCTGTTGACTGTACGGATCGGTTCTCCATAAACTATTCAGGACTTAGCTCAGTTGTCTATGGGCATTCAGCATGGTTTGAGTTACCTCTGGATGTTCTTCCATCCAGGAAAAAGCGCTTCCTTTTTCTTGCACAGAAGGATAATGTTCTCCTTCCAAGAAGCCTGTGTGCTCCAGACGGTTGTTTATGATGCTGAGGCTGCGTTCATTCCCTTGGCACCACTGACTGGGTAAACAGGTAGATCTCAAAGAAGCAGTATTGGTACTTTCATCATTATTATACTAACTCTGAGATAAACTGGCAAATTATGCTACAAATTTTAAAAGAAAAAAAATAAATTATTGTGATTCGAATTAAATTAAAAATTCATGTCCTACCATGCAGGTTATTGATAGAAATACATTACTCCAACTGGAGAAGTTGGAGAAATTGCAACTTTTACAAGGACAGTGGACCATAACCATAGGAAATGGCAATGATTTGTGCTTCTTCTTACTAGATAAGTTGTCCTGTCTTTGGCTGGATGAAAGCAATCTGTTTTTTGACAAATCATTGTTGGCTGTTTCTTATCACTTTCTTTTCTTTTAGGTGCGCATGTATCAACTGTTTAATTACTCGGTCTATTTTCTTTCCATCACCAAAGTTAGGCTGACTCATCTAGAATTCACCTTTCTTTCTATGACAGTGCTGTTTGTCCTTCTTTGCTCTTCTGGTACTTTTCCTCCATAAGATCTTAAAGATAACCTCTCATCATGCAGCGATTGCTTTTGGTAGTTCCTGATGTACCTTATCACAATTGCATCGGTCCCCACTGACTTGCAGGCACCTAACTTATCCAAATATTATTTAACTGGTGCTGACCTGCCCTTTCCTCTATGCACCATTAATTCCAATTAAGTTGATAACCTGGTCGCAGTTAATTTTTTCTTTTCTTTTTTTCCTTTTTCTTTTTCTCCAGTCAGGCTGAAGCAAAAAGGCACTGTACTAAGCAAGAAAGATAAAGCCATCACACAGATAAAGCACTTCAGGTACATAGCTTAGGAGTTACATAGCAACAGCTGGCCATGAATTACAGGGAGAAATTATCCACAATCTAGATAGCTCCATTCAGCTAGAAAGCGGTACTCTTCTGAAGCTAAAAATGACATAAAAATCAAAGGGGGCCTAAAATTTTAACAGTGCTTGAAAGGAAAGGAGGAGTTTGGGTAAGTGAGGCTAATGTCAGTTAGTCAAAGGCTGACAGTCTGCCCGTCTCACAGAAAGGCAGGGAGACAAAGATGTGGTGACAGAGTGAGATGTTTCTAACTCTAAAGGATGAAAGGATGCAAATTTATGAAGATGCACTTAATACCCATACATTTAGCCTGAGTGTGGTTGTTAGACTTTGTTCTGAAAGCTTTGTGCCTTACAGGAATAAGTAAATAATGCTGTGTGCAGAAGGCAGTTGCTTTTGTCGCTGCAGATATATGTAGCCACAGGCAGCTGAAAGGGAATTGTGCAGGGTCCGGGTGCTTGATGGATCTATTCAAGCTGACAAAATGGGACCTTGTAGGTGCTAAGAAAGTTTTTGGGTTGCAGAAGGACACCCAGAAAAGCAATGCCATTGCAGGAAAGGAGGTCAGAACCTTTGTCCTCTTACCATGACATAGAAATACAAGAACAGCTCAAATAAAATCTTAGACTGATAAAATGACATAATTTGGTGGGTTTACATATAATAGACTCTATTCATGCAAGCAAGAACTGCAGACAGAAAAATAATGATCTTGCATTCCTCTTACTATTTAAACTTTCATTTTTGTAACTTGATGTCAGCAGTGGTGTCTTACTTCAATGAGGATTGCCCTGTTAGACTCCAGATTTAATTCCTCATTAAGGTATTTCAAAAACAATTAATTTTCTGAGTTTCAGAAAGATGTATGGGTATCACCTAGGAATGTAGTTCTGGAGGCAAGGATGTACATTTTTACATATATCTTTGATAATCCTGTTACTTAGACTATCAGCATCTTGGAGCAGAGGCTGTTGCTGTATAAACACAAAAGGACAGCAGTCATGGCCCTGAATAAGATTTTAAATATTTTCATAATCAAATAATGCACAGCAGGTTTCAGAAAAGCAGACTGCCTATTTTGGAGACTGGTTTGTTACATGAATTTGTTACACCATCACCTTGTCTTGTAAGTCCTCAGCGTTTGCATCAGCCTCTTATCTTGAGTCATAAAGAGATTATAAACTCTTCAGTTCAAGGAAGACTTTTATTGCACGCATATAAAATGGCAAACATTACACTGGAGCCAAGCATTTCCACCGCTTACTTCATTAATGTAAACAGCAACAATAATAATGATGAATTGATTAAGGGTCATACAATGGAAAGTAGCTCAGAATAGCAGGCTGAATTTAAAACTAAAAAAAAATTTGAATCTGATTATCAGCACAAACTCCTTACAAAGGCATTGATCAGGATGTGGCTTAGTCTCCCAGGAAAAGCAGTAAGAGAGCTATCGTTTGTGTCCTTTATGATCAGATTGGATAATATTCTGTGTGGAACAATCAATCCTGCATTAGCCCAATGGGAATGGGCAGTGATTTTCATCTGTAATTTCAATTTCAAAGATGGATAGAGTGTGTTTCTTTGTACAGAAAGTGCAGAAGTTTGGAAAGAGAGTTTTATACATCTCCTGAGACAACAGAGATTTGACTGGAATTAAAAGAGGAGGGCACAGAGGCAGGAGGGAAAAATGATGATGCCAAGAACTCTTTCTACTTGGCCATGGCTGGATCAGTCAATGGTCAACATAGAGCCCCTGGAAATCTATACAGAAGCCTTCTGTAAATGTTGTGATAACAAAATTGTGTTGGTCAGTGATCCTTGGACCTTTTCCTTAAAAAATGCAAAAAGAAAAACAAGTGATGAGAAATGAATAGAAGGACTCAGACTAAAGGAAACAGAGGAGACAGAAAAAAAGTAGACTGGCCAAGAAGGTAATTTTCATGAGAAAAGATAGGGATAATAAATAATAATAATAATAATAATAATAATAATAATAATAATAATGTAATCCTACAGTCAGACTAAGGTGAAAATGTGCGAAACACAAACACATCATGATAAAGCCCTAGAAGCATAAAGCAGCGCTGCTTCAGATGAGGAGATACTTTGGGAGAGAGAAAGAAAAGCTGCAATATGCATTTCAAAAGGCCTTTGAGATGCATGCAGAGAGGGTCCTGCTTACCTGGAGGTCAACCCAGACTTTCCAGTGGAGTAAAAGGATGTTGGTGAAGAAGGCGGATGTCTGGCTGTCAGGACCACGATACAGTTAATGAGAACAAATACATTTTGCTTGCAGAACATGCACAGGATTGATTGTGCCTGTTTGTGAACGGCTTGGTCTGACCAAAGATCAGACAGGTGTAGATGTAGATGCATCTCCAACCCTACCCATAAGATGAGGGGTAATGGCTCCAGCAGATAACTACCATCACGGTAGATGTGTTTAAGATAGCTTCTGAAAGAGCAAAGAAGGAACAAGAAAGAGCAAAGTGTCTGGAGGTCAAAACATGTTGCATGTTACAAATCTTCAGTGCCCTGGCAACTAAAGTTGCTATGTGATTTATCTGTGCTTTGCAAACTCAGCAATACTCAGTCTGGAGGGGCATGCTCTTTTCTGTGAGCTTGTACTTTCTCGGTCCTTCTGGATGTGTTTATAGTCAGAAAAATGATGGGTGTTTGTGAGCACGCTCTGTGTGAACATCGACAGAGTATTCAAATGCGTTGGGTGAGGGTTCAGTTTCACTCTGGTGTGCCCTGGCTGGGCACTGAGCAGCAACATGGGCAGCTGAAACTGGTAAATTCCAGAACAGGAGAAAGTTTGAGTAAGTGAGCATATGCTTGTGTTTGCTAGCAGTTTTAGGTAATAAAAACATAGGTGTTCTTCCCCTTCTAATTACTTAGGTATGATATCATAAATATTAGCATTACAAATCATCATCAGCAGCTAATATTCTCAAGAGACAACACGATAACATTTCAAACAGAAGAATGGCCAATTTTTACAGCTTTTTCTTTACCAAAATACAGAATGTGATGTGGTCTAGTGAGGGCATTGAAAAAGAAACTGCCAAACCTAAAATGAGACATCGCTATATCAGTCATAGGCAGTGCTGTAGTAGTTTTACAGTCTAGGGACATCAGCCCATCTCCTGAGTATATCATATAAGGTGTATAAGGCATCAGAGCGTCCTCCAGGCACTAAGACTGCAAATGACAGCTTTCTTCTTTTAGGGCAAGGAGGAAGTTATCCAGAGATGTGTTACCACACTGCAGTATTAGACTGAAAGAAGTCACATCATAACTGAAGGAAAACAGAGTGACTTTGTGTCAGGGTCTCCATCAGCCCTTACACAGAGGGAAGCAATAAATTCATGCCACACAACAAAGGATGAGTGAAGGCATCCAGGGATTTATAAGGCTGGTGACTCCTTCTACATTCTGCACGTATCCATGCAGGAATGTATTATAAAGCTAAATATGAACACTGCCTTTGCTGGAAAGCATGTGAAGAAATTTTATATGGAAGTATTTCTGTGGCCAAACTGCACATCAGTCTGACCAGGGACTCCGTGCTGCGCTGTGAGTCAGACTGTGCAGGGATGTGGACACAGCCCCAAGCAATCTGCTGTAGCTGACCTCGCTTGGAGCAGGGAGGTTGGATGAGATGATCTCTAGAGGTCCCATCCAATGTCAGTGATTCTGTGATTCTCCGAATTTGCCTTTCTAAATTCCAGAGGAGCTTCCAAATCACAAACCTGATTTTGTTTATTTGTTTGCTTGTGTGTTTTCCCTGTGGCATGTTTTAGATTCTCATAGCATTTTTTTTAATTCTTTAAAAAAGAAAAAAAATCTTGCCTTTGATTTAATCAAAGCTGAATCAAGCTCCTGGTATTCATGAAGACAAATACCAAGAGCTTAATAGGCTCAGGAAAACAAAGTTCAGTTTTGGACAGCTTCAATCCATACGCACTTAGTGAGACAAGGTATATGATGTTTAATTCCCTGCCCATGGCAGGGGGGTTGGAACTGGATGATCTTTCAGATCCCTTCCAACCCAAACCATTCAGTGGTTCTATGATTAGCCTCTCAGTTCAGTGAGAAGTTTCTTAGTCAACGACTTTGGGAGCTGTTCTTCTGTGTAACACTTATAAGTTTTTAAGTACGGTTGAAGTCAACTGCTGAAAAATCAGTGTCTGGTTTATAGAAGTCTGCACTCACGTAAAGACTGCAGCAAGACAAAGAAAGAGAAGAAGGTGTTAGTTAAGAAGGTTATGAAGTTGAGCATTCTTTGTTGGGTTTGGTATTATTTTCCGATATACAGAAATGTGTATTAGAAAACCACGGGATTGTATCACAGTGTGACCAGGGTTATTATGGAGGAATTATGGAATTAATGCTAAAAGAAACAGAAAGCACAACAGTGTACATTAAAATTCTGGCAAAGTTTATGAGCACTTCAAATCTCATGATTAGTCCAGCATGCTAGAGATGGTCTTTAGCAGTGATTAAAGACTATAGACAGCCTCTTGGAAAGTGTGGAGGTTTTTTAAAAAATATCATGTTGATCCAATGGGTTGGAGAGCTACATAGTGAAGCATCAGGCACAAGCAGTAAAAGAACAGCCAAGGAGCAGCCAGGTGCAATGTGAACCTGGGGAGCTGGGAACAACAGCTGAGATGATAGAGGTGGGAGATGTCAGGTCCCATCAGATGGCTGGGATCTTCCTGAGGTGATGTCCCAAGTGCCTCTTTCTACATCCAGCTGAGAGGTTTTGGATTCAAATCCTGCCATGTGTACAGCAGGAAAGCTTTGGAGCCCAGTAGCTGTGATCTCTACTTAAAGGTCACAGGCTTGGCCTTGACCTGACAGTCAAGCCTGAGTCAGTCCACACTGAGGATTTGTCTCAGCTTGCCTAGGCTGAGCTGATTTTAACTTTCTTTTGTTATGATAGCAGCCATCTATCAGTCAGGTAAGTATGGCCCCCATCTGTTTTAGTTCAGCTTTAGTTTATAGCAGTAACAAAGAGTTACACTGGGGGGACTGAACAGCCTGTGAATTCAAAATAAAATGTGGTGTGGGTGATACCAATGGTCGCACACTGTAAACAGAAATCTTAAAGATCAATCAGTGGTCACTCCAGAAGTGCAGCCTTGTGTTGTTCAAGTAAAAGAAGCTTTGGAGATAACAAGAACCACAAAAAAAAATAAATATAGTGAGCATAATCAGAAGATAGAATGTGTTAAGATCCCAGCAGACCCCAAACTGAGGAAGAACAAAGCATCAACATCAGCATCATGATCCTCCCAGAAGAGAGGATGAAGAAAGCCCCACCACAACATCACATTACTCGTGGCAGGCATCTCAGGATTCTGACAACACATCACAACCCATCTGCCACTCTTCATGAGGAAGGCTGAAAAGGTCAGCTGTAGGATCCAGACAGACATTGAAAGAATGAGTAAGGTACCAAAGAAAAGGAGAAGATATCAAGATTTTTTGTTAATTATTGAGACTTTTCTGTATTAATATAGACTATGCATCTATCTATCTATATTTATTTATTTATTTTTTTTGACTGGACTAATCATTTGGACTATTCAATTATGAAAGCTTTAAATGGAAAGCTATAACAATAGCTCCATATATAACAATACCTCATATGTGTATTGGCCATAGCAAGATTTTGAGTGCGACGGCTTACAAGTCCATCATAAATCTGTAACAAGCACCAGCAAGCATTCTGGTTCCTGCTTTTCCAATGGACTGGGCCTCATGCATAAGACTTGTGAGCTAAGTAGTGGTCTGAAAGAGACTGTATGGGAGATGAAGTCTGTCTTTTCTTTGTATATTGTATGCAATCTTATCCAGGAAAAAATTACCGGGGGGGGGGGGGGGGGGGGGGCATACTGTTGGTATTTCTGGCTACCTTTTTGCATATTTTATTATCTCCCATAGAAGTGTCAACATTACCAAAGGAGAATGTATTTGGCTCCACTTCTCTTTTTCTTGTTGTCTTTCAAGCTTCCCAACTTCTGGCTACAACAATATTTAGGAGCAAAAAAAATGAAAAGATAACAGAATTAGCCCCCCTTCCTTGTGCAAGTAGTTAGTGAAGATGAATCCTACATAAACAAATGTTCTGGACTTGAAAAGAAAATTGTGGTATAGATCCTCTAGGTGTAAGAGGTCACCTACCTTCTTGTCTACAGACTGTAGCTAGTTTGTAATTTGTCATATTTCATGCGATGGATGAAGCTAAAATTATTTCTCTTTTTCATAAGAATACATGACTCTGGTTGGATTTGTCCCTCTTGTCTACAGCGGTGCAAATGGAAGGCAGAAAACAGTACAGGTCTGCTCTGATGTGCTCCTGCTTACAAAAGAGATGTTCTTCGAAGGCAGTGAGATCTGAAGGTGTCTCTGAAAATTGTGCATGATTTTCTTTACTGTATGAAAGCAGCCCATAAGCTGATTACCCCCCATCACCATTGTATTTCAGATTTCAGTGTAAATTGTCTTTTGCTCTTCCTTTATTCTTCATTTATACTAAAGATAAAGATTGTGTATGTTTTTTCTTTTGAAAAACTTAAATCCCTTAAATCCTCTTTATTTTTTTTGTCTTTTTAACTTCTCTTGCAGGACACCTTTTGTCCCCAACACAGACTCAGTCTTTTGAGAATCAAACCCGCTAGTGCTTGAGACAATTTCTCAGTTTTTTATTTTTATTTTTTCAGAATCAGGTGAAAAGGCAGGACAGAATATTAGCATAAGAGGCTTAAACATGACTATAGGATTGTTGTTCTGTGTGTGTGCATAAAAGAGCATGCAAGAGAGCACATTATTTATGGTACATGGGGAAGTGGGCTACAGCTGATGTTTTCGAAACAGTTGAGAAGAGTTAGGCAGATCCTTCAGAAGACCCATGTACTGCTTTGGAGATGTTGACTGCCATTTTGGGGATACCTTTCCGGTCTTTTTAAGTTTATATTTTTAAGTTTCATGTTAATGTACGCAAGCTGGAGTTCCCCAAAGGCTTTGGAGATCTATTGGCATGTACCAATCATTTTTATTTGACTCCTAAGCCAAAAAGTCCATTCCCAGCTCTGAGTCAGGAAGTTTTTAAACACAGTGTTGACTTACGAGCTACTTCACCCCATGAGCTGCTTTCATTTGACAGAACAATTGATTAAAAAACCTACTTAGGCATTTCCTTCTTTCCTTCTTTTTGGTATTGAAATCTCCCAGCCCCAGCAATTCCCTGGCAAACTATAAGCACATATTTCTTCTCTGTCCATTCCTGTGCAACTCAGTAGACTTCAGACAAACAGCAGCAAAACACATCAGGGATAAAAAAAGGACAGAATTTTAAATGAAAAAAAAAAAAATCAATAGCCCATTTTCACAGGAGTTGAAGGACTTGTCCTGTGGACCGTGTTATCTGTGGAAAGGATCCCAGCACAGTAAACAGAAAGTCCTGCAGCAGAGGGGTAACTCTCTCTTTTAAACCAGTTAGTATAGTGCTGTGCTTAGCTCAAATCTTTTTGTTTACAGCCAAATGCGGTATGTATGTATGTGTGTGTTTATTCTGGAAATGTATTTTCTTTTTTTGTTTGTTTGGTTTGTTTTATAGAGACAGTGGGACTGCTGAATCTTTCTGAACGTTACCCACCACCTTCTGGAAGGATCTACCCTGCTTAGGAGTGTTACGAGCTGCCTTATAGCATGGGGAGTCATTCTGGCCCTTCCGGGAGAGCAAAGTTCTGAGACCCTTCAGGAGCATTGACTCTCATTTAACGTAGGACAGGCTCAGGAGTGTGTTTCATGGGGCCAACATGAGCCATATGGGTCAGTCAGGCTAAAAAATCAAAGCAAAACACTTTGGTGGCTAGAAAGGAGTAAAACCCCACGGGTTAGAAGCATATTATCATAGATATTCATAAATAAATAAATTCATAATTCATAGATAAATAATAATTATATATTATATATAATAATAAATAAATTCAAAAATTCATAGATATCATAAATATTATCATTATTATCATAGACATGGGGTGCAACAGGTACGCTGGCTTCATTACTCAAGAACATACCCAATCATATATTTATTTATTTATTTATTTTTATTTTTTTATTTTATTTTTTATTTATGCTTTATTTATTTTTTTTTACATATTTTATTTATTTTTTATTTATTTTATTTATTTTATTTATTTGGATAGATTCAGCCATCTCAAATTCCAGTATATTTCTGAAACTCCCCTGTTTCTTTCCTGGATGCCTGGAACTGAATTGATCTGTTCCTGCTGATCCTGATAAAAGCCCCGCTCCTCTAGCTGTTCAAGACAGAAATGAAAAATAAATAGGCTCAGGAACCACTCAATGGCTACATCACAGCAACTAAAATTGTGAATAGCTTTGCTTGCGACAATAGAACAGCTTAGAAAAACATCAAAGACAACACTGCTGCAAACATGACATTCATCAGTACATCTGATGAGAGGCTGAAAATAAGCACTGATGTTGCCAAGCATCTGTCAGTGGATGTAGGGAGGCACTGGCCAAATGGGAAACATCTGCATCTTCTCCAACTACAATCAATGGAATAAATGAAAAAGGGTGGAAATAAGGCTTTTCTCTTCAAAAAGACTTGTGGGTGCTGCGTTGCACAGACCAGAGTGTCTGTGTGCTGTCAGAAGATCCAGGTAATTCTGACAACGTCGCCATGAGACTATATTATGGAAAAGCAAAACTTGGAGCTGGTGGGACTCAGGTGGAGAACAATGCAGAAGGACTGGGCATAATTGACGCTGCCCAGTAGCAAAGCAGCATAAAGTCGTAAGATCTCCGATATGATTGAAACCTGCTGTACTGCCTTCTACTTTCATCATGCCCTTACGAAGAATTTTCTGCTTTGCACAGTGAACATTCAGATTCAGTGTATCTGAGCAGGTTGCCATGGCTTGAAATACCTCTTGCTTCATATACCCCACTGTAGGCTACCAGCCTTCCTTGATCTTATGCACCCCACCTTATCTTATACACTAGGATTTGGATGTAACATATGTGATAGGGCTTTCAGAGACTCAATATACCCAGAAACCCCATCTCTGATTCTGTAGACAGTTTCTACTTATATTCTGAAACACAGATTTGGGGCATTATTTTAGGAATCGACACCTTAATTTAAGGACAGGCATGATTTGAGGATTTGGGGGCCACATGCCCTAGTGAAAAGAGCAAAGACAATATAATATACAAACATGACACATAAAAAAAGGAAAAATAATGAAGGGATGAAAAAGGTGCATGGTAGGAGAAAGATATCTGGAGGAAAGGAACTCTTTAAAGATGAGTACTTAAAGTAAGAATACTGCTCCCTAATGAAGCAAGAAGAATACGGCAGAATCATCTTGGATTTTTATTTGGCATACAGAATCTGTTCAGGATCCACCTCCCTATGTGACCACAGAAGCGCTGACCCTAATCTCTCACTTCTTATCTCTCGGTAGGCTTTCTAAGCCTTTCAGTACTCCTGAGCAAGCAAGGCACCTCTTCTCCACATACCCTGCCACAGCAGCTTGGAACCCACAGAGTAAATAGATCTTATTAGAGGAGGAGACGCTTTTCGGGAATGATAAAACAACGAGCAAAGCAAGAATTGCTGGGCCATCTGGTAAGTGTGGGAGCTGTTGTGTCCTTATTGATTGTATGGGAGTCTTGTCTAGATAGATGGCTAGAAATTTTTACCTTTGAAAATGTTACTCTGAGGAAGCCGAGAGCAGAGCAGGAGCCAGTGATGATCAGAGGGATCAATGCAGAGCACAGGTGGAATGAGACTATTAATAAGTAATAAGACCGAACTTGGGAGCTAATCGAATAAGAGAAGACAATTTCTAGTTAGGGCATTGCAGAGGAACTTGATTGCCATTGTAATGGCAATGGAGAGATTAGAAACAATGAAGTGTACAGCAAAAACTGGCTCAAAATCCCTCCTCACGGAAGCATCTATTTAAAAGAATGGCTGAAACAGAACAATTTCTAGAAGAGAGGTATTTCAGGATATTTAACAGGGGCTGCGAACAGGAATCAGTGATCTTTGGAGCATGTAAAAATTGAAATAATGCCAGATAAGCCTGCAATCTCAATTCTTCCAGCTATTACTAGCAGGGTGACAATTTCGCACAGTTTGAAACTGAATGTCTAGGCTCTACAAATACCTTCACCTGCAGGGACCACCTCCCATTATGCAGCACTCCCACTCAGTCTTTGGCACGTTTTTCTGAAGCACCACTTACTGTTAGCTTTAGAGGAAAAGGCCTGCAGATGTGAATGAAAATGAATCATTTCCCCCCAACTTTGTTGCTTCTCCAACAATGTCTAGTTGTCTTCTTTGTTCTTCTAGGATGGGTGCAAAACCCTGGAGACCTCTACAAAACTATGTGTTTTTTTCACTATTTTTTTCTTTATTTTATATGTATATATATGTATATATAAACACATTAAAACTTTTCTGCATCCTTTCTTACTACATTTCCTAGGATTTTTCTATAAGTAAAGCATGTTTATAGATTTTCATGAAGAATTTGTCTTCTCTGTTGACATCCCCAGTGTCTTCTGATAGATTAGAAAATTGCTACTACTAAAATAGACTAGCTTATCCAGTCACTTAAGGAGCTCTAAAGCCAAGATACTAATAACAACCACCAGCAGCTTTTCACTACTGGGGAAAGGTTCCAGGAGAATTTTAAGCCTGATTTGCCTAATTTCCTTAAGGAGATCTCCAAGATCTGAGGATTGAACGAGGCAATTAATGGGAAGCAGATGAGAATGCTGGTCTTGTTCCTGCGATATGAAAAGGCATCTAATGGAGAAAAGCCCATCGGAAGGATATTAGGCACAGGGAATTGGTAAACTTAGGGTCCTACTGGGTAGTTTTTCAAATGAGGAAAGCACTTCAGGTGCCTGTTGGAGAAAGGGGAAAAAGCTGACACTTCTGTTCTGGTTTAAGAGATGTTAGTCATGCTGATTTCCTAACACATCAGTGCTGTAAACCTGGAAGAGCACACTAAAATCTGTGAGAGGCAAGAGGCACAATGCTGAGGGTGAATCTGTGTGTTGCAGTGAGCACAGGGCACGTTCTCTGCCCAAACAGCACAAACCTTACATCGCTCATTTGGATAAGAAATTCTTCAGGACCATGATGTGAAACATAACCTGCATACCTGTGGTGTGGGTAGCTCACTGGCTTTGCAGGTCTGCAGCACTGTGTGTCTTCTTGGATGAGTCCGGGGCAGGTGTGATGCTGATTGTACTGCTGCTGTCACAGCAGAGCAATGACAATGGTGTTTTGGGAATGTTTCCTCACAAGGCTCTGACAAAGCAAGAGAACATTAAATAACAAGACACACTTCCCAATCAGCACCTTGGTTTTATGACATGATGGTTTGATGTTATCCCTAAGGCCATGGAGCTATTCATTTAGTCCCCTTTCAGTGTGGGAGCCACACTAAAAGTGATTAATTTTGCTTTTGCTTCTGAGTCAGAACTTAGAGGTTGAGCTGAGAGTTCTGCTGATTCCCTCCATTTTTTGGGAAACTGCCATGAGAGACTGGACCAAATGGCTTGCAGGGCACTGAGGGGACTTGATTTGCCTTTATTTAGGACAAGTGTGTCTTATGGCCAGCTTTGGTCTGACAGGACAAGAGGAAGTAAAAGCCCTATGTGTTGTGCATGCAGTTTATACATGCATCCAGTGCACAAGGTGTCATTCATTGCCCTGTAATGGCTAAAGATCATCTTGAATGATGCCAATGATTTTATCTAATCCCTTCATATTTGCTCCAACCCTTCCTGGGAAGGTGATGCTTAAAATCAACCCTGAGCAGGTGTTTTGCTGGGAGTAGTAAGGCACACATGCTACCAATTATGCTATCCAAGCAACAACGCAGGTGTCATCCAGCTGCCAAATGATATGTGTAGGCAGTACGGTGGGTTGGGCAGGACAGAAAATGAGTAATAGTTCAGATCTGAAGGAGACCCTTTAAGGAGCCAGATTATTGGGATAATTAATGACAGTGATCATAGAAAACACTCTCCCTCTCACTTTAATATACAGCTTCTCTGGTGAGGGACCCAGCTGGAAATACCAAGCAGGGCCATGGAGGAGGCAGAAGAAAGAGTTAGGACTGTTGTGATACTTGACCAGAGCATAATAAAATCTTTTTTTTCAGTGAGACCTGTATTTTATAGGTATGATGTGCCTTCCTGGCTCACCCCAGGTTTCTTTATGCTTCTGTATTTTCCTGTCTAAAACTAAATTGGCAGGAGGAACAGCCAGCACATAACCCCATTCAGTGTGGAGCTCTTCCCACAAAGATGTTCCTAGAGATGGGGAAACAGCAACCACTGCTCCTCCACGGCCAAGGCCCTGTAATGCCTATTCACATGTACTTGTCCTTTTAGCTACCTTGCTGGGTTATTTATTGGATATGTTAATAGCACCTAAAAACATCTGGAGGAGCTGATATTTAGTTATTATTCAACACAATGAGAAAGGAAAGAAAATGAATCTGAAGCTGATTAGAGAGTTCCCCTTCTGTCCCCTGACCTGTTAAGAAAGTGCTATGTACTAATAGCTTTAACTTCCCTTCCTATAGGAATCCTATCCTCTGATAGGATTTGTCTTTCAAAGCACTTTGGCAAGATAAGGCAGCAGGCTGTTAAATTGGAGTAAGTAACATGGGCACACAGAAGATGCACCGATCTGATAGCTAAGGTAGCCCACTGCACCCCTCACCAGAGGAAAAATAAAAAAAAAAAAAATCTTTACTCATTTGACAGGGGAAGAGAAATTACCTCCAAGAGTGAATTGGAGGGACCAGGAAGCTCTGGTGAGACAGAGCAAGGGGACCAGCAGCTTAGAGGAGACTGACAGAAGGCTATGGTGTGCTAAGAGCTAGCGTCTGTGTGCCCTGGGGTCTTTGGGAGAGAATTACTGGTGGTGGCTTCTTTATGTTGAACATAAAATTGTTTGTTCAGACAGAGGTGCTTTTAACAGAGTCAAGAGCTCAATTCTACTGATATCAAGTGTACAGTCCTACTTAACGAGGAAAATTCACTGGTTTTCCAGAAGCTCAGGAGGAGGCAAGACTCAACTAACACCTGATTTTGAGGCCCACCATGAAATTTAGAAAGTGAGTAGGTTTACACTTTTCCACTTGCAAGGAAGCTTGATGGGACTGTTTGCAGATATGCAGTGATCCACATGTGTAGATGTTTACAACACTGGATCCCTGGCCACGAGGTATACCTAGTACCCAGGAGGGATATGGGTGGCAGGCTGTAAATACATGATGAACAGGACAGACAGAAATTGTGGTGGAATTACTCAGAACAGGGAGGATGAAGAGAACAGGTTATTGTGCCTAAGCTTGATCACTCAGCTGAAGATGACTGGGATATATGATATAGAATTGCCAGAAATAAAAGTATGTCTGTCAGAACAAGGAATGTGTGACACCAACAGTCAGCAATCTGGGGGTAGTGCAGCCTTCACAGCTTTTCCCTCTGGGTTTGGAAATAGCAAATACAGCTGATTGGTAGAAGGTTTGAAAAGTTTGATCTAGATCCCTGCCAGAAGATGAGTTTACAGATCTGAAGAGCCTCATAGAGAAGAGCCTTGGACGTTTTATATGGTATTTAATGGGGTTTTCATCAGGAGATTGCCGTCATTGGTCTTTAGCCATATATCAGGTTGGGTGATGACCTCATACAACTTGTAAAATTGTGCACAGGAATTTGGAAAAGCCCCCTTTTGATTCTGCCCCTATTGAAATCAAGGGGAGTGTCTTTACTGATTGCAAAAGGTGCAGGATCAAGGGCTTCTAGGAACTGTAGGAGTTTCCCAGCGCATGTCTCTGTGTTGCAATATACACATCCACCCTCTGGTGACACTGAAGATCTCCTTGTGGGATTAGTTCTAACACCCAGTAAAGTGAATGGAAAGATTCCCACTGCGTGCTGAGTTTCTGAGTGCTGTGTTACAGTCCACAGGGCAAAACAATCATGGATTAGAAGGGTCTTCAATACACATGGGTAATATGCCACCTGTCTGGTGGCATGGAGCATACTGGAGGAGGCTGCGATATATAAGCTCGAGCTGTAGACCATGCTCTACAGAAGAGTTGGAGTTGCCTTCAAGCCCAGCTGATCACATAACAGAAGAAGAGGTCATTGTGAATTCACCAGGGAGCAGCTTACCTGAAGATGCACAAGGCTGCCTTATTCCTCTCGTGCTGGAAAGCTGCTCTTCATCCAGGCTTTGTTTGCTTGTGGTGAATGTGTTTAACTCTCGGGAAAAAATATTTTTTCTTTTCCTTCCTAACTCCTGATTGCAAAGCAATGCTAATAGGTAAGAAAAAGAAAAATAAGATGGAGGGAGGTGAGTAAAGGCGTCACAATTCCCAGGGAGCTGGTAGGAACAAATTCAGAAAGCCCACAAAGAAATGAATGGAGCTCCCTCCCACATACACATTTGGACTAGAGGGGGAATTGGCAAGTAAGGATGTAATCTTCATTGGCAGGGTCACCGGAATGACATTTAACCATGAAAAATTATGATGCTCTCAGGCTTGGTTGAATGGGTTGCTCTCAGGTTGCTCCTTCCCTCGGTGACTCTACATGGTTCTTTACAGGATACAGAAGATGGAATCAGTGCTGTAGCTGCTATGGGGCTTCTGTCTGTTTATAAAGTGGTTGTCTTTCATCCAAGAGATTCCACAGAATGAAGCAAAAGGGTCTGTTCATCTATCCAGACTAGGTGAAGTCATCTGCTAAGTGCTGAAACAAAAAAGTGATTCTTGACTTAAGACCAGAGGGATGTGAAGCCCCCAAGTATGCCACCAACCTTCTGAAAGGGATTTTATCATCTCATAGCAGAATTGTGTGCCTGGTATAGCCTGGCACTGTGGGTGCAACAGGAGCATCTGGCTGGAGACCTGAGAGTGCCACAAAGAAGAAATGGGATAAGAATTTAATTTGCAGTAATTCGCAGTGAAGCTATCTCAAGATTTCTATAGCTGGGACAAATTGATTAGAGAAGGTAATTTGCGCAACTTGTCTGCCATAGCTCTCCCAGTACGCTTTAAATATTCCAAAACAACTCCTTTATACAGACATGAGCAAAGAGGTGGCTTTGTGTCCGGATTATCTTCTCCGCATAGGGCAGTTAGTCTGAAATTGCCATTCTGATTGATTCCACTTGAATGCATGGGCATTTATGAGGGTGCTTTACCCACTAGAATCCATTTTACAGTACATGTAAAGCAAAATAAACCCCTATGTTGAGGTCCAGTGAAGTCATTAAATCATTTACACCCCAGTTCAGCCTAGTTTTGTGAGGTTTAAGTGATGCCCAGCAGCTAATTCCATCCTTTATGTCAAGGGAAACATTGGCATTCACTGTAAGTCAGAGGTCAAAGTTTCTGGGAAGTCTGGGATCTATTTGGTCTGCTTAGTGTGTGTGTGTATATATATATATATATATATAAATTTATATATATATATATAAAAATTTTTAAGGGATTTTTTTTTCAGGTATTTTTTTTTCTTGGTTGTGGTTATTTTTCTTCATTTTTTTGTGTGTTCAGTGAACAGTGGTACAGATTTTGGCAATGTCACCATGTAATCGTGTTGTATTTGAATGGGCAGACTTGAATGGGCTTTGCTCCTATGGTAACAGACTTTTAGCTGCAATCGTTCTTAGCTTTTTGAAAGTGCCATTAATCATTGTTCCCAGTGGCCTGGTTATCTATGTGGCCTGGGCTTTCCAAGACTGGATCTCCAAAGGGTCAGGGCTTCACCGAGCAAAGTTAAAGAAAGTGAGTAAGTGGGAAAATGAGATCAAGCCTTTTTCATCTTTTCCTTAATCCTGCACTAGGCAGAGGCCAAAGCAGCCCCAGCAGAGCTTGTAGCAGCCAAGAGGTCACTGCAAATTCTGCCAGCATCAATGGTTCTTTGTGGAGGACCAAGCCAACACCACTCTGACCCTTTCTGCCACATCCTGATTCCCTTCCATGGCAATATGCCCCTGGCTCAAAAGTGAGAGAAATTCCCACTGTGCCAGCTGCCACGGGGATCTTCAGCTGCTTCTTGAAGACATTCCCTCTGGGGCTATGTCAGCAAACCAGGTGGAGTTGCAGCTAAGATTTTGGCAATATCTGCAACTCTGGGGCTGTGTTTAAGGTCACATTTCTGTAGCTGCGCTCGCTTTCATTTAATCTTGTTTGCTCTGACGTCAATGCAAATGTAGCAGCAAGCCCATGCTGTTACATGTTGTTGTTTTTTGTTTTTTCCTCTCTCTCTTAAATCATGTCTGGCTTCTTATGATTGAGTTAGATTTACTATGGAGAGGGGCAGGTTGTTTTAACAGTGCAGTAGCTAGTGTGTTGGCATATTCTATCCAAACAGCATATCTGCACTTAATAATTCTATTCAATTGCTACTTGTTATAGCAGCCAAAAACTGAGTTCACTGTGAGCTCTGTGTGCCTGAATCCTGGTGCGATTCAACCCTCAATGGTTATGTATTAGTCCTGCCTATTTTATACATAAACAATTTATTACCTTCATATGAATTAAATTTTCATGACATAGATTAATGTATTCTGTCTACCATCTGGAAGGTCCTACAGCGGTCTCCAAATGGTGCAGGGATCTGCACATCATTGAAATGCAGCCCTTCCCAGAGCAGAGCACGGTAGCCGAATAGCACTGCACAACTTTTGGAGCACTGGGTGCTCCAAAATGGAATGAACTAAAGAGCATCCTGCTGAAGCTAGAGGTAAATTTAAGTTAGAAGAGGTTGCAGTCAGTTTCTTGAGCAACCCAGCAGGTTTAACAAACTCCCAATTCTTGCAAAATGTCTAAAGGGCATCCCTTGATTGCGAGGCACAGTGATGTTCAGTGACTTGTCTATTGCTGTGGAGCAAGTCCGTAACTGTTCCTATGTCCCCTGCCTGCCCACTGCACTGCTCTATAAAGCAGCCTCTGTTTGAAGAAGAAAAGGCAGAAGAGTCAGATAATAGGCTTGAGGATAAAAGAAGTGACATTAAAATCTTTCAACATCCATGTCATTAATGGATCAGAGGATGGGCTATCGTTGACTCTTCTGGCCTTAAATGCTACAGCATTCAAGAAGGAAATGGTAAGTTTTCAGGGAATTGGAAAGCTGTGGACTCTCAGGTCATGTTTAAT
This sequence comes from Cygnus olor, assembly GCF_009769625.2. Taxonomy (NCBI): domain Eukaryota; kingdom Metazoa; phylum Chordata; class Aves; order Anseriformes; family Anatidae; genus Cygnus; species Cygnus olor. The sequence goes on along the minus strand of NC_049170.1, from coordinate 155,824,168 downwards.
CATTTTGTACAAAGAAGCTCTATTTGTAATACCCCTGCTGTCAAAGCATCAGTGGATTAACAGGACTAGCAGGTAATTCTGCTTTAACATCAATACTGGCATAACACTATATGTTGCCTACAGCTTAATAGCAACATTTGAAGAATGTGTTCGTGGAGTGACAGTACTAAGTGAGTAATAGACACAGAATGTGGATAAGAAAATTTTCCCAAAGGGTAGAAAAATTATTCAGGGCATGTCCCAGCTACTAAAGAGATGGGGTCTGCTTCACAGGCTCTGCTGCTAGCTCCCCAGTCTGTATTTCCGATCCTTTACCTTAAGCACTGAAGCCACAAATCACTGACGTGGGACACGATCTCCTGTTAGGATTCTCTCTAACAGCTGAAGATGGTGGAGCTGACCCCTGCCAGTTGTGCACAGCCTTCCAATGGCACACAACTGCCTGCCCAAAGCCTTTCCTACTATAAGGAATCCTCTGCTCTGATGAGGCTGTGCCCCAAAACTCCCACTGGATGCATTCCCTAACTACAATGTGAGGTCAGCATGGGCTAGAAGCAATCTCTACCCCTTCTGTTGAAACTGTGGAGGTGATAATGTATTGTAGCAAGGGGTAAGGAAGTGAGAGAGGAGCTTTTAGTCTTGTAGCCGGGCATTCAGGAAGATACTGGTATGGAGCCTCTTTGTATTGAATTGTCCTTGTCTAAGGGCACCTCCAAGATAAAGACCCTTACTTCCAGCCTGCATAGTCATGCCAGCTCTTCACTTCTGGATTAATTGGTCTAACAAAGCAAAACCAAAGAGTTCTGGCAGGAATAATGCCCCTCAATGATATGAAAAGATGGGATATGGGGACATGAAAGTCCCCAAGAAGTGAATTTCCTAATGTTCTGTGTTTTAGCAAAAGATAATGGCACTGCTGACACCTCCTTTTCAGAAGACAGGGATGTTTTTTACTTCTATTCCGAATGAAACATTGCAAGAGAGAGCTGAGAAAAGGTGCTTGTCTCCCAGAGCATTCCTGAGTGCAATGGATGAGTGGCATGCATGGAACAGGCAGATTGAATGATTGCAGAGTTGCTTGCGCTGCCTCCAAGGTGCTGGCCTCTGTTATCAGTAGGATGGTGCAGGGTACCAAATTAATTCCTAGCCAGAAGCTTCCACTGTAGCAGATAGCTCCATCTCTCCGTCTTTTACAGTGCCAAGCTCTAAATTAAGAAAAACTGGCAAGGAAAGAGCTCAATTTCTTTGAGTCTGCAAGTTCTGCTCATGCTACTATCTTTGTGGACACGTAATGCAAGCAGGAGCTGCTGGTTAGCAGGGATATTATTTTTATTTTTTTGTTTGTTATTGTTGTTTCATTCCACTCAGAGCAGTGAGAAGATTTATGTGTGTAATGTCACACACACATACACACCACAACCCACAGCCCTGGAGTTCTGGACCCGTGCTGCAAAGCAGGGGTCCAACTTCATATGCAGACCTTCACTTCTCATAGTCGTGTTGAAAGGGCTGAGAGCTGCAGGTGCTCAGGACTTTCTGGAAATCGATCTCCTTATTCTGACAGCTAAGGCTAAGTTTTGTGAAGCTGAAGCTAGCATCTTAAATTACAATTTAGGTCCCTAAATAAGTTGGCTGAATTTAAGAAGTGCAAAGCCAGAGCTACTACTGAAAAGCAGGTCATTTATTTTTATCTTAAATCTGTATTTAGAAATCTAATATTAGTTGCTCATTTTTTATAAATCTTTGACTTGGTCTAAATAAGTAACTGTATCGTTATTTAGATGTGGAAGTTGGAAAAGTTAGTCTTCATGACTTTCCCATGGTCACAGAGTACCTATAAGAAGTCCAGGAATTCTGTAGCTCCCCCCCGCCCCCCCCCCCTTTTTTTTTTTTCTACAATATTGCAAATCCCTATAGGAAGATTCCAGAGTTATCTTGTTCAGTAAAGCTTGCCAGTGATATGGGAAGTCTGGTAGGCTCCACAATTTGCAAGTTGAGTGTATGCTGTAGATTTCTAAAGTTCAAACTGGACTCTTCATGTATTCAGTGAGGAGCTATTAAAGTGGTGATAATACTAGGAATGAGAACGTGCCAAATTCTATGAAACGATTTAATTCCTCTTAGGATTCCCAACACTTTTTGAATAAATATTAAATACGGTTTTATTAAACATACCTTTAAATGAACAACTGCAAATACTAAGTCATGTCCAAAATTCTTCTCACCTACAAAACAAAGTCCTTAACATAAAAACAAGCCCTCTACAGAACATAATTTCTAACAAGTTCTAATATACGGTGTAAAGAAATTTGCAGAGTTACACAGAGAAAAGGATTTCATACATACTCAGCATTACCAATTATAATTTTCAAGTCATTATAGCTTTGCATGCTTCTGTTCTTGACTCAACAGGTGCCACCTTCTGTAGAGCACTTGCTTTCCAAAATTTAAGTTCTTTAGAACTGAACCTATTTTGGGAACTAACAAAACATACTTTCAGGTGTTTCTGAGTAACTTCTACTTATAATATTTTTACATCTATAATGCTCATATGAATTAGGAGAGGGAATCTGGTCAAGTTTACAAGTGGAAAGCAGTCAGAGGGACAAAGCATCTTCCTTGCCATTCCATGAGCAGCTTGTGGTGGAACACAGTTTTGAGGTGGATTCCCTTATACTAGACTGGAGCTTAGGCTGCTCAACTGTCTTTCTTTCATTCTGTTTTGGAACTTTTCTTTCCATCATTGTGTAAAGATACTAAGAAGTCCAACAGCAGGGGAGTTGTGACAAAATGACACACCAGATCTCTGGTTCCTACGCTGAGCAGACTCAACAGGGACTTGAGGCAAGTTGCCCCACTCACTCCACCTTGGTACTTGGTTATTTTGGAGTCAGAGGCAGTCGGGTGTGATATTAACACTGTTTTCTGTCCTGCTGATTACAGATACTGTTATGTTTTAAGTTCACCAGCCTGAAAGATCATCTGTCCTCCTAGAACCCATTGTCTCACAGACATCGTCTTGTTAATTCTTTTCCAGTACAGCAAATGATGATGTATCAGTGCATGCCCCTGCTCTTGCAGGTGTTATCCTTATGCCAACTGACAAAAGCAGCCAGAGTACCAAGAGGCTGGATATTTAGGGATTTTCTGGGAGCTATTTGGGGACCAGCTTTACCTGCTATGTGCTCCATGACCCAAGTCATTCGCTGTGCATGCAGAATCTGCAGTGGAAGCAAATAAATTAATTCCTAGATGTTTAAACCAAATTGCTTCTTGCCCGTGTTGAATGACAGCATGTGTAATGGGTCTCCACGTGCCAGAGGGCTTTTCAATAGCAAAGCTTCAGGCATCACATGGGGAATTAAGGCACATCGAAGGCTTGGTGTTTATTTTGGAATTGAACTCAGAAACCTCCACTGTGGGGACAAGCTTTCAGCCAGATAAGCTGGAGGATTTGATCTGTGAACTTCCTTAGGTATTTCTGTCCTCCCCTTTGAACCGCAGCCATCAGCTGATATGCATGATGATGGGAATGAAAAGTATCTGAGTTGTGTAACATCTGCTTATCACTACAGATTATCCTGTAGCAATGAGATTAAAGCTTTTCCTTATGTAGGAAGAGCTTGGGATTTAGCTTTTTTGTTTGTTTGTTTGCTTGTTTTAATGTAATGTATTATAAATCTGGTTTCATTAAGCAAAGAGAGAAAACTTCAAAAGTTTGAGTAAAGAAACAGGGAGTTTTAAAGGATTCCCTTCCACCATGATGTACCTGTAATCATGTATACCATGACCCCCTATTGCCTCCTGACTATGCTTACAAAGGGACTGAAATGGGGAAGTGTTTTAGAGTTGACAGGCAAGTGATTTGCATAAAGTAGGGGTTTGGATCTCAAGCCCTGCAGAGTTTTGTGATACCACAACAGGCTGCTGCTTTCTCATGCTGATGGACTGACTGACTTTCAGGCAAAAGTCCAACTGGTTGTCAGGTTATCTAAGTGCAGTCCATGTGCAATGTGCTTATCCCGTTCTTCTGTTCCCCATTTCTGCCACGTACCTACAAACAGGAAACCTCTGGGCTCCTGAGGCTGTTTTAAATCTGTCTAGTTTCATCAGCTGTAGAACAATAGAAGCTGAGGACCAAGACTGGAAAGGTTCCTCAGCTCAATCTCTTTTCTTGTCCTAGTAGTCAAGCTGGTGAGCAAGGTTTCAAAACAGCATCAGATTTCTCTAAGACTCTATTACAAGTCTCACTTTCTGCCTATAAATCAAGTGTTTATTGCCCTGCAATAAGCAGGGTCCTGAAATCAAAGTGAATTAAAAGTAGCAGAAGTACCTCTCTCTGAGGACCATCCAGTCTGGCACTAAGACAGCTAACTTACGCAGAGGGTCATCAGATTCCTCTTTATGGGGGACACCAAGTTTCCTATATCTGAGGCCATTCCGTGCTAATTGGCTATTGTCTGTGGCCCTTTTGTCTCTGCCCTTCCATTACTGTGCGGTTTATATCAGAAGGATCAGCAAGCTGAGACTGGGGAGGAAAGTACTTAAATTACATGAAGGCTGTAGTTTCTAAATAAAGACTGGTGGTCCCTTTGATAATACCGCTATCATAATACTTTGATCCTGAGAGCTTGAAGCAGTCATTCTTTATATGGGTCTCTCATTGACTGCAAAGGGAATTTTGGGCACAGAGCAATTACTTACACAAGATTGGGCCAATTACTTAATTAAATTTTAAGTAGGAGTATATACATAGCAGATGGACATTTTGAGAAGGTATTGAGTAATGTGTGCAGGGTAACAGAGGATGCATCTTATCTTGCACATTAGCCTTGGATGGGTTTTAAGTGTATTAACATTAGGACTCCATTAGGATTTAGGTGGTGTGTAAAATTTCTCCAAGCCTTCTTAGCATGGCTGAATTTTCCTCAGATGAATGCAGCAGAGAATGACCCAATCAAATAATCACTCTTGTCTGAAAATATCTTAAAAACAAATAATGCTCATAGGTAGAAAGAAGCATTGTCTAGGCAGGTCGTCCTATAGGCTTGAATAGTTGGCTGAGTTTTAATTGTGCACCCGCTTTTAAAGGCATAAGGCTTTTCAACCAAGGTCTTTTAAAAATGATCATTTGGAGGTACTATATTGTTTACCTTTTCTTCCTTTCCATTCCCATACCTCACTGTGCATTGGAGCTTTCATTCTGTCTCATTGCTTTATGTGCCTGAATTTTAGGACAAGGTTTTATTTATATTTATTGTATTTCACTTTGCTTTTACAGAGCTGTAGGCAGCCTTAACTGCTTTCTTGGAACACAGCAAGACACAGAAAGGGCAAGAGATGTATCATTTTATTTATAATGATACTAAGCCCAAGTACTTAAAAAATTCTCACCAATATCAGTGAACAGAAATTACCAATGCAGAAATTGATTTGATTAAATGAGAGGAGCTGTGAAATAAAATAGCTCACGTACTCCTCCGTTCATCACAGGAAGAACAAGTTAATACTATCATTTAGTAAGATATCTTTATGGTAATTGGGTCTAGAGGTCCCAGCCACAGTCAAGAATATTGTTCTTGCCTGCCCATAAAATGTATAGTCTGTACAAGACACAGAGAGTGGGAGTGGAAAAGGGACCTTAGGGAGGAGGACTTACTCATCTTGACAGAAGCAGGAACAGAGCCCATCTCCAAAATCAGCATTAGTTTAACTATCTGTCCTTTATAGAAAAACACCTTATGAAATTAGGCAGAATTTGAGTGGAATTGAAGGCGCTTACCCTATAATGCACAATATAGGCATAGGAGTGAGGTGGATGATCATACTTACCAGAAATGCCCATCACTCAGCATGTCAAAGGAAGAAGGGAAAGATGCACACCTGATCCTCAGATAGGAGCTCCTCCAAGATAACATTAATTCTCTTGTTATAACACTATTTTCTCTGTGTTGTGGAGGTCCTAATCTTCCTTTAAACTAGGACTTCCTTTTAAACTTCCTTTTAAACTTTTTAAACTTCCTTTAAACTTTAATCTTCCTTTAAACTGATTCCTCAGTTGTCAGGCTCATTTAGTTTCCATACGTGGAGCCCTTTATTGTAGATTACTCAGGGGTAAGTCAGACTAGGGAGTACAGTACTCAGGACTTATGGATATGAGAAGTACACTTTAAGGCACACCAAGATTGCACTCTTGCCAAACTCTCAAACATGTAAAAAATGAATAGTAACCATTAATATGATGTATGATAGTGATCCCTGCATCTGTTTGCTCTCTTTAAGGGTGCCCCAATGGCTGAGGAAAAGCTGATGCCCAGATATAACTGCAATGTCAGTGAAGTTACCATCGTGAACCTGCAACCCAAGAAGAATCCCATTCTCATCCTGCCGAGAGAGAAGCCAGGAAGTGAACATAGAAACCCCGGTTTCTACCCACCTTCTCCCAGGATGTCAGAGAAGAGGGTAGCCCAGGAAGAGAAAAATCTGTGGCCTGAAAAGGTAAAAAAAGAGGGGCCTTTGTCTCCCAGCCTGCATCATGCGAATGAGTCAAATAGCACAGAGAACATCACCCTGAAAAGGCCAGTGAAGTTGGCTCCCCTGGAGATCCCGGTGGAAGTGAAAGAAGCCCAGCTCCAAAAGATTATGAGCATCCAGAGAGAAGCCCAAATGGCTGCTCAGAAGCTGACAGCTATCAGCTCCATCAGCAATGAACCCCATGTGAAAAGAGTGAAGAATCTCTCCCAGGGGGAGCTGGAAAACCTTCATAAGATAAGGCTGAATGAGAAAGCTTCTATGGAGAATGAAGATAATCCCCTTTCTCCTAAAAGCAGCAAGCCCCTGGGAGAAATTCAAGTTATTTTGCCTCCAGAGACAAGCTCAAAGTTGACTAAGCAACCAGGTGTTGGAGAGGCTCCCAAGACACTTCATAAGCTGTTAATCCCCACTCTCCAGGTGGACATGCATGAAGAGTCTAACAGCCCTGACAGCATTCCCGATCCTTACCAGAACACTTCTAGACGCCGATTCAGGTTAAAGCACATGAAAGAGCAGCAGGAGGACCATGGGAAAGCCACACCCTTAAAGGTCATGGATCCGAGTGTGGGAGAAGGCAAGAAGAAATCTGCAGGTCAAAGAACACAAAAAACCCTCAGCGATGCAAGCAAACTCATTGAGAATGTAGCCAAAAAGCAGAAGGAGAGAGGAGCACAGCAAGGGGAAACAGATGAAGCTTCTTTTGTAAGGAAACAGTCTACTCGAAGGATGGCCTTAGGAGACATCATCCAGGTGGATGAAGACTGAATATCATGATGCTGGTCATGCATGGCAGATTGAGACACAACAGCTTCCCAGTAAAGTGCTTTAGACTGATTGCTTAGATAGAAGTCTTCAGAAGAGTATCTAGAGGCATTAGTAAACCACAAAGTGAAAAGACGTTAGCAGTGTTGAACATCTCCATCATTTCTGAGACGCACAGAAGTGTCAAATACCCTCCTACTCTGTTCAGTACTAGAAATGTCCCAGCCCAGTGTGGAGAGCAACATTTCAAGACAGATATGGACTATGCAGAGAAAATCTAGTTGTGTCCTGGGTGGAAGGACTCAGAGAAAAGCAGGATCCTGGAAAACCTTGTATCTGGTGCAAGACTGAAAGAAATAACTTTATTTGCTCTTGAGAATAGAGCCCTGCCCTTTTCATCTGTGGCTGAAAAGAAAGGAAAGACTTTGAAGAAAGTCTTCAAAGACATTGAAGAAAGGAAAGACTGAAAATGTCCTTCATATCCACTGTGGGCAGGACAAAAAGTAATTTGCTTAAAATTTAGCAAGATACATTTAAGGTAGAAAAGGAGAAATAATTTTAAAGACAATAAACATCAAACAATGCTGTTTACAGAGATGAGAATCTCTGTCATTGAAATTTTAAATAATACATTAGACAAACACCTGCCAAGAATGACTTTGGAAAAGTTAGTCCTTCACTCAGGCACAACAAGGGCTAGATGATCTGTAACGTCTTTTCACCCCTATTTTCTTATATTTTATAGCCTGTCTCTTTCAGTTATGCAGTTGCAGGACTACTAACCATGTCATCATTCTTTAGCACTAAAATATGCAATAAAAGTAAATTTCACTTTGCACTGATTCTTCTTCATTGTCTTACAGCTGTTTTCAAGGTATTCACTGAATCTTTCAAAAGGCAGTATCTAATGGATGACTGCTTCTCCTTGATTTCTTCAGATGTACTTCTGTTTGTTCTTTCACAATCTCTTGATAAAGGTTGGAATATGTAATCCTTATATTTTGCCTTGTCTCAAACAACTGTGTTGTACTTTTTACATTTTTACCTTTGGCCACCTTTTAACACCATTGTCATCTTTTGAAGACTGACTATTATTTTTATGTATTATATGAAAAAGACCAAGTATGCATAGCCTCAACGTAGTCCTGGAAGCTTTTTAGGGAGCAAAATCTATTCCATGTTTCTTTAAATAGCCACTATGACAAGCTGCCAGAGATGCTAGCACGGTGCAAATATTATTAGTAAGATTAACATGTAATGAGATTGTCTTGTAAATGGATTTTTTCAGCAAAAAATGGGATGTTCACTATATAATGGTTTTTTGCTTGTTTTCTTTTTTTTTTTTTTTTTTTTTTTTTTTTTTAGCAAAGGTGATCTTTTTTGATATCAAATCAAATTATAATCTGGGACTTTCCAAAGAAACAAATGGCAAGACTTGCCACAAAATTTCAAGAGGTGGCAAACATGCATAGATGTCTTTGGAAAACCAGAGGTTAGATAAGATGGATAGAAATAGCAGAACTTTGTCTTTAAACATGCTAGGGTTAGTGGAAGAAGAAATAAGAACAAAGAACCTACATTATGGAAAAGAGGTGAGCCTACGTTTGTCTTTTTTTCTTTTTTTCTTTTCTCCATGTACATGATGAAAAGAGCCAAAAACAGAGTGAAAGAGGCAATCATTTGAGTCATTTTCTGCATTACAGCAATATCAGAAACCATGAAACTTTTGATGACATGTACCTTGATTGTTCTCTTAGGACAAAACACAGCACCTAGAGATACTTCAGGAACTCATTCTTAGACATGCAGTTTAATTTTTAGGTGGTCCTGTGTGGACCAAGGAGTCAGGCTTGATGATCCTTGTGGGTGCCTTCTGACTCAGGATATTCTATGATTCTATGGTTCTTGAGTATACCTAGCTGAGGGGAAAACAGATTTTTTGCCTTGTATATTTTTGCTGGTCTTCCTTTCTTTCTGCTCCCTTGTTTTGACTTGCTTGCATCCACATGCTTTTTATGCGCCCCTTTTAGGTCTGTCTTTGTTTTGGGTACTTTTGCTATGGTTTAGTTCATTTTGCATTACTGATTACCTGGTCTCAGGTTCTTCCAAGTATTTCACGAACTCTATCTTTAACCCCATATAGAGCTTTCGGTTCCTTACTGGGTGATTCATTTCCAAATCAAATGGAACAAATTTACTCTTCTGTAATACCCAGACCTTTCTACACAGGCAACAAACGCTTGAATTCAGGCAATAGGAATTGAATAATCAGAGGCAGACCTAGAGGCAAAGTGTCTCATAGAAAAGGAGATATCTTAAGGCAAAGAGAAAGGGTTGCTTAGCAAACTGCAAATTGCAAATTCTGTAAGCACTTGTGTTCCGTAAAATGAGACAAAATACTGAGAATAAGGGGCCAAAGAAACTATTGAAACCTTCTTTAATAGAGTAAGAGTCAATACAAGAATTAATGAAAATACAGATTGGGGAATAAAAGTAGAGGTATGGCAGCAAAGATACAAGGAAGCCATATGAGATACCAGGAACATCTAGCAACAAGAAGTAGAAATTATTTTTCACTCTGATTTTGACTGTTCTCAGGCAAAAAAAGACTAGCTGGCAGTAATTGCCAAGTTATTGTCTTGTAGGCTTCTTCAAGAAGTTAAAAGTTACCACGCAGGACACGCTTTCTGGTGCCTTTCCCAGATACTCCTACACAGAAGCAAAACCAGCTGCGGAAACCAGGATTAAAATTGTGCCTAGGCTTGTCACTGCATCAGTAGCAGTACTTAAACAAATCACTCTGTGGCTTGCCACCAGCTCTATCTGTCAGTTTTCTATGGTGAGGGACACTGGGGAGTGAGGACCCTGAAACTATGCAGGCCAGATAATGCACGCTCAATTACAACCATTGTAATTGGTTGCAGAAAGCAAGGAATTAAAATCAGACGCTAACTGAGAACTAAAAATTCCAAGTGGTATGTCTTCCTCATGATGTCTGGGCAGTAAGGAGAAACAGTCTTTTATCTCATAAACTCAACTGCACCTTTGACCCACTGCGCCTACTTAATTGGGAATATAAGACTTCAGTCTCAGTGTGTTTTGATGGCATCTCACAATTTCCCAGCATGGCAGTATTCCATATATTGAATGTGGTCTCCAAAGAAAATCATAGCTACTAAAATTTACATTTGACAGAAGAAGCAAAAGAGCAGCATGAGTGAACAGGTGAGTTCTTGAGTTTAACCTGGTTTAACTGAGAAGCTTCTCCCCTTCACTAAGGTGATGTGAGAAGGTATACTCCTCAAGTGGGTATTTGACCCCACACGGCTGGAACTCTATCCTGGTTTCATCTGGGATAGAGTTAATTTTCTTCGTAGTAGCTGGTATGGTGCTGTGTTTGGGATTTAGGATGAGATTAATATTGATAACATGCTGTATTGGCTTTACATGGCGAGGGTTTGGTAGCAGGGGGGCTGCAGGGGTGACCTCTGTGAGAAGAGCCCAGAAGCAGCCCGATGTCAGATCAGAGCCAGCTCCAGGCAGCTCCAAAATGGACCCAGTGCTGGCCAGAGATGAGTCAGTGAGCAATATTGGTTTCACCTCTGTGACAGCAGAGTTAAGAAAGGAAAACAAACAAACAAACAAAACCTGCTGCACAACAGCAGCTGTGAGAGAGGAGTGAGAAGCAGCCCTGCAGCCCCCAAGATGAGTGCAGCAGGAGGGCAGGAGGTGCTCCAGCCATGCAGCAGCAGTTCCCCTGTGGCCTGTGGAGAGGCCCCTGGTGGAGCAGGCTGTCCCCCTGCAGCCCATGGGTCCCACATGGAGCAGATCTCCACGCTGCAGCCCGTGGAGGAGCCCCCCGTGGAGCAGGTGGATGTGGCCTGGAGGAGGCTGCGGCCCATGGAGAGCCCCCGCAGGAGCAGGCCCCGGCCCGGAGCTGCAGCCCGTGGAGAGGAGCCCACGCAGGAGCAGGAGGTCTGGGGGGAGCTGCCGCCCGTGGGGGACCCGTGCTGGAGCAGTTTGCTCCTGGGGGATGGACCCCATGGTACGGACGCATGTGGAAGCACAGAATGGTTGAGGTTGGAAGGGACCTCCAGAGATCATGTAGTTCACCCTGCCTGCAAAGCAGGGTCACCTAAAGCACACTGCACAGGAGTGCATCCAGGAGGGTTTTGAATATCTCCAGATAAGGAGACTCCACAGCCTCTCTGGGCAACCTGTCCCAGTGCTCTTTCACCCTCACAGTAAAGAAGCACCCTCTTGCATTCAGCTGGAACTTCGTGTGCTTCAGTTTGTGCCCGTTGCCTCTTGTCTGTCGCTGGGCACAACTGAAAAGAGTCTGGCCCTGTCCTCTTGACACCCTCCCCTCAGATATTAGTAAATATTGATAAGATCCCCTCTCAGTCTTCTCCAAGCTAAACAGGCCCAGCTCTCTCAGCCCTTTCATCCAATATAAATGCATGCTGTCCTGGCTATTTATGCTGGTTAGGCCTTCCCACCCCGCCTTATGCTGGCACTGCTTCTCAAACGGTGGTGCAGTGACCTGGAACAGGAAATTTAACATAGCAAATTCCTCAAAAAGATGAGTTTTCAACTGGGATCTGTCCCAGTCTTGATCCACTGAATTACTTCAGCTGTGCTTATGTCAGCATGAAGAAGGCAAGGACAGGGACAAACACATCCATTTTGGTGACTGACAGTACTTTTGTCATGTTAAAGGGTGTCTAAACTGTACTCTGAAGGCAATTAACTACTGTATCACAGTGCTGAGGAACACAGTGACATGATATCAAGTGTTGAAAAATATGGTCTCCATTCTTAAACTTCTATATACTGAAGAATAATTGTGTCTTTGGTTTAGATATGCCTGAGCAGTGATAGCTAGAAGAACAGTGTAGAGAATATAATGGTTCGCTCTCATTTTCAAATCTGTGCATCCTTCTGCTCTTCTAGAGTTTTTCAAATCACTCTGAAATATGGTGATAGTCACATTTTCCATAATGAAAAAGTGCATCACTATGAAAGGATCAAGAAAACTCTTGATCTTACCCAAATCATTTGAGGACAATGCTCCCAAAATATTGCCCTTTGCTAGTAAAATTACTGTGACTCAGTGTTATCTAGTGTTTGCTGGTGTATAAAGTGAGTAATGAAAAAGCAGCCCTGGATATACATAAAATAGCATTTAGGATGCAAACGTATTTTCAGAAGAGCCCCATTGGAAAAGTGAGATTAGGGCAAAAGTTATTTTTGCCAGAGGACTGACTACTACTCCAAGGTAGGTTTTGCAGAGAGGAACCAATCTCTGCTCCCATTTACATGCTTCCATTACAGCATTACTCCTTGAAGTCAATTCAGTTACTTCATCTTCAGACTGGCATCAGACAACATCTGACTCAAAAACGTGTTTGAACTGGGGATCATAAGATCAATCATAGAATCATCTAGGATGGAAAAGACCTTCAAGATCATCAAGTCCAACTGTCAACCAGACCTACTGAGTCCCATCACTAGGTCCCTTACTAGGTCCCAAACTAGGTCCCTTAGTGCCATGTCCACACATCTCATAAATACCTCCAGAGATGGGGTCTCCAACACTTCCCCATATAGACCATTTCAATGCTTGACTGACATCTTTCTTGCTGTATCCTACTTTCAGGTAGCAGTACAGAGCAATGGGGTCACCCCTCAGTCTCCTTTCCACCAGAATAAACAACTACAATTTCCTCAAATGCTCTATAAGGTGTTTTTTTTTTTTTTCTAGTCTCTTCACCAACTTCATTGTTCTTCTCTGCACACACTCAAGCAACTCAGTATTCTTGTAGTGAGGGGCCCAATCACTGAGGATGACACAAGGAGTGCACCTGAGATCTAATTGGCTCATAAAAATATTCTCAAATATTGAGCAGAAAGACAAAAATTCTAGCAAATAAGATGGATCCATTCTTCTGTAAAGAAAGTTCTTAAAGGAATAAATAGTTCTTTAAGGATTCACATCATAGGCCTAGATATGGTGGCTCAGTGGAAGCGTGAAGAGGAAATCCTGGAGACACTGGATCTCAGTCATGACTTGAAACACTTGGGAATGCTGTGAAATAGCCGACTGTTGTGGCTGTCCCCCAAACTGCACAGAAGTGTCACTGGAGACACTGCCTGGGTGTCTGCTTGCCGTTCTTTCTCCCTTCAGCCGGCAGCAGAAAAACTCAGTCTTCGATGGAAGGCAAGACATAGAGAAGATATTCAGGAAAGCTTTTATATGTGAGGACTTGGAACAACAGGCTAAGATTTTTTATTTTTATTATTCCTTACTATTAGACTCCCTTTCTAATTGCTGTTAAGTTGGCAGTGATTGCCATATGGATTTTGTGAGAAAAAACAACACCATGATTTTCGGAGACAACAATGTATTTATCAACAGGCTGGGGAAAGGGAAGGTAATAGCCAGAAGCATGAAAATTGAGAAGCTCTCCAGAGACTGACCTCACTCTGACTTCAGCTCCTGCTAGCAGTAAACCTTTCCCTGCCTCTTCATGTCTCATGACTCTTCAAATTGTAAAGACTAGAAGGATGTGATGGATTCTCCAACACTTGGGACTTTCAAGGTTAAGCTAGAGAAGGTGTTAGATAGTGTTGTCTAGGCCTTGCTTTTATGAGGTTTTATGATAGGTTGGACTAGATGATCTGTGACGTCCCTTCTCACCTGGGCTTTCCTATGATTTCTATGATATCTATGATTTCTATAAATCACAGGGCAAGTCTGCATCTAGCAGTCGGTGCAAGTCTGGAGGAACATAAGTTGGGCCCAGTAGTAATGCATCAAAGGCTCTGCACTAGACTGTCCATGCACTTCTCCAGGATGTAACAAAGAGAGGAGATTTCCACTGTAGAGGTTGTGATCCCGCTGGTACTGTGTGACTGGGAGTTTAAGCAAAAGTGGGGTCATTCCCAGAAGAGCTCAGCAATTCGCAGTAGTAGGGAAAATACTGTTATTCTAAACTAGGATGTCTAGCTGTCAATGTGAGACTTGGACAGTGGAGAGTGTAAATGCTGGCTATGATTTCTCCTGATCATGTAACCTGGGTACATTCAACTCTTGGAAAACAGCTTTGCAACTTCACAAACGAGCTGGCACCAAGATTGCCTTTGGGATCAATGTGCTAATGCTCTCAGGCCTTTTGTACCAACAGGTTGCCTTAATTTTCAGTGTGTGAGAGACATGATTTTAAACATAATTGTTTTGTCTGAATATTCACTGAGGCCCTGGGGTGACATGCTTTCAGGCAATTGCAGCAGAAACGTCAATAAAAGGAGCAGTGCTGGAAAATCATTAGCAGAGTGTACTTTTAACTTTGTTCTTTGAGTACGTGGGCTTCTACCCTGGGCAGGCTGCTAAGAGTTTTTCTGTCTCAAGAAATTCATTGTAGCAGCAGAAGTTGAAATTGGTTCAGTTAAAATAAAGAATGTGTGAAGCCTTTAGCTAAACCCAGAAGCAAACCCAAATCATGGGTTGTTAGAGGTACAAAACACAGTGCATTTTTCTTTCTCATACTTCTCTTGGTAATTCCTCCTGGAAATAGGAACATAAGATCTGAAAGGCCTTTTGAGTGTTTCTGTCCCAGTAAGGAAGAGAAAGCAGCATGCAAGCTCCTTGTGAAAGTGTCAGCCAGTTTTCAGAGCAAGAAAGATCCAAAAAGTCCAATAAAGTTGATATAAGCAAAGAGAACATGAGGCCTTGGTGAGACCAAACCTTTTTATTAGGTTTTGTAGTCAATGGGAATCTATTAGAAGCACTTCAGTGAATTTCTAAGGCAATCCTTTTTTCAGACCTTCTGTAGGTTTACCTATCCAACTCCTGACAGACACATGAACAGGGATTTATTCTAACAGTACTACACTGCATGTTACAGGTGAGTCAAATGCACAGTGAGAGACATAGCTAAGACTGGATCTTTTCCCCTTATATTTCCATTTCCATTCCCCTTTTGTGTGTCAAGATAAAAACATGGAGATCACTTACCAGTTACCATCAAGGGCAAAACAGACTTCACTTGAGGAATACTAAATTGATTTTTTAAGAATTACAATAGACTTGGATAGTGAGAAACAATGGAAAAAAGAATAAAACAACACCTTCCCCACCTCCCCCTATTAAGACCTTGTAAGAAGGACATTAAATTGTCTAAAGGAGGTCTACAAAGATGTTGAAGGGTCTGAAGGACAAGACATATGAGGAGCGGCTGAAGTCCCTTGGTTTGTTCAGCCCAGAGCAGAGCAGGCTGAGGGGAGGCCTCATGGCGGCCTGCAGCTTCCTCATGAGGGGAGCGGAGGGGCAGGCGCTGAGCTCTGCTCTCTGGGGACAGCGACAGGACCCGAGGGAATGGCATGGAGCTGGGACAGGGGAGGGTCAGGCTGGGTGTTCGGGAAAGGTTCTGCACCCAGAGGTGGTCAGGCTCTGGGACAGGCTCCCCAGGGCAGTGGTCACAGCATGGAGGCTGCCAGAGTTGAAGAAGTGTTTGGACAACGCTCTCAGAAATATGGTTTCACTTTTGGGTGGTCCTGTGTGGAGCCAGAGGTTGGTCTTGATGATCCTGGAGGTTCCCTTCCACTTTGCTATGATTCTATGATTCTCCACCAGGCCCAATGTCACCCTTCATCCCAACCCCTCACCTCCAACAGTGCAGGGGGTGGGATGGGATGGGATGGGATGGGATGGAATGGGATGGGATGGGATGGGGGCTGTGCTCAGCCTCCCCAGCCCCTCTCAGCCACCCCTTCCTCCTCACCCGTGGCCCTGCTCCAGCGGGGGCCCTGCCCCGCGCTGCAGCCCTTCAGGAACACCCTGCTCCCACGGGGGCTCCCCACGGCCGCAGCTCCCTCAGGAAATGTCCCCCTGCTGCGGCGTGGGCCCTCCCCGGGCTGCAGGGTGGAGATCTGCTCCAGCGGGGGCTCTGCAGGGCTGCCGGGGAATCCCTGCTGCCTGTGGGCCTGGAGCCCCTCCTGCCCTCCTCCTGGGGCCTGGGCCCTCTGCTGCTTCTCCCTCGCCCTGGGCCTCCTCCTCGGCCTGTGCCCGCTCTGCCCTTTCGGAAATCTGTTTTCCCCTGAAGAGGTAACAGTCTGTGCCCCGAGGGAAATGCTACCCCTTTCCTAAGATAGAAAACTGAGAGGTAAGCCCTGGTTTGAGTCACCCAAACGATTACAGGCAGTTAGGATGTAAAATCAACTTTCATAGTCTCTCACTTCCAGCAACCCAAGACTGCTGTTATAAGAACAGATTATGGAAGATTTTCTTATTTTTCCTCTTGAAAGTGAGCATCATTTTTCATGTCTTCAATTAATAATTTTCCATCTCCAGGTTTTCTCTGTTCAATTTTTTTTTGATTTTAAAGGTCTGTCAGTAGAAGGTAATGAAAATGTAAGCAAGCCAGGGTTGTGTGGGTGGGAAATAAACTTTGGTGTTAAATTAAAAATCACAGTTTGAGGTCTGGGTGCGCTTCCAGTGGTAATTCATTTGGTAAATCAACTGGTTTGTCCTATCATCAAGCTGTCATTTCTAAGCAGTGCTGCACCAGGTCCCTGCCAGGGACTATTAAACAAGCCGTTATTATTTCAGCCCCATTAGCTAACGGGATACACCTCTCTACCCAAGTAAAGATGCTAATCAGCTTCACCTTGAAACAGAATATTCAGCTTTTGTTTCTGAGATGTGACTTCCTGCATCATTACTAAATATCAACTGAAATTGTAAAGCAAAGAGCAGAGCATTCCACCTACAAAGGGGTAAGATAGCATGATCCTTTCTTCACCTGGCTGTGGTGGCAAGTAGTGAAGACAAATCTGGGACCAGAGCTGCAGTTTCCATCAGGTATCATAGAATCATAGAGTCATAGAATATCCAGAGTTGAAAGGGACTCTCAAGGTTCATCGAGTCCAACTCCTGAGTCCACACAGGACCACCCAAAAATCAGACCATGTGTCTGAGAGTGTTGTCCAAACACTTCTTGAACTCTGGCAAGCTCAGTGCTGTGACCACTGCCCTGGGGAGCCTGTCCCAGTGCCTGACCACCCACTGGGTGCAGAACCTTTTCCTAACACCCAGCCTGATTATCCCCTGTCCCAGCTCCATGTCGTTCCCTCGGGTCCTGTCGCTGTCCCCAGAGAGCAGAGCTCAGCGCCTGCCCCTCTGCTCCCCTCATGAGGGAGCTTCACGGTGTCATGAGGCCTCCCCTCACTCTTCTCTTCTCTAAGCTGAACAATCCAAGTGAATTCAGCAACTCCTCGTACACCTTTCTCTCATGATGTATAGCTCAACATGCATCCATCAACAGATCCACAAAGCTGAAGTAAGGCATTCTTGCTTCTAGTCTTGAGTGGGCTGCATGATTCTTGAGTAGATTACCTGAGACCTGACCCAGCCTGAGAGTTTAGTCATTTTTGTCTTCTGACTGTGAATCTGAGTCAGGCAAGGAAGTTATAGAGGGACTATCAGCCTATGGCAGACAGCTGTAGATTCTGGTATACAAAAAAAAAATTCTAATTCGTGGACCCTACAGCCCTGTCTATAGAGGTAAATTAAATGTCTATGATTGTTCTTCAGCATGGAGGCCTGGTGACATGTGGCTATGTACATCCATATGTTTTTACTCTCTTATGTGCCAGAAGATGGTGGCTGCATGTAAGCTACCTTCTGGAAATGATTCTTGGCCCATATGGATTCCTAGAGTCCCAGGGAATGCCTGGGAGGCCACCTGACAGGGCAGAAACCAGTCACCATGCATGGGAATGTGTCCTGGATCTACTTAGGTTACTGATATGGACTTTGCCTCAAAAGAGAAGTCACTTTATTAATTTAGAATCCCCTTTATTAATTTAATTTACAGTCCCTGAGAAAAGTTATGGAAAAGAAATGTTTGTAGGTAAGCAGTGATCCTTTGATCATTCTTAGGCAAGGTAAAGAATTGACCGCGTTGTGTTTCTTGTGCTACATTTATTTAAAAGTGAAATTCTAGTTTGAAAGGATGGTGAGGGTATTCTTCCCCTAGAAGTGGAAAGCTGTCACAGGGAAGAGGCTAACTGATTAAAAAGGGGCAATCTGAAAAACTTTAAAAGAATAAAAATCCAGTCCTAGTTTCCTGGCTGAACATGATGCTCAGTTTATTCCACCTGATTCATTTTCCTCTTTCAGTTACCTTTGAAAACAATGCATGCTGTGAAGTTACTTAGCTGCCTATGGTAATTTTCCCCCGACCTTACTTACCAAAGGATCAGACTTGGAATTTCACTTCTGTTTTGTCAGAGGTAGGCAACCCTGCTGGTCTTCTGGACCTGGAGGGTTTCCTCTTCTCCCAGCCCAAAAGCTGCGAGGCTGCTGCAGTTCTTTGTCCCCAGGTCCAGTCTGGAGCAAGGCTGAGCATTGGTTCCCAGTAGATAAAAACACATGCACCTCAATGCAGACATTTCTTTTTTTCTGACAACCACATGAACAAAAACACCACTTCGAGAAACACTGAGAAGGATAGTTTAATCCTCTTCTTCCTGCTGGCTGATCGGAATTGAAAGCTGCTATTGGAATATATAAACACAATGTGAGCCTCTCCAGCAGCTGGTCTGGGACACCCAGTTTGCCCAGTACCCAGCCCCTGGACCCCGGCCTCCTCCAGTTGCTGGCATCAAGGTCTCTTACGCCAGTGGCCAGCCAGCTCAGCTGGCAGCTCACTAGCATTGGCACTTCCCACTCAGAACAGAGAGGCTAGCTAGAAATAGGAATAAATGAGGATATAGGGTAGACTGTAGTGATTAAGCACTGTCTGTCCAGTCAGACATATGTACCGACAAGCAACATGGTAACACACATCTAGTTCCTTTTTCCTTTATTTTCTTGCTCTTGTTCCTCCCCAGTTAACCTCAAGGCCTCCCTTTCCTGACTTCAACTCTTACACTAAACATTCTATAATACATTACTGCAACCCCCTTAAAACCTTCTATCTTTAATTTTAGACAGTCTCCAGGCACTCTTCCCATGAGAAGTCCTATACCATTTAGGCAATAACCCTTTTGCATTGCATGGATTTCTGGGGTGGGAATGTCTTTGGTTGACCCCTTCTGGCGGGTCCCACACCAAGACAGTGCTCTAGTCCTTCTACTGTGATGGTCTGAACAGCAGCTGATTCAGTGCTGTGGTTTTGTCTGATTGGATTTTCACTGATTAGGTTATTAGTGTTCCTCCACCTCTTGTTCTTCCTCTGATCCTTTGTGTCTTTGAGTCTATGTGTTAACTTTGCTTAGCCTTTAGTCAAAATACATGATATTTGCTTTTGTATATCAGCGAAAAGGTGTTGGATCAGTCTGACTCACCTACCTTGGTTCTGCATTTGAAGAGAGGGTGGGGTGCCCATGCTCCCAAGTTTTCAGTCAATCTAATTAGAAAAAGAATAGAATCATAGAATATCCAACTTGGAAGGGACCCACAAGGATCATTGAGTCCAACTCGTGGGTCCCCCCCCCAAAAAAAAAATACTGGGGACATGATTTATTAAAGGTCCTAGAGCTGTTACTGGCAGAACTGGTGGTAATACCCATGTCTCTTGTACCCCTGTAGTCCAGTACAATGTATGAGCATCATGCAGATAGATCGTAAATTTGTCCTGAAATTTTTGTACTCTATCCCCTCTCATCACAGACATTTTCACCTCTGTCAGTATTTAACACAGTGCAATAGAATAGAATAGAATAGAATAGAATAGAATAGAATAGAATAGAATAGAAGTCAGAAGGGACCTACAAAGATCATAAAGTCCAACTGCCTGGCCATGTCAGGGTTAAACAAAAGTTGAAATATGTTATTAAGGGCTTTATCCAAATGCCTCTTGAACGCTGAGAGGCATGGGGCATCAACCACCTCTCTAGGAAGCCTGTTTTAGTGTTTGACCACCCTCATGGTAAAGAAATTTTTCCTAATATCCAGTCAGAACCTCCCTTTCCTCAAACTGGAAGTTTGAATTTTCATCACTGGCAGCACTGAATTTTTCAAACGTCAGCAAGTGGCTGTGTCCTGCTGTCCTAGAAAGGGTTATTGCAGCAGCACTCCAGCAGATGGCTGGCTTCTGTCATGAATAAAGCTCGCCCAAGGAAAGTACATCATGCAGCAGCACATGTACAGGAAGAGCAGAGATTTATTTCCTTTGGCTATTGATTAATACAGCAGTTCTCTTTCCACTTCGGACTCGTTAATGAGACTAAAAATAAAAACAGCCCTTTGCAGTTCAAGGAAGACAAATATGACAAAACAAAGTAAACTGCTGACACAAAAAGAGTGCTCCAAAGAAAAATCACTGAATTCCATTCCTAGTTTAACACTCATTCTTAAAAACTGGTACTACTAAAGTATTTATCACTTTTGTTCTGGATGTATACTTTTTGGGTCATGCTAAAATAAGTGCCATTCCCCTTCTCTAGAACCAAAGGGAAAACGGAATGTATTTAAGCAAATAGATATGATTTGTCTCAGTGGGAGTGTGAAAGATGAAACAAAAGAAGCCAGGCGAGATGATCTTGTGGTTCTTGTGCCTTCAGATCTGTGAATTAAAGCGAATGTGCCCAGCAGCGAAGCAAGCAGACCTTCAGAAATTGGAAGCTGTTGGACTCAGGTTGTTTCAAACAGAATCTTGGTCTGAAATATTTCACTTTTCAGTCTCATCACATAAAAAAGTAAGAAAACCCCAGTTCTTCCTAACTATTGAAGTAAAACATGGGGAAAAGGGTCCTTAATCTAAGTGTCATAAGGAACATACATGGATGTTTATCCAGTACTGATGTACTTGTACCATCACTGCCGTCAGTGCAACAGCAAAGTTGACAGAAAAAGGGAATTTTGCCACTATATTCAGTAGAGGATAAAGTTGTTGCCAGGGAGCCACAGGTGTGGGGTGAATACTGTAGCACAATGAGTCACAGGAAAGAGGACTAAGGTGACTTCAGGGTTTTTCACCTCATCCGTGTTCCTGCTACATACAAATCCATCCTACTCGTGCTTTTTAAAAAATTCTCAGACAAACATACAAACAAAAAAAACCACCCCAAACTGTCCAAGAATAGAGATTCCATATCTATTCCATTATTTCCATAGCTTTGTGAATATTCATCTTTTCTCTGACAATTTATCTCCCTAAATACAACTGAAGTCTATTCTTTGTTGACCTAACCCAGATGGCTATGCAGAAAAATCTATTACCTTTCTCCTTCCAGCAACCTTCAATATATTTCAGGATTTCTGTCAAGTCCACCCTCAATTTCCTCTTTGCGAGGCTAAACAGTCCACTCCTTTCAATCTGTTTTCTTAGGTCATGTTGTCATAACTTCTGAGCTCTCTCATCCAGCTCTCTGAATGCTGTCCAGTTCGGCCATTTCATTCCTGTAATGTGGGGCCTGAGATGGAAAGTAGCACTGAGAGTTGCAAAAAGCTAGTATTTAAGAGTACTAGATAAGCATCTTTAGGTTTGCAAATGAAAGCACCTGTTTTGCCATATGGCTGTTGTCAGTTCAACATGTGTCTTTCTTTTTTTGTTAGTGTAATGCCCTCCCCAGGTGAAGAGGTGAAGGGATTAAACACATTCGACTGTATTCCAAGCAACAGTACTGGAGTTTATATTTGGAATGTGAACCAATCCATAAAAGGACTGCATTTCAAAGGCCCTCTTTCACATCCCATCTGTGCCACGGGAACAAACAGACCCATGGGTCATCCAGGGCAGTATTTTCTGTCTGACAGTTGTCGTCATTTATATTTAAAGAAGGTACCATTAACCTCACAGGAGATCATTGTGGGATGCTGTGGCCATGAGAGTGTTCTAATCCCATGACAGAAAGACAGACTAATGCTTTTAAGTTTGATAGTTTATGTACTCTTTTAAAAGCAGGGTATAATCCTCACTCATGGGGCTTGTTCAAGTTCTCAGACTGCTAAATTCTTGGGTCCAGCAATCTGTCACATCACATTAAATCAATTCATTAACCTTCCTGAAGAAGTAATGGATTAATAGTTACAGGGGTAGTGACATAATGGTACTTCATGACTTCTGCTGCCTTTTGGTAAGGTCCAATATGATATTTTCAGATACAGACAATGAGCAAAAGATGACGCGTGAATGACATTGGAAAATCACTCCCGAATGTACTCAGTCAGATTGAGTGGAGATGCTGATTAGGCTCCTACCAGAGTCTGTACTGAATCCATAATTATTGAGTTATCTTCATTAAAGCCTTGGATGATGGAAGGGAGGCAGAAGAAAATGTGTAGTTAACACCATGATGATGGAAAAAAGCTGAGATGAAATTATTTCTCTTTACTCACGTTCATTTATGAATAGAAGAATATTGCAGTTACTGATATCACAGTTCAATATATAGACGAATTAAGTAGGTATGAGCAACAAGTGACAAGGGTAGCAAAAGATTTTGAGGATATGAAAGAATCTGGGTTGTAAAAGCTAGAAAAGAGAGTGCCTTGGGAGAACCCAACAGCATTGCTCAACTGTTTAATCAGAAAACTTCCTTGGTTTAAAGAAATGAAGGTTATTTTTTCCCGGTCTATTTGGCAGACACAGTAATTACCTTACTTTGTAGCAAAGGAAATTTAGGATAAACTTTCCAGCTTTAATAACAGTTACGTAGTTATACTGTCTTACAAGGGAGCTTCCAAATCTGGGAGTCAACTGTGAAGGCAACTGAAGGCAGATGACCCAGATGTGGGACAGACTAGAGAGATGTCATTCTAGAGGAACTACGATTTTCTATGTAGTAATTAGTCCAGAATTAGTTCATTTGCAGAGGTAAATGTTCACATCTTTCCTGGCCTAAGATTCTTTTTATCATCTTATTTATGCCAGGTTAGCTGTTCACACAAGTCAGTAGGTACCAGACTGTGCTATCTTGCCACCCAAATATACTGCTAAATGGTATGAACCTATTTGTTTACCTCAAAACACGGTCACATAAAGTCACTTGCAATCTCACAGGTGCCTTAAAACCATAACCTTTAGTGGTTAGCTAAACAGAAACTCTTTGTCCCCTGAGCTGCATGTATATTAATTACTGATTTAGGTGAGGGAATTAAACAATATGATGGCAAAAACTGATGCAAATAGAAGGGACTGAGGATGTAGGGAAAGTTCAAAATCTTTAAGACTCTTTGGTCTCAGTGTCCTGACAATATCTGTATTTTGAACAGTGGGTTGGATTCTATAGATATTTGTTGGTGACACTAATGAAATGATGCTCACTGATGCACCATGTAGTATTTCCATTCCTTTGAGTAAATAAATGACATTGCAGACTCCTTCTAAAACTGTATCGAAGAGACTATAACTGTGTTGATGTGCTCACTACTGATATTCTGCTTAGATCATGACAAGAGTGGAGTATTAAACAGTCAGCACAATTTGTAACACCTAACTAAAACTTTCAGTTCAGGAGAGGAGCACTTCGCACTGGCAGAAGCAGGGAAAATGTTTGCTCAGGCTCCCTTTGAGACCATGAGTTAGTTCCTACAGGGAGACATTTCTGAAACAGTGTTGAACTCTTCATTAAAATAACCGAGCCAGTTTTTGGCTCCATTGTAGTATTTCTTTCCATCACTAGTGAGAAAGCTATAAAAAGCCCACGAAGAGTCTGTTGTGATGGGGCTTTTCAGCAGACCCACATAACCCTCATGCCAACGCAAGGAATGTATCAAGCTGAAAAGACCAGGCAAAGATTAATGTCCCATTTGATGCAACAGGAGTAATTCCTTAACTACTGTGGCATTTCAGAGGTCAAAGAGGTGGTCAAGGCCATATATGCCTTCCTGTTTCTTAGCTACAATCAGCGATCAGGACTAATTGTTGTGTCTGAAACCTACCATGCTTGTTGTGCCAGAAAAGGGTCCAGCCCTGTCCAATCTAGAGCCTGAGAACAGTGCTTTCCTTCTTGACTTTCATGAGTATTCAGGGATGTGTTCTCCTATTAAACCCATACACGAGGTTTAGACATTTATTCTGTGCATAGGGTAGTTAAGATGACTTGATCAGAAATATCATTTTGTGAGGAGTCTAAAACCAAGATGAGATTGATTCCCAAAATTTAGTTCCCAAATCAGCTTTTAGTAAAACCTTGAAAATTAAAAGTTTCATATTTATATTTTGGGGAATTTTTGAAGGAAAAATGTAATTTTCAGTGGAAAATATTTTTAGTAAAGCTTTTTACCTTATGTTGCAGCTGAGCTTTTCTTTCCTGAGTTTATTATTTCTACATATTTGCTTCTTAAGGTGATTGAATCAATCTTCTCACAGACCTGTCTGTGGGACAAAATGTGAATAGCTAATCCAGAAAACCATTGCTGTCATATTTTCCTGTAGTCTAGCTATTTCAGTCATAGGATCATTTACGTTGGAAAAGACCTCTAAGATCATCTGGCCCAACCTTTAACCTAGCACTGCCAAGTCCACCATTAAACAAAAAAACATAAAACAAAAGTTTGCATGAGACATGATGTGCACATCTGTGCTGTCAGGTAAGTGTAGGTCTATGCACTCAAGCTGAATTGCACCTCTGCTTTCTGAGATTGCAATTCAGGGCAAAAATCGTCAGTGATTTTCATAGAACCATAGAAATACAGAATATCCTGAGTTGGAAGGGACCCACAAGGATCATCGATTTCAACTCCTGGCTCCACACAGGTCTACCCAAAAATTCAGATTTTGGGAAGATGCAAAGCTTTCCCAGTAGAGCAGAATGATATCCAAAATATGACAAGCACATTCTGTTTGAAATGGATGTCATTGTCCCAGAAAGCAACTACACTT
The DNA here is from genome assembly GCF_009769625.2 of Cygnus olor. Taxonomy (NCBI): domain Eukaryota; kingdom Metazoa; phylum Chordata; class Aves; order Anseriformes; family Anatidae; genus Cygnus; species Cygnus olor. The sequence goes on along the minus strand of NC_049170.1, from coordinate 155,799,038 downwards.
GGTCAGTAAAATTTGGGAACTGTTGCTTGTCTTTTGGGCTCTCCCTCCACTGCAAGCAACAGTCTTTCATTTTTGTTACAGCTTCCTACAGTGTGCAGCACTGCGCATGGCTTCACAGTGGGTAGAGGTCACCAGTAGAGTCTCACAGGGATGATGCGAGATCTTGTGCTAGAAAAAGGGCTGAATAACAAGGAGACAAAGCCCTCTAATAATATTAAATCATTCATATTAGTAAAGACAGAAGCCAAATGCACATAGCGGTAGGAAAACTTCATGACACTGAAGGACAAGGAAATAAAACAGCAGATGAAATTCCTTATAACTAGATTTAAAAGGATACATGGGAAACCAATCCTAAATGTATATACATAGTGATGAATTTTGAACCACTTGTTAAAAGAAGGTCTTGGGATTATATTAGGTAGATTTATGAAATGCTCAATAGCAGTTAAAGCAAAACAAAACAACAACAAAAAAAAAAAACACACACACACAGAGGAAGAACACAGAGAGAAAAACAATAAGCATTAAGTCACCTGATAAATCCTGGTATGACCAAATGTTGAGTACCAAGTCTGGCCCTTGTTGCTTCCCAATTCCTCATCTTAATATGGATAAACTGCGAGAGAAGACTGGCAGGGATAGTCAAATGTCTTAGAAGGTTATAATATGAAGAACAAGCAAATCAGCTAAAATTCTTCAGCCTGCAAGAAAAGAAGACTGAAGAGGAATATGATAGATGCTTGAATGATAATGGTGATGTTGAACAGAGAATGATTGCACTCTGGTCTAATAAAAGTAGTAAGGATCATCAAATAAAATGAGAAGTTGGTTCTTTGAACAGTGGGGTTTAGGTTTGAAACTTTCTGCAGAAAAATGTTTGCATGGGTTCAGAAAGGGATCGTATATTTCATAAGCAAGAAATGCACTGTGAGATACCACCCACTCATCTAGAAACAAACTAACCTACAGATTACTAGAGCTAGGGAGATTATTCTGGGAAAGCTTAACTGAATATTTGTCCTGCTTTTCTCTAGGCATGTTTCGCTGGTTAGTAGTGGGGTCAAGATCTGGGGCTACACAAAACTTTGATCTGACTCAGTAGAGTTCTTCTTATGTTCTTGTCATTTCTAAAACATGTGCATGATCCCACCGTTTTCAAAATGCAACCGGTAAAATCATCTTCTGGCTTGCCCCTCTGCCAAGTCACCATACCATCCTACCCTAGGCTGCCTGATGTGCGCTTCATGAAATTCAAGCTTCTTTAGTATTCCTACAGAGCCCTCACAATTCCTTCTCCTCCCAAATTTTCCATCTGTTCATATTTTACATTATGTCTGAAGACCAAATTTGCAGTCCCTTGCATCCAGCAACAGTCTGGATCACCAGTTGTGTGCTGTACTATATGAAAAGAATAATCTTCAAAGTTACTTTCCTCCCCACTTTCACCTCATCTCATCCCACCTGTCTGATAGGACAAACCTTGTCTTCTCTCCTCTCCTCTCAAAATTTCTAATTCTTTTTTCTTCTTATGCCTCTTCTCAAATGATATGTCATCTAGTGTTAATATTTTTAACACGATAAAAAAAAATACGATCAGCTCTCCAATTGAAAAATGCATTTTATATTCATAGATTTTTTAATTTAATTTTTATTTTTTTTTACCACCGTGCTCACTCTGTACAGAAGCTGACTGCATCTGTTGTCTGTTATTGCTGACACTTATTTTTCTCCATAGTTTAAGGTCTCTATCTAGTATGTATACTATACATAAAATATAGATATCCTTGTAACAGATTCATGTATTTTTTGTCTTTGATCACTTCACCAGCTCTGTACCCTGCAACCAATCTTCCCAGACTAACTGTATTATTTCAAACCTTGAGAAAGCATTAGGTGGTTACCATTTAAAATAAGTTATCCTATCTGAGAATATCATCTTCATCTCTCAACCTTATTCCCTAAAAATTTCCTCCTAACATTCGCCTTGGCTTGAGGCCATGAATAAGCCAGATTCCATCTGGGTCATTATTTTTGTCTTCCGTGTATGAAAATCTACAGAACTTTGCTTTCTGGAAGTCATGGGAAAAGAAATTTCAGTTTATCTTTAGATAAAAAGAGATTTTTGCCTCCCAGTGGAATATAAAATGTGACTTATAGACCCCAAAGGTAACAAAATATGAAAGAATTCACATTAGAATGCTATTTCTGCATTGAGAACGTTATTTTGTATTGAAAATATATGGAAAGAGTGTTTTATAAATATCTCTGGGCTTTTAAAATAGCTTCAAAAAGAGGTTGGCGTAAGTAAGAATCTATGGCTGATACTGTAAACAAGATAAACTTCCAAACACCTAGCATACCAAATGACAGGTTAATATAGTGGGGAAAAAAGGAGGAATAAATAAATAAATAAATAAATAAGTGCACGATTCTCACTTACTTAGGATACCCAGCTCCTTTGTATTTGAGTAATAGCCTCATCTCAAATGTGTGTCGTGAAAGGTTTTACACCCTCAACACCACTCACCGTCCTGTATTTCCATGGTATATAACATGCACAGTCTCTTGTGTCTGATTTATGGCTGTCACACTGCTGTAAGTTGGGTTATAAATTCTCCATCATAATTCTAGAATTAAGCAAGGATGCTCAGCACACAAGCAAGCTTTACTGATGTGGAGCTGTTGCAGGATGTACCAACCAGTGCCAGCTGGAGAAGAAACCATTTCAGATCAAGTGTTTGTAGAGCCTGTCTCAGCTCAAATAAGAGACACAGTGCTAACTAAGATATCAGAATAAATTTATTTTCTTATGGTATTGTTACAGGGTCATGAGTGACGACAAGTACATGAAGCTGATTTCTTGTTTTAATGAAAATTTAGATCATAGTACTGTATATCTACATCAGGACCCTTAACTCTAGAGTCATATTATATCTTTAATTCCTGCTCCTGTTATATTTTTACCCCTATTCAAAGAATAAATATTTAATTTCAATGCTAAAGCAGTTTTAAAGAACAGAAAAAAAAGCAAAAATAAGATAACCTAGCAAGACAGTGTATAGAAGAATCTTCTCTCCCAGTCTTCATTTAATTCTCAAGAAAAAGAGGATTAAAAAATTCTTTGCTCATGTTTAGAAATGAACTGAGCAAAAAGCACATTAATGTATTAGTCTATGTATTCAACATACAGTCCTACTCGGGACATATGCAATGCCTTTAAGTTCAGTGAGCAGTATTTTTTTAATGAATTAGGACTTTGGAATTCCAGATTCCTTGGTGATTGTAAGGATTCAGAGATGTAATTGGAAGAGAGGAAAAGAGATGTCTCACCATCTTAACAGAGACGGAGGTACTATATTTTAGTTTTACTTTCAGCAGCCAAATTGACAGTCCTATGTCCAGTCTGCTATGAACCAGCCTGGCTCCATGAAGTCCCAGGAAAGAGACACTGATGTTGATTTACCATATTACAAGGAAAGGTGCACTCCAGGAAAATCATTGAAATATTGTTCAAAAAAAAGGAAGAAAAATTGTTCAATGCTACTCCATCAGGAAAGCTCCATTTTCAATTCATTGACAGGTCATCACAGGCATTTTCAGAAGCCCTATTCCAATGTACCAGTATCATTAAAAGTGTCCTGATTTCAAGCGTGATATGATTGATTTGCTTGTTCCAGAACTCACCACCACGGACAATTATCACCTACTGTTGGAGAGAAGAAATACAACATTTAATTATAGAACTGTACTGTCACCTATGGTCAGCTATATAATCCAGAGAAGCTACTAAATCTACCAGTAGTCTTAATTTGCAATAATTAAATCATATAAATTACATAGCATTTGGTCATCTTCAATATTTATATAACTAACTGGAACCAAATTGTATGTTTGTCTTTTACATTGCTTTTGCAGATTATTGTGGAGGGAGCCATGTGATTAATCTCATTTTATTATATATGCAGAAGTTTGTTCCACTATGAATTCTGCTTACATATCAGCCCAATGAGCTGCTTCCAATAGTGATATTTTACAAAAATTAGTTTGAAAAGGATGGGCCATCATGACGAAAGTTTTCTCCTTTTCTCTAGAATTTTCTGTCCCAAATTACATAGAAACTACAAATGGAGTCTTTTTAAATATTGCATCTGTGATATGGTCTAGGTACTGTATGTCTTAATTCATCAAATTAAAGGTTACCATTTTATAAAGATGATTTGTGAATGAAAAGTCACAGGAGAGATGGTGCAGTATGTGGCTATCATTAGGTAAATCAGGAAATAAATACTTAGAGTATAGCAGGAAAAATGATTTGTATGGCTTATCATTGTGCTTATAACTGCTTTGGATTAAATGGGATTTGGGTGTAGCTGGGTTTATCAATATGGGAATTAATTAGTCAACTAAAGAATGATGTCTCTAAAGATCAGGCAATATATTTTGAAAGTCTTAGCTAGTGTCTTTCTATTTTTTTCACATTTTGTTGCTGCTCCGCTTTAGTCTTTACGGATTTATTCAAAAAAATACTGCAGAATTAATAGAATTTTTATTTGATGTTAGATTAACTCTGTGAGTCCTTTCAATAAACTGTGAGGATTCCATAATTCATGATTCTGTAACTTTCAGGACTGGATGAAGTGGTGCAGCAATGCTCATCAAACAGAAATTATTTATGAATCAGGATTTGGGAATTACAAATCCTGTAATTTATTGATAAAAACAAAGTAAGATAATAAGAAATAGCACCAAAATAACACGGCGTTGTGATACATGTATTATATAAAAGCTCTGAGAAACTAGACTGTGACATACAGCACAATAACATGACAGAGCACACAATGCATAAGAAAACATGAGATGGCACATATACTCTACTGCAGAATTTAGTATTTTTCTTTCATTGCTTTTAATAGCTTTTGGTGCAGAAAATTCTGCACTGCAGGAAATGAAAAAAAAAAAAAACAAAAACCCTACTCCTTTGCTGGATTTATTTTTTTTTTAAGTGAGACCATTTGAAACTGCTTCATGCCTTGAAATGCAAACCATTTGGAACTATAACACATAATGCATACGAGACAATATATCTAAAAATATAAAAGGCACAGGAGTATTCCCCAGTGACAAAATTTCTTCTTTCCTAGGGATTTATGAGTTGCCGACACACAGCTACTGATCTGAGCCTTGCTGACACCAGAATGTTCAGAAAATTTGTAAGAGAAACCTGTCAGAGCCCCGAGAGTCCATTAAGCTATCAGAAGAAAAGCACTGCATAATTGCAGCAATGTTATTGTGGAAAAACTGGCTGACGGTCGTGTCGATATGGTTATATCTGGGATCAGACAAACCAGTCATTTCAGGCAGTTAAGGCGCTATGATTTGCAGTCTGTGCAGCTCCGGGGAGCGAGCTATTGTGGAATACATTGCCACAAAATGTTTGGAAGCAATATTCATATGGATTCACATGTGGCTGGTTGCATTTATTGAAGGAAGGACTGTGAGCTGTTTGAGCCGTACACCACATCTTTGTGAAATCCCCGCACCACAATCACAGACTGAGAAGTTATTCGGGGAAGTGCCGTGAAATGATTCCTGTTTTCTTAGCCACCTGCTGAGGCATCCTTTCCTGAGGGGATCGGGATAAACAGACCTTCCTGACCTGCTACAGCCATGCTCCTAACCACAGGGTGAAAAGGGAAATCAAAGGCTCACGATCCAAACAGAAAGAATTGCAAAATTTGGGTAAATCAAATTATACATCCATGCAACAGTTTTCATAGTCCTCTGAGCTGCTGCTACAGTGCTGTTTCCAGTAGAAAATCTAATAAGACAGCATTTTGAATTGCCATCTACATATTCTTAAAACATTTTATGTTTCTCCCCACATCAGTGCAAAGATATGTTTATAGAGGAATGATTTACCTTCTGTTAATCACCTTGATGTAATCGAAGGAGAAGCAACAGCTCTAATAACTGAGTTTCCTTGAAGTATGTTGACAGATTATTGTTTTAAGTAGTAGCTCAAAAGCTAACCGCCAGAAAATACATTTACACACATACTGTGCCACTGTTAAGACAAAAATGAAGATCTTAGGTTTTCTTTACTGTATGCAACCCTCATTTTTTGGTGCACCTTTTGATTTTATCTCTCACAGCTGATCAAGGTAATGTGTTGGTGAAAAACTCCCTTTGCTGTTAGTGTCACCAAATTATTGGGAAGCTTTCTGGAGAAAGCCACCACCATCCCACAGGCTGGATATTTTCACATTAAGTAAAGGTAAAAATCAATCAAACATTGGGCTGAAAAATAAAGTAACCTGAAAAAAAAAAAAAGTGTGCAGACTGTCAGCATAAATATTGTATCACTCTATTATGGGAAAAGTTTTGGTTTGCTGCTTTGGCCTAGAGGTGAGCAACTCCCTATCCTTCTGCTTCTTTTCATGTTGTTTGTGAATGCTGGAATGGGAACAGTCTGAGACAGATGTTTCCTTTCCAGGGATATTGATACATATGCAGAATTAGATACCAAATGTATTTTGTTGGTGGTGTTTTTTGTGAAATAATGAAATAAGAAATGATGATAGAGCTGTGAATAAACTGTGCAACAACTCCAGACGTTGGGCAGGCATCAAGCAGGTCGTGGGTCCTCAAGAAATCCCTTACCTTCCTGCACTCACCTGCAGATGGGTTCTTTCATGCCTCCGAACAGATTTTCTAGTAAACCGTGGCTAAAATGCAATCCTGCAAAGTTTTAAACAGCCATAGTACGAACACTAACTTCACCTCCTAATTCAGCAAATATGTACCTAAGTGCTTGGCTGAATCAAGCTCTCAATTGTATTGAGGTAATGATCCCTGCAGGAAACCTATAGGGAACAGTAAAGGTGATGATCTTTCTTCATTAGCAAAGTCTTTCTATACCCACACAGAAGATACTGAACGATTTCTGCGTAAGGATGTGAGGAACTGACAAATGAAATGCCTCTCTTGCAGATGCACTCTGTCAGACAGGATGGCCATGAATTGGTCTTAACAATGTGTAAAGGATAACATTGCTGTGGCTTGTCTCATTGACTGTAGCAGGGAGGATACCGGGGTGAGTGAAAATAACATCTGTCACTGGCAAAAGGGCTTACAGGCTTACAGGGCTTACACACGCTGCCCCATACCAAGTGGGTACCATGTATGTACCACATACAAAACTGTATGGGAGGGAGGGAGGGACAAAACTGTATGGGAGGGAGAGGCTGACTCACCAGAGGGCCACAGAGAAATCCAGAGGAGACCATGATGGGCCGGAGAGGTGGGCTGACAAGAACGTCAAGAAGTTCAGCAAGGAGAAGTGCAGAGTCCTGCATGTGGGGGGGGAACAACCCCAGGCACTGGGACGTGCTGGGGGCCACCTGGTCCTGGTGGCCACCAAGTAGAACATGAGTCAGCAGTGTGCCCTTGCTGCCAAGAAGGCTAATGGTATTCTTGGTTGCATTAAGCAAGGTATTGCCTTCAGGTCAAGAGGTGTGATCCTTCCCCTCTGCTCTGCTCTGGTGAGGCCGCACCTGGAGTGCTTGGCCCAGTTCTGGGTCCCCCAGTACAGGAGAGGCCTGGACCTACCGGAGAGAGTCCAGCATTGGGCCACCAAGATGATGAAAAGATTGGAGCACCTCTCCTATGAGGAGAGGCTGAGAGAGCAGGGATTGTTCAGACTGGAGGAGAGAAGGCTCAGGGTGGATCTTACCAACATGTAGAAATACCAGAAGGAAGGGCACAAAGAAGACGGAACCAGGCTCTTTTCAGTGGTGCACAGTGACAGGACAAGAGGCAATGGGCACAAACTAGAACCCAGGAAGTTAATGGGTTGTGGAGTCTCCCTGCTTGGAGATGTTCAAAAGTCACCAGGACATGGGCCAGGGCAACCTGCTGTAGGTGGCCCTGCTTGAGCAGGGGGTTGGACCAGATGACCTCCAGAGGTCCCTTCCAACCTCAGCCATTCTGTGATTCCACAATTCTGTGATACATTCTACCGTGTGAAGCTCTGCTTCCTTACCACAGCAACTGGAGACAAAGTCTCAGAGATCCTGGTTGCAGGGGGCACTGGGGCCTTCCTCCCATGTGTTGGTTTGTGACAGTTGTCAGCAAGTGACAATCACTAGTGTGACCCCTTCCCAGGCACTGACAGGCATGTGAGAGAGGCCAGATGAAAAAATAGCAGCTAATTCAGTTCAGCAGTCTCCCACCTGCCAGCAACTACTACAGTAGTGCTAAAATAATTAATCATAGAGGGACACCATTATGCTCAATTTGGGCTTTTTTTTTCCCCAAACCATTGGAAATACGTATACATGTTTTAATAAATTGAAATTATACACACATAGATACACACATATATATTTAGTGAATATATATATATATATATATATATATATATATATAAAGTGGCTACACGTTCCCCAATACATTTTGAAATGTGACATGGTGGGATGAACTGAATTTGGTCAATGATTTTTCTTTGTAAAGCTGAAAACTTTGTGGAGGGGAACCTGCAGTGCTCCTTCAACTTCAGGGGGAGCTGTAACGTGAAAGAAATCACCACATTTCTGCATGTGCTGGTACCATTTAGCAGACAAAGCAGATAGAATAAAGCTGCGATCTGCCACCAAGAGCTGACTCAACCCAGTTGACACCCAAGGCTTTAATCCCAAACTGGGAAATTTTGGCAGAAGCAGAACGACTCCAAAACTTTGGTGAATGCGCGGCTCTAGATCACCAGCTCACAGAGGTACTCTCTAGATGTGACCGTATTTCCAGCCATGCTAAATGGACACTCGGAAAGGCAGGACGTTGGTGGCATCCTCTGCATCTCCTGTGACCCCCATTTGAGACAAGCAGTTTGGGACTGACTGGGCTGCCCTGTGAGCCTCACAGCCCACTCTGATGAGCAGTTGTCTGTGATGAAACAACACAGATTGCTATAGAATTGCTCCTTGAGATAAACAAAACAAAACAAAATGAAACAAACAAAAAACTGTGGTCTGAAGTTTGCTGCTGTGGTGTTGTCAGATGAGAGATGGAGAGACGTGTCCAGGGGAGGGACGAAGGACTGGTGGCTCCAGCACACAACTCAGGGCTGAAACTGAAGCGGAAATATCCCAGCTGAGGGCTTTTTATTTAGACACTGAGCTCAGGGACGGGGGTAAAAGCAGAGGCCACCTGTTTGCTGATCCAGAAAGTGCATTTCCTTCCCATACTGTTTGAGAACGCATCTGGGTCCCTTCCCTGGAGGTGTCCCCCCCAGGGCACATTTCTCATCCTCTTCTCTTGAGTAGGAGGGCTGGGGGCTCAGGTTGCTCTCCATACCTTGGGTCTGCACCCAAATCCCTCTTCCCTCTGACATCTCCCTCATTGCCCCACATCCCTCAGCCCCACATCCCTTCAGCCTCACATCCCTCAGCCCCTCAGCCTCCCTCAGCCTCCGTTCCCACTCCCAAGCCCACAGCCCCGGTCCCAGCCCGTCCCCCCCCCGCTCCGGGCCGGCGGCGGGACCCTCCCCGCCCACCATTTCCCTTCCCTTCCCCTTCCCCTCCCCTCGCTCCATAAACCCCCCGCCCGGCCCGCCCCGGCCCCTCGCCCGCCTCAGCGCCCGGCCCGGGCCGCTCCCGCCCGCCAGGGCCCCGCCGGCACCCGGAGCCCGCTCGGCTGCCTCGGCGCCTCCTGCCCTGCCGCTTCCCTCCGTGCTCTGTCTCTCTCTTTCTTTCCCTCTCTTCCTCTCTTTCCCTCTTTCCCTCTTTCCCTCTTTCTTTCCCTCTTTCTTTCCCTCTTTCCCTCCTTCCCTCTTTTTTTCCCTTTCCCTCTTTCCCTCTTTCTTTCCCTCTTTCCCTCTTTCCCTCTTTCTTTCTCTCTTTCTCTTCTTTCTCCCTTTCTCTCTCTCCCCATCTTCTATCTCCCCTTCTTTCTTCCCTTACTTCCTTCTCCCTTTCTCTCCTCTCTTCCTCTCCTTCTCTCCTTCATTTCTCCCATTTTTTTTCTCGCATTCTTCCCTTTTTCTTGCTTTCTTCCTTTTCTTTTTCTCCCTTTCCCCTCTTTTACTCTTCCCCTCTTTTTTTTTCTTTTTTCTCCTATTTTCCTCTTTTCTTCTCTTTTCATCCCGTTCTGTTCTTCTGTTCCTCCCTTTTTTATCTTTTCCATCTTCTATTTCCTCTTTTATTTTTTCTCTTCTTTTTGTCTCTCCTCTCCTCTCCTCTCCTCTCCTCTCCTCTCCTCTCCTCTCCTCTCCTCTCCTCTCCTCTCCTCTCCTCTCCTCTCCTCTCCTCTCCTCCTCTCCTCTCCTCTCCTCTCCTCTCCTCTCCTCTCCTCTCTCTCCTCTCCTCTCCTCTCCTCCTCTCCATCCCACCCCCAGCAGAGGATGCAGCATTTTTCCCACCCCTGCTCCATCACCAGCACATCCCTGTGACTCCGTGTGTGTCCGTCTGCGTGTCTGTGCACTACTGCCCTGCACGCCCATCACCACAACACATCCTTGGGGGCTGACAGCTGTGCAGAGCGCATTTGGGCTGTGGTACAGGTCACCGGTGGTGCTGTGCTTGTGCAGGTAAGAGAACATCCTTGGCTTTACAAGCCTGGCACCTGGGACACCATGACTATGAACACAACCCTTGTTTTGTCCATTTCTGTTCATTTTTTCTCCCACAGGGAGGCAGCTCCAGTTCAGAAGATTATTTTTTTTTTTTTTTTAATTTTTATTTTTGAGTATGGAGACATGCAGGAACAGCATCTGTGTTTTAAAAAGAAAATTCGGTAGGAACTGTGTTAAGATGTTCAGGGTTTGTTCATTTTTTCCTTATTTGACAAAGTTTGTAGACCTGACTCACCTAGACTCTAGCTCACGTCTGGCTCAGCCCTTGACTTGTGCTCGGTGGATGCAGAGAGCCTTCACTGCAGGTGATAAAGCAGAGACTGGCGAAGGGCTAATGCCCTTGGAGACGAACCACCCAGAAAGTTCAGAGCTGACAGGAGGCTTACAGATGTCAAGATTGCATTATAATTATTCTGTTTGGGGTTGGTTCTTCCAGTCATACATACCTTGGCATTCAGATGACCTAACACCCCCTTGTATTCTAACTGTGTGGCACTTCAGTTTCAATCAGTATGTGGGAATACCCTGACGTGTTAATGTTAATGTTTTTTTTTCAGTTCATGTTTATTATGAATGTGCTTTACATCGCTTTCTTGCTATAGCCTCCCAGTCTTCCTCTAAGCTGCCTAATTCAGCAGTTCTTTCACTTCTGTACTTTTATATAGCTAATGTTCTTAAAAAGTGTACTGACTGCTTCACAGCTGACACTTCACAGGCATTAGTATGCACGCAGTGCTGTGCCTGTTTGCATGTATTTTGATTAAGATCTTAAAATAACACAGCCCCCATCTGCGCAGTGTGGACACTGATGGAATCATTCTCAGGAAGATGCACCTGGAAAATCTATGCATGGAACTGTATGCTGAATTTCCACCGAGGATTACTCTAGATGTATGCCTGAATCTCCTCTTTCTTTTTTACAAATGCCTGTTTAGACATCTGACTGGGAGGACGTTTGTATAAATACTAAAGGAAACATACTATTTAATAAAATACGAGGAGCAGTTTCTCCTAGGTCAGGCAGTCAATCACAAGGTTTAGTCTACCTCAAAAGCTCCATGATTTTTTTAAGAGTAGAATTTTCCATGCAGTTTTTATTGAACTTCTTTATTGAATCCCTCTGCTATGCATATTTCCTAGTGTGATGCTGCAATTCTTAATATACAGGGACTGCAGTTTGGATGTGCTCTTCGTCCATGGTTGGGAAGATGCTCTGAAGTAAGCACCCAAGTAAGACATATCAAGTATATGAAAACATCTGTTAGAATTTACATCAGTGGAGTGTTTATGGAACATTATTACAAAACAAAGTTGTGACTATATAACGCAGCTTTGCTGTGTATCTTTAATATGTGTGTTATGTTGCTGTGGCTCCTGACAAGGCATTGTGATGTTTTGGGATCCTTTCAGGTGAAAGCTGAGGCTTGGAGAACTTGCAGTCCTGTTCTGAACTTAGAGATAGGCAGCCTGCCAACAGATGAATGTCATCTGAGTTTGGGTAGAATTATTCAAAGTAACTTGCAGAAGGGCAATCTTCAACACTTTTCAAAGTGAAGGGAAGAAAACAGGTCTTCTGGAGTAGTAAATGATAGTGCTCCTCTCTCCAGGGATCAGTTTGACCAAATCTTGCTTCGTTAGTACAAATAGTATTCTCAATAACTTGAGCATTTGTCTTTGCAATTTGTGTGAGACCTGTGCCATGAATGAAAAGAGGCTTTGGGTTGGAACAATATGTGTGATGGAAGACTTACCGGGGGGGATGTATCAGTATGATTCATGAGTATGACTCATATTAGGATGGTGGAAGAACGAGTTCCCCAGTGGGCACCTAATGGAGGAGGAATTAGGTGGAAAAATTAGTTTGTTTTTGCATTTGTGGGAAGCTTTTTCTGAGCTCAAAGACCTAGACAACATGTGGGTGAGCATGTCTGTAGCACCTATACATACACATAAGTCTTTTCTTACTTCTGCTGACACTTCATACAGTTTTAGGGCAAATATCTTTGCTGCGTGCCAGAGCTAGCTTTTGATTGTGGAGATTATGATACTGAAAATAATAGGAATAAAAGAAGGCTTTTGTTTCCAACATGTGATAACTTCCTTGCTAAAATATGTTTCTGAGATTTGCTCAGCAATTATCTTGGCTTCAAAGGATATTTCAATTTGTCACACTGTAACAGTTTTTGCTAAAACCTGTTTTGATTAATCACTGCCGGGTGATTGCAATTCCTCCCGTTTGACAACCGTTCCTAGATAGTTCCCCTTTCTCATAATGAAGAGCAAAACCTTTAAGAAAAAAACTGCATTAAATCAATGTCTCATCTGTACCACCATACCTGACTGGTACAGGTGACTCCAGGCTATTTCGGCTGTTTAGGTAATGTCAAATTCCCCAAGCTTTCTTGGGTAAATTGTAATTTTATATGGTCTCCCACAACACCAAAATATCCTTATGCAGCCTTTCCAGCTCTGTTTTCCCTAATGAGGAAAATGTGGCGGTGCATTTCTTCTATTGCTTTTAGTTCTTTAGAGAGGAGCCATTCATATATGTCTTCCTTTGGCCAAATGAGTCTCAAGACATCAATGTTGGGTCCTTACTTACCAAAGCTATAGTAGGAACTACCAACTACTATTAAGATATTTGGGGACATCAGAGTTTATGTTTTGGGAAAAGCATCTATAGAAATTACTAACATAATCTACTAAGTCACTGTAACTGAGGAATTGGGAACATATTTTGAAATTTTTGTAGGAAATGTAGGTAGAACAGGAAAAGAACACCAAAATGAAGACATTAGAAACTACCTAGTTATACTTTGGACAAGCTCTCCCTCTATCTATCAATTTGCTCAATCTTCTACTTCATTTTTTCTTTGTGTTTACCTAATGGCTTGTTCTGTTGCTGCTGAAGGTTTTGTGATGCCCTCCACTGAAAGCGGCATCAGGGTTCTGAGGCTGTCATAATGTAAGCACATCTCAGATGATCATGTCCCAGCTCATTTAGTGGTACCAAGCAGGAGCTGGTGTGTTGCTGGAAGAGAAGCTTCTTCAAAAGTCTCTGATCATGCTTTTGGGAGATTTACACCTCTTAAGCCTTCATGTTGTCTGCTCAAGCCACACTCAAGCTTGCTGTCTTCTTGACATGGAAGTATGAGATCTTGTGAATTAATAAATCTCAACTTTTAGTCTTCAGTTTCTAATTTTGTTTTAAAAACAGTGGCCAGGTGTTGAGATGTTTTTCAGAGGAGAGGATGTGTTAGTCATAGATCTTGATTTATAAACTATACCAAGGGTCAGTAAACTACATGTGGATTTAAGGATTTTTTCCTTAACACTATGGTCAAAAACTCCATAGGGGTCAGGACAACTGCTATTGCAGTGGCACAGACGTGCTGCAAAGCCTTTAGCACGTCTCTGCACAGTCAAGTCTTCTATTTGTGAATGATGGATATCATTAGAAGAACGTCTTGCATTAGTTGTAACTGAAACCCTAAAAATAGATTTTTATTAATACGCTGCATTCTGATTTCTTAATGAGTAATATATTCTCTAAGAATTCAGAACATTTCCAGAATACAGGTTCCAAGGTTTCACTATCTGGCTTCAATTTTTGAGAAGAATTGAAAGACTTGTCCTATAACATCTTTCTACTTTTCTGTCCTGGATCACATCTCTGATGCAGAATTCTGGCCAAAGCTGTTTTATGCAGGGGAGTGAGGTCCTGGGACCCCAGATTTGCCCTGGCATGGCTCTGAAGATGTGAAGCGTAAGGAAGATGCAGAATGGGGCAGGCAGGCCCTCTTTTTTGTCTCTGAGACAAGTGCATGAATTTACCTTACTGAGCCTCCATCCCACTTCCATGACTCTTATGGTGTTTCTGTACTCCTGTTGCTGAGAAATGTGCACAAAAAATGGTCTTCAGAGATAATAAAGCAACACTGATAACCCTACAAATATTTTTTTCCATGTCAGGACTCTTCCCTTCCTTTATATGATCTCCTTTGCACTTGCTGGTGCTGGCTGCCATGGGAGTTGTGACCAGCAATTACAATCCCCAGACTGACAACCCCAGCAAAGGACCTTGGCTGGTGGCCTGGTGGAAGAGCGTGCACCAAATTCTTCTCCCCAGTGTATTCCTGATGTTCAACTCCACTGACTAGGCTTAAATATTGTAGCAAATGAATATGGTCTGCAAAACGGGACTGATAGTTCTGGCTGAGGAAAAAGTTGCTTTTCTCTCTTTGCCTCTGTTCCTAGTTTGAACATGGGGGTGGAGGGGGCTGATAATATTTGTTTTCCACCATCACTAAAAGGTCTATGAAGATTAAATAGCTAATGCTTTGCCTAGCAAGAAAAAGGTACATATGCATTATTATTGCCTTGGGAAAAGTGTTTCAGAATTGGCAGTAGGTGGGTAGATGGTGAGTATATAGTCTGCTAAAGACTTGTGGTATAGATCAGAAATTTGACCTGGCATGGGGAAAACAAGAAACAACCCACCTCTATGATAAACGTTATTGATATACAACAGATGTGCTACAACCTACTGGTTAGTGGAAAATTAATTTCACTAGGTGATACAAGTAGTAAGCTAGTTTTCATTTCCTTGTGCTGCTAGAAACAACTTTTTAAAAGAGAGTTTACTCTCGGGAAATTGAAAGTTGGGCTGTGGCTGTGTTGCCATTCATATTATTTATGATATTGAGTTTTTCATGGCCAATACCTGGTATTTTGCATACAGTGATGAACAGGAGCCTCAGACTTATGCCATAGTTTGAATTTTAAAGGCTGCCTGCTGTAAAGCAGTATGAATATTCTTTAGTAACTTCCCATTGCTTCTCTGCTTGGTAGGGAAGTTAGAAAAAGAGGGCAGGTGTCTGTGAGTGCTGGCACCTGCTTGGGAATGCTTGTGCTACAGAAATAGCATTGCAGCCCATCCTGGGCACCCCCTGGAGAGCCACACATCCCACACCAGGGTGGATGTGGCTGCAGAGCTGGCCAAAAAGTGCAAAACCTGGAGCTGATGTGGTTACGTCACAAATACTCCTCCAAGCTATGTTAGCCTTGACAATTCATTAGGAATGAATGAAATTGAATTATGGGTCATGTATTGCAAGTGCTGTCAGTCCTGATTATGCAGTCATTTAGATTTCCTATGCACAGGTAGCACTGCTATTGCAGAGCTTATCTACTATGCAGTAGATGCAAGCTATCCTTTCCCAGCTTATCAGAATCTATTTACTTTGCATTGATTCAGTTCCTTAGAAATTAATCTTTGGTTCTTTGCAAAATAGAAGGATCCCCCTGAGCTTGGTTTAAGCAACTCAATTTGATTATTGTTATGTCCAGAATATTGATTCTTAAGTAATTTTAATAAGAGATGTCAAACCCACCATATTTCACATCACATTTGAGGGGAAGTTTAAACTATTGACAGTTTTAAATATTTTTTGGAGTCATGCTCTTTCATCAGAGCTTAGCCAATGCTTGGTAGTTGTTTTGACTGCTTATTACCCAAGTGCAATTTTTGCAGTGCTGTTTGCTTAACCATGTTGAATTATGTGCCTGTTGGCAGCATCCAGGTAATTCTTTCAAAAGCAACCAGGTTTATATTGATTTTCATAAGAAGAGGTGTTCTGTATATCAATTGCAATTGCTTTCTTTGAGCTGAAAAGTTTAGAGATGGGGGAACCAGGGGAATTTCTGTTGGCTCCACACTTAGTGTCAAACTAATTACCACTTGTACAACAGCACAACAGTAATTCCAATTTTATCAGTAGGTAAAGGTTACAAATAATGTGTATGGATTGTCTTGGTTATTACTGCAGTTAGAAATGAAACAACAGCTTATACCCATTTCAGAGTGCTTCTTGTAATGGACATCCCTGCAACCATTTATCCATTTCAGTGGTAGGACACAGCTTTTGGTCCACAGCAAATGAAATACCCTAATTAAATGATAAGGTAGGAATGCAAAGGAATGTGCGGTTTTTAGTACACTGCAATACTTGATAACAGGAAGGTGCTCAGTGCTGCTCTTTGCAAAATATACCAGAAGATCTTCAACAAGCCCCATTGACTAGATCTAGAAAGATGGTCAAAGGCACGATGTTTGCAATTCCTGACTAGAAAATCATGGACTCACAGAATGGTTGAGGTTGAGGAAAGTGGTTGAGGAAGGGACCTCTGGAAGTCATTCGGTCCAAACTCCTGCTCAAGCAGGGCCACCTACAAGTGCTTGCTGTTGTTCAGATGCAACCTCTTGAGTTTCAGTTTGTGCCCATTGGCTCAAATTAGTTCAGTCCCCTCTAAAAGGCACTGGGGCACAGCCCTTCTGTGGCACCCGAAGATCAGATGGTCCCATGTGGGTGCTGGTGAGGCTCAAACCTACTTTATCTATAAGCTCTGCAGTGTCACAGCCCAGGATGCTCTCAGGCTGAACACAGGACTTGATGAATACTTCTGCAATGGCCAGTGACTCCAAGTTCCTACAGCAGGAAGAAAAAACCATGCCTTTCATAAAGCACAAGGCTTTAGCATAGGTAATAAAACTGCGCAACTGCTCTGGGAGGCTAGGGCACTAGTGAACTACTCTTTCCTAACAAATGGGTTGGCGACCTTTGTTTGAGTTTTGAAATTTCATAAGCCACCTCGTGCTTGAGTTGTTTCAAACCAATTTCCCCCGTCCCACTTTGCTGTATAATTATGGTACCACCTGTAGTGTATTTCTAAGAGTTGTTTTTATGTTTTGTGGAGCCTTTTCTTAATTATACGCATAAGTACTTTTATGATTCATTCCTGAAATTAAAGCAGTTTACCACGTGGGCTTATTTTATTCTTTGTCATGCCTTATTTTATTCCTTGTCATCCCTTGGGTTTATTACTGAGTGCATTTTCTTTCTTGTTTTTTTGTTGCTTTGTTTTGTTTTGCTTTGTTTTTCACTCAAGTTATTTGTTCATTTCAAATACTTTCTTCTTTTATTTCACTGTTCTGTCTTTTTTATTTGCTTCTTGGACTTCTTTTTACAGTGGATATCTCTATTGTCATGTTTTGTTCCCCCTAGTGTCCTTTTCTCTTCCCTTAGCAGCTGTTCCTCAACTACAGGCCATGACCCCAAGAAGGCTGTAGCAGTTAGGAGCGGGCTATAAAATTAAGTTGTTAATTTTAGTTGCAGCAATACAGGGTAGTCAAAGAAGTGCTGCTTTCTAGGACACCATCCAATAGAGCTGTATACTGACTCCTTAAACTGTTTCTGAGTTAAGACTAGTAATAACACACGACAAAGCAAACAGATAAAGCATAAAGTAACCTTATGCCAAATTTCCCTGGTATGATAAACAACTTAAAAATGTTTAGTCTTACTTGAATTTCTTCTCATTTCCACTTCGGTGTTTATGCTTTCAGTCTGTCTCCCAAAGAGTATTTTTGAAGGTAATAACCCATAAGGTGGATCCCAGCCAGCCGAGGAAGCCACAGAGGGAGCTTGCAGATAAACTATGTTTCAGGGAGACTGTCCCCCTAGTTGGAGGAATTGCTGAGGTATTTTAGGTCTGAAGAAGTCGTGAGAAAACAAACAAAGCAAAAACACTAGAAGAAAGCAGGAACAATTCTGTGTTAAGCAGTATCACTTCTTTTCTATCACTATGATCTTTTATCCTTCTCCTTGTTAATGACTTGAAGAATCTTTGTATCACTGTCTGAATTCCCTTAAGTAATTGCTATTGCACATAGCACAGGTGGGTATAGTTCCTGGGCAGGGGCTGTGCCAGCAGGCAGAGGTTTGTGTGGCTTTTAACCTTTCTTGGGTCTGCCTGCCTCATGCAGAGTGGCCCAGAATAGAATAAAACAGAATCATTAAGGTTGGAAAAGATCTCCAAGACCATCTGGTCCAACCATCCCCTACCACCAATGTCACCCACTAAACCATGTCCCCAAGCACCACGTCCAACCTTTCCCTGAACACCCCCAGGGACGGTGACTCCACCACCTCCCTGGGCAACCCGTCCCAATGCCTGACCACTCTTTCTGAGAAGAAATGGCTCCTCATTTCCAACCTGAACCTCCCCTGGCACAACTTGAGGCCATTCCCTCTAGTCCTATCACTATCTGCAAGAAGAGGCCGACCCCCAGCTCCCCACACCTTCCTTTCAGGTAGCTGTAGGGAGCGATAAGGTCTCCCCTGAGCCTCCTCTTCTCCAGACTAAACAACCCCAGTGCCCTCAGCCGCTCCTCACAGGACTTGTGTGTTCTAGGCCCTTCGCCAGCTTCGTAGCCCTTCTCTGGACATGTTCAGGGCCTCAATGTCCTTCTGGTACTGAGGGGCCTAAAGCTGAACACAGTACTAGAGGTGCGGCCTCACCAGAGCAGAGTACGGGGGGACGATCACCTCCCTGCTCCTGCTGGCTGCACTATACAAGTGAATATGTCTGAGACAGGTCCTTTTAGCCCAAGCTGTCATGGTGGGTCACCTCACCTAGCTTTAGATGTATGCTACCGAGTCCTCCCGCTTAGCTGGACTGCCCTTGCTCCCTTTGGATTTGGGGAAGAAAAACAGGAGGTTTTACAGCATGATTCATCTGACCTGTTTGAAATGTATTACTCCTTAGAAACGTCTGTTCCTCAGTATAGATTATAAAGGGACAGTAGTGGTTTACTCAGATACAGACAATGACACTGTAAATCTCTGTATTTGGTCAGTTTAATCCCTGTAATTTCAATAAGGCCTCAGCACATCAGTCAGCGGAGTTAACAAGCAGGACTACATTCCCACAGACAGGCTGGGGGGAACCATGGCTGTTGACCAACAAGCAGTGGCATCACAATAAATTAACACTGTAGAAAAGTTTTGTATTGATTATTGGAGCAGTTTAGGTTGACAGGAGGGTCTGGACTAGCTGTAGCAGGGTGATGTGACAATTTTATCCCAGATATCAGATTTAGGATCCTTTAGGAGATACACATTTTGACTATGATGCCACATAGCTGCATGCTCAGTCATGCGCAGATGATCTAGGAAGTTTTAGGCTGTTGGGCTGCGTGTTATCTTAAAAAAGCTCTTCCCTGTCTCCTCCAGGGCCCATGCAGGAGGAGGGATTACATTGGCTTTGGGGAAAAATAGCCTTTGGGTTGATTTATTCATCCCCCATAGCCAATTTATGACAATGCTGTTATGAAGACAGTGTTTCTCTTGCATTGGAGATGGCCAGCAAAAATAATTGCTGGAGCATGGTGACAATTTTGTGTTAAGCAGACACTTATGTGTATGATCTTTTCACTTATTCCTGTTATAAATGGGATAATGTTTATTAATTCTGATTTGTCATTAACAGGCTCCACTGAGCATGGATTTTTCCACTGTCAGTCCTAAGCTGTCTGCAGATGTTGGCCTTTATCCGTGAAGTCTCTCAATTAAATAACAGTGTTATGAATACTCTTGACCCATGCCTAGGTGGGGGGATCCATGCTATTGTACATACAGCTTTTCTGCCTCATTACCAGCTCTTCTTGTTCAGCTAACTTGTTTGCCTGATCAGATGATAAGTGCTAATCCCTTCTCTGTTCTGTGACATGATGCTGTCTGTATAGGAGAGCTTCTCTCCTTAAATACCCTCCACAAGAATGGGAGGGGCGAGGAGGCTATTAATCCCTTTTGAATCCTTTATGGCTGTATACCCATGGGATTTGTGAAATTCTGTCTATTAGATTGTAAACTCTTTAGGCACAGGGATCATGTCTGGTAAGCAGGGTGCCCTTTGCTGTCCCAGCAGAGATAACAAAGGAAAAGGAAGCTTTCCTTTTGGTGCAAGACTTGGATTGCTGAACTGAGCTAAATTCTCAGCAATGTCACAGTAACCTTAGGCAAAACAGATCCTTCAGTGTCCAAGTTCCCTGTGTGAAAAACTGGCATTTTACAGACTAGCTGACAGGTGAATGGCCTGATTATAGCCCGTTTCTCATTCCTCCAGGACCTGCTTCTAATTCAGTTCATAACAGAGACTTGCTGGGAGATGTATGCTGATGGGAGACTTGAGGCATGGCAGCATCTGGAAGATCAGATGAAGGAGCACTTTATTTCAGGGCTTTAAAAGACTCAGGAGAGAAAAACTTGGAGGAATTAGGATGGGAAAATTATGTGTAACTCTTTAGGGCAGAGCTTGGCTTTGAATTGTTCCCCTGCCAAAATCCCCTAAGGTGCAGCGAGAGGGAGTGTCACTAAACACTCCTAAATTATGCTTCAGGAGATGTATGCAGGTTAAAAGAGGATTTTTGAAAGGATTTGTCCTACCTACCCCTGTTTTTTCCCACCATCTGCTTATGATGTTTATTCGTCAAACAATTCCCCTTTCTTGCTGAAAACCTCCCACTCAGTAACTTCCTCCATTGCTGGGAGTAGACAGTGCCAACTGCATGGGAGTGGTAGGTTTTACGCTAGGTCTCACAACTCCCAGCTGTCTTACTGGGTTTTAAAGTCAGATATCACCTGTTCAGCGTTCTGGAATTGCCACCATTCAAAGTGTGTTGCCTGCTGCCAAGAGGCGAGTCTTCTTTTTGAGCATCTGTATGACTATAGGGCTTGTTTTGTCCTTTTAAATAAAACATGCGATGCACATCGAAACAGCCCAGTCCTGTGATTCTTGGAGTTATGCAATCTCGTGTTTTACTGAAGATGATCCTCTTTAGGTCATGGTTTATCACAAAAGACAACCTTGTGGTCTTCTTGGGCAAGTCAAACTGAATCACAAAAATAATCTATGAATTTCAGTCCCCCGAGGTGTAAAATCACTCTGGTATGTCCAACAACAACTGAAAAGAATGAGAATTAAAAGCTAAAATTTGCAGAAGTGCTTGTCAGGTATTACATACTGGGGGAAATTTTTCAAAAGTTTGTGTTATTGTTTTCTAGGAGAAATAGGGTACCCATGTCTTATTAAATAATAAAATACCTGACACCTGAAGAGGAATAAACACTTAAATCGTTCTCAGGTGATTCCACTGAAGCAAAAGTTTTAAGTTGTATTTAAAAATGCAGGCAGTTTCCTTTGGTCACAGTGTATAAAAACAGTGGTATGCATCTCTCTTTCAGCACCTGCTGGTTTGTTATAGGTTTTAGTATCTCTAATGTGTTCACAAGAAAAGCTGATGATTAAAATAAGCAGATTTTGAAGGTCGCAGAAGAAGTCTGAATGGATGGGGACTCAGGAATTACTTTACATTCAAGTCCATATTTGAGGAACTGAAGGTATTTTTGTATTCTCTGTGGTCTTTCATTGTATCTCCTGAGTTCAGGAAAAGGCTTCTAACCTTGTGCACACTGATGCTTTCTTGCACAGTAAAAACTGACTCTTTGGGATTTGGTTTAAGTGATGGATGAACAGAGTAGAAAATAAAGGTAAGAAAATTAATGCAATCCTGCCCTTAGGTTTAATGCTTTCTGGGAATAAATCCATGAAGTCTAGGGAGGGCTCTGTCACTAACAACAGCTTTCTGTGATTTAAGGTTTCAACAGCGTGTTTAGTGTTATATGGACTTAAGTGGAAAATGACTCCCAATTTATTGAGGCTTCTACTGTGGTTTCTTTATTTAGGAGTAGATTCTGTCATCCCAATGAAAAAAATATGGAGTACTTTAATCTGCTAAGAGGTATGTTGAGATACCAGTGGGATTGTCTGAACATCGATCTTTTTGCAAGCTGTGTTACTAAATCAGCAAGGCTAGCAAGGACTGTAGTCATTTCTGAAGCACATAATTCAGGGTGTGGTATTTCAAAAAAAAATGTCAAAGTTGGCTTTTCCTGATGTGATGAGTTTGGTAGGAACACTTGGAATATTGAAAACACTGAACTTTTAAAATGTTTTCAGTAATTTGCAAAATGACTTGGATCTTTTTAAAAATTGTTTATGACAAATTACAAAAAAAAAAAAATGCACTCAGGCTGCTCTCTCTATCAGAAGTAGATGAGCTAGAATATTGCTGGCAGCATCTTTTCTAGGCTAGTGTATCAGGAAATGCTTGAAATCATGGACTAGAAGCTGGTGAGCTTTGATTGCCAGAGAGCAGTCTGAATTCAATGGGTATCTGCAAGTACCAGTGCATTCCCCAGTACTCATGGGGATACTGGGACCAGCACAGCAACTGGTCTTTCAGTGAAAGGGAGGGTGAGCAGTGCTTACGTGTTGTCCTGGCCCAGGCAGGAGGCGAGGGCTGGTGTTACCCAAGCAGTAATCATGGGAGGCACTGCAGTGGGGATAGCCCTTCATTGCCGGTCCTTTTCTGCTTTTGTGGTGGTTGTGAGGCTACTTTGGTCCCTGGGAGGGTGCAGCCTCTTAGGGCGGCGGGTGCCGTAGATCCCAAGTTCTGCCCACATCCTGCCTGTCCCTGCCTGTTTACTTGCAGGGCTCCAGCCTGCAAGAAGGGCATTCCTCTGCTGCAGGACGGAGTTCAGAGACAAGGTAGGTCTTACGTGGCTGAGAAACACATGGTAGGCAAAATACTCTTCCCTCCTCTCTTTTCCTAAGTTGAGAAATGGGAGAATGTAGCCCAGTCCTAGACAATTGCTTTTCCCTTATAAATGTTCCCTTTTTTTGTGAGATTCACACCAGGCAAAAGCAATGCTGCTATTTATAACTTGTGGTTGAAGACAAGTCTCTCATTAAGTCTAAGAGTCATCTTAGAGTAACCATTGAATGGACTTAAATGATTTGGTAATATATTTTAAGGGCTTGTCCTCTGAAGAAAGGTGGTTAAGCCTCAGCATCACGGGCAGTGATACTTCACTCCTGTCTAATTCCTTTTGGGCTCAAAGATAATTTTTTTTATTGTTGGCTTTGTTTTCGGTGTTTTTTTGATTTACACTAACACATAGAGCTGCAGCTGCATATCAGAATGGAGTCAGGCTCTGAGATTCTGAAGATTTGCTGGTACAGAAAAATAATTGATTCCTGCTACTTGGAATCTGATGAAACTGAAATGTGTTAAGCCTTGATACTTAGCCTGCACTTGCATGATCTTTCCAATAACTCATGTTCCTTTGAAGTCATTTCATTGTCCTGACTTTCCTGTTCTTGAATTGTTGCCAGTGAATCCGAGTCCTCCTGGCGTAATTCATAGGCTGGAGTCATAAAGCTGACACTCTTGTACACTGGTATGCACTGGGGGAAAAAATCTTTTTTTGCCTCTGGGATGTTATTAGGAACAGGATGACAACTTGTGAATATTTTCCAGGTATCATAATGTTTTACTATATTGGAATGTTGAATAACATTGGTGATAACATCACTTATTCTTCTGTCACGCACTGCTGCGTTTCTGTTGCACTGAGTTGCAGCGATCTGTGCTCTGGCTTAAGATGGACATGGAAAATCTTAGTGCTGAGACTTGTATTCTAGCTTTTAACATTGCACTTTGCCTTTTAATGTTTTCAACCTTACAGGAACTTCACCTGAAAAGCATACAAAAATAGGAAAAATGTTGGTCTAATGGCTATTCAGTGGCATTGCTGCGGATATAACCGAATGCTTTATAAAAGCAACAGACTAGCTTTTATAGCATATGAAAACAAAGCTTCTACCTGAAATCTAATAGTATGCTAGGAAGGGTGGTGTTCTGTAGTTTCTTTTTGTGTTTGTGTGTGCGTTTTATGGTGGACTCTTCTTAATTAGCAAAGTCAGAGGCAAGCTAGACAAGCTGCTACACATGAGTAAATGAATCAATATGTCAAACTAAGGCAGTGGTGTGGAAAGGGAATAAGGGGGCCATTGTCAGTGAGAAGAGACTCGGGAGTGGAGGAGCGGATGTACCGTGCAATTTTGTCTGACAAACATTTTTCCACTGACTTCAGAAGTGGAAGGTGTGTGTGTCGAGTATGAAGAACTGTAGCATGCTTTTGATCTTTTCAATGTTTCACACACCTCAGAGGGAAATAAAATTCTGTCTTCTCAAAAGGGAGAGCAAATGTGAAGTGCTAGGGTACTTCTGTCTCAGTGACTTGAGAGTCAGAGCTGGTGTTCATACAGGTGGCAGCACCAGAGAGACGAGTTAAACCTACAGCAGTCTTCTGCTCAAATGGTTGTTTCAAAGAATAAAGGAAACCCAGCACTCTCTTCTGGTCTTACATAGCTATTTCAAGGGGGGAAATAATCCCTTTCAACAGAAAAATGTCAAACATGACTACTGCACTGTACGATGCCAATCATATAGAGAAGACCATGCCATGGGAAGGTGTAGTTTATGTCAGACAAGCTGAGTATAATGGCTCTCCAAAGCCATTCATATCCCAAGTAGTGCAGTAAAGCAACAAATCTTCAACACTTGCTAGTGTAAGTAAAAATAGCAAGGCAGAAGTCTAACACAGCAACTGTTTCTCCAAATCTAACTTTTTAAGGTTCTTGAACAAGGATTATTTCTTTTCCCATCCTCTTTATGGTATTTTAGAACTTAGACCAGTTATTACTTCAGTGTAATTCTCCTCGGATGTCAGATTTGCCTGAGAGATGTAAGCCTTTGCGCTGGCAAGGCGTTTCACTGGAAATGAAAGCCACAGTCCAGCAGTTTGGATTTAAGCATGCTGAATTTCAGAGAGAAAATTCCTTCCCAGAATTTGGGAGTCACCCCAGCAACTCGCATGCCATGCATGCCAAGTGGAAGCAGAAGGGGTGGGAGCTGAAGGGGGAGTGAGATTGTATCGGAAGACCTGAAAGTTAAATGCATAAACAAGGGCTGAAAAACGTACTTTCTTAGGTAGCTTTAAAAAATGTTTCCTAGTAAAAACACAGTGAATGCAGTTGCTATAGCTACCGGGGGGTGGGGGGGGATTGTTGAGAACTTCTTGAGATACTTACTGTTTAGTTGCACACAAATGCGTAGTTTTTCTCGCTCTGAGGATTCAGCATCACCTTGCGTTTGGCTTCTCTCCTAAAGCATTTAAACAGCCACTGGTAAGCAGCAGCAGTGTTTAGAGCTTCTGAAGGGCATATAAAAAACAAGGTGCTATGCTGATCTTGAGGAATCTTTTTATTTTTTCTCTCTTTATTGCACAAGTGAAACACTGATTTAGCTGAACTGGTGTTTTATTTCATTTCTTATATGTTTGGGGTTCTTTTCAGGCTAAGGAATAACTATTGGCATTGTACAGTTTTATGATCACTTTTGTAGGGAACACTTCAAAATTTTGGGGTATTAACTGAGCCTAGCAACTCAAAACTAGGCCCAAAAACAAGGCAGGGTTTCAGATTAAAGCACGATGATTTAAGGACGCTGGAAACAGAAGATGAATGAATTCATTCTAGAGTCTCAGTATATCAGATGATGGTAGCTGAGCATCTGAACAACTTTCTAGTTGTGGTGCAGGAATGTTTTGTCTCATAAATCAAGACCAAAAGCTCTCTAGAGCCGGAAAAAGTACTGCCTCTTTTGTACAAGCTATAAATGAGATGCTGGTATTTTAAGGATAATTTTGGACCCACGTTACGCAGGAGATCAGATTGCACGTAATCCTCCCTTCTATCTTCATTAATCTGTAAATAAGAGTTGTCCTCTAAATACGTTGACATGAATATGAAAAACATTCATTCATTAAATTAGGTCTTATGCATACCCATGGAAAACAAGAGTTATAACCCCAGTTTTCATCCAGTAAATAAGTCTGTCAGCCATGCTAACACTGAGATTGTCTTTGTTTTGCTGTTTTATCTCTTATGCTTTTTTTTTCTAATTGAAATTAGAAGATATACTCAAGATAAAGAGGAAACGATTTATTTAAACAGTTACTCTTCAGAAAATAACTGCTTTGTTTGTATATGGATAAATGTATGTGCATCTCTGCCCATCATGATGGTGCATTAAATATTTTGCACTTGCCTTGACATGAGAAGGAAAGCAAAGAAAAACACTTGCTCTTTCCTTGGTGGAGAAGGAGATCTAGTGATAGAACGACATAGGAAAGGTCAAGGAACTCAGTGCTTTATTTCACCTTTGTTTTTACTGGTGTGGTGTGACCTCAGGTCCCCAGATCCTGGAGCCTACTTCCAGAGTCAGTGCGAGCATTTACGTCAGTTGAACATCAAGACTAACTTCACCCAGTTCAGTTTGTGTGTACAGAAAAGTCAAACTGAAGTTTCACCCTTTAGGCAATTCAAGATTCTGTGAATGCCCTTTTAGGTCCTATGTCCATAATGATTCACCCAGAAATTGGGCTAGGTCCTGCATAGGATGTTCTTAAACACTCTTTGTGTAAGCTAGTTTAATGCTTCACTTTGTTCCTTCTACCCAAACCTGCTTTTGTAACACAATCTCATCATTCTGGAAAGGATGTCTGCTTAGAAATCTACATGCTTCTTCTCCCCATTGGACAAAGTCTTTCTACTCAGCTGTTTTCACCCTCTGCATCTGAACTGGCTAAAGTTTCCTATTGTTACCGTTAGTCTGTGAGTAGTTGCTGCTTTCGGCTGGCTTTATCTCACCTTGGCCACATAGACATCTGTTGATACATCAGCACCTAAATCTCAACTGTTTATCTAGGCTCTGAGGAGGATAAGCACTGCTCGTGTGTAGCTCACTTGTTTCACTCGTCCTCCTCAGAAAGAGGTAAAATCAATCTAGGTATGGATTTGTTTTCTTCTCCATGAACTAGGAGGGGGACCCACCCTGAGTAGCTCAAGTATAACACATACAATGTTAGTTAGACACCTACAATCTGAATTTAGATTAGATAAAACCAAGCCAAAGCTCTACAGTGTCTTAGGAGATAGTGTAGCGTGAGAGAACATCTTAAATGCATCTCTAAAGTCCATGAAGGCACAGATGTCATTTGATTTAAGTTCTAGAACTGCTGTCTAAATGTGTATTTCTTTTCCATTTCTACAATTTTTCCTGTCCTCTCTCCTCTACCAAAGTTTCCTGTTCTGCATTTGCTGTTCTTTTCCTGTTAGCAGCTGTACGTCCTGCTGTCTGATCCTGGCATCCTCGTTTTCAGTTCTCTCTGCTTTTACTGCTTTCCTGATATCACTATACAGCCCTTGGCCGTCTGCACGAACTGGTATGAGAACAAAACACAGGGATAAGGTATAGCATCATAAAAAGACCTGTACCTAAAGATCTGACCTCTGCCTCTGAGATAACAGTTCAGTCTGCAAGCTTGTCATTAGTTTTAGATTAATGGGAGCTTTGGAAACATTTGGGTCCTTGTTCAGTTAAAGTATCCTTCCTCCAACCATCACATACAATCTTTGATATCTACTACAGCCTATCCAATCTCTCTCTTATTTTAAGGTACGAATTCATGACATTACAATATGAAAAGGAAAGGAAATGGAATCATGTAATTTTTAAGTTTCTGGTCTTTGACACAGCTTGGTGTCACAGGTGGTCTTGTAGTTAATTACAAGAATTTGAGATATGAAGAAAGGAGAATGTTAGGAAGACCTGAATTTGATATTGTTCTGTGTTTCATCCTCATGCTTTATTTTTGTATAGTTGTCTCCCTTTCTGCTCTCCATGTCCTTCAAGAGAGTGACTGCTGCTGTTTCTGAGACTTGTGAGAAGAATTAAAAGAAATGAAGCAGAGCGGAGGGGATCGGGTGCAATGAGAATCGAGGTGATTCAAAACCCTTCCAGTCAGTGTCAGGATCATTGACACTGACCCCTTGCCTGAAGCACAGACAGGCAGACAGCTGTTGTGCTGGGGTGGCAGGTATTGACCTTTCTCATACACTAGTAAGTAAGAATGCTTCTGCAGCTGACACCTCCCTGGTGTGAGAGCTGTGTGTGAGCTGCAGAGCACAACTTTTGTTTTTTTACCCTTTCAGTAGAAGTGGCAGTAGTCATGAGAACCCTTCATTGAAGAAAATGGGAGTAATTTGCACCCTTTCTCTGGCTACAGTTATTTTGTTTCATTTACAGCTTCCAGACCCTTATTTGCTGTACTTCTTTTAACTTCTTCATTGGCATCCTCTTCATACTCACAGCCCTAGAAACAGCAAAGCCACGAAAAGGGACAGGAGCAGAGCTTTGCTGCAGGTCTCCTGGCAGGATGATTCACGGGCAGCAATTTTCTCTCTGTTGCATTCAGGAACTAGGGGCAGGGAAATATATTTTATCTCAGTCTCAGACTTAAGATCCTTGAGACTCTGCTTTTGCTTGACTCTCCTGTGTTTCCCTTACCTGCTAGTCCTGTGTTGATGGTGTTTACAATGTTGGGCAGTGATCCCAGAGATGTCAAGGATATGATTTTCAACTTACCTTGACTCAAAGCTCGTGCTGCAATGAGGCTGTGCTTGTTAGTTCTCTTATTTCTCTTACTTTAAAGGAGCTTATTGTGACAGTGAAGACATCTACAGTGCAGGTCCCTATGGTTAGAGAGTTGCATCCTCCCGTTTCCTCCTAGCCCTAGATCCTTTCATGAGAGAGAAACATTTTACGTTCAAGCCAAAAAAAAGCTTGGGTGACATTTAGGCACTTGCTTCCAAGACTTTCAGTCTCAAATCCTCTGTACAGCACCAGGGATGTAAAGAATGGCCTTCTCCAGAATGTGTGGTGGGAGAGGGCTTCCTGCAAGCTGCCTATTTCTTTGTCTCTTCGGCTGTCCTTTTTCTTTCTTCTCTTTTAAAAGAGAGGTGGCAATGCTTGTTCTCATGAGACAAGAGCCTGGAGATATTCAGTGGGGTGGATTTCAGGCAGTGGATCCCTCACAGGGGACAAGCGTTAAGGGAAAGCATCAGGGCGAGGCTGAGGATGTCACCCTCTTACCTGCACCTTCCCATGTAGTGCTGGGTATCTTCTGGTTTTATGGCCTTTGTTCACAAATCTTTCACTTTTGTTGGTGTGTTGGTGTCTTGAGTATTGTTCTGGGTTTCTTTACAGAGGCCAAGAACATGAAAATTAGACAATGGAAAGTCTTTGAAATTGATCTCTTAATCAAATGTAGCCATTGTTTCTGTACATACCTTCAGAAAATTCAATGGCCATTAACTTGTTGGAACAAGTGGAGGAGAGATTCACCAATATAGTGTGACTAGGATACGTGTATTCCTGTATTGGGGAAATTTTCTGTTGTCTGGACAGTTCAGTAAAAATGTTGGAAGTGGCTGGTTGAGTGCGTGGTCATTTCAAATGACTGTGGCCCTGTTTATTAACCCTAGGAATGAGAAACAGTTGGTATGAGCTCATTTCTGGAACTTCTAGGGATTCTGGTAATCCTTTTTCATGCCATTATCATAATGCATCGGGCAAGAAATCCAAAGCAATGCTTCCTTGCATGGGCCTCAGTAGGGCTTCTGGGAGATACATTCACCACGCTCCTCCCTGTTAGAAAATATGTTGCCTATTTTCCAGATTTAGGCTGTTATCCCATCCCAATTCCTGGCTCCAGCTCTGTTAGCTGACTATATAAAGCCATGACATATGGGTCTTTTTACTGACATAATCCTGTACTGTACTAAAAAAAAAATATTAGGTTTCATTCCAGGAGCTGGAAGAACTTCCATGAGGATATAAAAAGCAGGAAATGGGCCTGGTATGAGTAGAGCACTCTCATATTGAATGGCCTCAAGGGGCTCGGTGTTAAAGGCTTCTTCCCAATAGTTAATGCGGGCTGGAACCACTCTCTCCATGCCTGAAAGGAAATGGGGTTTGTGGGACTTTCCCCATACAGGGCTTAGGTCAAAGGACTGGTGTTCTGTGACCCTGAAATAAATCAACATCGTCCACATGTATGGCAGTAAGGACAGTCAGAGCATGTTGTGCTGGGGACATCTTGGGATTTTCTACTCTGCTGAAAAATTCTTCCACAGTTTGGGCTGTTAACTTCTTCTGTGGATGTCATTTTGGTCTTTGACTCACTGACATTGCTCCTTATTAATCTTTATATCCTTTACACTGGTGGCTGTAAAATTAAATATTTGAATTGGGCTCTTTCCGTGAGGATGCTAGTAAATAGTGTTGTCTATAATCCTAAATTGACAGTGTGCTCAGTATTACATGGAGGTGGTGGACTTCTCAGTTTTATGATGTGTATACTGCAAACCCTGCTAAGGTCTCAATATGAGAGACACTTCTGTGCTAAATTTAAAAAAAAAAAAAAGGTGAAGGAATATGGAGAAAGTTTTCTAAAGTATCCAGGGTGCGATGGAGTCATTATTGGGATGGGTGAGCTGTGTTGCTGCTTCTGTGTAATGTAGTCTGGACTGCTGGTCTCACCGTCTGAGTGCAGCCTATTTGTAGGAGAGGTACCAAGGTAAATTTGGGAACGGTGGTGTGGAATTGGAGGTACCCTAACCACAGACTTCAGGATTTGGGAGATTCTATCACAGAGGCATTTTATTTCAGGTTAGTCTGGGGTTTTTGTAGCCAGTCAATATAAAGATTTGATATACAAGAATACAGTTTAAATCTGAAGTTACTTCCTTTGGACAAATCACTGGAAAGTTATACTTGAGGCTATTGCATCAAGGCTTTAGCCTGCAGACACTGCGTGGCTGCAGCAGGCAAAAATACATTGCAAAGTGCTCGACCAGTACTTAGGGTATTTTAGAACTGCAGCAATTTGGCAGGCAACCAGTAATAGCTTGTTTTAAATCGTCTGTGGTGGATGCACTTACAAAGGATCAATTGGTGGGATACATGATCTAAGCGTGGGTTAAGGAGTCAGGAGCTGCCGAATTCCAGTCCTGACTTTCTCTCAGGTTTCCCTGCAAGAGCACGTGCGATGCCACAGAGGTTAAAAGAACGTTTCTACGGCTGCAAAGGGGGAGCATGCAGAAATTAGGAAATGCCCATGCTGAGTTAATCCAGTCCCCCTTGGAGAATGCTTTCTGATCCTTTAAGACACTCGGTTACCCTTCTCTGTATATTTTTTCCCATCCAATTCCTGCCTCGTTCAGTCTCCTGGACAGACACCTGTCACTTAGCAAGCAGCTAGTTATTAATTTTCCCCCTCCTAAATGTTCTGCATGCAATTTATTTGTTGCACGATCAAACTTCTTTCCAAATACAGCGATATTAATCATTCGCAGGGCCCTGTAGTTCCAGCACCAAGTGCTTCGGAGCACTAACAGAGTTCAGCTAAGGCAAAAAAAAACGATGGGTTTGGAGGCTCTGCTGCTCTTCCCTCGGCGCCCCATTTCATCTCCTGTCAAAACGACAGATCTCTTTGGCTAGCGTTCACACCAACCACCTCTGTGCGGGCGATCTGCTTTTTGGGGAGCAGATTAGGAGCTAATCTTGAGACATGATATTGCAAAAGACAGGAAGAACCACCTCAGCTCCCACCGCATTAGCGGTACTTAGAGCAGGTGCTGGGGACCTCTTGGCTGGCAGGGTCCGTGAAAGTCCCCATCCAACAAGCTGTGGACCTGCTGACAGTCTCCTCCTGGTATCACAGATTTTCCATCGGTTGTAGTTAAACAAAGTACCTCAGGAGCAACGCTGGTGTTAGCAGAGGATTTTCTGCTCTATTATTCATTTGGGATTTGAAATAATGCGCGCTGAAATCAATGGCCCTGTTTTCATTAACCGCAGTTGGCTTTGGATCAGACCTGGAAAGATGCATATCTTCCAGAAATGCCATGGGATGATTTCTTTAAAAAGCATTGAACAAAGATATACGACAGCATGAGCTGACTGGGGGGGGAGACAGCCCCATCTCTCTTTTATATGGTGTGCTTCCTGCTCATATCAGCAATAATTTAGATAATTAAATTGCTTAGTTCAGGAGTTGGAAGAGACACGATCAACAAGCTGACTCTACTAGATGTCAGATGTATTAGTGTTCTGTTTTTTTGTTTTTCTTTTTTTGTTTGTGTGTGTGAAAAGCTGTATAATCAGACGCTGTCTTTTCCACCGTAGGCTGACCTCTTCTTCAGAGGAGCATACTAAAGATATTTAAAATCACGTTATGAATGCCAGCATAGTTAGAACACTTATATGGTGTATGGTGATGTTCAGCAGCAGCAGACAAATAGGTGAAATTAAGCAAAAACAATATCAGCACCCTTAGAATTTAACAGTGAGATGCACAGGTTGGTGTCAGGATTTAGTAAAACACATCCTCCGGTAAAAGCTCAGGTGTGTTAATGAGCACACTACTGTCCCCAGCTAGACATGCTTTTTACATTCAGACTTGAATCACTGCTCCTTGCACTGTCCCTGTAGGGTCTTTGAACTTTTGCTTGCATGAGGTATGAGTGATTTTTATTAGATCGCACTGCTGAAATGATCGTCTTAGTATTGACTCCAGGTTTTTTGTTCGTGTGTTTGGTTTTGGTTTTTGAGTTAATACAGTTTTGTGACTGACTCACTCCTATAAAGGATGAAAGATCAGAGAAATTGGTCTGTTTGGTGGTTGTTTTTTTCCCCATCTCTGATTCACAGGGGTTTTGGTGTCGGTGACGTCTCAAACCAGGACAGAAGAGCAGTGTTTGTGGGCTGAGGTAGGGAATATCCAGTGCTTGTACTTAAATTACGCATCCTGGAAATGCTCCAAAGTTTTCTGCTCTGCCACATTCTTTATATCTGTCCCTTCTTTTCTCTTCGTTTTTGCAGGATGCCATTTCTAAGCACACAGTTTTGCTTGTATTCTTTCATACTAGTTTCCCCTCCTTGTCCCCTGAATTACAATGATATGACAGCATTATCTGAGAAGTGGGGCTAGAACAAAGTCCCTGTATTGTCCCTTCTGCATCAGGCCCAGGCAGGACAAAAACAGAGAGAAAAGGATAGAAAACCCCATGGTCTTATTCACAAAGGGCTGGGGCTTCATTTTCCAAATGAACTCATGTCAGGATATTCATTCATTTTGGTTCAAACAGGGAAAAAGAAAGAAAGAAGCAAAAACACAAGAAAATACAGCCCAGCTATGTGGTTTGGTTCTGAATGTGTATGGGATGCTTTGGATGCAGAGCCCTAGCTCTGTTCTCAGCTTCCATGATGCTCAAGAAGACAAAGCAGCATCCCTTACAACACAGGAGTACAAGAGAAGCCCAACAATGAGCAAAAGAATAAAATACTTTTGAGATGAGAAGATCCAGTTCTCCTTCAGCTCTTTTTTTTTAATGCTGCTTTTTAGAAGTCTACATTTTCCAAAGTGAGTTTACTTGCCATGGATGCTCACTGACCTAACTCTATACCACCCCCTGAAAAAGCTATAGCAAAGTTACATGTTGTGTAGAGCTTGTGTCTATCTTCCGCATATTGTTTGTTCAGCTGTGAGGCTGTATGAATAGCTTGGTATTATGCCTGTATTTTAAGCACAGAGAGCTTACTTTAACGTTTACCAGCATGCTTGTCAGCCCGGATGCCATTCCTACATCATATTTGCATGTAGTCAGAATTATTCATTTCTTTATTCCCCGGTAAACTATTAAAAATGGGACCTCAGGCACAGAGTTTGCCGTTTGGTAGCAAACTTAGACATAATAGGGTTTGTCAGGTCTTTTTGCAGTATCACTTAATACATGTAAATGTGTCACAAAGTTATCCCATAGTGATGCTTGCAAAATATACAGAAAAAGAGGTATTTTTAAAGGATGTGAATTGACTTATGCCACTCGAAGGAAAAATATTCCCATGTGATAGGCTGAAGTAAATAGTAATAACAGAAAACCACGTTGGCCAACTGTAAACAGGGTCCCCTAAACATAATTTCTTATTCTTGGGTCACTCTGAAGCCTAGACTGTCCCAGTCTGGGCTCCTTTTCAACCCTTCCTCCTGGAATAGGATATAAATGTTGATCAGATGCTGTGACCGCAGACTGGGCTTCATCTCACATTGGTGAACTGAAGTGGGAAGGAAACTGCTGTGGAAAACCTCTCACTAGAAATGCTTTATCTCCAGCCT
This sequence comes from Cygnus olor, assembly GCF_009769625.2. Lineage (NCBI taxonomy): Eukaryota > Metazoa > Chordata > Aves > Anseriformes > Anatidae > Cygnus > Cygnus olor. The sequence continues at coordinate 155,764,580 of NC_049170.1, read as the reverse complement.
TTCTTCTAACACCCCTGAAGACTTCATTACTGGGATATGAGTCTTGATGTGGGTGGGGCAATTTTGTCTCCCTGAAACATCCATACATAAACCCGTTGCAAGTTAAGAGACTTGGTTCAATTCTCCATGCTATAAAAACGGATAAAATGATGTATTTTGGCCCGAATGCAAGAATAACACTGAACCACAAATGTGCATTAAAGCTACCACAGGTTATGATTCTAGATCTTAAGCAGATGTTCTGATTTGATTTGCGTTCCCCCTCTCCCCTTATTTTTAGTCCAAATGACTGCTCTGAGATACCTTTCAGCATTCATAACACCGCAATGAACTCTTGAAGTATTTTAGCCTGGAGTGGGGACGAATGACTTCGAAACGCAGCTCTCCAGCCTGGTCATATAAAGCAGTCCTTCTTTTGGGGCAGAAGCGTGGGAGGTGAACCGTGCCCACCAAGCTCTCCACGTCTGCTGCCTTTCGAGCCGGCCTCAGCTCATCCCGGCACCGTTCTGCTGAGTGACACCAGCTGCTGGTCTGCTCCATTTACCCTGGCCCCACGTGGGTTAGCAGCTGGCAAAGGCTGTTTTTAATAATGTATTTATAAAACTTTGGCGTGCAAGCCCAGACACACAGAAATGACGTTTTGAGCTCCTGGCGCTGAAAGTGCAGAATGCCCCTTGGCAGATCTGGTTTCCAATCTCTCGCTGCCGCCCCTAAGTGCCAGAAACCAACATTTCCTGAGAAATACACAGGAGGAAAAACCTTGGGCTGAAGGCTCCCATAGCTATTTTAAATGTTGCTTGCCCCGATCCCTCTGCAGGCGGCTGCCCAGTCAGTATTTCAGTAATGCGTTTATTTAGAAGGAAATTCTGACTACTGCAGGGCACTGTGATATTTTAATGCCCTTTTTTACCCTGCAATCTCTTCCAGGGAGTTCAGACCTGAGCACCTCGCTGTCTCCTAGGGACACCATCTGGCTGAGGTGTAAACTACAGCACCTGCTTGTGCCCTTCAGTTTTACGGATGGTGCTTGAAGAAAAAAGCAGGGTTTTATTTATTTATTTATTTTGATCCTTTCTTGAATTTATATTCCACAGCTGGCAGATGCCTTCTACTTTTTATTTGCGGAGCGCAGGATGTGTTAGGTGCATTGTTTTCTCCTTGTCTGTATATGATACAGATTTTTGAAAATCAAGGGGCCTGTATTTTGTCCTTGGAATAGGGATTTACAGCTATATCTTAATGACTACAGAAGATTTTTCATTTTTTTCCTTCCTAAGCCAGAATGATGTGCAATTTATTTCCGAGAGACATGGTAGAGATTGGCCCAACATTTGACTGATCAAGACTGTATTTGAACACATGCTGACACCACCGTTCTTCTTGTCTATGGTTCCCCCAAAACCCTATGGCTTTGAAAAGAAATCTCCTAGAATGCATAATCAGCCCTACAGAAATGATCTACCGTATAGTGTCCCCTTTATGCCTTCTGTACCCATCAACAGCAAGAAGCTGACGTGCATGTTAAAAGACAGAGGAAGCAGAAATTGCTTGAGAAAATGAACCAAGAAATGTGTACACTAAGGAGGAAAAGATGGATTCAGGAGCTGGGAGAAACTTTTCCAAAATGATTCCTTAGGCAATAAGAGCTACAGAGTGGAAACTGTTTTTCCTTGCATGTATGAACCTCACTACATAAAATTGCAATGACTTTATGATCTTTATAGTAAAAAATTAGTTTTAAAAAAGAGGGAATAAATAATTAAATATTGAAATAATAAAAAAGTTACCTTAGTGTTAGAAAACGTAGCTGAACTTTTATTATCCCAGCTACTTGGCCTGCCTTGCTACAATACCTGCTGGTTTCCGTGGCTTCAGACAAGGTAAACTTGAACCGGTGACCTTAGACTGAAGGTGTTCCACCTGAGCTTTTGCACTTCTTATCTGGATAGTCGAAAGACTCATTTTGAAGCTGCTGAGTTTACTACTGTAGACAACAACCGAGAGCAGCAAGCAAATGCATGAAAACAGCCACGCGTTTTTAGTGCTCAGCATTTCTGGGGCTTGGGAACAGAGAGCAGCGATGGGCGCAGTGGCAATGGGTCATGTGTGATTTGCAGTGGGCTGTATCTCGGCTCCGCGTTTTGTTTCTCCTAATGATGAATGTGTGGGAGGGCCAGGTCAGGAATGGTTTCCACTCCAGTGCTTTGATTGTGTAGTTGGCAGTGGGCTCAATTAAAGTATAATAATCTGGTAATCTCTCTCCTTTTTTCTGTTCAGTCTGCTGCATGCTGAATAGAGCCAGTGAAAGGCTATAGCATTTGAAAAGTAGGTGAACTTCTTGCCTCTTTGTCTGAGTGGTTTGTGTCTGGTCAACAAAATGACAGGCGGAAGCGACAGCTCCCCAAAAAGGTGCTCCCATGGCTTGCATCATTGCTTCTGTTTGTTTTTCTATGAGATAACACTTGCTCTTTATTTTCCTTGCTAGGCTACAAATTGGATTTCTCACAAGCTTCTCACCACGGTGAAAAGACAAGCTGATGTGAGGAAGGAGATATGTCTGTTATGGCAAGACACCGCGTACCCCATCTCCTGGTTCTTCTTACACTTGTGTTCGGCGGGGAGAGAACCGCGGCACAAAGAGCAGGTATGCAGCATCCCACTCCTGTTAAATAGTTGCTGGGGCTTTTACATGGCTGAGATGCTATCATTGGTAGGAGGAAAACAATAAAACAAATTTAAAAAAAAAAAAAGACTTTTACTGCTGAAAAGACATAAAACAGACCTTAGGGATGGAGGTGACTCAGGGATCAAGATTATGATTTAACTAGAGCTTCTGGTTCTGCTGTGGGCTTAGACAAGTTGTCTTAGCCACCCAGAACAAAGGGAGCAGTGTGCAGTTTGCTCAGGATATGCCTCATCTATGGAGATGGCATGGAGATCACTCCTTATGTTGCCTTCAGTGGGTTTCAGATTAGACCTGGCGAATCTTCCTTCTGGCTGGCTTTCCTGGTGAACTAAACAGAGTCAAGGAACTCTTCTCATTCTTCTGTCTCATGGTTCCCACTGTCTAGAATGGACCTTGACATGGTTTTTGGTCTGTGCCAGTTAGCACCTTCCCCCAAATGCCACTGAAGGGCAACCTGCTGTAGGTGGCCCTGCTTGAGCAGGGATTTTGACCTGATCACCTCCAGAGGTCCCTTCCAACCTCAGCCATTCTGGGACTCTCTGAATGAGGGTGGTGCGATTGAGAGGCTGTTCCTATGGGTCGTCTTCACAAGGACACATTATTTTTTGAGGGGGAGTAGGAAGAGTTATCTAGAAGTGCTAGAGGTCACGGAGAAAATACAATTGTAGACCTACACTGCTGATTCATTATGAAAGCCCAAAGGTTTATTTTTTCTTTTATTTATGTTTGAGATGGAGTCTTTCTGGCTCTTTTTCTAGCAAAGATGCTATTCTGTATCCTTGGCTAATTTATAGTAAAGAAAAGGAGTTTTTAGACCTTCTTGCTGTCTAAGGAATAGGTGCTTTACAGTGATGTTATGTGATCTATGTAAGGCTTTTTGTATCAAGTTTAACAGGAATAAGTACTTAGTAACAAAATAATGTGGAATCGCATCTTTTTTCTGCTTGTGGATCACTCACAGGAAGGAAATGGTGCTACCATTTATATGTTCTTTCTGTGATTACTTTAAATAATTTTGGCCTTATGGCTTGTTTGTGGACTATTTTTGATGGCAATATAGCAAAATGGTTGACTCAGTGTCTGAGCTGGTGAATACAACTCCTAGAATTATGTTTCCACAGAGCATTCCTGTAATTACAAAACTGAAAGTTCACTTTCTATGAATTATCTCCCATATTCCCTTAACATGAACTCTTTCTGCCAGTAAACAACATTATAATAGCATTCTTGGAAAAAAAAAAAAAAAATTTGTCCAGCAGTGGACATTACTGTGCTAAAAATGCAGATTAACATTTAGTAAAAGCTTTTCTGCAGCATTTAATCTCACTGCCATCAGGTCTGTAAGCAAAGAATCACTAACTTTAAGAAAATGATCCTGAAAGACTGTCTTTTTCTTCCCTGCAATACTGCCTGAATAGGCATTGCTTTTTAAACTTCAAAACCTTGTTTTAAGGCTCATTGCCCTTGAACGCAGATAGGATAGATTCTTTCTGTTGTGTTTGTTTTTAAACTGCAGCCATCTCACCTGCTGAGAGTCATTAAAATGAGCAACAGGAAGGTCTGCACCTTGTGGGCTTTATAGTTAAATCTTTATATTCTTTAGTTAGTCTCATTTGATTAGTATTCTTTTATTCAGGCAGCATAGATTAACGTAATGATTTTTTTTTTATTTGGAAAGCAGAAATTTCTTGCTTAGCCTTTCCTGTTATATCCGTTACATTTTGCAAAGAGCAAGCAGAACTACCCTTGGCAATCTAACCTATATACATGGATGTAATGTAATTGACATCCCATAATATAAATCCATATATTCTATCATCTTCACATGCTTATTACCCTTGAGAGAATTGCTATTTGCCTCCTTGCAGCAATGTTCAGAAGGCTGCTCATGATGCTGGTGTATCCATCCAGACCTTTCTTGCTCTGTGGTTAGAGAAACACATTCCCTTACTTACAAAATGCCATCACAGAACATGATCTAGTGTGGACAGGTTGTTCCCAACATGAACCCAAACCCATATGTATAAGTTATTCCCTTAGACACTAGAGGAACAGCAGCACCTGGGTGAGGTCTGTGGAATATTCCTTGCAACAGAAATTAACACAGCAAGAGACGTTCATTTTGATCACCTGCAACATTCTGGGACCTTGACAGGCTTGAGAGTTGGGCCTGTGTGATCTTTGTAATGTTCAACAAGGCCAAGTGCAAGGTCCTGCATCTGGGTCGGGGCAATCCCAAGTACAGATACAGGCTGGGTGGAGAATGGATTGAAACGAGCCCTGAGGAGAAGGACCTGGGGGTGTTGGTTGATGAGAAGCTCAACATGAGCAGGCAATGTGCACTTGCAGCCCAGAACGCTACCTGTATGCTGGGCCGCATCAAAAGCAGTGTGGCCAGAAGGGCAAGGGAGGTGATTGTCCCCCTCTGCTCTGCTCTCATGAGGCCCCACCTGGAGTGCTGTGTTCAGCTCTGGGGTCCCCAGCACAAGAAGGACATAGACCTGTTAGAAAGAGTCCAGAGGAGGGCCACAAAGATGATCAAGGGGCTGGAGCACCTCTCCTATGAAGACAGGCTGAGGGAATTGGGGTTGTTCAGCCTGGAGAAGAGAAGGCTCTGGAGAGACCTTACAGCAGCCTTCCAGTATCTAAAGGGGGCTACAGGAAAGCTGGGGAGGAACTTTTTGTCAGGGGGTGTAGGCATAGGACAAGGGGGAATGGCTTTAAACTAAGAAATAATAGATTTAGACTAGACATTCAGAATAAATTCTTCATTCAGAGGGTGGTGAGGCGCTGGCACAGGCTGCCCAGAGAAGGTGTGGATGCCCCATCCCTGGAGGTGTTCAAAGCCAGGCTGGATGGGGCTTTGGGCAGCCTGGGCTGGGGGGAGGTGTCCCTGCCCACGGCAGGGAGGTTGGAACTGGATTGGCTTTGAGGTCCCTTCCAACCCAAACTGTTCTCTCATTCTGTGAGGTCTGAAGACAGCAGCTGGGGTCAGCCGCTGTCCAGGCATGTCCACAGAGGTGAGGCAGGTCTGAGGTGAAGCTGGGAAATCAGTCAGTGACCCAGGCAAGGACCAAGGGTGACAACTTCACCTTAAAAGCAGCTTCCAGGGGAAGGAGAGGCAAATGTTTCTTGAATGCTTCTAGAAGATCTTCCTGAGGAGCTCACCCAAGGCCATGGATCCCTGACAGCCAAACCCCACAGAATAAACATGCTCTCAGGGCCCTGACAAGGATTTCAAAACTTCCACAGTGAATTTTCCAAGCATTTCCTGTTGCTGTGCTTTGGTTCATATTAGAGAGCAGCCCTGGATTAATTGCCTACGAAACCGAGCTGCAAGATGCACTTCAGATGCACATGTGATGTATCTTAGTCACTGATGTGCATTTAATTGCTGGAAATTGGCTGGAACTAGTCTGATGTGAAAACACAAACTGTACAGTGAGAATGACTGGAGTCACATATTTTCACCTCTAGTCCCAGATTTTCTGACCAAGGGAAGTAGGTTGGTTGGTCCAGGTCAGAGCCCAAAGGAGGTCATTGCCCTAGCTGTAGTGGGAATAGTTGGGGAAGTCGGGATCCTGCAGTGGAACAGGACAGATCTGCCCTCAGTGGATGTGGATAGATGTGGGCTAGCTCAAAGCCTGGTAAAGCAGCAGGGTTTAAAAGCAATTGCCAGCAATTCAGAGGACACACATAACATCTCCAGTTCAATGGGGCAAAGAAAAGCCCTATAAAAGGGATGAAGTGGTACAGGCACTTGTACAGACCAGCTCTCTGTCTTGCACTATGTTATATGTGCTTTGTTATTTGTGTGATTGGTTGTACTTCGTAAGGTGATGTTGGAGAAGAACTACTGGAGAAATGATGGCTGATGGTTGTGACCATAGGTAAATTGACTTTGTAGAGCAGTTTTCAGTCTTGAAACTGTAATTTGTTAGGGACTATAGTTAATAATAGTAAATTAAATATATCTATGTATACATTTAGTCCGGCTGTGGCATTATGTTGATACACCTTGGTCACCTCTGGGTCTTTTTATGAATATACTGCTGGTTGGCTTGTCTATGCTCAGAGAGAGCTAGAAAACATCTCCTGGGAGATCTATTTTCTTGGCAAGCAGCTGACAAATATATGACCAGTCTGGTTTCATAGGGCAAGAAAACTGCAATTAAAATACATTTGCCTTTCGGATTACATAGGCCTCAGATTACAAATATCATGGCTGGAGCCAAAAGAGTGTTTGTGGGGTTAAGTGAACTTTTCTCACACAAAGGAACTGCCCTTTGTTGTCAAGGAAGCCATCCCAGTATTCAGTGAGTCATCCTTTAGTCAATAGTCAATGGCAGAGAGCCTCAAAATCAAAATAATCTTGTTATAAACTTGCTTCACCAAGATATCATGCTGAGCAGAAGAAGTGCTTCTAGCTAAGCATAAATAAATCATAATGCTAATGCAAGAGGGAACATGAAAGCTTCACTACTCAAGGTCAGGATTGGCAAAGGGAAGGTCAGAGCAGGTCTCTTGAGCTGCCAAGGTCATTTCAGAGCATTGCCTGAGCAGAGGGACTGTAATGAAGTTTTTAAAAGAGAAAAATAGCTTCATATGCATGCAGATGGTGTAGGTGAAAGACTGAGCAAAGGAAGTTAGTAGCACAGGAAGAGAGAGGCTTTGCATTTCAAAGAGAAGCGTGTGCCAATCTACTGTAGATGTCCTGAAAGAGATGAGGTGAATCACAAGGAAGAGAGGCTGAGAATCTGCACTTTCTCTGCAGGACAGGGAGGTTTGCTGCCTCCTCAGAACGGCTCACTGGGGAGCCATGCCCGTGGAGCATTTGTTATATCTGATACTTGTCTTTCACCTTCCCTCAGCGATATATTCTGCCACTCCTGCAGGTTGCAAGAACGTTCACTATGACCTCGTGTTCATCTTGGATGCCTCCTCCAGTGTCGGAAAAGAAGATTTTGAGAAGGTTCGGCAGTGGGTGGCTAATTTGGTGGAAACTTTCGAGATTGGCCCAGATAAAACCCGTGTAGGTGTGGTGCGATACAGTGATCGGCCGACCACCGAGTTCGACCTGGGAAAATACAAAACCCGTGAGGAAATCAAAGAGGCCGCCAGAAAAATTAAGTATTATGGGGGCAACACAAACACTGGAGATGCTCTCAGGTACATCAACACGTACAGTTTTTCCAAAGAAGCAGGTGGGAGACTTAGTGATCGAACTGTTAAAAAAGTGGCCATCCTTCTGACTGATGGAAGGAGCCAGGATTATGTCTTGGATCCAGCCACTGCAGCCCGTCAGGCTGGAATTAGGATCTTTGCTGTGGGTGTTGGTGAAGCCTTAAAAGAGGAACTTGATGAGATTGCTTCAGAACCCAAGTCTGCTCACGTGTTTCATGTCTCCGATTACAATGCCATCGATAAAATTCGGGGGAAGCTGAGAAGACGTCTCTGTGAAAGTAAGTAGAGCTTCCACTTCTTCTACACAAAGAGAATTATAATAGGTGCAATTAACATAGGGCTGTGATTATTTCCTTCCATGATTACCTGGTTCTAACTCTATGCTGATAGTTCTTTATTTTATTGTCTTCTGCTTTGTTCCCCTCTGCAAGAAGTCATTTTACTACCTGGAGTGCAATGAAGCACTCACTTTCTGGGTTCTTCTGCCCAAGTTAGCATTAAATATAAGCCAGCTTCTAGTGGTCACCTGGAGAGCGGAATGGGAATTTCCTTTTTGTTCCGATATAGTTTAGTTGCTCTATCATACTTTGAATTACTGAATAGTTTTTGATCTATATCCTGGCATAGATGTGAAGATTGACATCTTATTTATACCCAGAATTTGGTCTATTTTGTGTAGAAATTGCTTCTTTTTTTCTTTTTTTTATTTTGTGGCATTATAATATGAAAAGAGTTCTCTGGATGCTTCTGAGATTAATCCTCTAGGAAACAAAAGGATACTTTTTATTTTCGGCCTTTCAGCATCCCAACTCTACTGAGAACTGGTGTTCACAAGTGGTCTGGCTACTAACCATATAAACTTTGGTAATGTTTTGAATTGTGTTTAAGAGAGCAGTGTCAGAAACTCACGCAAATGAACTTTGAATTTCCAGCCCCTTGGAAAAGAACTGTAATAACATTGTCTGCTACATCCCAGCCCTTTAATGGGAACAGCAATCACACAACCTTTTCTCCTTCTACTGCTGAAAAATCACTCTCTTGTTTTTGATAACTATATAAATGTTACCTGGTTTTGCTGCTTTTCACAGTATGTGTTGTGGTCATTTGGGGTTCTTTGGATCAAATTAATGAGACATTTTTCTGGGTCATGGGTCTGAACTTGAGTCCCTGTGTGATGCTTTGACGCATTGCAGTGTCAATGACCACGTCTGCAGGCTGGGAAGTTGTGTTACTGTCTGTTGACAATAACTTGCCTGGAAAGAATCCGGCCTTCTGGCTGGTGTTGTGAGGCTTTTATTGCTCTCTGTGACCTCCATTTGCAAGAAATAAGTGTTATTTTAATGCTCTGGACTTATGTATGCTTCTTATACGGTGAGTAGCACAAGCAGGCATAAACCTGTTGATACTGCCAAGGTACAACTACTCTTTTGCAGTCCAAATAAAAATGTTTATGACAGTGTAATCATGATACAAGTGAAAGTCACCCTGTATATAGACTGTACATGGTGCACATTGAAGGAGCTGGGTCTTTTTCTGTGGAAATTGTATGTAATCAGACACACTTATGACCAGGGTAGAATAAGGAAGGGTAAGCACCTCTGGTGGACACAACTCAAACAACCTCCTAATGCAGCTGCTGACCTCCCAGATTCTGATTTTCCTTAAAAAAAATCTATTACATTCCTTTTCCAGAAAACTGTTTTTAGTACTTCTTACCTGGGACTGTTCTTGTTGCCTTCTCAAGAAATCATTTGCCCGTCTGACAGAGTATAATGCAATTTGCCTATGGCTTTCTGAGCCCATATTAGGTCCCCACATATGTGCATACCACTCCTCATTAAATCCCAAAGGATTACTAGGATCATCCTTACTCCAGAGTGTGATCATATCACTCTCCAAGGTGTTTGCTTCTACCTTCACTAGTGGGTTTGATGGGGAGAAAAAAAAACACTGAAAGGGCAGGTGAAAGGGAAAAGTTTAGTTGTGTTAGATACAGAGAAATTTAAGGGGAAGGTAGACTGCTAAATGAATTGTTTCAAATGTGAGAGTAAAGGGAATCAGACTGCCATCAGCAAACATTATTAGTAAGAAAGGTAGCAGAGAGGAAGGAATTAGCTGAACAAACAACGAGTGGATAACTTGTACATTTGGAGGGACATTCAGGCAAAATAACAAAGTGTAAGGAAGTGCACAGTGACAAGGGGAATTGAGTATCTAAGTACATGGGACACAGTGAATGCAGGTGGATTTGAAAGAAGTGGATCCAGGATGGAAAGGGGAGTTATCGACTAAGGGAACAAACAGGTGCATAAAAATGTATTAATCTTTGCAATTGCATGATTTCCACAGCAACAACAATTATAGGAGATAGGTATGCAAAAGGTGTTCCCAGGTGGTGTTTTTCTGATTCAAGGGTGCTCTTGAGATGCTCTAATGTCCCTAGATCCTTCATTCCAGTCTTAACAGGGGAGACTTTCTACTCAATGTCTGGCCTCAGTCCCTCTCACCACACTGGGAGCCTGATCTGATCCTATTTTCACTGGATACCAAAAAGTATTTATTCTCTTCCTCTGTACAGCAGTCTTTTCTCTTTGGAGGGCTGTTACAGAATCAGAGCAGTTGAGGTTGGAAGGGACCTCTGGAGGTCATCTGGCCTGACCCCTGCTTGATCAGGAATACCTAGACAGGTTGCCCAACCTTGCTAGAGCAGGTTTCATATCCTTCCTAAGTCTTTTCTTTCTAGATTGAATGCAAGGAAACTGCTTTGAGGCAGAATCAGTCTCTCTATACTTGTTTAATTTATTGTTTTGCATCTACTAGAAGGTGTCCCTGCCTGTGGCGGGGGGGGGTTGGAATTATATGATCATTAAGGTCCCTTCCAACCCAAACCATTTTGTGATTTTGTGTGAAATGAAGAAATTATTGGTGACACCAGAGCTAGCCATTGAAGCAGAGTATGAGACAGCAAGAGCACCATCAGCAGAAGTATTAATATAGAGATAGATAACTTTTTGGTATCTGAATATGTGAAGTAGAAATGTTTTGGCGGATGGCAGAGAGCTGGTGGAGAATGGGACCCAGTCTTTTCTGGTGCATGTGTCACTTCTAGTTGTGTTAATATGGTGGGAACAGGAGAGGGGTTCACTGTAAGGACTATAGATATACATATTACGAAGGTAAAACTTACAGTAGATGTAAAATTTCTGTAATTTTAACATGACAACACTGCATAAAACAGGAACGTACAAACTACTGGGTGGGTGGAAGACGTGACAAGGGCACATGCCAAGATGCTGTTTAGTTCATGCACATTCTGAGATAAAAGCGCGTATCGTCAGAGCCAAGCCAGGGTTTTAATAGACATAATCTTCCGTGAGCTCCTGGGAGACACATGAATCAATGAGTGGAACTGGTAGAAAGTTTTTTGTGTTGCACTGACTAGTGATGAGTCTTCCAGTCCCTGTGCTACTGTATTATGGAACATGAAGAGTTGTGCAGTGTTGCAAATACAGGATTTCGTGCCAGCAGCTGCTCATAATCTCTTGTCTCTGGTCTCACTGGATGTCTGTCCTAGACTCTGTCATTCCATCTTGCTATATATAACTGAAATTATTTCTAAGAATGTCATTATGAGCATTAGTAACATTTTTCGCTCTCACTTGATCTTGTGGAAGTAAGCATAGCAGAATCAAAAAATAACATGTCTGCTCAGTGAGACATGGTGGCAGTGGGAGATATTTTTGCCAAAAGTCTCTGTTACATTCTGGACTATAGTTAGCAGGCAAAAATGGGTGATGGTTTTACAAGACAGCAGGAGAGATGTATTCTGTTAAAAATTCCAGAGATGCGGCTTGGTTTCTAAATAGGATTTCTGCTTATATGTTGTAGGGATAACAACAGACCTATGGAATATTTAAAAATATACTGGCATCTGCTTCTGGGAGGTAAATAGTAGGCTTATGCTTGTCAAAGAGAGCCAATTGGCTCACACACAGGTTTTATTCGAAGCTGAACTTGGTAACTTAGTGCATGTATAAAGCTGTCAGACTGGCTCGAATCTGCTAGCTCTGGAGGTTAACACTATCATCTGGTAAGCCTTAATTGGGGAAACATTGCAGTGCCTCCCTAAAACACCTGTATTTCTTAAATAACACTGATTACAATGCTCTGGACATTGTAATATTTGAGTTTATTCTATTATCATTAAGCCAGACAGATGATAAGGTACAGTTTGCAACACTGACCAAAGACTTTCCAAAACATTCTCAATACTCACTGGCACCATAAGGAGAAGCCTATGACTTGGCAGCCTTGGACCACATCATCATGTATGATTTTGAAAAGAAATTTGGCGTTAGACCTATAATCGCTGCTAAGAGCTATTTTTTCTATATCTAGTAATAGGAGAAGCACACACAGATGTTTTCTAAGGAAGTACTGTGCTCAGCATTGGCCTATGTCCAGTAGTGAGCTGTATGTATAATGTAGCCCTTACGGTCAGTTTTTTGTTGCCTGTGAGTGTGATTTGTGTGCCACGATGAGTTCTTCTGCAAACGTGTATGTCAGCATATGAATCTCAAGTTCTTTACAAGCACAAGGAACTAGAGTTGAAATGTTTCGATATCTGGTATGTACCAATGCTTTGTTATTGATTTGAAAGCAAGTAACAAGTCCTGTGATGAAGTCTCAAAAACAATCACATGTTCAGATGATTCATAAAATGTATTTTTCTATTTTGTACGTGTCTTTCTTGACTTTGGGTTGTGTGTGCAGTGCATAAAATAAGTTCTATGCTACCACTGCTCTCTTTCTAATGCAAAAGAGGTTCAGACTTTCAAGACACCAGCTTGAGTGCCATTCAAAATAATATTCTAAAAGCTTCAGAGCTGTCTCTTTTTGAAGTCAGCTTTCCTCAGGTTCATGGCATGTTCACAGAAGAGCTTGTCATCAGAAAAGTGGTCTGTTTCTTCTTGGCCTTCAATATTAAAACTATCACATACTGACAACAAAGGGTAGGCATCTGAATTGCCATATCTTGTGGCAATTCAGTGACTGACAGCTCCTGAAAGGCTTATCACTATGGTCAAATCTCGGGTGAGTATCAAAATATCTGAACACATCAGTGCAATATTTACCTAACTGTTGACATGAACATTTTATACTCCTTGTTGAGCTCTGAGATTTCACTGTAAAAACATTTATTTCTAGATAGCTTTGCGGTAGGCATCATGAAGCAGGGAAGGAGGTAGAACTCAACAAGCTGACAGGAGTGAGAAGCCTGAAATATTTTAATGAACTTAGTCGTGGTGGTAGTTTTCTTTTTAATTTGGTGAGCAGAATTTGTAGACTTGGGAATCTGTAGACTGGTTTAACCTTCATAGTTGGAGTATGACTCTATTTGGGTTCTCCAAAAGTTCAGCTTCGCCGTAGTTTGAAGTCTTACCTGCTCTTATTGCAAGGTCATTTAGAAGCTGTTTTTCATTATTGTGATCACTTGTAGAGACCTTCCACAAATGTGAACATAACTTCTTGTCATCTGGGCAGAACTTGGGGCATGTCAGAAGTAGGCTATAAATTTAGTCGGAAAAATTCCTGGCACGCACCTCCAGGTTGAGTGCAGAGAAGTTAGAGGTGTTTTAGAGTAGTGTCTGCTGTCTAACAGACTGGCTGAAGTCTGGTTAGCACAGTTTGTCCCATGAAGATATTCTAACTCTTGTGCTTCTACCTGATGTATGCATCATACCTGCTACAGACAGCATTCTTACTGGGATGTTCCACATTTGGCTCCTTAACAGTATGTCCAGGCTATGTGCAGCTGCTAATTTTGATTAATAGTGATGATTACTATTCTTTTTGTTTTATTAGTAGTCAATTATTTTGATTCTCACTTGCAAATCTAGGCACTTTCAGATGGTTCGGAAAGTCCGATAAAAGCTGAGCAGACATCTGCTGCTTTAAAAAAAAAAAAAAAAACCTGCAGTGACCCAGCTGCTATCACCTCTGATTTCTCTTGTTGCTTCTTCATGCTTTTGTCAACCGCAGCTGCAGTGGTGGCTTTCTCAAACTCTGTAGCATCTCCAGTTTGTAGTAGTCTTTCATGTCACAGATGACAGGATCACACATCCTTTCACTCCCACATTTTCTGGATAACTGCGGTTTTCTGCCAAGACATCAAGGATCTGTGAGAGAATTTCCAATTGATTTAACTTTTCCTTAAAGAGGAGAAAAGCTTTCACTTTTCATGAATGGTGGGCTGGGAGGGCATAAAATATTTGATGGGCTTCATGGGGATGACATTGCGCAACTTTCTTCTGCCATTTGTTGGGTTGAAGGACAGCCTAGTGTCTTGGTTTATGGCTCCAGCAAACACAGCAAGGATATTTTTTCTCTTGCAGCATTTTTTGTTTGTTTTCAAATCAAGCATTTGCCTACAACTCTTGAATCCAATTTCCCACTTGGTCTGGTCATCACCAGCTTAAACCAAAACCATTCCAGAGCTGGTGAAACCCCTGAGCTCAAGGTTGAGCGGTGACTGCTGGTTGCTCCAGTTCCTCCACAGATCCTGTAGTAACCGTTTTCCCAGATTGTGACTACAGTCCTGTACTGCTTGTGTACAATCTCTATATCACTTAAATAACTTCCTATTTCACTCGGGACTCTGAAATGAATAGGTTTATTCTGAGTTAGCGACAGTGCCGTTTTACAGGCAGTTAAACCCAGCCCTGCTGCTAAAAAAGAAAGGCTTTACTCTTCCCAGCTTCCTTCTCCCATCTGTCAGCACAGGCTTTTACGTGGCCCTACCTCGAACTACAGCAGGGAGACAATGAATGTTGTTGCCTTCTTTCCTGGATTAGTTTGCACTCAGATTTAGTTCACCGTGCAGCCACATGGCCATTTGCTTTCCCAGAGGAGAAACTGGCACGAGGTGAGAACAAGAAATTAGAGATGGGAGGAAGAGCTGGACTGTGACTTTTGGTACAGAGCTGGTTCATGCCAGCTTTATAAACCACATATCATTTGCTAAGGGCTTCAGAAAGCTGAGCAAAATGCTCTTCTCAAAAATGTGAGCCTGTGCTCTGCCATCCTATGGTTAAAGTGTGCACAAAATGGATTGCAAGGCAAGTTCTTCCCATTCAAACTCATCTTCTAGGCTTCAGCACAGCTTACTTGCCTTGAATAAACTGCCTGTTTAACAAAAATATCCCACCGCAGACTGATCTCTTCATGATTTCATTACATTTCCCTTAAATAGGCTGTTCAGTATGAGGAATTATTGTTGCTTTACCACTAACTTAGCTTCTGGTTGTTTGGGGTGGTACCTGTAACCACAGAGCTCTCCCTCCTCAGCTACGCGCTGTGCCTGGCTGGGAGCATCTTCCTGATGGTGGGACGAGTGACCCGACCATTGCTCTCACTGCTACTATTTTGGAAAGGGATTTATCAATTTGGTTTTCTTCCCTGGTCCTCTGGAGAATGCAGTATGTTAGTCATCATCTTTGGTTAAGGAGGAAATTCAGTCTTGCAACTCTGGTCTTGTTCCTGCTTTTTGCTTAGGGAGCAAAGGTGTGGATCGAGCAGTCCTCTAAACAACATATTTTTAGAAGTAACTCCGTGGCAGAAAATGGAGTTACTACTACTCCGGTACACCTGGAAAAAAAGGAATCTGTTCCAAACCTGTAGCTTCCTACAGACCACTGGGAACCTTAACGAGGGCTTCTGAAGGTAGAGATATAATAAAATGGGATCAATTAAATCTTTTTTACTTGCCTTTCTTGTCTCCAGTTTCTTTCTTTCATAAAAGTAGTAGCATCATAAACCATGGGCAAACTTTTACATAAAACAATGAATCTCTGGACTGCCACCACTGTATTGTCCAAAATCACAGAATCTAGTTGAATGATAACATCTCTTTAGCTTGAAATAGTTTTTCTTGCTTTTCAGTTAAGAAATCTCTCTGAATAATGTTTAATGTGCAGCAAAACTAATTGTAAAGGCAGATAGAAGATTAGACCCATGACAAATAAAAGTGAGCCCCAGACATTAGGAAGAAACATTGAGACACTCGGGAAAAGTATGGGTCTCAGTGGCAGGAGAAATTACGTCTTATGAAAAAGTAATGTGCCGTTTAGAGAACAAAAAGAGGAAAAATACGGTGACTGTGGGAGCCTTTCCTAAACAGGGTAGGAATGGAAGAGAAATGCAGAAATAGGAACAGACAAAAGACTGGGACATACTGTTGTGTGCTGAAAGTTATTAGCAGTTTGTGTTTCAACACCGCCTGCAGCCCTCATTGATTTTGCAGGAACTCAGGGCGCTCAGCACTTTCCGAAATGAGGCTGTGGAGCCCAGTACTATCCACCTGCAATCACAAGGAGGCTTTCTGTCTGCTCCAGTGGATTCCAAAAGACAGGGTGAAAGAGAGGGCTCGTCCTTGGGGTAGTACTTGGGTGTTTCCTTTCTAATGGACCTGTGAGGAACCCTCAGCAGAAAGAATAACCTCTGGGCAGGTGCTCAGCAGGAAACTAGGGCAAGGCACACAAAAACCTCTAAGGTTTCAGGTTTAGTTAAAGGCTTTTCTGTCCAAGCTAAACAGAGAGATGAGGAGAAAACCATTGCCAGGTGTCCTTTGAAAAGCTAAAGGGCCTATAAAGCTCAGCAGCTGTTGTGTTGTCAGGGCTTTTTTCCTCTTTACTTAACAGCCCTCTAAGCTGACCTTTCATTGAAAGGAGCCCACTTATTTAATCTTCTAGGCCTTCTTTTTCGTGCTTTATGTGCCACAAAAGTCTAATGGTATCTCTCAGCACATGGAGCTAGGCAATCACCCACCCCGGTTAGGCGCACCTCTAAGTTAAAGATTTCCTCTTGCTCTACTCTGACTTGGGGATGAAGTTCTATTTAGGATAGGGAAAGCCAGATCGGGAAATGTGCTATGGACATTTAATTCCAGTTCTGCTAATGGAGCTGTTACAATCTATTGCAAGTGACAGAGAAATGTGAATGCTCACCAGAGCACGCCAAACCCCATACAATGCCTTAAAGATCCCATCACAGCATATTATGCTTTCTCCTGAAACCTGGGGTATTTCCTGAACCCCACAACTTCTTATGAAATAAATGTTTCAGTAAACCTCATATAGCAATGGTGAGCTTGGTCTCTAAGGTTTTTGGTGTTTTTTTCTTTTTTTTTTTTTTTTTTTTTCTTTTCTCCTGGCTCCATATTATTGAAGGCTGAAAATCCTGTAGTGGATAGCTGCAATGAGATCTGCAACAGGTGATGAGGCTGCCTGTGACGCTTGGGCTAAAGTTTAGCATAAAAACTCTGACCTGGGTAAATAGCAACTTTCTCATCAAAGAGTTTCACTGGGAAATTTGTGCCATTTTGCAGGGTTGAATCAAAATCTTCGTATCACCTGAAAGTTGAACTGCTTTTGGAAACCATTTCACTTGCAGAGTTGAACCATGAAAACAAAACCTTGCTCAGACCTAGTTAACCTGCCACATTAACAACACCTGAAACAACCTGGGCAGGACCACCTATTTTTAGGATCTGGGATGAAACCACTGTTTCCAGTTCTGAGTTTGGCTGAGCTGTGTTTAGGACGCTATGATGTTTATCCTGTGCCCGTGACTGAAGCAAATCTTGTCATTTAAATTTATAAGGGCTTATTATGAAGATTTTTAGGTAGGTTTTTGATCCATGGAAAGCTTGTGTGGACTCTCTGCAATAGAGATCTTCACCCAGATGTTGTTACTGGAGTTCAAACTCAAATGAATTAACCATTTCCTTTTTCATCCAGCAGTAACATAAAGCGAAGTGGTGAGTACTTTCTTTTTTGGAAAGCTTGTAAAGATCCTTTCTGCTACTGAATTTCATTTCTCATTTTATTCTCAATCTCATTTTATTTTCAAATCAGCTGAACCAACAGAGAAAATCGAATTGCAGTGTACTGGTTTGTTGAGAATATTTCTTCCCCAGTGGTAGAGCCGCAGTGTGGTTTAGCTGGTGGACTATTTTTGTTAGTAAATTGTAGGGTTAGAGTTTCAATCCCATCAAGGTCCCTACAAGTTACACCCAAGGACCAAATTCCTTTTTGTAATTGGTTTATAATATGAAACAAAAGCAGTGAGAGCATTTTGAACATCTAGGGCTTTTTAGAGTAGTAATTGGTTTCTTTAAAATGCAAATAAGAGATTGTAACAAGCTTGGTGGTATTGATGTAGTTACAAATGACAGAGAATGGTGTGGAGTTCTGCAAAAATGCTTTTTGGTGCACTCTCCATTTTGGGAACTGTAAGTACTAATGCTGATCAGAAATAGGGAAGGTATCTTTCAGGAAAATTAGCTGGATCAACTGGATACAGTGATTTTTCTCCCTTGCTGTTCCTAAATTGTTGAATGGCAGCCTTGTATGATGTCAGGTTTCAAAGCTCAGTTCATTTCATTACATCTTAATAGGAAAAATTAAGTGTCAGTTTGGCTATAACTTGATCTATATTCTAGGAAATTAAGCAATACATATAAACACACATACATATATATGCGTGTAAACTCCAGAAAGTAAAGCTGTGTCCTTTCAGCCTGAAGCATCAGTCCCTCTTTTTTTTTTTTTTTTTTTTTTTTTTTTTTTTTTTACAGTGAGGCAGATAAAAGGCCATAACACGTTAAAACCCTAGTGAAGATGAAATACAGGACATTTTTACTGCAGTGTAACTACACACGATCAACCCAATCCGCCACCTCTGGGCAAGACTTCGTTTAGCTACACTGCAGTCAGAATCACTGTGCTTTTTTCCCCCCAGGGTTTTATAGCAAGATGGATAACATATATTAGTTGTCTGCTATAAAAACCTCTCACTTTTGGCAGTGAAGACATAACATCTCTGTGAGAGGCTGCAATACTAATATAACACAAGTAGGATGGCGCAGCAGAATTTTAGTCTCTAGTGCTAATGCTTTTTGGCAAATCACTCTAATTCCTTGAAGGGTGTTTCTGAATTTAAAACAGATGTTGGATCAGAACTGAGATCCATAAATTGAATTAAACAATACTGTATCTTTACCTTCAGGTGTCTTCAGCGGGATTCATATTTCCTAACTTCAGTGGCCTGAAAGTTATTTGTATAGACTCTTTTGATAGTCAGTGAAAAGGAGTAGACACCTCCGGAGGGTGATTCATCCTTTTCTAAGAAGACTGTCCAAGACAGGTGGCATGATTCAACTTCGGAGTGCCTATCCCTTTTCATTAACTTCTGAGAGAGCTTAGATAACTCGCTTGTATCCCTCGCATTGACAGCCAAAAGCAAATGAGTCGAATCTTTTCTGCAGCGTTCTGGGAATACAATAACGTTTGGTTCCTTATGCTAGTAAATCTGGCTAGTGGGACCTGCGTTACAGGTGCATATATAAGCTAGCGTGGTTGTATCGTACGCATCACATTTCTTGTCTACCTATCTGAGGCTGTGGTATTTGTGCAGTTGCAGGAGACAATGCCAGGTTAGAAAACTATTTTTCTAGTACTGCTGTATGTTTTGGGTCAAATATTGTACTAGTAAATTGTACTTCGTCCCTCAGTTGTGTGCAGAAAGGACTACACTTGCAAAAAGAATTGTTTCCTCTCCTTTATCTTGGGATCCTTCCTAAGGATTGCGGTAAATTGGCTCTTGAAGTAAAGTGCACTGTGATAGTACCTGGTGCAGTCTCTTGGCTCATTATAGCAAGGAAATAATGCTTTAAAAAACAACTAATGGCTGAAATACAATTAGGAGTAATAGAGAAGGAGACAGCTATTTTAATTAATGTTGTTGAAAGACACCTTCACTAAGGATAGCCTTTTTTCCCGTTAATTGAAGCATGTAGATTGTGTCCTGAGACAGGCCCACAAATCCACTCCTGTTTAATGATCTTTCAGGTTATCACTGTAATAAAGACAGACACAAAACCAAACTGTTCTCTCTGCTTGAAGCAAAATGGGAAGGGTCCTAGCTCAGACCTGTTCATGTGCTACCAAGTTCATGGTACGGGCCCATACCAGTCATCTTCCCATCTATGTAAGCTAAGAATCACAGAAGTCATGTGTGGGACGTGGTGAAAAAGCCCAGCTGAAGAGCTGCTGGTGCATCTTGTGGGTTTGGGGCTATGGACTGGAAGACCGGCAAGTGACTTTGAATCATCAGAGTGCCCAAGTATGGTAATTAAAAAGTCTTTGTTCAATTTCTCATCAATGTTCACCTGATCTCATCAATATATATAAATACCTGAAGGAAGGATGCAATGAAGATGGAGCCAGGCTCTTTCCAGTAGTGCCCAGTGCCAGGACAAGAGGCAATGGGCACAAACTGGAGCAGAGGAGGTTCCCTCTGGACATCAGGCAGCAATTCTGTTCTCTGCAGGTGCCAGAGCACTGGCACAGGTTGCCCAGAGAGGTTGTGGAGTCTTCTCCTTGGAGATCTTCAAGTCCCTTCCCTTCGATGGCTAGATTAAAAACCTTGGATATCCTTTTTCTCTCCATTTTTTTTTCTTCATTCTTGTATTTTTCATTCCCTATGTATTTTGGCAGTGCCCTGCCCCAGGGGCCCTGTCAGAGTATGCACATTGGCATAACCCCCCTGCCCTCGTGCAGCTTAGGGAGAACCTGCAGTCACAACTCACCTTCCAGAGACACGACCCCCTTCTAGACTCGTGGCCCTATTAGTTCTGAGCTCACTGCTTTAATGAAAAGGTTAACAGAGCACAGAGCCAGAAGGAAGCCGTCATTATCTCAGCAGTATCGCACAGGCCACGAGACTCCCTGAACTGTCAGTATATAACGTCCTGTGCAAAAAAAGGCAAAATGTCCTAGAAAATTTACTGTGTTAGTTACAAATCAATATATTTAGGGAGGTATCTGCTAACTGTTCCTCCAAGCTATCAGAGAGATCTGGACTGGAATAGTGAGTCGTGCATGTTGATTTTTAACAGAGCTGTTTGAGGAGACGAGTGTAAAATTCGCAGAGCTACAAATCTTTCGAAAATTCGACATCATTTCCACTGGCTATCCCTATTCCTGTTAGCAAGCATAGCAGCTGATGCATGGCTTGTTTATCTGATAAACTGTTCTTTGACTTCACAGTGGCCTTGATGATATCCTGAAGAATTAATTTCCTTGGGCTAATATTACATTTATGATGTATTTTTCACCAAGGTAAAATTTACATGCTCACAGTTTTATATGCTGTGAGACACTGCATGTTCACACAATGTAGGATGGCACACAGGAACCTCTTTATGGCTGGTTCAGAATCAAGGATTTTTATCATCTATATTTAACAGTTTATCCCAATGGGTGGGATTTTTTATTTTTATTTTTTCATTGTAAACCTTTTTGCATATTATTTAGCCAAAAATACTGTCCAGGGTACTTGCTGACATGACAAGAATAAGGCACAGGACCACAAAACAAATGCAATTAGTACATGGATTACTACACTCTGCAACCACATTCAGCCCTACAAACTATTTTTGGGATGATTACATACCTCAAGTAATTTGGCTTTGGAGGTGGCTATATTTATTTGTTTTAGTGCAGGGGACCTGTAATAAAGAGAAGTCTCAGCTTTTTTCTTTGATTTTTATGACCAAGGCCTGAACCCATGAATGTTACACCCTGTTGAAATTTCCAAACCCATCTCTTGGTTTCACAGGGACGGAAAAGTTATTCCTTGTTCAGATCCTACCAGAGGTTGTTTCCTTTTTTTTTAACTTTTTTTTTTTTTTTAAGCGATCTTAATTCTTAATTTAGATTATTGCTAGTGCAGTAAGATTTATTTTGTGTCTGTCACCTAAAGCCCGGAGTAGTTACACTCATTTGTGTTTATCCTCAGTAATATCTCACTGCAAATTATTTTTCATGAACTACTAATGTAAGATAATATTTTTTTTTTAATTAAACAAAACCTCAGAGAAAGTATTAGACTCTGATTTGCCACAACATTGCGCAGCTATTTACATCAATCCTGAGTCATTTCTGGTGGATTCAGTGGTTTTCTTCCGTTCACACAGCAGGGCAGTATAGGATCTCAGAGGAAAACCTTAGGTGACCTGATTTACACGCACATCATGCTGGAATTAAGCTGTTTGAACACTGCAGCAGTGGCACACATCCCCTGGTGTTCCCCAGCAGGTCCTGAGCCTCACCTCAAAGGATCTCTCTGCTGCTGAAGGAGCCACCATATTGCTCTTCGTTTCATCTGTGTACATGCAGCCTGCTGTGGGGTTGGGCTTGTATGATATCCTCACCACGCTGGCGACTTTATAGGGTTGTAAAGCACTGATATGCTGTTAGGTGTGGTGCAGCTCCCTTCACTATGGGAAAAACTGAAGATTTGTGTGAGAGGCTTGGTGCCTAAAGAAGATGCACGATCTTTGTGTAGGATCTAACCTTTTCCATTCTAAAACACAGCTTGTTCTACTACCAGAGGAGATATGTGAAGCCAATGCAGAAAATCTTTTTAGAAGTTTGTTTCTTTGGGTATACGTGGTTGCATTGGGCATGGGATTTGTGTTTCCTGTGTCTCCCTAGCATGCTCCAGCCCTCAGTGTGGACCTGTCCTGGCTTTGTAGCTTTCCAGAAGGTGTTTCTGCTCACTTGTCTTCTCTTGCTGATAAACAGACGTTGTCGGTGTCATGCTAGGACGATGTGAGGTTGGGGCAGTTCAGGAGTGGCCCTTGAGGCTGTAATTGTGTGAAGCTGGCCCTTTCATCTTCTGTTCTGTTCTTTTTTCTTCCCAATAGTTGTCTTCCCTTCACCACAAAGCGTACAGGAGAAAAACAGCTTTTCAGGAAGTGTTTTCTACCCGTAAATCTGTGCTGTGGTGGGAGGAGAGGGAAAAATGCCAAGAGCAGCAGGTAGAAGTGCAGAGTCACAAAGAGTTTGGGTTGTCTGTGGCTCCCCCCCTCCCTTTGTTATGGCATAAGCTTCCAAATCACCTGGTGACAGCAGAAGGCAATGGGATTAGTGCCCCCCTTCACCTGTTTAGCCTAGGGAGCTGCTGCCTATGATGGGGTGGTTTCAAACTGAGTAGAAGACGAAGTCTAGGTCAAGATGTTAAGTGAAGGTGGAGGCTGGTCATCGTTTTGTGGGTCTCTTTCTGGCTGATTGCTGATGGGGAATTCCACATCTCCTAAAGGACTCGAGCATATTCCACAATTCTAGCTTGGAATTAGTCTCCTTTGGTTAGCAGGCTCCATCCAGAGCCTTTCTTTTCACTTCATTTCACTGACTTCTTATTATAGCATCTGCTAGGGGATTTTTTTTTTCTTTAATGTCTGTATGTGCATACGTATATATAACTGTATGTGAATCGAGTGATTTTCTTTCAGTAAATGTAAATCCAGGGAATGTAAACCACAGGGGTGGCTAAACATGCTATTCATGCTGGGTGGGTCTGTGCTCCCATGGGGGGAGCGGAGAGTCCTAATTTCAGAATAGTACAGACTGAGTTTCCATCAAATAGATGTTTAATTATATGATTTTGGAGGGGACAGTGGAGAACACAGGAGTATATCTGCAATGTATCTATAACTGGGTAGTCATTTTCTGCTTAAGATTTCTTTTTTGTTTTGCCTTTTCTTTTTTCCCCACATTGTGCGTTATTTTCCAAGAATTGGTAGGAACTATAAAAAAGCAGCTGAAGTCAGTAAAGAGAAACCCATCTCGGGTCTGGGTGTCAGTTGTTTTCCTGCTCCTAAGTGGAGCTTTTCATCTCACTCTCGTCCCATCATCAGGCTGGATGCCAAGTTTGAGTCTCCCTACACTTTTAGGTTTGTAGCCAAGGAGGAGCTGTGCTGGAGTGATAGTGTGAAGAAGTGTTAAATGTTATCTTTCACCTAGGAAAATAAAACACAGAGCTTTCTCCCCTGAGATTCTGCCTAGCATCATTTAACCTTCCCTGCTGGATACACTGCTTCTGCTATGGCAGCTCTTTTCAATGAAAGCGAGGCGTATAGAGATGAAATGCAGCTGCAAGTGTATGCTCTCTTAGTTAAATAATGTACACCACGACAATGTTAATTAAAAAGCAATTGCGTTTAGCAGTTAATGTACCTGTCGTTAAGGCAAATAGGATCTGCATGCGCAGCTTTATGTTTGCTTGGACAGATACTTTATGATGAAAACTTGTGTTTATTCAATAACTGTATGAAATATCTTCACAAGAAAGTCCTTGTGCTGCAGACACAAGGTACTGATACTGCTTCCAATATAGACCTATTAAAATATTGCCCTGTCCTTAGCTGGTGCTTGCCCAGCCCTCCTTAAAGATCAGCAGAGAAGACATGTCTATAGTCGAGTCTTGTGTCTCTGTTTTAAATATATAGGTCCAAACTCATTCTTGCTCAATAATTATAGCAAGTATTAATCCGCCTCATGATTCAAGACTTGCTTCTGACCAGGGATGAAATTTGCCCTTTACAGCCCAGATATTATATTGCCATTCTCTCTTTATGCTTTTCATATTTATTAAAAGGCCTCTGGAGCCTCTCTGGAGATTCTCAGCTTTATTATATTTAGAGAAACATGATCTCAGTAACATACTCTGATTAAAAGAATGGATTTTGTGTTTTTCTTATTTTTTTTCCTGGTCTAAGAATGTGGTTTAAAATATACTTCCTTTCAAACAAGACTGCCAATCTGATTAATGTATAATTCTTTGCTTTGGGCTGATTCTGAATCTTATCTTTATGTTACTGTTTTATTTGGAGTTTTAAGTGACCTTGTACCAACTTAAAAAATTCATGCCACACTAAAGACCAGTCTTGCTAATGATCTAAATTCCCAAACCACCTGTAGAATGATATATTAGGGGTATGACCATCATATTAGGGGTATGACCATCAGTGCCCATCAGGCCTTTGAAGAAGTATGGAAAGCTGAAAACAAAGGGACAGTTAGCTATGTTAGAACTTGTTGCGCTTATGGGAATTGTGGAGTCAACTGCAACCTCTGCATGACAAACCGGACCACAAACACTTTGAAAAACACTATGGCACGCTGACTGGCTGAATCCCTTCAGCACGACAAAAGTGGAAACTGAAGGCTGCTTCTCAAGGGGCACAAAAGATTCTTTTTTCTTTTTTTTTTTTTTTCTTTTTAACTCTGAGGATAATTAATCACTGCAACAAGATCACCAGGAGTGTTGGTAGAGTGTGTCCCTTTGGTCTTTTTAAATGCAGGTTGATGCTTTTGTAAGAGGTATGGTCTTGCTCAGCTTATCCTCAAACTGCTGGATTTAACAGAATTTTCTTCTGCGAAAGAAGAGATTCACTCCCAAACTAGCAGATATCTCAGTGGGACATGACGGGTCTGATGTCCTGTACAAGAAGCTTTGATGCTGGTCATTCTCTGTCGCTGCAAATTCTGTTAATCTGGTAGTGAGAGATGAAAAAACCTCTTTGAGAGATCACCAATACATTGCCTCATGCTTGCCTCCAGACAAAAAGCTACCAGAGCAGCTCTCTGTCAGACTGAGCTTCCAGACTCTGGTGGGAGGTATGTTTAGATCTATAACTGTTTATGTGTATAAGGTTTTTTTTTCATTGCAGCAACTTTGCCCTGGCATGAGGGGAAAATGGGAAGAAGGAAAAATGGCAAACACGTCCCTGATTAGAAGGCAAACTGTGCTCTAATGGAGATGATTTGAGACAAATTGAAGACTTTGTTTGTACATAAGGCAATAGAGTGCTTTTCTTGTGTGGTGGCCTGGAAGGCTGCCAAGATGTTTCTCAGTAGCTAATCCTGAGTCAGTTAGGGGCATGGAAAACAATGCCACATATCTAACCCTTCCCAGGGAAAGAGGGCATACGCTCGTGCCGGTGATCACCTCAGACAGCAAGCTCTCACTTTCCCACCAGGATTGCTGGCTCCATGTCTGTCCCTCTGACCTGCCTGCTTTCCAGAGAGGCAGCGCTGGAGCAATTCAGGAGGAACTGGCCTTGGGATTGATCACTGTTAAGAAAGACAGTTCTGCTGTGAAACTAATGGTGTGACAGTTAGTGGATGGCTAGGGAATGACAAGTGAAGTGCATGGCGTCCCTGCCCATGCCAGCGGGGTTGGACCAGAATCATAGGATCACAGAATCATAGAATGGTTTAGACTGGAAGGGACTTTAAAGCCCATCCAGTTCCAACCCCCTGCCATGGGCAGGGACACCTCCCACCAGACCAGGTTGCCCAAAGTCCCATCCAGCCTGGCCTTGAGCACCTCCAGGGATGGGGCATCCACAGCTTCTCTGGGCAGCCTGTGCCAGGGCCTCACCACCCTCTGAGTGAAGAATTTCTTCCTTATATCTAATCAAAATCTCCCTTCTTTTAGTTTAAAATCATTCCCCCTTGTCCTATTACTATCTGCCTTACCAGAGGATCTTTAAAGGCCTCTTCCAACCCAAATCACTATGATTTTATGGTTTTATGGATGGGATGGATGAAGTCTGACATTGAAAGGGCTCAGTCCTGCATTCTTACTTCTTACATGATAATTCCATCCTCCTGTAAAGCTATGTGTCACATAAAAGCATCTTCGTCCTGCTTAAAGAAGTGCCCCTGTGTAGGCCGTTGTCAGCTGGAGTCACCAACAACTGGAAGGCATTCTGCCTGTCTGTCCTCTTGTCCAACTACACTACCACTAGTAGCTTAAGGCAGTGTCCTGGTGAAGCTTAAGCTACCAATAGTAGCTACAACTGGTACTTAAGGACTTAACATGCCCTTGTCTCCTTTGTGCTCCATCGTAAACAAAGCTGGAGTAACTCCTCCACATCCTTGCTGTTCTGGATAGCTCAGAGTGAGCTCTGGGATTCAAGCAGCCACTCTCAGTAAGACTTCCCTCTCTGTGAGCGGCTGTGCTGAGGAGTAGTGATGGAGACTCTGACTGTACACATACACGCGCAGTGGGACAAGGAGAAATGTGCTGTGTTAACATAGGTGCTTGTGAACTCTACTGCTACCTGCACAGGGCCTGGGCCGTGGCGCTGTCCCACCACAGGCCTTGGGACACTCCATGGGTCCTACGAGGAGCGGCTGAGGGAACTAGGGGTGTTTGGTCTGGAGAAGAGGAGGCTCAGGGGAGACCTTATTGCTCTCTGCAACTCCCTGAAAGGAAGGTGTGGGGAGCTGGGGGTTGGCCTCTTCTCACAGGTAACTAGTGATACGACTAGAGGGAATGGCCTCAAGTTGTGCCAGGGGAGGTTCAGGTTGGAAATGAGGAGACATTTCTTCTTGGAAGGAGCAGTCAGGCATTGGGACGGGCTGCCCAGGGAGGTGGTGGAGTCACCGTCCCTGGGGGTGTTCAAGGAAAGGTTGGACATGGTGCTTAGGGATGAGGTTTAGTGGGTGACATTCATAGTAGAGCGATGGTTGGACCAGATGATCTTGAAGGTCTTTTCCAACCTTAATGATTCTAGGATTCTGTGGGTTCACTCTGTGCTAATGAGCACTTTCTAAACAATGCCCGGACATGGTTCAGGGGGTAGCAGAGTCCTGGGCCAGGAAACATTCCCTAATAGGCAGCGGGAAAGTGGCATCCTATTTTGGGGTGGATGGGAGTAGAAGAGTTCAGCTCTGCCTTCTCTCCCTCATGGCAAGAGACCAAGTTTAGTTTGCATAGAAATATGTAAAAAGCTTTGAGCACTGTAAAGCAGATCGGATGTTCGAGTGTGGAAGCATTGGGCCATACTACACTATTTTGGGGGGTGGGTGGAGTTTCCCTCAGCTCATCTTGAATGCTTGCATTGTCTTGCCTTTAGCAGCACAGCCATCGAGCCAGTAACTAGTTCATACGCTTATCACATCCTTGATGGTGACTTCTTCTGTGGGGACTTGGGTTTTTGTTCAGTGAGCCATGAAGTCTAATCTGATATATTGCTGGGATGAGGAGCCCAGTGAGATACAGAAGCTCATGGCATCTCATGATCAAAGGCAAAAATGTGTTGTATTATATATAATTATATAATAATTACATATATAATTTTATGTAATCACTGTTTATTAAGGCAAAGCTCTTTGACCTCTCCACAAAAGGCAAGCTGAGGCAAGCTGCCTTTCCGTCTCCTCTCCTTGCTCCCCAATAACTCTGTGGGAGGCTCATCTAGATTAATCTCAGTTCAGGTGAATATCCGCCCAACCTCAAATTGAGGTTTGGGGGTTAGCAGCCATAACAGGACATTTTGTTGTTTCATAGCAGACCTTGGTCATTAGGGATAAGGCTCAGTTTGTGGTGTCCAACATTGCACGTTTAGCTTTGTTTCACTGCTGTCAGCGACAGACGGGTGGTCAGAAAACAAAACACCCAGCTACATTCTGCGCTCATTTACAGCGATCTAAATCCAGATTAATTTCACTCTAATGAATGAACAACTAAGCAAAAGAGTTGGCCTATCACCACACTTAGCACTAATTAGTATTTTTCTTACCAATGACTGCAGAAAAGCCGATCTGTTTTGTATTCCGAGCTGAAAAAACACCCTCTGGTTTGCAGTAATTTTCATCACCAGCATGTATGTCATTCCCCCGGGCTTCCACAGCTGCTTAGAAAATCCTGGGGGGGGGGACAAAATAATTTAGCTGGGCTGCTGGTGGTGAGGAAGTGTGGTGCAGGGAAACCTACACATGCGGTCTGCCATGGGGACTTCCTGGAATTCACGCTGGCCTCGGCTTGCTTGCATCTGTTTTTGTGATAGCTGCTTTCCATGCAAATAGACCAGCTTTTGTGAAATGCCACCGTGGACCTGTGTGAGTGGCAGCTGTGCTCTGCAGTCAGGGTAGCTTTGCCTTTGTTGGAGGGGTTGGTACTTGCTTTTGGTTGTTCAGAGCCTCAATTAAAGGAGGCGAGCTGCGGTTATTAGTTGTGCTCACTGGGGCAGAGCACAATGATGTCTGCTCGGCGTGCGAGGGAACCCCCTGGCTTCTTCAGACAGCTCGGGCTTCCAAAAGACCCAGGGGAAATAAGGAGGGGAAGAGGACAAAGTGCCAAGCAGGGGCACTTTGGGCTAAACATGCCGCAGGCATCCTACGCTTTGGAGGGGATGCGGGGCGATGCGTGGGAATGGTGCTGGTGCCAACAAATCCTGGCAGAGGGGCCTTTGTTCTCCCGTGGTGTTTGCTGAGCTGATGGGGTCCCGTTTCTACCGCCCTGAAGTAGCAGGTGGCAAAGAGCCAACTGGTCCCCTATGGGACTTGTGGGGTGTGTTTTGGAGTTATTAGGAGGTTTATAAGAAGTGGATTAACTTCCTTAGCTCTCTTTTTCCATCCCCTGCATTCCCCTCACGTGTATGTAGCATAATTTTTATAATGAACGTATATTTTCTGCCACTTTATGGTTTTCACCACTCTAGCTAATTACACAGACTATTTATAATCTTATCAGGAAGTGATAAATGAAAAGCTTTAATATGTCTGGTCATAATCCTGTAGCAGACTCCACCACTGTTACTCCCGTGTCCATTCACACGCAATCCCAGCACAGTATGTGTCCTGCTACACTTCTGCAAGCTCAAACTTATTCTCGTGAGGTCCTCGTCCAGAAACAATTTCTTCTTCAGGTCAGCACATAAAATCTGCTCACCAAGGCTGTACCTCTGCAAGATAAGTCAGGTAAACATGCCCAAACCTTCACCATATTCAGCTAAGGCTCAAGTCTCTCTTTAAAAGGGGAAGCATCCAGCCTCCACACCCTGTATAAAGCATGGGAAATAACTGCTTAAGTGTTACCTAGAGCTCAAAAAAAATTTTTTTAAGCATTGATTGCACAAATAGTAATTTGCCTCTCTCCTAATGCAGAAGGGGGGAGTGTTATCATAGAACCATAGAATCATAAAACAGGTTGGGTTGGAAGGGGTCTTAAAGCCCATCCAGTTCCAACCCCCCTGCCATGGGCAGGGACACCTCCCACCAGCCCAGGTTGCCCAAAGCCCCATCCAGCCTGGCCTTGAGCACCTCCAGGGATGGGGCATCCACAGCTTCTCTGGGCAGCCTGTGCCAGGGCCTCACTGAGTGAAGAATTTCCTGCTAACATCTCATCTACATCTCCCCTACATCAACCAAGCAAAAAGTTGTTTTCCGTCTTATTTATAAGCCCCCTTTAATTATTGAAAAGCTGCAGTGAGGTCTCCCCGGAGCCTTCTTTTCTCCAGCTGGACAGCCCCAGATCTCTCAGCCTTAATTATAGTAACTGAGATAACTGATATGAAAGAAAAAAAAAAAAAAGTAACATCTGCAAAGTTCTTGGTGCCCATGTGGCTCTTCAGGGATGTGAAAAAAAACAAACAAACAAAACAACAATGACAACAATAAAACACTTGGGGAATTAGTGCTTTAAAGTGCATGGTGACTCTGCAAAGACACCTTCTGGAGATGCATTTCAGCACAGACCAGTTGCGTTGCTGAGCTGCTGCTGCAGTTGATGGCAGCAACTTCCCTGAGTCTGCAAGAGCTTTGCTAAAGCCATTTACCATCTCAGACTGGAGAGATGGTATTGCAGTATGAGCAATGGTTGAACGTTGTCCTTCAGGACTAATCAGAGGCTCTTGAGCTGAAATGCTGTACTTCTGCCTACAATTTATATTTTATTTCTGATTGAAACATCAGTTTCAATTCTCTCTTTCCTAACTGGCAGCAGATAGAATTATCTGCCTCCTGCACTATATAGCCCTATGTGCATGTGCTTGTGGACATGGCATTGTGTAGGAGGGGAAACCGCTCAGGAATGTTTGGGGAGCTTTTAATTAAGTGCCTGTCATAGGGAAAATGCTAATTCATTAAGACTGGAACTACCTGGGAAAAGCCAAATTAGATAAGTTTTTGGTGATGAAGAGAGATTGGAAAAAATACCGATGTTATTAAAATGCTTTAACCTTTTTTTTTTTTTTCAGAATGAAAAAGTTCCATTTTTGTTTCAAAATGTCCATTACTTAATGCATGAAAAAAAAAATACAAAAATCAGTGCAAATCATGTATCCCCTTCAGGCAGACAGCATACTCAGCTCTTGAGGTAGGAACTGCAGGGATGGGTAGAGTCTCAGTGAGCTTGCAGATCCTCAGGAGACACCTCTTCTCTCATGCAGTGGTGTACTTCTTGTGACTATGTAGCTGCAACTTTTATAGCCTGAATTCCTCCTGGCATGTCTCTGTGGAGGTTTCGGTTTTCTTGCTGGCCCTCTAGCAGAGCAGCACAGTTTGATTCCAGATACACAAATAAGATGACACAGGAGTATTGCACAGTGTGGTAGTCCTGTGTTATGGCACAGGGCGTGATATAAATGGGAGCTTTTCTCGCACAGATAGGCTCTTAGTGGGGAATGAAGATCTCAGTATCCAGAAGTGGCAGGGCTGTAGCTGCTGATTGATACTCATGTGCTTTTTGTCTCTTAAATTGTTTCCGTTTTGTACTCTGGGTTGATTCTCTCCCCCTTCCCTTTTTGCAGTCTTCTTGTTTGAAGCATCATTTCAGACCTCTTATATCTCCTTAAGAAAATGAGTGATTCCCATTTCTGAGCGGGGAAAACTTTATAAGAGGGAGAGGAGGGGAAGAATGTTCTTGACCGATGTGTGCACCTGGCTCGAGGAACAGAGATCAGCTTGTGCCTGCTTTGATTTATAGTTCCCAATCACTGCTTTCCAGGTTCCAGTTGTAACTTCTTTTCTGTAGCAAAGAGGAGAGGGGACAGGTATCGTTAAAAGCATTTTACATTTATTTGCTTTTCTTGCAACTGCTTTTAGGCTTGAGGAAAGAGATTCCTGCAAGTTCCTGTGGAAGTGAAATGCCCAGGTCTCATGCAAGCCTCCTTGGAAAGTATGGACCTGGTGGCATGTGTGAGAATGGGCAGGTGGCTGTTTGGATAAAATGAATATTGGACTGGAGTTATCTTTCAAGACATGAGTAAGAAATTTTGGCCTGGCACTTTTTGGTGTGTTTGAGAGCAGTAAAACACAGACAGTCCCTTAATGGTCCTGAATTCAGTAAAGGTGTCAAAAATGACATCGAGGCCCTGGAGCGTGTCCAGAGCAAGGCTACGAAGCTGGTGCAGGGCCTGGAGCACAAGTCCTGTGAGGAGCGGCTGAGGGAACTGGGGGTGTTTGGTCTGGAGAAGAGGAGGCTCAGGGGAGACCTCATTGCTCTCTACAGCTACCTGAAAGGAAGGTGTGGGGAGCTGGGGGTCGGCCTCTTCTCACAGGTAACTAGTGATAGGACTAGAAGGAATGGCCTCAAGTTGCGGCAGGGAAGGCTTAGGTTGGAAATGAGGAGCCATTTCTTCTCGGAAAGAGCAGTCAGGCATTGGGACGGGTTGCGCAGGGAGGTGGTGGAGTCATCGTCCCTGGGGGTGTTCAAGGGAAAAAAAAAAAAAAAAAGGCCACCACAGAATTTGTGGCTCCTGGTGTAGGCCGAGCTCAAAATGGCGCACTGGGAATTGCTCGGATGGGTTTCTGTGTGGTCCCATGAGGCTCATATTTCCCTGCTGTTAAAAACGCTGAAAGCTGGGCTGCAGCAGAGCCCTGGAGAAATGGGAAAGTGACGCCTGAGCAATATATTTTTGGCTGAAATGTGTGTGAATAGCAAGCTGGAGCCAGGGATATTGCTAGGGAGGATGGAGGGAGCCTGTGTGGCTGGAGCCATGGCATTCACCAGGTGCACCCAGCCCCTTCTGCCAGGATGCTAATTTATCCTGGCTTCTTCTGAGAGGAAACTAAAGTCACTTATTTATCTTCAAAAACCCTCTGTTTTGCAAAGGTGGTGTTACAATTCCTTACAAAACAAAAACAAACTCTTAACCAGAGTCAAGCCTTGTATTTATACGGAAATTTCCTGGCTTTGCTCTTGTGATATAATTATACTGCTGAAGGTTTGAGTCCCAAAGCCACCGTTACAGTATACCAAAAAATACCCACGTGGAAGATGATACTGTTCAATCTGCAGTTGTATAATTACACCAGAAGAGTAACTCCAGTCAGAGTCCCTTTAAAACATGTCCTTGAGCTATATATCTCTCTTGAAAGTTATTTGAGTACAGCTAGTGTATATTTATTGATCGGCTGTAACGGCACCAGCTTTAGAACAAGTTGCTCCTAATTAATTCAGTTTTGGAATTACTTTGAAGGAACAGAATGCCACACTTGGATTTCTTATTATTGGGAAGCCTTTTTTTTTTTTTTTAGAAGTTTAAGAAATAAACAAAACTTTTCAGTCTTTTCAGGATTCGCTTTCTTAATGTCAATTATAAACCCTAACTTGGGGCCTCACCATTTTGCCAGTGCTTTCATTAGGAGCCTCTGTACTCCTGTCTCTTTGCTATGGTACACGTGAGGGTAATGGATCGGCGGGCTTGGACCTCCTTCTGCAGATCTGTGGCTGTACCGTTCCACTGGGCTCATTTAGGAAATGTGCCTTTCATGAGTACTGAGTACAAGTGAGATGGATGGGGTTTTATAGCAGAAATATTGTAATGTTCCTATTCAGTGAGACCCAGCGCATCCAAGCTTTGCACTGAATTTGTTTTTAATCTCAGTTGTTTCAATTACAGGGCTAAAACAGAATCGCTACTTTTAAAACCAAATGAAACAAAAAACACCTTCTCTGTCCTGTCAAAAGCATTTTACAACATTTGAGCCCATCTCCCTGTTGTGAGATTTGCTCCTGGCAAAATTTTGTTTCCATACTACTTGTTTAATAGTGCAGGATAAAAGATAAGAGAGATCCATTCCTCATAGCGGAGATTCTTCTCCTCCTGATTCTACAATCAACACTTGCACATGTATTGATCCTTTTAAGTTTTAAAACAAATACAAAGCACAGATATTTCAGTTCAGCTCTTCTTATGGACCACAGAAGTCAAATTTGTTCATTACGCTGAAAGATATTGGAATTAAGCTGTTTTGGGGTGGGAGGCATTTAAGAAACAGCTAAGGATGCTCTAGTAGTTGTCTAGCTCTTCTGCTGTGTGGACCCTAAAACACTGCTGTAGCAGAGCTGTGGTGTTTGATAGGGCATATTTAAGCCTCTTTTCCTTGCCATTCATAGACCACACAGATACAGTCCACAGATCCCTTTGCATTTCTGCTTACTATGTTTGAATTAGAAGCAAATTATAATGGTAATAGATTTCGTGGTGAAAAACAGTGGAAATTTATCTGTACTTTAATCTTATTTGTACTTGAATAAAAATATATTTATTATATATAATTATCACTGTACTATTATTATTGTATGGTATATGTAATGTTTTATCTCTATATATTATTTATAAGTTATTAATAATTAAATTGTATTTTAATCTGTATCTTATCTTAATCTGAGTTTTTGAGACAGCAGATCAGAAAGTTTCAGCATTTCATTTTCAGCAAAAAACAGAGGGAAGATTTACAACAACTCCTCCAAACCTGAAAGGACTGACTTCAGTTCCACCCTTGAATGAGGAGCTGCACCTGTCAACTACATTATATACTGATCTCTTCACCCTATACTTTTGGGTTCCTCTTTTGATAAGTGGTAACTTTGTCTGCTCACAGCCAAGTGAACAATACCTTTAATCCTTGGTCATCATCTGGGACACAGAGGCAATCAGGAAACTTTCCCAGCCTTGCAGCCCATGATGTACAGGCAAGGAATGCACCTAAAACTGATGCGAGGAACCCAATAGCTGGGTCAGGGGACATGGTCCATTTGTGCCCACAGAGCCGCCATGGGATATGACTCAACTCCACACTGTCATTCCATTGAATATTTTATAGGCCATCAGCACGAAGCCATTTTCATGGCAATTTTTCTGCTAAGGCAATGATCAGCCACTTGGGAAACCCTGCAGTTTTTTGGGTTCGAGCACACTTTGCAAGGTGAAGGTTCATCTCTTGCTCGAGACAGGCAAACCCAAGGGAAAGGGGTGGACTCACGCCCCATTGCAGCAATCATCTCACAGTTGGGATGGAAAGCGCCGCAGCTGCTAATTGCTTTCCTCAAAACCTTGTGCTGTTTGCCGACAAGCTCCTTGGCACGCAGTCTGTGTGTTTGTTTAGGAGCAGACACAAGCAAATTAGCTTGGAAGAGCCGAGGCCTGATGCTATATTCATATTCCCGTAGTGCCATTTATTCCTGTGGGAGCATGTGCAAATTAATTCTGTAGGCTGCTCACTTAAATGGTGCTAATTGCATCGGTCCTCTTGACAAGATACGTCTGCTGTCAGACGTCCAACGAGTTTCTTGCATTTGTGTGGGCGTGTTAGAGAGTGAGAGGCTATCAGAGAATCCTATAGTGTAGGTATCTCTTGGAAAGAGGAGTCCTCACCAAGATTTGGGAGCTCCAAAAGGAACTTTGGATGGAGGTTTGAAGATAGGCTAATGGATCAGCCTGGAGATAAAGCTTTTGAGATGTTCAGAAAAAAAAAAAAAAATAATACATTTTTCTTTTTTTCACCAGGTTCAAAAGCACTTTAAGTGCTTGGAAATCCCAGAACACCCTGCATTTCCCCTGTCCTGACTTAAACAGGATAAGATGTTTCTTGGCTGTGCAATCAGCCCCTTCCCACTTTCTTTTTTGAAATGAGTGCATGTACAATTGGTGACCTGTGACCATAAAATGAATTTAGCAGTTTTGCCCAAGAGGCTCCTTTAGATCTGTATTACAGAGCTCTTAGAAAGGATGATATTTACGGGTTGTATCTGAACTAGGAACCGTAAATGTGGCCAGAAACGTTCCTGGGCAATGTAATGCACTCATCTGTGCTGGTAAACTTGGAGAATGTCTGGCACATTTTGGCCCAGGCCAGTTAATGTTCTGTCTGACGGTTTGCAGGGCCCAGATGGGCACTTATAGCATGCCAGGGACTATTCATGGACAGCAGAGGCCTTGTTTTGGAGGCTTAAACCTTTTGCTAGCATAGACATGAGCCTGAACATGCCATGGCCTCAGTGCATCTGACCGTGCTTGTTTTACTTGGATGAATGCAACTGTGGCATCTTTGATAGATGTCTAACTTGAGAACCGTGTGTCCTCAAGTTCCCCCTGTAATCAGAAAGAGGAGAACAGCTTTTCCAGGGGTAAATCAGGGCACCTAATTTGGGTTTCTGCTCTGAATTGCCCTCTGAAGGAGCCTTGCTTCTCAGTCCCTGTAGAAGGAGTCAAAGAACATCCTCCTTTCTGGGACCTTAAATGTGTGTGGTGTGAATACACCCTGGGGTGTAATACCTACTAATAG
Source organism: Cygnus olor (assembly GCF_009769625.2). Classification (NCBI taxonomy): domain Eukaryota; kingdom Metazoa; phylum Chordata; class Aves; order Anseriformes; family Anatidae; genus Cygnus; species Cygnus olor. Next base: position 155,728,499 of record NC_049170.1, on the reverse strand, counting down.
CTTTGCTTGCCCTCTGAGTGATATATGGCAGCTACTGAGCAGTGCAGGGCACCGAATGTGTGGTTACTCATGGAACCACATTTTCCGGCTGCTGTGCTGATAAAAAGATATCTGCACTCCCACCGCAGTCACCTCTGATCCTGCTCTGAAGCCGGGGAAGTTTGTGAGCAGGATTGAGCTGGGTTCTGGTTCATATTTAGTCTATATTACTAAATACGTAGCATTTAAAGGAAACGTGACAATACCAGTGCCTTGTGATGTCATAAGGAGTAGGGTTGGCTGTCTGTGTTCGCTCAGTCCATAAGCTCTGCTAGGGGGGAGGCTTGTTGTCCCATTTCCATTTCATCATGTGCATTTGTGAGACCCATCACTGTGCTGGTCCCTTTGTGTGCAAATATGGCAACCTCGTCCAGAATCAACATAGGCACTATTTGGAGAGAAAAAGGCAGAATCCACCTTGGCTACAGCATCCATAAAGGGTTGATTTTCCTGGCATTGATGGACTTCAAACTTCACGGTGTCCTAGATACAGCATGATTTCAGAAAGGAAGAATTACATTAGGCATTAAACTACAAGGTGGAATCACATAATTGCTGCGGTGCTCTGTTTTACTTACACATTGCTACAAATTATAATGTTAGTATAGAAGCAATTGCAGTATCATTACACTGTCAGTGCCGCCACTGCAGTTGAAAGATAGGCCAGGTTTTTTTTCCTTATGAACTTGTTTTTGAGGGTGGGTTGCACATTAAGGATCACTTCATTCGTTGGGAAGGAACACTTGACAATGAACATTTGCAAAAAGTCTGTAGTGCATATGGGCAGAGCGTGGAGGTATACTTCTAAAAGAAGTATTTTTAAAAGTGTTTAAAAAAAAATGAATTTTGAGGCTTCATAATACTCCATGCAGAGTGTTTTAAAAAAGAAAAAAAAAAAGGAGCAAATAAAAGTAGTGCTATATATAGCAGTCATTTATGTTATCAACTGACTGCGGGGAGTTAAGTGTTCTGGAGGAACTGCTGCACAGTGAACCAAGTAACTGAAGAGCAGAGCTAATGGGGTCTGGGAGAGCTCCACTGAGAAACTAGTTTCATGAAATCTTCTTAACTTTAAGAAGAATTTTCTCACCAAGCCCTTGTCCTTTAAGCTTGAGCTTTGATGGGAAAATTTCTTCCAGTGCGGAAAAAAAATGCCATATTAACCACCAAAGAAAAATGAAGATCGTTCTATGCAGCTAAGCTCTCCCCCCTTAAATCCTTCAAATCTCTCGTGTTGGCAAAGTTATTATTGTTTAGCTCTGAAAAACACACAAGGTCCAGAATTCGTCTTTGGACATTGGCCGAAGAAACGTTATTCTTTGCAAATATTTTGAGTTCTGGTCTAAATTTTTGGAAGACAGCTTTTAATGAGGCCTGGATTTGTCAAGCTTTCTTTAGCAGTGGGTAGAATTTGTGGTGGGGTAAAGATCTGTGTCAGAGGATAAAACAAATGCTTAAATTAGGTAGATCATGCTTTTTAAGAGAAAGTGGACACTTTCTGT